>NC_138508.1:73576643-74176643 GCF_964252035.2 Podarcis erhardii | reverse complement strand
TGGAGAAGTGGTTGAAGCAGTTACGTTGTTTGAGGTGGTCATCATGGGCAAAAGCGCTATGCAGGTACATCAGCTTCCAAGGTTATGCGGGAGTTTGATACTGTCTGTTTCTAGTTTTTTAATCTGTTGCCTTTTTGCAATGTGGTTCAGTCTGTGGTAGATGACTGGATTGAAGCCTACAAAAACGATCGAGATGTGGCACTTCTGGATCTCATCAACTTTTTCATCCAGTGCTCAGGTTGCCGAGGTAATTTTTTATCCCCATGCTTTCTGAGGGCAACGATGTGTGTGTGTGTGTGTGTGTGTGTGTGTGTAGCTAATTCCTGTTTGGGGATCCTCTTAATTCAGAATCTGGCATGCATTTGCTAAGATGTGGCTATTCCATACAACTCGGGTTCTGAATTTAGAGCTGTGGAAGCAGAAAGGTAGAGTAGAAATGCAGAGGAGAAGAAGTGGAGAAAATAGATAGATGAGCATAACCACTAGTACAAATAGGTAAAGGTAAAGGGACCCCTGACCATTAGGTCCAGTCGTGACCGACTCTGGGGTTGCGGCGCTCATCTCACTTTATTGGCTGAGGGAGCCGGTGTACAGCTTCTGGATCATGTGGCCAGCATGACTAAGCCGCTACTGGCGAACCTGAGCAGCGCACGGAAACACCATTTACCTTCCCGCCGGAGTGGTACATATTTATCTACTTGTACTTTGATGTGCTTTCGAACTGCTAGGTTGGCAGGAGCAGGGACCGAGCAACGGAAGCTCACCCCGTCACAGGGATTTGAAATGCCAACCTTCTGATCGGCAAGTCCTAGGCTCTGTGGTTTAACCCACATAGCCAACCGCGTCCCACTAGTACAAATAGTTGTGTTTAAAAGCTGTCTTAACCGGTGGTTGGAGAATAAGTCACACATTTAAAATGAGGTATGGAAAGTTACAAATATTGGCTGCGTTCACATGAAACGCTGAACTGTTGGTGTTTTAGCACAGAGGGAGGCTGCACTGTGCCTCCAGATGTTGTAAGAGAGCAGCTTCCACCAAGCCCAGCAAGCGGGATCAGGGATCCTGGGAGTTCAAAAATAGATGGCATTGCATTAGCTATTCTTAGTTTTAGCACTGTGTGCATATGGTTATACCCTGTAGGGTGGGGCGGTGTTGCTTAATTGGATTCTCGAGGTGGAGGTCACTGCCAGTAACAGAGAGGGAGAGGGACAATGCGGCAGGGAGGCTGGCACGGTGCAGGCGTAGCGGTGGGAATGTTGGATTGGCTTTGCCACTGCGCCAACACCACAGTGACCTCTCTGCTGCTTTTCCTCTCTCCTTGTTGGTTACTGGTAGCAACTTAATGCATCAGAAAGTAGCCATGGTCCACAATGATGGCCTGCTACTGCAATCATGGATTGGAATGAGCCTGGGACTAGAGATGTGAAAGCCTGGGGGGGGGGGAGAGACTTGGAACAATTTGAGACCCCCTCTCCCCATTCCGTCTAGATTTTTTTCTAGGCCTTCACATTCCCTTCTGAGACCCCAAAAAGTGTTGCATTTGCACCCCCCCCTTTCCTTTCCTCTCCTCCACCTCCTGACTGGCTAGAAATATTATTACAGGTATTTCGCATCTTGTGCTTATTTGATCACAGCTTTTCCTGGGTGGGGAAAAATACATTCATAAATGATGGGCAGAGGACGCCCACTCTCTATTTATTTACACACACACAAACCTCATGCACGGAAAGCTGTGATCACAGGTTCCCTGTGATGGACTTTGGGAAAGGAGGCATGAGAACTCTGGCAAGGTTCTGGAGCCCTTGTGTTTCCTTCCAAAAGCCAGGAAGGAATTCCTGGCTTTTAGAGTCCTGTATATTCAGAGACCTTGTTTTAAAATAGAGTTTGTGTCTATGCTGGCATACTTTGTTCAGTTAAATTTTTACTTCTATGGTTACTTACGTAGGAATGGTTACAGCAGAAATGTTCCAAAGTTCGCAGAATTGCGATGTGATGCAGAAAATGACAGAGACATTTGATGAGGTGGGTTCTGCTTGTATGAGAACACTTTTAAGCTGCTGATTGTTGATAAGCTTATTCAAAAGTCTTAAATTGTTTATTTTGTAAATATATAGATAGATGTATAGATACGTACACACACTCACCGCTGCATTGTATAACTATATCATAGTAGTTTAACAACAACCTTAAACCATAAAAACACTGTTTAATTTTATATAACTTCCCATCAATAGATATAATGTTTCTTAAAAGAAATGATGCAATATCTAAACTTGGAAATATCTAATTAAACACAATTTTATGTTTTGTCCAAGCTGGGAAACTCTGCCAGTTCAGAACATTGTCATATATTAAACCAGCTTCCCAGTTGACAAAATGGTTAACTGCTCATGCTGCAAGAGTACAAACGAAGGGTCTATATGTGTGTGCAGAAGGCAGATACATATATTTTGCTTTTCAGGTGAAAATACATGATTGTCCAAACTGTGTGGAGGGGGAGGTATTATGTGCTACAGTGGTTATCAACTTGGCACAAGGATTACAGCATCTGATCCCACTGTTACTCTCAAAGGAATGAAAGCTTTGTGCAGTCACCCAGATCTTTAGCTTTATTGGTGTTGCACGGTACACAAGTAGCCTACCCTTTAGCTGACTTTAGCTATTGCACACAGCTTTGCACATGAGGTCATGGTGAACCTTAAAAACTTGGGTTTTACTGTGCTTGTTTATTCCTGTCAATTAGATTTGTTTAGCAATACTGTTGCTTCAATTCTGTTTTGCCTCTCTATATCTTGTAGGCAACTGGATTGCAGTATAAAAAGTTCATGGCCTATCCCTGGATCTTGACAGTTACTTGGCCAGTGGATATGGTAACGCTTTGCATTTCTTTTATATTCCGCCTCTCTTCCATTGGAACTTGTGATAGGGTACCGGGGGTTCCCAGGGTGTATCCTATCCAGTCACGGGCCAGATCAAGCTTCAGCAAGGCTGCTTTTTTCGCTGCTTTACCTATCCCAAAACTGATTCCAGAGTCTTTCTGTGAGCATAAGCCAGTTTTGAGATGTGTAAAACTTCCAACAGGAGTGCTCTGGTTATTCATTTATTACCCGTTTTGCAAAATTGTTAGCAATGTCTCCTGCTTCCTCTTTCCTCCGAGTTGCATAGCACCCTTCAGCTCTCTTCCCTTTAACCTTCATGCAAGGAGGCAAAACACGGACAATCAGTGAGGATTGTTCGAAACTAAGACCTAGGCAGTGCTCCTTTGATTGATTATATTCCTGGATCAGACTGCTACCCTCAGCCATCATAGTGCAGGGAAGAGGGAGATGTGGGAAGTAGTGTTCCAGTGCTGAAGCCTGAAGCTAGTATAGTCCTTCTCCGAGCTGATGATGAGGGCTAAGGTGGCAGCTGCTGCTTGGGCTGACCTTCAGCCATATTAGTTCTGTGCATGGAAAGTAACTTTTACAGAATTCCGTGTGCATCAGAAGTGGATGGGGAGAAGCTTTCCTCTTGCTCATAGCACTAGAACTTGAGTTTATCTAGTGAAGCTGAAAATCGGAAGTAGTTAAACTGTGGAACACACACTTACAAAATGTAGTGACCAGAGGATCCTTCTAGTACAGCGCTGATCTCTTGTACAGTACAGTCCTACCTTGGTTTTCAAACAGCTTAGTTCTTGGACGTTTTGGCTCCTGAACTCCGCAAACCCGGAAGTGACTGTTCCGGTTTGCGAACTATTTTTGGAAGCCTAACGACTGATGGGGCTTCCGATCGGCTGCAGGAACTTCCTGCAGTCAGTCAGAAGTTGCACTTTGGTTTCCGAACGTTTTGGAAGTCGAACGGACTTCCAGAATGGATTTCATTCGACTTCCAAGGTACGACTGTATTATTCTGTGCAGTGAGCCTGGGGGAAGGAACAGAGGCAGGAAGGGTAGCCGTGTCAGATCACTAACTCTTCAGTACATTTTTGTCTTCTGGATGCATTTCCCATACACATGTACTCTATGCTCTGTGAACTTCCAGACTGTATATGGAACCACTCTTGAAGATGACTCAGGAACTTCAACTGGTCCAAAATGCAGCAGCCAGATTACTACTCCCTGTGGTCCCGTTTACAATTCCCATAACATCTGTTTTGAAACAGCTGCACTGTGGATGTCAGTTTGTTCCCAGGTCCCAAATCAAGGTGCTCACATTAGCGTTGGGTGTAGGCACCAAAAAACATGGAAGATTACTTCCTTCCTTACAGAATGTATTTGGTGTATTTGATCAGCAGAGGGGGCCCTCTTGGTCATTCCACTGCCTACGGAAGTTCTGAGACCTTATGTTGAAGGGGGGAGGCAATAACTCAAATAATGATGATAAATAAGTTTTTGTCATAGGGGGTTGTTAGGTGGTTTCTGGTTTTGTATTTTGTATTTTGATTATGTATTTTGTGTTTTGATATTGTGATTTTGTCCTGTGAACCACCCTGAGACCTGTGGGTATCAGGCGGTATACCAATTTAATTAACAACAACTTGTCTTACACCTCTTGTAGGATGATAAGGACTACCCGCTTGTGAGGGCAGGGCCCTACTGGAAGAAGTTCAGGACTAATTTTTGCGATTTCACTTCCGTATTGGTGCAGCAGTGTCAGTTCAGCATCCTCTATGACAACTATTTGATGGACACCATCATCTCTCTCCTTTCGGGCCTGGCAGAGTCCATGGTCAGAGCATTCCGGCACACCAGCACATTAGCAGGTATGCACAACTGGACCTGTCAAGATTTTTCAGAAGTAGTACATTTGGTAGCTTGTGCTGGCGAAGCTGGTTAAGGTGTAGGGCAGCGGTGTCGAAACTTTTAAGAGGGCCAGATTTCATGAAGTGAAGGGCCGTGAGGACTGACCAAAGGGCCGACCAGGAAATAAACTGCCACAGAGGCCGGATTAAACTGATTGGTGGGCCAGATTAGGCCCCCAAAATGGACTTTGGACATGCCTGGTTTGGGCAGGGATAGGTTGCCAGCAGGTCTATTCATGTTAGCCTGATTTTCATATGGTGCAGCTTCTCGGATCACAGCGCTGCAGCAGTTAAAAAAGCAGGCCTTGCCAATTTCCCCACATCTCTCATTTCAGCTGTTCAGGTCACTATTGTGGAAAGTTTCAGTGTATAGTTTACTTGGTAGTGACTGCAAAACATCAAGATAAACATTAACAAAAATATAGAGTAGTCACCGGTCATATTTTAATCACATTAGGAGTTCCTGATTATGTATTGTAAAATAAAACTCTGCCAAAATATTAAGTAAAAAAAGGGACCAAGAGCTCGTTACTCTTAATAAGAAAATAATTCCAAGAAAAGAAAATAATTCCATAACCAATACAAATTATACAACTCATATCCATGGTTCTGATTAAGCAATGAAGCAAAATGACTACTGACCTTTATCAAAGTTTTTTGAAACACATAAAATTTATGGATTTTTCTTTGTTTTCAGCTATGAAGCTTCTAACAGCACTTGTAAACCTCATTGTAAGTATAGATGTCAGCAAGCATAACCTGGAAAGATTATACGAGGTAGAAAAAAGCAGGACTACAGGCAAAAGGACCAATACTAGACTGGACCAGCTAGAGAAGAAGAAAAAAGAGGTAGGAGAAATTTCCCCTTGGAAATTGATGACAGTTTGTAAAAATGCCTATTTGTAATTGCTGGTTACTGGATTTCAATTTGAGGTGGTCGGCAGTGAGCGGCTCACGCCAAACGTTTTCCTATTCTCCCAATCTAAGGAAGGGAAATGAATTCTGAATCACTGATTGGCATAGTGTTGTTTGTTTCATCATATTGCAATACGGTGCTAGAATGTGAAGGTTGCGTTGAATACTGGCACATGGCCTCCTAAAGACTCTCAAAACTCATGTGCCAGTCATGTGTATTCACTCAGTGTGACAATCCTGAAACAAGATGGCATTTGTGGTGTGGAAAGGCATGGATTACTTGGGTGGAGGATCACAAAGTTATCCAATAGCCTTTGCTTTAGTGAGTGATCAGACCACTTTACCTGGTAGTGGGTGACTCGGGGGGGGGGGGAGACCCAAGACCCAAGACCACAGGTCTTTTTTCTCAAAGTTTCTAAACGAAGCTTCCTCTATTTCCAGTAACAATCCTTGTTACCACACTTAAAGAGAGCTCTTAGGTAGCAGCGGGTTTCCTAATTTTAAAAAAATGGTTACAGTCCTAATTCATGCGTATTTACAACCACGCACCTAAAAGTGGCCAGCTTTTAGTTTTATCTGACTCTGTTCCCAAGGCTGGAGTTCAGGTGTGCACATGCTGTTTGATCTCCAGTTTGTTGTGAGGTGGAGTTGGCTTGTTATATGGTTCTGGAGTTCGATGGCCACTACCCCCTAGACATAGCCACGACGTGGTTTGTCTTTTTGGCATTCCCTCCTATTCCCTAAAGTAGCATCTCCACCCAGCCCAGTTCAGCCCAGACACCCAACCCAGAGGGCCAGCTCTGAGGGCCTTCTGGCAGTTCCCTCACTGCAAGAAATGAAGCTACAGGGAACCAGGCAGAGGGCCTTCTCGGTAGTGGCGCCCTCCCTGTGGAACGCCCTCCCATCAGATGTCAAGGAAATAAACAACTATCTGACTTTTAGAAGTCATCTGAAGGCAGCCCTGTTTAGGGAACTTTTTAATGTTTGATGTTTTATCACTTTTTTATTACTAATAAAAAAGGGGAAACCCAGCCAGATGGGTGGGGTAATAATAATAATAATAATAATAATAATAATAATTCCTTGCCCCCACCAGGTGCTGACATGGTCCTTTGCTCCTTAAGGGGGAATTTCCCCATAAAGCTGTCCTTAGTTCCAACAGTCTTGTTTGTGGCTGTCTGGACTGTTTTCCTGAAGGTTTTTTTTTTAACTGTGCCATCCAAAGTTCAACAGTTGCATCTGATCAACTGTGTTGTCAGTGTTTACACACATCTTCGTCCTCCAACCCCAGCATCCATCCTTATCTTGTTCCAGTCTTTCCTGCATCTTGGAGAGCGAGATCACCCTGAAACCCTTGGCCTTGTTTTCAGCCATTTTTGATAGGGAAAAACCAAGTGTTCCTACTCCCCCTCTCACACACAAGGCTATGTCTTTATCTATACTTGGAACATAGAACCAAGCCGATTACCACAGTCACCACAGTTTTGATTAATAGAAAGTGTAAAAAATTGTACAGGCAAGCATTACATTTGATTATGGGATAACATTAGCCCCGTTGTTCCGCTGTTCATTTACAAGTGAAGATTAAGATGTGAACCAACAGGTTAAATAAATATTAGTGATGAAGCAGGTATTTTAGTTGAGTTATTGAGGAAATCAAAAAATATATAACTAGCTTCTGTTGTATCCTTATCCCTTCCAACCTTTCATTATATCTCAATTTGAAAAAAATGAGGTGGTATTTAATCTGTGAAATTTCAGTGAAATGAGATTAAGCATAGAAATAAGGCCTTGCCTATAGGAAGAGACTGTTCAATTGTTTTCATTTCAGTATGAACAGAAACACCTGGACATAGAGAACATGATGAATGCTATTTTCAAAGGGACCTTTTTGCAACGCTATCGGTAAGAACCTTTATGTACTTGGAAGGAGTCTCTGGTCAGGATATGGGCATCTGAAGGACAGACTGGATGATGGGATTCATTCTACTTGGGGCTCCGTCACAGAATATGCATATTCTGCAGTATCAAGTAATGGTCCTGCATATATGACTCAGGGTTTCATGTCACTTCGCATGGCCTGAAACACAGTACTTTTCGATAGAATGCTCACATATTCTGCTGCCTGCCCTCAGATATTGCTTAAGTGATAGCAAGTAATATAATTTTAAAAATAATGTTTCAAGAATACTTCTGTTCTTTTGCATTTTTTTCCTTAACAAAAATCTGTATTGCAATTAAACAGTGAACAGTGTTCCATTTTTATTTTATTTTAAAGTGATATTATTCCAGAAATCCGGGCCATTTGCATTGAAGAAATTGCCTGTTGGATGACAACTTATCCTGATCGGTTCTTAACGGATAGTTACTTGAAATACATAGGATGGATGCTGTATGATAAAGTGAGTATTTTTTTTTCTCGACAGTTGAGAAAAAAGTTAACGCAATCTCTTTTTCACAGGCAGAATCCCAAAAAGTTGAAAAAGTGATTTCTTTTTAATTGATATTTGAAATAACAAAGAATGAAAGGGGGATTTAAAAAAGAATGAGAGGGGAAGAGTGAGAGGAAAGAAAAAAGAAACCCATCAGCCTACAATAAAAATATAATAAGCATTAATGCATCCACCTTAATCTAAACATACAAAGTGGTACTGCCATCCAGATAGGTGTCTACATGAAACTGAGGTTTATAAGAAGTAGGTTAAAATATAGCAAGGGCAGTAATGTCCCAGACCACTGCATAATAAATGGGTGAGTGTTTATCTTTCAAACATTTTCATTTATTGAATTTATATCCCTCTGTTCCTCCCAAAAGAGTCCAGGACAATGAACACATCTGAAGTTTTTAAAAGGAAGCATTCTAAAACTGTTAAAACCATGCTAAAAAACAGGGTTTTTTAGTTTGGAAAAGCATAGGCCTCTTGGTGACCATAAAGGAACACAAAATCTACTTTTGTTGCCTTGCCACTAATTTAATTTAATTTTGACATATACGGACACCTTGGCTTTATAAATTTCTTGCATGACAACTCTTCTTTGTTGAAAAGGCATTCTTCTTTTATTTTGCTTTTAAAGTAAAGCACTTTGTTGCAATAATTGAACACAACACCATATGTGCCTTGAGTGAGGCAGGAGTGAGCTCTGTTGAGTTCAGTGGCAATTGATTCCAGGAAAGTGCATATAGGATACAGGTTGGGGTTTATTTGTTTTTTGCCCCTTTAGGGAAAACCCCTAAAGAGTTCCCCTCTACTTCTTTGAGGTTCCCCAGAGTGTGCTAATCACTCGCTGCTATTTCTTCGCAATCCTGTTTCGGTTACATAGCCACCTGATGTCACGGGACTGGCAAGGAACGCCTTTGAGTCGGGGGGGGGGGGAAGGGAGGAGATGAGTCAGAGCCGGAACAGTCAGAAGGAGACAGAGAGGAAGTGACGGAAGGGGAAGAGGGAGAGAGCCAGGAGGCGGGAAGGCTCTCCGATGCTGAAGCAGAGCCCCAGCACCGCACAGGAAGTTCAGGAACAGACGGAGAGATTATGCCTGTGCCTTCTGCACAGGAAAGGAGAGGGTTAAAGCACAAGAGACGTCCCATGAAGCTTCCCTGCCTTTTCTGTTGGAGGAGAAGCCGGAGAAGACCACTCCCCGAATCTGAACCGGACGATTTGGATACATGATTGTACTGTGCTGCTTCTACATATGTAAAATAAAGAACTGTAAATATCTCTCTGAGTGAGCAGAGGGTGCTTATTGCGAAGATCATATGCAAGCCATCACATCTGAGCACCTGAGTTTGCTACTCATATGCACAAGTGGGACCTGCAACAAAATATTGCAGCATCGAGTGCTCTTGTTCAGGGTTCGAACCAGCTAGCCAACCAACCAACCATCTCCCAGTCCCCGTTCCCCTTTCTGCTCTGGTTTTCTATTCCTTCCTTTCCTTTCATAGTAGGCATACCCTGTTGTGTGGCCACTGAGTGTGATCAGCCCTCATCAGACTGTTTGGCGAGGTTTGTTTCCCTCTTATTCCCACCCACCCCGCTGCAGATTTTTGTAGTTCTGTAATTGTCAGGGTTGCCTCAAGCCTGCTGATACCTCAGTTTTGTGCATGAATCATGCTCTGTTGACTTCACAAAGGTCATAGCTTGGGGAAAATGTTCGCCAAGTGCCAATTGAATGTTTTTTGTTCTTAGAATAATGTCAATAGTTGCATAGTCTTATCAGTGAACTTCATCTTCTATTTCATCCTGTATTCCAGCAACCTGACGTCCGACTGAAGTGCCTTCAGGGCCTGCAGGGAATATTTGGCCAGAAAGCGCTGGGTTGTAAAATGGATCTCTTCACTTGCAGGTTCAAGGTGAGCTTGAACAATAAGTGTCTCTCAGATTGAATATTCTGGTTGGTTTGCCTTGGAGGGCTGACCATTTTCAAAGCTGAACCCTGAATCCTGTATCACTTTAGGCCTATCAATGGTGTACAAGGTGTAAATTACATATAACTTTAAATGGGAAGTGTTTTATAGTTGATACACAAGGGTATATTGTATATACGTGACTTTAAATGACATGGTTTCCCTTCTGCCCGTGACCCAATGCTGGGAGTTTTAGTTTGGCCAGGGTGGTAGGGCTCCTCACAAGAATTCAGTTCCCAGGCTTCTCTGGGAAAAGGAGGTGAGTTAAACTAGCTTTAGTTTATAGACATAACCAAGACATAGCTTTAGACATAACCGATCTGTGAAGTTGCAAGATGCAAGCCTTTCTTTTTACATGTATGCTCCGTGGGATAGGCATGCTGTGGTTTTGCCATTATTGCTGGAAAGCTGTTCCTAATCACACAAAGTTACGATGACCACCTGACCTCCAGTCTACATCCATTTAACACTAATGGAGATTCCTTGACTCTCAGGCAAGAGGCCTTAAAGGATAGTGCCCTGATCCTGTTGCCACATTGAAAGAGGACAGATCGGACTTGGTTTAGTATTCCTCTTTGGACAGAAAGCAGGCTTGGGAAAGCAAGTTCTTATTTAGAGAGAGGTTCATATGAACACAACCCATTTGGAGCCTTGTCTTTCGTTTTCATCAACTTTGTTTGAATTGATCTGCAGAGACATGAAACATTGTGTGCATTGCTAGCATATGTCAGTGTTCGCAGGACGTTTTGGTACTTCGCAGTCAAGAATGCCAGGATCCAAGATTGAATCAGTGGGGACTTTGAATCATAGTCTTGAATCATAGTCTACAAAAGGGAGGACACTCCTTTTTCTTGTAATAGATGGGGGATTTTTTTTTTTAAAAAAACCTCCTAATTAAAGTACAGACAACCCATTCCCGTTTATAAAGCTTGCCTTCAATGACCACATGAGACCAATTACTGTAAAAAAAAAAAAGGTAGAACATTTTGGACCCTTTTTGTATGTACCGTATTTTTCGTCCTATAGGGCGCACCGGCCCATAGGGCGCACCTCGTTTTTTTGGGGGGGAAATGAATAAAAAAAAATTATTCCCCCCCCCCAGCCGTGGCTGCCACCCCAAGTCTTGTGCACACCTGCCTGAAGCACGGCGCACCCTCCGGAGGGCTCCGCGTGCTTCGGGCTGCAGGCTGCCACCCCAAGCCTTGCGCGCCCGGCGGGACCTCCTGCCGGGCGCGCGAGGCTTGCGGACACTCGCCTGAAGCACGGGGAGCCCTCCGGAGGGCTCCGCGTGCTCCGGGCTGCAGGCTGCCACCCCAAGCCTTGCGCGCCTGGCAGGACCTCCCGCCGGGCACGTGAGGCTTGCGGACACTCGCCCGAAGCACGGGGCGCCCTCTGGAAGGCTCCGCGTGCTTCGGGCGGTAGGCTGCCGCCCCAAGCCTTGCGCACTCGGCGGGATCTCCCGCCGGGGGCGCATCGCTTGCAGACACTCGCCGGGGCTGCAGGCTGCTGCCCCCCAGCCTTGTGAGCCCGCAGGAACTCCCGCCGGGCTTGCAAGGCTTGCGGATAGCTACCTGAAGCCTGGAGAGCGAGAGGCATCGGTGCGCACCGACCCCTCTGCATTCGCCCCATAGGACGCACACACGTTTCCCCTTCATTTTTGGAGGGGAAAAAGTGCGTCCTATGGGGCGCACTAATAGACTAATAGACAAGTATTGGAATGTTTCTAATATGTTTTTGTGCCATACTCCAGTCTTGTTTGCTGTGGCATGGATCACTTAGCAACAAAACAGAAGGGAAATTAATAAGGCTGGAGTTCCCATTTTAGAATGTGAAAATAAAACTTCTAATGATGTAGTCTATTGAGCTATTATCAGAAAAGACTAAAAGTGCTTTTTTAAAAAAGTGATCCCAATTAAGGAAAGCTGTGTTTTTGTACTTCTGACTATCTCTGCAGTAGTGAGACTCATCAATGTATTTGGGATTTACAGTCATACCCTGGGTTACAGATGCTTCAGGTTGTGCGTTTTCGGGTTGTGCATCATGTCGAACCTGGAAGTACCGGAATGGGTTACTTCTGGGTTTTGGCGCTCGCGCATGTGCAGAACCACCAAATTGTAACCTGTGCGTGCGCAGACACGGCGCTGTGGGTTGTGAACGTGCCTTCCGCACGGATCACATTTGCAACCCGAGCGTCCGCTGTACCAACTTGAGATATCAGTGACACCTTTAAACTGAATAATTCTGATCTTGAAGCCTGCAGGGGGTGCTACAAACCATCCATTGCAAGTCAGAGCAATCACCACCCGAACTAAAAAAAAATGTGGAACAGTTCTGGGCCATGAGTTCTATGTCACAAACACAATGCTTATTTGCTTTTCAAATATGGGCCACTAAGGAGTAATTGTTCTCTCTCCCTGCATGCATTTCATTGTGACCATCTCAACTTGCAGCTTTTACTCTAGCTTAGTCAAACTGAAAAAAACCCCAGCGTAATCTCAAAAGCATGCAGTCTGTCGAAAAAGTATAACTTCTTCAGCAAAGACCTGCGGAACAGAATCTTTACATCTTTCTTAATTTTTTTTGCATCCATTAGGATCGACTTGTGTCCATGACTCTGGACAGGGACCATGAAGTAGCAGTTCAAGCCATGAAACTCTTGATGCTTATGTCACAGTAAATAACTTTTTCATTCAAATCTAAAGTCTACTTGGGTGCAAGATGCAAACTGTAACTAGTTAAGACTTGGGGCTGCACACTTGTCTACTGTACTCACCAACCCTCCCCTCTCACTCTCCCTAGTCTCCCCAGTTCCCCCCACAGTAACCCATTAGGGATTAGACATTCCCCTTTGCACCCCATGCTGCTCCGGATCCCAAGACTGGCTAGCTGCCATTTCTGGGTGGCTTCCCCCTGCACTGCTGCTTCTGCCACTCTTCACGTTGATTGGTGGCGGCAGCAGCAACAGTGGATCCCAAGGGAGGAGAGCTGCTGTTTCTGGTCAGCTTTCTTGTCCCTGTGCTGCTGCTGCTCTTCATCCTATTCACAGATGCTGAGGCTGGCTGTTGCTTCTGGGCAGCTTCTTCTTCCCCTTTGTGCCCAGGCTGACTCTTAATGATAACCCACATCAGTGCTGGTAGCAGCAGCATAGGCCCAGGCCAACCAGTGAGGAGGAAAGCAGGCAGCAGAGGCACTGGGTGGCTGGAAGATCTGAGGCCCTGAGGCTGGCAGGTGGGGAGCTAGGGGGCTGTCACAGCCTGTTCAGACTTGTCCCTCCGTGGTGATTGGGTGTGCATGAAGGAGCCTGGGCTGTCCATCCACTGCCTCTCTTCACACTGTAGTTCACAGCGCCACCTTTTTGCGGTTGTGCAAACTACAGCGTGACGATGGCTGAGTGCAAATAATAGAGAGAGAAATCCCTCATATTCTGCCACATCGGCAACTGTGCATAGATGAATGTGAGTGCCAAATTTCTCAGATTTATTATGAATCTGACACATCATATTGCAAAGATTAACACATTCTGTAGCATTATGGATTGTTTTTATATTTATGCAAATAATGTGACTTCACTTTTGGATTTATCTAACATAAACCTCTTAGAAGCATTTCTTCTTCTTTTGAGTATGGCAACTGCTTATGCCAGTCTTCCCAAACAGGGCTAGCTAATGAGTTTCCTTCTGGATAATTTTTTGACTGCAGTTCCCATCATCCCTGACGGAATGCTGGCTGGGCTGATGGGAGTTGGAATAAAACAACTTAGGGAGGGAATTAAGTTGGATACTTCTGCTCTGAAATCACACCCGCAAGCAGTGAGATGGCGGCTCACCCCTATCCACACACGATTGTGCGGATACATTCGTACCTTGGATCTCAAACACCTTGGCTCCCGAACAAATTGGCTCCTGAACGATCGAAAGCCAGAAGTGAGTGTTCCAGTTTTGGAACCATTTTCGGAAGCCGAACATCCGGTCCAGCTTCCAGTTGGCTGCAGGAGCTTCCTGCAGCCAATCAGAAGCCGCGGTTTGGGTTTGGAAGTCAAATGGACTTACGGAACGAATTCTGTTTGACTTCCAAGGTATGACTGTACATTCATCCAGGGGGTTTTCTGTGATATTTCAGACAAGGTTATCAGTTTGTGAAAAACGGAGTAGGGGCTCAGATACACACTTTGCCACTTTCGGTGGGTGACCTCTTTGGCATATGGTTAGTTCACCACCAAGTAATAGTGGAATATTGTCAAATTGTTTCACTAATAAATTATGCCTTGCAGTTTGTAAGATCTAAGCCTTAGTTTGTCTGGCACTGCTGGGGTTATTTCATTTGCGTATATATTACAGCAGTGAATAGATGCTAACCGGTTTGGTTACCTATTCAGTCTTCACATTGGTTTCGTTCCCTTTTTCAATTCTGGGGGAGCCATTGTTCAAGCAATTCGCACAGCAGACAGATGATCCCTGTGGACATCGCCATAGTGTCATCTCTGTGTGGTGTTTGCTTTTTGCTGGTGCATTGATAGTAGAACAAAGTACAGTGCAGTTGTCTCTGTGCTCATTCTGTTCCTGTGCTAAGAGGGGTCATGTGCCTTTGTTATTCTACAGTGATGATTTTTAAACCATTTAAATGTTACTCTTGTTCTACAGCTGAACTGACAAGCATTGCATTGGCACTGCAGCTGTTCAGCATTTCTGACTTTGCTGTTGTCACTGCACAGTGCAAACTATAGCCCAAGTGTTTAAAGAACAACACATGTTATTAGGAAAGCAGAACTCAATTATTGGACTGCCTACTCATACGTCAGGCCTATTCAGTTCAAGGAGACTTACTCCCAGGTAAGCATGCATAGGATTGCAGCCTGAAACCTAAGCCTGCAACACTAAAGAGCTTTTGTCTGAAGAAAAGAATTCAAGCGCATCCTAACACATATTTCTGTATCTGTGAAATGTGAGTGCAGTTCTCCTTTTCCTATTTAAAATCCTAGTAGAGTCGAGAGACTGCCTTGTTGTTGCCTTTGTTTCTTCTTCCATCTGTTGCTGAGCTGGTTCTCCAAAGTCACATAGAGCCCTGTGGATTTGGTCTAATTACTGAGAAGGTGTGTTCAGGGAAGACAGAGATGAAGCTAAATAGTATGCGGAAAGGTTTCAAAAGCATATTTCTCTTTTTGGCAAGCTCAGCGTTAACCATCTTAAAACCATCTTACATTGAATGAAATTCTTTGCAGCAAGCCTAGCAATTTGCATCAAACTTTTCTTTTTTTAAAAAAAGCCTTCCACTTCCATTACAGTGGTACCTTGGAAGCCGAACGGAATCCGTTCTGGAAGTCCATTCGACTTCCAAAATGTTCGGAAACCAAGGCGTGGCTTCCGATTGGCTGCAGGAAGCTCCTGCAGCCAATTGGAAGATGCAGAAGCCGTGCTGGACATTCGGGTTCCAAAAGAACGTTTGCAAACTGGGACATTCACTTCCAGGTTTGCAGCGTTCGGGAGCCAAAACGTTCGACTCGCAAGTCGTTCGTTAACCAAACTTACGACTGCATTGAACTGAACAATGCTTTTCATGCCTTTGCACCAGAAGAGAGGCTCTAATTCCAGGTGACACGATTTATTATAATCCCGGGTGTTCATGACATTCCCATTGTGCAGCAAGGATTTGAGTACAAATGCTCAGCTGTCTTGGCATTGTAGACTAGTTAAACCCGGGGCGACTTAGTCATAGGAATGCTCTAGGTTGTTTTGCTAATTCATAGGTTTACATTTCTATAGATCTGTCCTCCTGGTTGTCTTTGCTACAGTTCTGACACCTCTAGGCAGGATCCAGCAGGACCCCCCAAAGTTCTTAAGCACTTCTCGTGTTTATCAACCACTTTACACTGCTGCAGCTATGTGTATGTGTGTGTTGAGAGAGAGTGTGTTAAAAATCATCCATGAATTTTATCGCCCTGCATTTAGCTCAGATTTTCAGAGGCGACAGCTGGCATGAAACAGGGATATAACAGTCCTTCATGGAGATGAGGGATGAGATATTACCTTCTGAGCATGCAGAGTTCACTAGAATTATTTCGTTGTACTTTATTAACTTACGAGCACTGTAAATACTGGGCTAAAGTTCGGCGAGTTCGGAAAACAACATTGAAAACAAGCCCCACTTTAGTGATTAGGCAATTGGAAGAGATGACTGAAGGGGAAATACTAGAAGGGAATATTGGTGTGTGAGCATAGATCTACAAATAGCGAAAGGGAAGGAATTTTGGCTGGTAAAAAGCAGCGAGATCTAGCCGGCAGGAAATATAGGGAAGGAGTGTGGAAAATCTGCCTTGTCAGTATTGTCCAGAAATACATCACACTTTTAAAACATTCTTTAGTGTTGTCCTGACAAGGCAGTCTTTGAAGTAGGAAAATGACTGTACTGTGGAGCTAATTGTGGTAGGTTTTGATACCTTGAACTGCAGGTACTGAGCCTATATTTTTGCTTTCCTTCCCATGACTGGAACTCCTTTAAATTCTAAGAAAATTAACAGTATAATTTAGATTATTCCTTTCTTCTATGTGTTGTTTAAAGCCCAACATTGTCACTGGCGGCTCAGATGGCATCAGTGGCAAGGAGATTCTTTTTCCGGTTCCAGCAGGTTTGCCAGCTCTGACCCCTTTTTGACAGAGATGACTTGGCCCACTGGACAGAGAAAAATAAAACCACTATTTTTCAGTTTCAGTTCCACTTTACAAGAAAGTGTCTCTATTGACAGCTTGGAAATGAACTATGCCTATTTGAAAATCAGCATACTTGCTTGTGGTTATATGTGATGGGAGAAATTCTGTGAGAGTCCAAATACTCCCTCAGTTCTACAATGAAAAAAATAATCACATACCCAACCTCTGTGCAAAGCCTCCTCTGATCTTAATACAGCATCATCCTGCCATTTAATACAGTACTTAATACAGCATCATCCTGCCATTTAAGCCACACTTTTCTTTCAAGATCTGTCATTTGCACCCTTCCCTTCACTCGTCTCCTGTTCTTCTTGTCTCTCACCAGCTTTCTTTGTTTTTTCGGATTTACACTTTCAATTGAGGTACTTTAACATTGTCATCATGGGTGAAGCACTGTGGGTGTGCCCTTCACTATTATTTTTTTAACCAGATACAAGCTGAAGACCATTCTAGGCTTTCTGAACTCCTATGTTGCCATCTTGCCAAGGTCACCTCCATAAAAATAAATGGGATCCTTTTGAGATTTCTGTTGGTGAGGGTGGAAATGCCCAGAGGAAACTAAGCTTCCGTTGCTTCCCTAGAGAGCCCCACCTTCAGTTCTCTGCTACGTGTTCTGTTTGTGCTCAGTCACAGTGAAATATGGAGGAAAATGATATAACGCGGATTTGGTATGCGAAGGCAAGACTTATTTTTAGACGGCTAAATACCGGCAGGCCCACTGGCTTAACCTTTATCTGGCACTTGGCATTCCGTATATTTGCAGCAGAAGCATTGCTCTCAATGAAGTATTCCTTGAATGTGTAATTTCTGGTTCATGGCCTACAAAACTAGAGCCACTCTTTCTGAGTTAAAATAAGACCCCACTGGGTATCGACCTTTACAAGGAACAGACTCCATTAACTGGTATTTATTTATTTTGAAAAACAAAACCCACTATTTACTTTGTACTTATGTTGGTATCTCCAGTAAAGGTAAAGGTACCCCTGCCCGTACGGGCCAGTTGTGTCCAACTCTAGGGTTGTGCACCCATTTCACTTAAGAGGCCGGGGGCCAGCGCTGTCCGGAGACACTTCCGGGTCACGTGGCCAGCGTGACGAAGCTGCTCTGGCGAGCCGGCACCAGCGCAGCACACGGAAACGCCGTTTACCTTCCCGCTATAAAGTGGTACCTATTTATCTACTTGCACTTTGACGTGCTTTCGAACTGCTAGGTGGGCAGGAGCTGGGACCGAAAGACGGGAGCTCACCGTGCCGCGGGGATTCGAACCGCCGACCATATGATCGGCAAGCCCTAGGCACTGAGGTTTTACCCACGGCGCCACCCGCGTCCCAGCATCTCCAGTAAACAACGGCCAAATTACCGTATTTTTCGCTCTATAACACGCACCTGACCATAACACGCACATCGTTTTTAGAGGAGGAAAACAAGGGAAAAAACATTCTGAATGAAACAGTGGATGTATCATTTTTGGGCTTCATGCTGTGGCCACAGACATGTGATCTGATGGTGAATTTGGGGTGACCCAATGCAAAAATCCTGAGAATTCCTGTGGATCCATGCTTTGTAACCACGTTTTTGCACCATTGCAGCCCCAGGCAACAGTGGGTGTGTGATTTTTTTGTTGCAGGCTGTAGCCATGGACATGCTATGTGATCGGATGGTGAATTTGGGGTGACCCAATGCAAAGATCCTGAGAATCCCTGTGGATCCATCCTTTTAACCACGTTTTTGCACCATTGCAGCCCCAGGCAACAGTGGGTGCGTGATTTTTTTGGTGCAGGCTGTAGCCATGGACATGCTATGTGATCTGATGGTGAATTTGGGGTGACCCAATGCAAAGATCCTGAGAATCCCTTTGGATTCATGTTTTGTAACCACGTTTTTGCACCACTGCAGCCCCAGGCAACAGTGGGTGCGTGATTTTTTTGGTGCAGGCTGTAGCCATGGACATGCTATGTGATCTGATGGTGAATTTGGGGTGACCCAATGCAAAGATCCTGAGGATCCCTGTGGATCCATGCTTTGTAACCACGTTTTTGCACCATTGCAGCCCCAGGCAACAGTGGGTGCGTGATTTTTTTGTTGCAGGCTGTAGCCATGGACATGCTATGTGATCTGATGGTGAATTTGGGGTGACCCAATGCAAAGATCCTGAGGATCCCTGTGGATTCATCCTTTGTAACCACGTTTCTGCACCATTGCAGCCCCAGGCAACAGTGGGTGCGTGATTGTTTTGGTGCAGGCTTTAGCCATGGACATGCTATGTGATCTGATGGTGAATTTGGGGTGACCCAATGCAAAGATCCTGAGAATCCCTGTGGATCCATGCTTTGTAACCACATTTTTGCACCATTGCAGCCCCAGGCAACAGTGGGTGCGTGATTTTTTTGGTGCAGGCTGTAGCCATGGACATGCTATGTGATCTGATGGTGAATTTGGGGTGACCCAATGCAAAGATCCTGAGGATCCATGTGGATCTATGCTTTGTAACCACATTTTAAGTGGGGAGCGAAGGAAAAACAAAGAAGGGACATGAGAGGGGTGTGCAGAGAAGCAGCTGGCTAAGAATGCAGGAGAGGGATTTAACGGGAGGGAGGAAAGAAAGGCAAAAGTTTCCCCCCACCCAAGCCAGCCATCTCCCTCCCTCCCTCCCTCCCTCCCCTCCCCCCTCTCTCTCCCTTCCCCCCTCTCTCTCCCTCTCCCCCAGCAGCACAGAGAGGAATTCCCCTCTGCTTGCCTGGCGGGAGGGGCTTTCCCTGCTCTTTGTTCCGTTTCAGCAAACACAGCAACGAAACATTGGAGGGTGGGCAGTAAGACCCTGAGGCAGAATGCAGGAAAGCAGCCACTTCCTCTTTTCAGGTTTCGCTTCTCCGTGCAGCGCCGGGATTTGATTTTTTGCCTGATTTTTGCCTGATTTTTCGACTCCAGGGACCACACATTCGCTCTATAACACGCACAGACATTTCCCCTTCCTTTTTAGGAGAAAAAATCTGCGTGTTATAGAGGGAAAAATACGGTAGTTGAGGAGGAGGCGAGAGAACTGATGCTTCCCCTCTGCCTTTTAAAAATTAAGAATATTAGTCCCAATTGGCAAACCATTAATGCAGAAGTTACACCCCACCTTCAGTGTCTATCTGCTCCAAAGCCAGCAAGGATTCTCATCTCATCTGTTGTAAATAGCTTTGATATTTTTTAATCAAATAGTAGTCTATTAATATTTTAACAAATAAATGATACGTTTAGGGAAAATCAATTCACAACACATAAAAAGAACTTACTTAAAATATTTTTAGAACATCACTATTTTTAGAATGCACTAAGCTAAATGTTTAGAGTTTTTTGTGTTTTTTGTAAAGGTTGACTTCATGGGTGCTTCTGTAATGTCACATAGCAAAGCATAGGTTTTGTTTCCGAGTAAATACCTTGGCATACTTTCCAACAATTTTGCATGCAGCTTCGTATATCTGATTCTTGTCCAGTGCAGAACTACACATACATAGGGAAATGAAATTTCAGAGGCATTGTCTGATTGTTTTCTGGGTTTCTGAAAAGCTTGGTTTTTTAATTATTATTCTGTGATGCCCGGTATGCATTTTCATGGTGAAGCTGCATCTGCTGTGCTTGAAATCATTTGTGTAAGAAACTTTTATTTATTAAAAAGCACAAGAAACAAAAATAAAATAACAAGCAGCTCTCTGCAAATGATGGACAGTAGGCTAATGATCAGCTTGCAGTTTTTCTGAGTCTGCCTTAACTCCTCAGATCCCTTTGTGCTTCCAACCCTCTGCTGTTGCCTTGTTTACAGTGAGAGCAGACACTTAGCCAAAGTGTGGTTTTCTGGAGCTTTTGCTTTGCAACTCTGTCCCACTAACAGAAACTTGAGGTCCAGACAACTAGTTGCTAGTGGGATGCTTGTTCTGCCAGCTAATTAGCTGCTAGGGGACAGGACAAGATAGGGGCAAGGTTTGACTTTGATAGATGGTCATTTGCTAAGGAGCTGCGCTGCCTTAACATGCAAGGGGTACAACATTGTTCACAGGGCGGCAGAGGTATTGTTTGAAAAACTTCCTTTGTGTTGGGACTTGCATGAACTCTTCAATTTAGCTATTTTACATAGGGTTGTGATGTTTCAGAAGTGGGTGTTAAAAACTCCTTAAAAAACCAATGCAATGAAATCTCTCACTGGAACTGCATTGTTGACCTGAAGGTTTGAGGGGGGGGGGAACGAAGTACCCCTCCTTGTTTTAGAGATAGCCTTAAGTGGTATGAATGTGGTGGATTTGTTTTCTCTGTGAGCTAGCTAGTTAGTCTTCAAGCATGTGAAGCTGTCTTATCCAGAGCTAGGCCATTGACCCATCTCCCTGTTGTATATTCTGACTAGCAGTTACTTCTCATGGTTCAAGAGCGGCATAGGTTTCCCCAACCCTGCCTTGAGAGGTGATTTAATAGCCCATGACAGGGGTTAAACCTGGAACTTTTTATATGAAAAATAGTAGTTTTAATTGATTTTTGTAGCAGGTATTATGCTTTGCTGTTGCATTTTATTTTGCTGCAAATCCCCCTGTGACTGTTGTGGCGAAGGGTAGTATGAAAGTACAGAAGCACATACATAATAAAGGCTAAACTATGACCCCTTTCCAACCACTCTCTTATCTTCAAAACGGTTGGAAATAAATTTTATTATTGCTTGAAGTGCTTAGCCATGTTCTGGTACAGTGGTACCTCGGGTTGCATACGCTTCAGGTTACGTACACTTCAGGTTACAGACTCCGCTAACCCAGAAATAGTACCTCGGGCTAAGAACTTTGCTTCAGGATGAGAACAGAAATTGGGCGGTGGTGGTGTGGCAGCAGCAGGTGGCCCCATTAGCTAAAGTGGTGCTTCAGGTTAAGAACAGTTTCAGGTTAAGAACGGACCTCCGGAACAAATTAAGTATTTGCCTGAGGGTTAAACTTGGGGCGGGGCAGGGGTGCAATGCAAGCCCCACTCCCAGTGAGAGGCAGTGTGGTTGCAGTGGTTAGAATGTTGAACTAGGACCTGGCAGGCAGGCCAGGGTTGATATCCCCACTCAGCCATGAAGCTCACTGGGTGATCTTGGGCTAGTTACTGCCTCTCAGCCTAACCTACCTCACAGGGTGGTTGTGGGAATTAAATGAGGAGGGGGCCACCTTGATCTCCTTGGAGAAAAAGGTGGGGTACAAACACAGTGAATAATAATAATAATAATAATAATAATAATAATAATAATAATAATAATGTCCCTCACAGGCTGGCTGCTATCGAGATCTTTCTCTGGTTAGTAGAAAGGTCTCGAGAGAGTCTTTAAGTTCGTTGCAAACTTCGCTGTGAGCAAGAGCCCTGGCATATTGGGATTTCCAGTCGGTGGGAGAGTTAATTGTGCCAAGATCTCAAGAGCAGCTGATGTGCCTTGGGGATATTGGCTTGCAAACTCCAGCCCCACTTAATCTTTCACATGTGCGACTGAATGTCAGAACACTGCTTCTGTTGACATCTTTGCCTGATGTTCACCTCATGCTCTAAATATGTAACCAAATTACCTTATTCATTCTTTTCCATGATTGTTTGTCAATTCCCGGAGAGCCTCGCATGGTACACTGGCATAAATGTTTCTGCTGTCGAAATATAATTTAATGCCATATGTTATGGAAGGCTTATAGGACACAGTGCTCAGAAGGCTTAGAACAGAACTTTACGGTCTCTCTCCGGCTGCAACAGAACGGACATAAGTTGTTTCATGAGTCCATGTGGCTATAGCTAAGTCCAAAGCTGTCTAGTGACTAAACACTATCCGCCCCAAGAAAGTAATGTACAATTAAGCCCCAACCGAAAGTATTTACAGGCTTAGGCTGCAATCCTATGCACGCTTACCAAGGAGCAAGCCCCATTCACCGAGGAAGACTTCTGGGTAAATGTATAGGGTTATGCTGTTAATGTGTATAACAATGCTCTTTTTGACAAAACATAGTTAATACCATGTCTTTGTACAGGAACTATGAAGATGCGTTGTCATCTGAAGACTGTGAAACCTTATACCAGTTTGTTTATGCCACACACCGACCACTGGCTGTAGCAGCTGGGGAGTTTCTTTATAACAGGTACCTCAGTGTGACTATTTTTATTTGGTACTTGGTTGGCTCCTTAACAGCAGAGCCTGCCCTTGCATATGCTATAAGCATCGTAATTCAACACACATACAGAATTCTCTCTTGAGTGATTGTGGTCTAGGCTGATTCTTGTTACATTTTCATTCGGTCCGATCTCCACCAGTGTAAAATAAGCATGCAAACGTAGTAACCAAAGAACTACATTAGTAGAAATGTTGATCCTTAAGCATGTGATGGGATGCCCAAATATACACTCACTCAGACAACCAGTCCTAGGTTATTTTTATGCATACTTGTGTGTGGTGTGTGTGTGTGTGTGTGTATGTATGTATGTATACATACATGGTTAGGGCTAGGGCAGCTATACTCTCTGCTAAAAAAGATAAATCGGTGAAAATCAGTTTTGTTTCACCAGGCCTTAACTTCAGCTGCTTTTGTCTGTTGATTTGTCTTGCCAATGCTTGCATTTCTTAGTTCGTTCTCCTTCTTTTCTTTTTTCTTGGTAAAAATTTCCTTAGTTCATTCTGTGCCTCCAGATGGGAAGTTCTTTGGTCTTTCATAGATTTAATTACTTTCCTTTGGATTCCGTCAGAGAGTATAGAACCCAGGTGAATTTTCATCCACATCGAGTTCTTCTGTGAATATTTCCCACCTATCTCTTGTCTGTTTTGTGTTAGATGTCCGTTGGAAGGAATCCAGAATTATCTGCCTGCCTGTGTGATTATCATATAATTTGGAGCATAATGCCATTTCCTTCAGTGTGAAAGTTGACTTTAAAGGGACCTCTTTTTAAGGTGCCCCCTCCCTCCCTCCCTCCCTCCCTCCCTTGCCAGAGATGCTTCCTGTGGGTGTAATAGTGAGGAGACATTGTTAGGGTTCACTGAAGAGCGTTTCAGGCTGAATCCCTGGGTCTGGCTCTCTAATGGTATTTTGCAATTATAGTTTATATACACAGACTGATGTGCAGGCTTGCTACAAAATGTTGCCTGGCTTTATTTATTTCATTACATTTGGATCCCACCTTTTATCCAGGGAGCTTAAGGTGGCATACATGGTTCTCTCCCTCTCCCTATTTCATCCTCACAACAACCCTGTGAGGTAAGTTAGGCTGAGAGACAGTGACTGGCCCAAGGTCACCCAGGGAGCTTCATGGCAGTGTTAGAAACTGAGATATGAAAGCTAGGAGCTAAATGGCACCTTAAACCCAGGTTATGGGCACAACAATGGAATGTCTAGGTGCACTTTTTTAATAACAAGAATACAAAGCTGAAAATGAATGAACTGCAGCTAAAATATTATGTTCATTTTCCCCTGGTCTAGTCCTTCCCCTGCCCACCCCCCTAATATTCTTAAGAGGGTCTCTTCTCCAGTCTTCAGAGAGGAGCTGGAAGTAGGGAGGCAGAAAAAGTTCTTCCTTTTCTTCCACTCTGCAGTTTTAATCTGAAATCTTGGGCACAGTACTGCACCCAGAGCTCCGAAACTACTCGCGCTAATTAAATTCCCTGTTGCAAAATGCGCATAGAACAATGGGAGTTTTGAATACTGCATCATGGGTTAAGTAAGGTTCATAATCTGGGTCTCCCAAGTCTTAGTTCAACACTCTGACCGCTTTCCTGTGGCTCTTAGGAAATTGCCTTATGTCGAATTTGATTGGTCCCTCTAGAATAGTGCTTCTCAAACTTGGGTCCCCAGCTGTTGTTGGACCACAACTCCCATCATCCTTGACCACTGCTCCTGCTAGCTGGGGATGATGGGAGTTGTAGTCTCAAGAACAGCTGGAGACCCAAACTTGAGAAACACCGGTCTAGATGATTGTGGTCTGCAATGACTAGCAGCGGCTTTCCACGGTGTCAAAGGGGGGCCTCCCAGCCCCACCTGGAGATGCTGGCGAGAGAACCTGGAGCCTTCCGCATGCTAGCCAGATGCTGTACCATTGAGCTGTGGCCCTTCTCCAAACATTTAGCCCTTCACAGCCCCACATCTCTGTCTTCCCTTCCCTTACATGCCAACCCTTTTCATCTCCTCCTATTGGTTGTCCCATTTTGTATCTCTCCTTCCTCTCTGCTCCATCGGTTGTCTCGCCAACTCTGTTCCTGACCTGCTTTCACTGATTTTCTTGTTTGTCTCCATCCCGCCCCCCACTATTTCTTGTTTTCCTTTTTGTCCTTTGTCTTCCTCTCCCAGGTGCATCTTCTCCTGCCTGCCTTCCTTGTTTGCTTGCTCAATTCTCTTTCCCACCTGCCCAATGACTGCTTTTCTTTGCACCGTTCTTCCTTGGCTTCCTTTTCTCAGCTTTTTTCCGGCCCCCATCCATCCTGCATCACTTGTTCCCCTCTTTTCTCCCCCTCCAGTTTACCCCTGCAAGGTTTTTTTCTTCTTCTCCCAGCATGCTCAGCCAGGAGCCTTTGCAGTGGCTTTTGGAAATTGGATCCAGGGGTTCCCTTCCACCACGTTGCATACATGCAAGGGCTTTCTCAAATCCCACATGACAGTGCTGCATGAGAATAGGTTTTTTAAAAAGCTGTCCAAAGATGATGTTCTGCTTATGGGACGTATAGAAAAAACACGAGAACGGCTGTAGAAGCGATCTCCTGCAGTGCTTCTCAAAGTCTTACACAAGTGTTTGCAGATCTGTCCGAGGGGCTACTTTTCCTGCAGCTCGTGATTCTTTAGGATCCTACTCATTATCTCCAAAACTCTCACAAAACTTCAGTAAAGCAAGTCAGGGTTGCTGAGAGAACAGGCTTCCCTAAGGCTGATTATTTTAAGTGATTTCAATTGTATGTGTTTATATTGTTGTAATTCTGGGACCATTGTGATGAAGGGCAGGTAAGAAATCCAGTGAGTAATAGTGCCATTTAGTAAGTTCACAGGTGCAGTAAGATTTGAACAAAGGCTTCCCCTGCTCCTCCTGCTTACACTTTTTGCCTTTGGCTTTTGCCAAATATTATATAGGGGTGTTCGTTCTCTCTCTCTCTCTCTCTCTCTCTCTCTCCCTTCTGTTTTCTCTGCTTGTTGATTTCTATCCAGTGAGCCAATTTCTTCCCAAGCAGCATCTGCTTGTGATTGTTGTGAATGGTTTATCTTTTCTGATTAATCACAAAGGGTCTCTTCTTGCACAATGCAGCTGTGTAGTAAAAAACAAACAAACCCCAAAAACAAACAAACCCAAAACTAAAACTTGAATAATTTAGTGAGGCAGTAGATTAAAATAAGTTCCAGTTTTTCAGTCAAGTTGAAATCTCATTCTCCCAAGAGTAACTTTGTAAATGGGCCTTGGTAACAATATGTGGATTAGGGGAAATGAACTAGAATGATAAAAGGGAAGCAGTATAACCCCCATTGGTATTGGAATGATTTTTTATTACTTACCACTGTGACATGCTGATGAAAATAATTTATTATAGTCAAGGTTTTCCCCCCGTTTTTAATCAATCATGCTTTTTGTTTAATTTTCCATAAGCAGATAGGTTGAAAAAATGCATTAAAAAAATCAAAATTAAAATAATAGAAAGAGAAGAGAAGTAAAATAACAGCCAACAACTACGCTGATGCAGAAACAATACACTGTTGCCATAAATTAAAAGTCTTTCAGTTTTGTTCTTTTCTGGATTTTAGCAGGAGGGCCTGCAAAACAAAGTCATTGCAGAACAACACCTGCTCATGCAGTGGGTCTTCTCCTGCCTCCCCCCCCCCCCCGTATTCACCCCTAACAACCTGCTCTTGGAATTGCCCCAATCCCCAGAAGCAGATTTGGGTGGGGGCACGGGGCAGGAGAAGGAGAAGGACAGGAAGTTCTGTTGCATTAATGGACGTTGCCCCACGAGCTCAATTACATTGCTGGATACAACCCCTTGTCTTGAACCCTTTTTGCCCTTTCGCTCAAACCAGAAGGAGCTGGAGTTCTGATTATTATGAGCCACATGACTCCGAACAGCTTCAAAAAATTAATGTGTTGGATCAGCGTATGTTTATTAATGTTGTAATTTTCATAATGTGAGCAAGTTCCATTGAACTCTATATGGGACTTACTTCTGAGTAGACATTTCTAGGATTGTGCTGCTAGAATATATAATATACCTGGCAAGGCATTGCAATTTTGAAAACAGAATCTAATTGTCCGCTTTTTCTGTTGGCAGTTTAATTATCCAGGAAATTGAAATTGAAGCATTCTCCAAAAGTAATGCAAAGTGGGAGCCCAATTCTAGTCAGCTGAGAGCACTAATAGATTTCTTCCTGGAAAGTGAGGTAAAGGTAATGCATACTGTGTTGGATGAACAGATGAGTTTCTAATATTCACAGAGGTGTCTCACATATCAGGACCAATTAATGAAGTTGAGTTAATGTAAGGGTTTGAGGGAGGGAAGAAAAGAATTGTGATAATAACAAGAAATGATTTGATGATAAAAGTGTACTGGAAGGTAAAGTTTCAAAATGTGATTGATATTTTCAAGTAATTGTAGACTGGAAGATTTGGACAATTCATTGATATTTTCAAGTAATTGTAGACTGGAAGATTTGGACAAGTAGGCACATGAAGAATATATTTAAGAAGGGTGCCTGAAGGTGTAGAAGGGAAGAGCTTGGTTATGTTCTTAGAAAAATAGTTAGCTGTTTTATTGGAATGGATAGAAGGCTGGGTGCATTTTCTGACTGGAAGCTAAGGTGCCAAGGCAATTCATTTTTTGCCATTAGGTTTTAAGTTTGGCAGAAGGTGGAATTACAAATTAATCGATATAAGCTCAAAATCGTATCTGAGATCTCTCATTCTGAGAAACCATAAGAATTCTAATACTTTAACCTGTTTTGCTGCATGATATAAACTGTTTGCTTTTCATAAATAATCATAATTAATTATTACCACGGATTATTTATTGAATTAAAGTTGTTCATTGAATTTAGGTGCGATACATGGCCTTAATTTGAGCTGCTTGTTACTGATAGTTCACGTCATATATATTGGCAAAATTTTAACATGATAGGCTGCAATCAAAAGAAGCAATATTCACATGTGGGAAAGAACTGTGCTTGAAGAGATTGTCTCTTCTACTGCTGAAGAGATAAGCCACTGTTCACTTTAAAAAGCAGCCTGGCTGTTTGACAGTGGAGATCTGCTGCAGGAATAACATAAAACAAGGCTCCAGCATGTGTTGTACATGTTTCTTCTCCACCTCTTCCCAAACAAGTATTAGATCATAGTGGGAAGTCATGTTCAGTGAACCATTTTTGAAGGTCTGAGTTGTTGTTGTTGTTGTTATTTATTTTTAGCTACATAGCCACGTCACGTATCTTGTAGACAGCCTTTGGGATTGGGCCCCAAGTTTATTGAAAGACTGGGAGTACATGACTGCTCTCTTATTGGGAAATGCCGATAGTCACGAACAAGGTAGGTGCGTCAGAAAAACTTAGCACTTTCAACTTGTGTTGCTGCCTTCGGGTTCAGGCAATCCAACACAAACCATTGGACTATAGAACCAGGATGGATGAGAGGCGTCGTGTGGTTTCATTAACAGATACCCTTTTTCATCAAGCACCAGTTTAAAATGCTGTGTGGTGTTTTGGCACTGAAATGGAGACTCTGTCTTCCACTCAGAGCTCTGCTTTGTGGTCCACTCAATAAAAATCCTTATTGTTCTCTATGGAGCTTAATTGCTACTTCAGAGCAAAGCAATGCAGTAACCGGGATATGTATGCTAGTCTTTCTTGGCTAATGAACTTTGATGTTCTGTTAAATTCATCTGTTTCCTTCTTGAATAATTTTATGAGAGCTTTGTCCTTCATTATGTGCTGCGCTACAGTAAGTTCTGCAGAATAACTTGAATGCCCTGCGTGGTGAAAATCTATTCAAAAACTTCCAGTGTTGCTTTGTAGCTAACTTAAAACAAAATGGCCCGGTGAAAGGAAAAGTTTCTGTGTTAACCATCCTAGGATTCCCACCTCTTTCAATGAGAGACCGAATGGCGTCTGTGTGTCATTTTGCTTTCAGCGCTGACTGATGCCCATGAGCGTGTTCTTATTGAAATAACCTTAGCGACCGTTCGAGAAGCTGCTGAATTTCATCCTCCTGTGGGGAGAGGAGGGACCAGGAGAGTGAGTGGCGTTTTGTTACACTGTTTTGATCATCTGGCTTTTGATTCACACCACACACACACACACACACACACACACACCATTGATCCCAGCTTCAGGTTTCTCTGCATTGACAGAACAGAATCATGGTTGCAAGACGAGCACAGAGCCTTCAGTCTAACCAGTGCAATAAAGGGCAAGTGTATTTAGAACACCCACAGAACCTTAATGCCCAGTGCCTGCAGTTTTAAAGCAGCTCTGTTTTCATTTGCCTGCCATTTCAGAGGAAAGGTGCAGTACTAAGCATGCTTGTTTTGAAGGCCATTACATCCAATAAGGGAGTGTGCTTCTCTCCTGCAGAGAGATGAGTGGGCTGTACGTACATTTTAACACAGTACTCTTCAACCTTGGGAATGGGAATTGTAGTCCAACAACATCAGGGTGTTCAAGGTTGAAGAACACAGCAGTATCTTCTGAATAAACATGACTAGGATCAGACTGGGAAAGCAAATGTTTAACTGCAGTCTATTGTAATGTGGTTTCCTGATCTTGTAAGCTGTAACCCAGTTTACCAATTATAGTGACAAACACACTGACTTGTTGATACTGCAAGGGTCAAGAGATCTGCATAGCTTGTTCGCAGAACTGAGAAGTGTTGGAACTCTTTCACAAGGTTCCTGATACGACTGGAATGCCCAGAAGTTTCTTTATCTGCACTCCACGTCCCTTGGCTCAAAACAAGGAATACTTCTTTGCACAACTAAAGAATCGGCATGGAAAAGCTGCCAACTTTTCCTTCCAGTCCATAGCCACCCCCCCTTAAAAAAACTCCATAATCCGCAATCAAAACACTGTTCAAATACTGCGCTTAATTAATTAAAATCTGAAGCTTCCATCCCCAGCATTTTGCTGTATTAAGTTTTAACCCTACAACTAGCTTAAGCATAGATCAGCAACCTGCTTATGCTATAACTGCAACCAAGGGCTTTGTCTGTAGATCCTGTCTTCCAGGGAGAAGAAGATACAAGTGGAAGATTGTACTCGAATTACTGAACACTTCATTGTGGTGCTTCCTCAGCTCTTGGCAAAGGTAACTAGCAGCTGCTCTTGTGAGTGCATATTAAATAATTCATTTGAATTTCAGCAGCTCACTCATATCCTGTTTTTCCCCCCTCTGCAGTATTCTGTAGATACAGAAAAGGTGACAAACCTCCTGCACATTCCACAGTATTTTGATTTAGAGCTGTGCAGTGCTGAACTCCTGGACAAGGTGAATTATTTGTGTGTGTGTGTGTGTGTGTGAGAGAGAGAGAGAGAGAGAGAAAAACTTCAAGATAGGATTTTATATTTATTTGTCAAGATTTATATAGCAATTTAATTGGGGGGAAAACCACCCAAGCAGTTTGCATAAAATTGCACAAGACAGCTATTAAAAAAATAAACCCAGGCTTTAAAAGCAGTAGACATAACAAAATGTCAAAATATAGATAAAACCCACAAATGTCTGTAATAAAATTGCGTGCCTTTGTTTAGGCTTGATTTCTTGAAAATGTGGAGCTCCTGCCGAGTAAGGCTACAGTCTGCAGAGCTGTAATTCATTTTAACTGATGAGTTTTTATAGCCCTTTTGATCCATGTGCGTGCTCATGCGCGTCGTTGGATTGGTGCTTGTGGGCTGGAGGCAGGTGACAGCCTTTTTTTCCATTGCAGTGCTCCAGAAGTTGAGTTGAAAAAAAACATGGCCACCAAGACATAAAAGTGTCCCGCATGTGGTGATATTGAGGGCAGATGCTCAGGCTGTACTTATGTGGGAAATCCTGAGTTACACATGAATGGCATCTTCCTCTCAGGTCACACCTTTTCCCTTGGATTCCTTCACACACATCTAACTTTGTGCCAGAGCTCTGAACTGGTGACATAGGAAGGTCTTGTGTGCATGTGCTCTAAGAGTGAGGCTGTGTATGCATGACATTCTAGAATCAATGGAAACTGGGTCCTTGTGTTTTTGTCCATAGTCCACACGTGAACTAGATATTTTTGTCTGTAGCCCACACGTGAACTGGCATTTTTGCCCCAATAAGATGCTTGTTGAGTACTGGTTTGATTCTGAAAATAAAGCTCACTGCAGATTGTTTCTGCATTGCCCCATAGCGTGTCTGTTTAAATACAGATGCAAACAGATGTAAGTGTGAGTGTTTACCCAGATTTTTGTTGCCATTTCCTTTTTCATTTGCCTGGGGCACGTGCAGGGAGGAAAAGGCATGGATAACGTAAGTAGTAGTAGTAGTAGTAGTAGTAATAATAATAATAATAATAATAATAATAATAATAATAATAATAATTTATTTATACCCCGCCCATCTGGCTGGGTTTCCCCAGCCACTCTCTGGGCGGCTTCCAACAAAACACTAAAATACAATAACCTATTAAACATTAAAAGCTTCCCTAAACAGGGCTTCCTTCAGATGTCTTCTAAAAGTTTGGTAGTTATTTTTCTCTTTGACATCTGGTGGGAGGGCGTTCCACAGGGCGGGTGCCATTGCCGAGAAGGCCCTCTGCCTGGTTCCCTGTAACTTGGCTTCTCACAGTGAGGGAACCGCCAGCAGGCCCTCGGTGCTGGACCTCAGTGTCCGGGCAGAATGATGGAGGTGGAGACGCTCCTTCAGGTATATTGGACCGAAGCCAAAGCAAGGGGAAGGGTATTCAAAACGTCTATTAAGTCAGCACACCCCTTGTGAGTGGCATCTTCTAGAATCAAGCTAGACTGGAAGCAGCATGCTGAGGATGACCGCGAGTGATTCTGGATCGAGGAAAACTATGTTTTTTCGTGCTATAAACAGCTTAGTGTATATGCAGCCTGAGTAATAACATATGCCCCCCATCTCTGTGAATTAGGTCACTGTTGTTCTTCCTTTGCAGACTGGCCATGAACCATGCAAGTCAGTGTCCTGCTCAAGGCTATACAAGGAGTTCATATAATAATAATAATTTGTTATTCATACCCCACCCATCTGGGCAACTCCCAATAGAATATTAAAAACACGATAAAGCATCAATCATTAAAAACTTCCCTAAACAGGGCTTCCTTCAGATGTCTTCTAAAAGTCAGATAGTTTTTTATTTCCTTGACATCTGATGGGAGGGCGCCACTACCGAGAAGGCCCTCTGCCTGGTTCCCTGTAACCTCAATTCATTCAGTGAGGGAACCACCAGAAGGCCCTCGGCGCTGGACCTCAGTGTCCGGGCTGAATTATGGGGGTGGAGACGCTCCTGGGCCATGGCAGTTTAGGGCTTTAAAGGTCAGCATCAAAACTTTGAATTGTGCTTGGAAATGTACTAGGAGCCAAGGTAGATCTTTCAGGACCGGTGCTATGTGGTCTCAGCGGCCACTCCCAGTCACCAGTCTAGCTGTGTAGCCAGACTTTGAACCTAGGTCGCCTGAGTTCCAAACTGAATGCTATCTTGCGGGTTCCATGGGTTCATAGTTTAATGACATTTGCGCTACTTTTGTTTTATCCACAGCACTTGGACACATTTCTGAGCGAAATAAAAGCCGTTGTATCCAAGCACTCTTACACAGATGTCCTGAACGCTTGCGCCAGGGTATACGCCACTCTTTGCGGTGAAGACGGTTCTGGCCATAAAAAAGTGGGCTTGGCCAGAGATGAACTGGTGGATGAACTGGTGCACAATCTAAACCAGAGTTTGGACACCTTTTGGGATGAGGTGGGTGTGAAGTCTGGATTTGTAATGAGAAATGAAACTTAGGTTTCCAGAGCAAAATTTGTACAGGATTTATTTTTGTTAATTTTGCATGCTCTCTCTCTCTTTGTGTTTGTGTGTGTGTGTGTGTGTACAAGTGCAAACATGGCAAGATCACATCTGATTGATTTCCCTAATCATGTTCCTAATATATATGAAGAGGTGGTAGGGTTTATGTGATATTTGCATAGGCACGGCTGAGTAGATTTGCCAGTTCACAAGCTGGCAATGCTGCCTGCCTCTTTGGTCATTTCGGGGGGGGGGGGGGAAGGATGTCCTTTTCCTCCCTCTCCCTCCACCAATGGAGAAATACTGAAGTCCTCTAGGCTATAGCAGGTGCTGGGAGGAAAAGGGCAAAAGGTCTGTCCAAGGCATGAGCTGCATCCCCTCCTGTCGCCTTGGAACGTTTAAAGTTAATAATAGGAAGCGCTTCGAAGATTCATTATGGGAACCCTTCTTTAGCCCTATATACTCCTACACAGAAGTGATATCCATGCTAGAAATGTATCACATGCAAAGCGGGCCGAACTTTAATGATGGTCTTTACCTTTTTTTTTGTTTAACTGTTTAGATCCTGCCACAACAGTAATTACCACGAATATTTCTATTGGTTGTTTTCTGTTTGAAGTAGTGCAAAGAATCCCTCTATTGGAATATAATGTGCCTCTCTTGACAGAGTGCTGCATGATTTGTGAACATTTAAGTCTGTTCTTCACATCTCTGGGAACTGATATTCTACCACTAGACTATTTAAAGTCTGCATTCTTAACTAATGACTGTCTGCTATTTGACATCATTTGTCTGAGGTCCAGTGAGGAAAAAATAATTTAACTAATTGGAGATGAAACTGAGCTTTTTCCTTATTAGGGCAAGGAAGACATTTCCTCTTCCATAACTTTTCAAAGTTCAGCCTCTGCATGGATATTGCTTTGTTAAAACATCTTGCAGCGTTTTTAAACCTTGAAAGTGGCTTTTGCATTTCCATTTGTGTTGGGCTGGTTGGGGGTGGGATTTGCTACAGAAATACTTGAAAAGGTTTTCATTAGTTCTAAGAATACAAGAGCAGCTGTTGGGAATATGAATAGCTTGCAGACTCGGTTCAACAACAGTTGATCAGCTGTGCCATTGCTAACAGATGTCATTCCAACATATAAGAGTTCATGCTGATAGTTTTGTTTCTTTTCTTTAAAAAAAATGGAAGTACAGTAAATGTGTCAGGTTAAATTTGCCCACACTTTATTTTTGGTAGAAAATAATAAAAAACCATGAATTCTGCACCAGCTTATGTAGTGAGATCAGCTAGATTCCAGCCATTAACAACCTAGTTTTCTGCAGATTTGCAAGTTGGCGGGGGGGGTGTGGATTAGAGAGAAATATGCTTGATTTCCATTATTTAGGCTGGCCCCCTAATGTGATTCTTGCAGCGGCATTTAATCCCCCCAGGTTGGGGAGGAAAAGTTCCTGCCATTCCATGGAACTTTGCGTGTGCGCGCGCACACACACACACACACACACACACCGGCAAAGACCCGGTGAGGGGTGGCATCCTACAGTTCGACAGATCATCTGATGTGAGTCAGACCAACGCAGGAGCAGCCCAGCATAGCGGATCCAGTAGTAAACTTTCAGCACTCTTGCAGGAAGATTGCATGTCCCCCAGTTGGCAGTGCAGGCATGCTGCCTCTGTGCCAAAGAACTGCTTACAGTGGGAAGAAAACTCTATGCCAGTAGTAGCCAATATGGTGCCTTCCACTTATTGTGGGCTACAGCTCCCCTCATCCATGACCATTGGGCGTGCTAGCTGGCGATGATGGGTAAAATAATAATAATAATAATAATAATAATAATAATAATAATAATAATACCCTGCCCATCTGGCCGGGTCTTCCCAGCCACTCTGGGCGGCTTCCAACACTATTAAAATACAATAACCTATTAAATATTAAAAGCTTCCCTGAACAGGGCTTCCTTCAGATGTCTTCTAAAAGTCTGGTAGTTGTTTTTCTCTTTGACATCTGGTGGGAGGGCGTTCCACAGGGCGGGCGCCACTACCGAGAAGGCCCTCTGCCTGGTTCCCTGTAACTTGGCTTCTCGCAGCGAGGGAACCGCCAGAAGGCCTTCAGCACTGGACCTCAGTGTCCGGGCAGAACGATGGGGGTGGAGACGCTCCTTCAGGTATACTGGTATTGTTGTCCATAAAAAATACCCACTCTATATTTTATTGTTGTCGTTAATAGCCCCCCACAATTTAAAATGCCATAGATTGTTTAATTAGCACAAAGGCCTAGGAGAGCAGGAATGTTTTTGCCTGGCACCAAAAGATATGTAACAAAGGTGCCAGGCAAACGTCCCTGGGGAGAACATTTTGCACATGGGGAGCCACCACAAGAAAGGCCCATTCTTGTGTTGGTGGCATACAAAGGGCCTCAGATGATGATTGCAGGGTGTGGGTTGATTCATATGGGGAGAGGCAGTCCTTGGGATGTGCAGGTGTATGCACTGTGGGGGGAGTCTGCATGTTGTGTGTGTGTTGGGGAGGGGGCAACAATACTGCAGGTGCCTTTCCCCCTATTCAAGCCTGCTTTTCAGAGAGAGAAGTTGCTGCTCAAATGTCACATAGTCTTTTCTCCTGTCTCCTACACAGGGAGGAGGGTTTCGTGCAGAAAAAGAAGGAATTCATCATATATGCTTGACGCTGCGAAGAATAACTGCTTTTCATCAGTGAGATGCTTGTTTATGTTGATTATTAATTCACTTTAGTGACCGTCTGTGGGCACATACAATTAGAATAATGCTGCTTTGTTTACAGACCTAAAGCCAGGCAGCATAGAATCATAGAGTTGGGACCCATCTAGTCATCTAGTCCAACCCCCTGCAATACATAATACATTGTATTAAAATGTAAGATTGCTGGGTGAAATTAAGAAGTGCAGGTGTTGGGATCAGGAAACATCCCAGGGTCTGCTCTGAAGGCACATTAAGCAGCTGTCCTGCTGAAGGTAAGCAAGTCTACCTGGGAGCCATCTTGGGTTCCATGATGGAAGAAAGGGGGGATATAAATGGAAGAAAAGAAAGGCTTTGCTAATGTAAGCCAAGACGCTATGAGACTCAAAGTTTCTAAAGTCTGTGGAGACTGTTTTGGGGCCCATATACAGATGAAAGTTCTGGTGTTTATGTGTTGGCACTGTTTCCTGGTCAATTTAGATAAAGTGAAGGCCCACTTAGAGCCATTTAAATATAAAGGCTGCCACCTTTCAAGAGGTTGTGAAAGAATAAATAGTTAGTGAATATTGGCTATATTTTTAAATACAATGGTACCTTGGTTTAAGAACAGCTTAGTTTATGAACAACTTGGATTAAGAACGATGCAAACCCGGAAGTAGGTGTTTTGCTTTGTGAACTTTGCCTTGGAATAAGAACATGTTTTGCTTCCTGTTGAGTGTGTTCCATTTGTAAATTGAGTCCCCCACTGCTATGGGAAATCACGCCTTGGTTTAAGAACGGACTTCCGGAACAGATTTAAGTTCGTAAACCAAGGTACCACTGTAATAGGATTCTCTGGAATGTTTGGTTTCTAGTTGTGCAAATAGGGCTCTGGAACTTTTTTTAAAAAAAGAGTCAGACTGAAGCTCTCCACCCTGCCTGCCACTCATGTCTGAAATGGAACTCAGTTCTGAATTCACCACGTTAATGCTGTGTCACAGTGTAAATACATAGCATGATGGATGGCACTGACATAGTGGGACAAATCTAGGATTTTGCTGAGCATCCGTCCCTGATCTTTGTACCAGGGAGCACATGGCACATGTCCTCTTTGCATGCTAATACTTATATCATGGGCTTGCTGGTTTCAAGGGACTAGAAACATCTATAGTGCTGTAGACAGGCATCGTCAAGCACTTCCTTTTATTCATGCAAAATTAGTATAGCTCAGTTGGTTAGAGCATGGTGCTGATATCGCCAAGGTTGCAGGTTCAATACCCCATATGGGACAGCTGCCTATTCCTGCATCGCAGATGGTTGGACTAGATGATCCGCAGGGTCCCTTCCAACTCAACCGTCCTATGAAATTGTTGTATTTGTTAAGATTGGAGTACTATAGGCCTGGGCTAGAATGCTGTGTTCTCTCTGGGAATGGGAGTCCTGCCTTGCATAAATTTTGCCGATAAACCAGATTATTATTTCTCCTGCTCCGCTCCCCGCAGGCCAAGTTTGACAAGTGGGAGGGGCCTGATGCTACAAATATAAGCAAGCTCCATTTTGTGTGAACCGGGGTCTTTTACCTGATGCCATATATGATGTCGGGTGTTGGGCAGCTGGGCATGGCTTTGCCGAAATGACCTAGCAGGCCAAATTAGGCCCCCTATTTTGGCATCGGGACGCAGATGGCACTGTGGGTTATGCCACAAAGCCTAGGACTTGCCGATCAGAAGGTCGGCCTTTCGAATCCCTGCAATGGGGTGAGGTCCTGTTTCTCAGTCCCTGCTCCTGCCAACCTAGCAGTTCGAAAGCACGTCAAAGTGCAAGTAGATAAATAGGTACCACTCCGGTGGGAAGGAAACGGCGTTTCCGTGCGCTGCTCTGGTTCGCCAGAAGTGGCTTAGTCATGCTGGCCACATGACCTGGAAGCTGTACGCCGGTTCCCTCGGCCAATAAAGCGAGATGAGCGCCGCAACCCCAGAGTTGGCCACGACTGGACCTAATGGTCAGGGGCTCCTTTACCTTTATTTTGGCATTACCAGTTCAGGCAATTTATGCAACACAACTCTTGCACCCCTTTTAGCACTTGTATTCTCACAGTGCTGGAACTTGGGACTCTCCTTTTGAATTGCTAACCAGTGTGGGAATAAGTAGGCTTTGAAGATGATTCTGAATCTGTGGCAATCCTACTAAAAGTCTAAGTTGTAATAGGCTGCTTTCCACTTGCTTTGTTGGGCTGGATTAATTTGCTTGGGGTTTTTTTGTTTTTTTTTTACAAAAAAACCAGTTGACTTAAAGCCATGCTTCATTGTGCAGATTGCCAACCTAAGGATTTCTGAGGGTTGTGTTTTTGTTTTTTGTTAAACGAGTTGGAATCAAAATGATGAGTAAAGAGGGTGAGGGCAGTCTTGAGTATTTTGTTGATGGGACTGTTTTGTCACAGCTGCTTGAAAGTTCTCAGAGTGATGCTGTGTTTCCTTTTGGACTTGTAGTGCTCATGATCTCACCAGGTGGAATCTCTATGACACACTGGCTAAGCTCCTTGGTTTTGAGGTGGAACAAAATCCTTTACCTGTTCAGGTAACCGTGACCAAATTATGGACTAGAAAATATTTCGCGTCTCCAGAATAGCACACCAGTGTAAATTAAGTCTGAGTTTCAGCATCCCATGGGTTTAATGACCTCCCCCAGCCCCCGGCCATTTCCCATCTTGTTAGGCTGAATTTCAGCTGATCCTTGAGTCTGAGTAGAACACATTCTTAATTAAGTGACAGAAGTGGCGTTTAGATGTGGGTGAATCACTGGGTTCTTTCTTTGTGGCAGAGGAGTGGAATTTTCTGCAGTGAGGTGACTGCCCATGCTAAGCTGCTCGGTTCACGGTTTGAAATGATTAAGTCACGACTCTTGGTTTTCTTTTGCAGATCCTTTGGCCTGCTTTACAATGTGCTTATTCTGCACTGCTTTGGCAGCTCTCTTCTGCACTAGAGACAACTTCTACCAAGGTTAGTCCCAGGGTGGGGACTTCAAGCCACTTCTCCAGGCTTCTTTGTCTCCTTTTGTGCTTTGTTGGTCAATTTGGAGCTTCAGAAGAATTTGGGCTTCCAGAAGCAAAAGTGGCTCACGTTCTGATTTCCTGATTCTGGTGCAGTAGTGACTCAAAAGCAAGCCACGCCATCCTTGAGCTCCCACTTCAGAGACTATTTGGAGTCCTTTGTGAGATCCATTATCCTCTTCTTCCCAGGTTGCATCAGAAGCATGTTGTTCATACTTTTGCAAACCTTGCATCTGATAATAACAACCGATGGGTTGGAGAGAGAGCAACTACCTGTGAAGCAGGGGCTTCACACACTGAATTTTTTTCTTCCTCAGGAAGAAAATCATCATGGTAACATGTGCTTTCCTTTGATCACATGGACACTATGTAAACCACTATGAGGTTTTATCAGTGCTTTTTTCCCCTTAAAAAATGTTTAGGGGTACTCTCATTTTGACTCAAGAAAAATCACCATTTTATAGTTCAAATCGGGGAAATAAATACAGTAAATGAAGAAAAGTACAAAGATTCACTAAATGTTTAAGGGTATGCATCCCTGCAGAAAAAAAGCACTGGGTTTTATTATAATCAAGCAGTATATAAATAAAATTAACTCTGTGGGCAGCATGTTGATGTCTTCCTAGCACATGCAGTGTACACATGGCCAAAAAAGTAAGTTTATATTTATATTATATACCATTAGAGAGGATAGGGGCAACCAGCCCTGATGAGAGTTTTTGGGAAACAATTAAAGGGCACCTGGGACACCAAAACGTCTTTAGCTGCCATATTGTACCTGGTAAACAATGATTATATATGCAAAATACACCCGGATGATCCCTGAGTGAGTTCACTAATCTGTTTTTTGATAGAAAACCCAAACAAATCATGCCAGCAGCTCATTTGCTGCATGTTTGTGTGGTTTCTGTCTTGATTTCATCTGCAGTTTTTTGTGGGATGCTGTAGCCAGTTTTCTGGGGGTACTTAAGGGTACGCAGTACTGGCACCTGCTTTCCCCAGAAGAAATCACTGGCTGTGTCTCAGAATGAAAAAAGAAAAGAAAAGAAAGGATGTCACTGTGAGATTAAAAAAAATATTCTTTATGCAAATCAGCATTTCCCACTCTGGGACACCTTGGTCCCCTGCAGCAGGGACCTGAGTGACAAGGGGAAGTGAGCTGACACAGATTGGAGCTGATTACATCTTGTCCTTATTCCACACTATCACTACGCTGTCTATATAGTGTGACAGATTGTTGCAAAACAGTGGATGGGAGGAATAAACCCTCATTAGATTCTGTGCACATCTCTGTGCTGCGCTACTGGCAAGATAGAGAGTGAAAAACTGCTGGATACAAAGGTAGAATGAGGAGGATCATGGTGTCCTGTGGATTTTATAGAGATTTCTCACAGCTCCTGTGACTCCTCCCCCCCCTTTCCTCTGTGCTTCCTCTTCAAACAGAATAAGATGCGAAGAAGAAACTTGAGATGCTACAAAGTTCTGCACCTTTCACAGAAGTCTTGAGATGGGCTTCGGATAACATAGAATTATTCAAAGAGGCATTTTGCAGAAATAATTTCTGATTTTCTCCTTCCCCTTAAAGGAAAGCATTCTTGCCTTGAGGACACGCTTGAAGCAGTACTGCCACATTTGCACGTGCTACCTCAGTCACCGCAGCAGAAAGTTACGTGAAAAGGTAAGAATCCTACAAGCTCGCTCTTATGACTTTTCCCTTGAGATTTGCACCCCTCCCTATCCTAAGAGCAATGTGGGCAAGTGTTGTGTACACATATTCAGAAGAAGTACTCCCCTGTTTTGAGGGGCGCTGTATTGCCTAGAGATACTAAAATTCTGGGGAGGAAGGAAGAATTGACTCTAATCTCTTTTTTTTTTTTTTGAATAATATTTATTAAAGTTTTCCAATTAATTACAAATTAATAAAACATCCAATTTCAAATCTTTTTCCAATTACATCCTTTCAGAACTTCCCCTTCCCTCCCCCCCTTGTATTCCAAATCTCTCAAATGATCTCAACAAGTTCTTCTCCTCAATTCAGACTTGTTATCCTTAACCCAAATTTTCGAATTGACTCTAATCTCTGTACAACACAGCACTCAGTTGCTGGTGTGACTTAGTGGCTAAGCAGGCTGAGCTGTGAACCAGAAAGACGCTGGTTTGCATCTTGTGTCTGCCATCAACTCACTAGAGGCATTAGGCAACCCACTCCTTGCTCTCATCAGCATCTCCAACTGCAGCATGGGGGAGAATAATATTGACTTGCCTAAGAAGGTTGTTGTAAGGATTACAGGTAGAACATGCTTTAAACACTTGAAAGGACCAAGGAGGAGGATTAGTCCAGTTCCCTGGTGGACCATAGTGAGGATTTATTCCTCATGAGAACAGTTAACCCAGTTTGGTGCTTCTCCACACGAGGAAATTGCAATCTCCCCTCTTGCCATCCTGGGCCCAGGTGGGAGTAACACTCCCTAGTGGTTGAGGTTGGGAATTTAGTTGTCTCATAGGAATTTTTAACCAGTGGTGTCCCTGGAAGCGTCTTCAGTTTAAAGTTCCTGTTGATTCACACTTTGTGGTGCTAATGGTGTCCCCCCCCCCCGGTGTTGCCCATGGGGATTGGATGAAATATGAAGGTGAGCCTGTGAGGAGAAGGGGTTTGCTTGGTTGTTACTGGGCAGTTGCTTCCACTCTGGACTGGATTTGGCAGAAGAAGTGCTTTCACTTTCAATAGGACCATCCCAGTAAGCCAAGTAGGCCAAATCTTAAGCTGTACTTTGCTGTGTGTTACTAGTACAGGTGAGATGGAGAATGGTCGCTCAGCAGAGTTCCCAGGTGGGCAGCATGTGCTGCCTGGCATGACTTTCCTTGGGGCTCAGAAGAAACATTTCCCCTTGCAGACAGCCGTTGGAATTGGCCAACTGCTGGGGCTTTGTGGGAGTGCCTGCCAAAAACCTTGTTTAAATTGGCCAATCACGACCTTCGAAGTGGGTGTGGCAAGAGCGGCGGACCAGAGTAAAGAAGTCTTCACTCCAGCCCACTCCCAGAATGCTTAAGCCAATGGTGTTGGGCCCCAACAACACTGTCAGCAGAGCATCAGCTCTCCTGCCTCCACCCTATATTCTGCTCCCTTGGTGCTGTGGTTCAAAATGGTTGCTGTATTTGGGGCTGGGAAGGATTTTGCCTCCAAACAAATGGACCTATTCAAGGGCTTTGCCTTCCTCATAGCAATCATCACAATTTTGGGCAGATAAGGAATTGGTGGAATCCTTAATCTAATCTCAGGTGTGGGGGGGGGGAGGGCGTACTTTTTGTGCGTGGCTTTGAAATTGGCATTTCACAAGCTGAATTATAGCTGGTGAGGTTTTTGTATTTTTTGAATGTTCAAGGTTTTGATGTGCTGTAATCCAATGTTATGTTACAATAATATGGTACAGCATTTTTTTAAAAAAAATATTGTATCTTTAGCATTATATTGTTATTTACTGCCTTGGTGCATGCGGTCCTGAAAGGTGGCTAGTAAATATTTCAAAATAGAAGTGCCTAAGTGCCCACATGACCTGGAAACTCGGCCAATAAAGCGAGATGAGCGCCACAACCCCAGAGTCGGCCACAACTGGACCTAATGGTCAGGGGTCCCTTTACCTTTACAAGTTGTTTTTCTTTTATTTATCATTGTAGGCTTTTATGATACTTTGCGACTTGCTGATGATTGTAAGTCATCAAGGTTTAAGTGATGGACTGATTGAGTGTGTGGAGTACCTTCCCAGTTCATCTCTTCAATCAAAACTGCTCTTCTTCGTTGAGGATCATGTTTTCGCAGAGGAGCCAAGAGAATTCAGAGGTCAGCAGCGCTTTCCAGCAAGGAACTAAACATACGTTGCTGATAATGTCAGTGTTCCACTTAGTAGTGTTCTGCTACAGGGCGATAGCAACTAAAATCACATACTGAAATTACATGCCTCGGTGGGCTTACTGGAACAAAAAGTTTTAGCAGGCTCTGAAAACAGTACAGCGATGGTGCCTGTGTAATATCAATGGACAGGGAGTTCCCAGGGTGCGAAGGAAGATGGAGTGGATGCACCACGGGAGGTGCCAATGTGATTGCTCATCATGGGTTTATTTCAGTATGGGGCTTTCAATGTTCTCCTTTTTAATCTTCCTCCTCATTCTTGGTCCCCATGATATAGATTCTATTGGCAGTCAGAAGTCAACCCTGTGGTTAACATCTACTGCAGGTTCTGGCACTGAAGATGGAGAATTTACTCCAGAAAAATACCTTGTGCCATCGTTTATATTTCCTACAAGAAGTTCTTCCCAACACTTTAGTATTAGTATTTCTAGCATATAGGTTAGCACAATGCATCAGGAAATGTTATTTGTTATTATAAGATGAGTTGCACTTGCACTGATTTTTATTATTTTTATCCAGCCATATATGAATGTGATTAACTTCCCAGTCATAGTTACATAGGGTTTAGGAGACCTCTGGTATTCACTTGCTCCTCTTTGCTGCTCTGTACATACTGCTTTTCAGTGAGGAGATCCATGTGAAATGGCAGATGAGTTGTTAGCACTATCATCAGCCTTGATAGCTCAGTTGGTTAGAGCGTGGGGCTGATAATGCCAAGGTTGCAAGTTCGATCCCCGTATGGGACTGCTGCATATTCCTGCATTGAAGGGGTTTGGACTAGATGATCCTTGGGGTCCCTTCCAACTCTGTGATTCTGTGATGTCTGAATAACAACAAATAAATGCTTTTAAGGTTTTGTGAGCTGGCCACATACTCGAGGGTGTCTATTGCTCAGATTAAGGTTTGTATTTGAAAATGCTTCGGAATGCAGTGTTAGCATGAAACCTAACCAAACTTGCTGCTGTAGTCTTGACAGGAGAAGAAGTGAAAAAGATGGAAGAACAAAAATTGGATGCCTTGCAGCAGAAACGGTGCCTCCTTGCAGCTTATTGCAAGTTAATTGTCCATAATGTTGTCGAGATGACTGCTGCTGCTGAAATCTACAAGCATTATATGAGGGTAATTGAATAATCTCCTTAGCGATGCCTTCCAAATGCTGTAAAAGTTACAGTGGTACCTCGGGTTAAGTACTTAAGTTGTTCCGGAGGTCCATTCTTAACCTGAAACTGTTCTTAACCTGAAGCACCACTTTAGCTAATGGGGCCTCCCACTGCTGCTGCCTCGCCAGAGCCTGATTTCTGTTCTCATCCTGAAGCAAAGTTCTTAACCTGAGGTACTATTTCTGGGTTAGCGGAGTCTGTAACTTGAAGCATCTGTAACCTGAAGCATATGTAACCCGAGTTACCACTGTATATAGCAAGCACAAACACTTGAGTTTATTAGTACACATTCAGTCTTGATGCATGTGCCATGGTGAGTACAAATGAGTACACTCTGTATTCCATTCTGTTTTATTACATTGCTGACTGCACTTTTTGAAGACTCCTCCTTAGCAGCACCCATATTTACACTGTGACAGTGGGGGGGGGGGAGAGTTATGGCAGGCTGGAGAAGTGTTTATGTGCATTGCTAATACTCTCACTACTTTGAGGGAATCTTACAAGGAAAGAACTTTGGCAAGGTGTCTTCAGACTGTTGGCTTTTTCACACCCTACAGTTTGTTTTTTAAAAGGTACATGCACCTAAAATGTTTTGAGTTGAAAACTCAAAATACAGTCGAAAGTGCAAAGATGCCAACACATATCTGGTGGGTACACTTTCCAGGCAACTGTACCTGGCTGTGGTTCTGTTTGAACATACACTGGGAACAAATCTGGTTATCTGCAATATAGTGAGAAGGGATAAACATAATACAAAACCGTAGCTTGGCGTTATGCGCACCAGCCTCAGGTCCACACACTTCCCTCTACACTGGTGTGGCCATGAGTAGGAGATTGGAAGCATTCACTCCAGTTTTAAACTAGCTGCAGTTTGCTGTTTCTTACAAGGGGCAAATTGCAGGTGGTTCCCTGTAGCTTGCCTGAAAAAAGCCTACTTCAAATCATGGTATGGTCCCGGTTTGTTCAGATAAACCTCGGTTAAAACTAAACTGCAGTTCCTGGTTTGGATGAAGCAAGAGATTGTGGTTTGTTTAAAACAGAAGTGGATGCCTCCGATTTCCTCCCTCCTTGTCACTGGAGGAGGGAGTGGGAGCAGGCCCATTACACATTAACACTGAACTGGGTTAGCTTTGTGTCCAAATTAGGTCATCACATGAAACACCTCTGCAAAACTGGTCAGGTATGGTCTCTGCGTAATCACATACACAGGAAATAAGCACAGAATGTCTTCAGAATATTCTAGAGCTAGAACCTAGATGTTTTGTGCAGCGGGGTACACCCAGAGGGGAAGATTCAATACCTTCCTGCTCAGTTCTTCTTTGAGAACTTCACCAGTAGCATTGGCTGGAATATTTTTTTAGGTTTTCCAAAAACAAGCGGATTAGGCCTGTGATTTTTCTTTTCTCCGCTCTCTTGTTTTTATATAGATATGAGCTATGATCCTGTTTGGAAGTGAAACTCACTTCTAATTAAATGTGTTAAATCAGGAGTGTACTGCACGAATAAAATCGTGAGAAAACGCTTGCAGTGTACAGTGGAGCCTAAATACCATCGTTCCTTATACAAAGCTATAAATAAGTTAACTTGTTTCATTGTATTTTAGTATTCTGCTGGAAGCCGCGAGTGGCTGGGGAAACCCAGCCAGGTGGGCAGGGTATATATAATAAAATTATTATTATTATTATAACTTTTTTGTTTTGTTTTTTAATAGCCTTTAAAAAATAATGCTATTCCTTGATGTGATTGAGAGTTTTCCCCTCTTTGCCATTTAACAGACTTATAATGACTTTGGCGACATAATTAAAGAAACCTTGAGCCGGACGAGGCAGAATGACAAAATTCAAAGTGCAAAAACACTGATCCTCTGCTTGCAGCAGGTAAGGCGATTCCTGTATACATCCCATTGGCAGGATTCTAAGGAGGCCCTTCTCCATCTAGCCTCAGCTCTTGGTTAGGACTATATTGGGGGGACGGGGGACATGCTCCTTCAGGTATTTAGTCATTCAGGCCTTTATGTGTCATCTGTAAAATTCTGAACACAGACCAGAACTGTGTTGGTTGCCAGGGTAGTCCTTTAAGAATGGTGTGATGTGGCTCCAAATATCGACTCCTCTTAAAAGGCAGTTTACTGCGTTTTGCACTAGCTGCAAAACGCTCCTCCAAATTGTTTACCTCCACATAGAATAGATTTTAGGGAGAAAGGCAATGGCCTACTTGCCATCCTAATATGCTGGCTTTATGCAGGGCCAGACCTATCATTAGGCAGGCTGTGGTAGATGCCTCAGACAGCTGTTTTGGGCAGTTCATGAAAAGGCAGGAAATTGTTAGTTGGTTCATTTATTATGATTTTAGTTTTACTGGCAGAAAGGAGAGGTGCTTGCGGGATTTTCTGCGGGAGGTGCCAAAATAACTTGGCTGGCCCTGGGTACCATGAACCTTGGCTTTTTGTAGTTGGAAATGGTGTAGCCCCAATACAGGTTCACCATTTCCATGTGAGCAAGGCCCCAGATGCACCGATACATTTTATCTTGGTGTCATATAAAGAATGCAGAATTTTGCTAGCCTAGGCTAGCTTGCTCAGAGCTGTCTTATCTGCTCTGCAAGCTTATGTGCCACCCTCCAAGCTTCAGAATGTCCCCCTTCAGATGGCTGACATATGAGCCCAGTGGATTTCAAACAATGTCGTCAAGAGCTTAGGAAGTGCCATGACCCATCTGCTGAAATATGAGAGGTGGGGAGGCTCAGCAGCATTTAGTGAGCTGCGCTCTGCTCACATAAGTCAGGAGCCTGTGTTTACATATCACATAGGCAACCAGCCTAGTTTGGGAGTTTCATTGACCTTGGAAAGTTCGAACCTCAAAGCATGCTAATAACCCACCTAGCCAGTTGGCTTGGGGAAAATCACGTTCTCTCTTGTATTAATGAGCACTTTGGGCTTGTTCTCCATTTATGCAAGGCAGGCTTCAATATAAAATGTATTCAGAAACTGTGAGCAAAGTATGTACACTTAGCTCAAGTTACGTGCTTAATCTGATCCACAAAAATATTCTTCAGAAAAAGTATTGGGATGTGTTAAAAAAACAGTTTCCCCATATTCAGAAGAATTCTAAAAGGGGTTAATTGCATGTTACATGCAAATGGATAATTCATGTTGTTTAATTAAATGGCATCTCTCAGAAGGCATGGTTTATTTGTTTATTTGCATGCTCTCACACCATTTTGTACTGGAGAAGTGGCAGAGTTTAGGTGTCTTAATTGTGTCCCCTATGTATTCTGATCTGCCCACCACCCGCCCGGATTCCCACCTGTAGCGTTTGGATTCTTGCTCAGCTTGGTGGGATTCTAAAAATATATAATCAGATTACTGGTGCTTAACTGCATCCTGAGCAAAGAATTTGTCAGATGTATGGCAGGTATGTGTTCTTGGGGCTTTCCCCCCTTTAATTGCCTGGAAAATTTTATATCAATTCCTGTGGTCCACAGCTGTTTCAGAAGCATGCCAGAAGCCAGGACAACAGCAATAGCATTAACAGCATAGATTCCTCCTTCAACAACATTAAAGAGCTCGCACGGCGCTTTGCTTTGACATTTGGCTGGGACCAGGTGAAAAGTCGAGAGTCAGTAGCCATGATACACAAGTAGGTGCCAAATCCATGTTGTCCCTTGGTCTTCCATTGTGTGGCATCCATGTTATAAACCTCTCTCTCTCGTTTTCTTCTCTTCCTTACTGTTGCTTAAAGGGATGGTATTGAGTTTGCCTTTCAAGGAATTGGTGCCCTGGAAGGGAAGAGCCTGCCTCCCAATCTGAACTTCCTGCTCATCCTCAGTGAATTCTCCAATAAGCTTCTAAAGCCTGACAAAAGACTTGTGTAAGTTTTCCCTTTGGTGTTCAAATGCTTCTGGACAGCACAGGAGTCTCTGTGGTATTGAACTTAAATAAACTCTTACGTACAGGAGGTGTTAACTGAGGCATAGCATGGCTCCTGCTTACAAACTACTTGTGCATTTGTGCTCGGAGCGAATAAATGGCAACCTCTCTGTATACAATTCTGCCATGGATTTCTGTTAATGCCCTCCTCCTTGGTTTTCTGCTGCCAATTTGAAGAGGTGGGCTGAGCTGTTTGGACTCAGGCTTATTTTTGCTGCTAGCATAGCTCACACAGCACAGAAATGGACAAGCTGTGGCTATCTGGATATTGTTAGTCTACAGCAGGGGTTGGCAAGGTTTACCTTGCCTGGGCTGGTTCACTGCCATGGAGCCCCCTTTGTGGCGCCCCCAGATTGCAGGCGCTCATGAGCGCCCATGCGCAGACGCGATTTCTGGCACTACGGAAGTGAGTCCCTGTGATGCACTGGTTTAGTGCAGTGCGCAGGGAGTCACCGAGTGGGCGGCTCAGTTTGGGGATGGCTCGTGGGCCGGTTAAATGACTCCCATGGGCCACTTGTGGCCCATGGGCCTTAGGTTGCCTACCCCTGGTCTACAGCTCTCCTCATTCTAGGAACATTTGCTATGCTTGCTGGGGTTGATGGGAGTTGTGTGTCCAACGATCTATAAAGGGCCACAAGATACTTGACATACAACTTAATTCTGTGTGCTTTTAGGCTGACCCTTGCTGGCCAAACCACTCCTAAGAGTGATGCAGGAGTAGGAAGAGCTATGCGAAGCTGCACACATGAATACACACTGTTGGTGCATGTTATGAGCAAGCAGTGTTGTTATCTATGCCTTGTCTACAGGAGAGCCACTGGAATATGAAAAGCAATTAGGAAACTGCTGTAATAGTATACTCTTGCTACACTAAGCAAGCACCTTTAAAGTCTACGTTAAACATGCCATACTTTAAATGTCCTTTCAGTGTGGAATTGTTTCTGAATTAGTGTTGTCTTGTCTTAGTTGATCGATGGGCTGCCTTGGTTGAGAAATAGAGAAAAGCTTTGTTAATTACTATAGTGAACCACCTCCTTGTCAGAGAAGAGCTCCTGATCTTTTGGTCGTTTGTATTTCTCCCTCTTGTTCACATCCAGATATAGTTACTTGCTGAGATATACCTCTGAACCAGCACTTTGTAAAGAAGAATTTGTGTACTCGCTGGAGTGGTACAGAACCTCTTTGCTGGCCAGTGATGAAGATGAGAGTTCTATCATCAGCAGCATAAGTGAATGGCCATCCGATAGGACACCATGTAAAAAAAACCTCTTTGAAGGTATAATGTGACTATTTTATTTTTAAAAGTTATAATAATAATATGTATCTGTAGGTAATATGCATATCTGTAGGTAATATCTGTAGGTAATATGTATATAATATGTATATCTGTAGGTATATATATAATATGTATCTGTAGGTAAACAATATACTGTATTTTTCGCCCTATAGGACGCACCGGCCCATAGGACGCACCTAGTTTTTTGGGGGGGGAATCAAGGAAAATTTTTTTATTTCCCCCCCAGGTTTGCGCAGCCATCCCCAAGCTAGAAGAGGGAGACGGAGCGCTCCGTCTCCCTCTTCTGCCTTCAGGGACAGCTTCTCTAGCCTCCGTGGGGCAGCGGCTTGCCCTGCTGTCCCCCGAGCTTGTGGGGCTGGCGGGGGGGGGGGGGAGAGAAGCAAGCTTGCTTCTCCCCCCGCCCGCCAGCCTCCAGACCAGGTCGGGGAATAGCAGGGTGGCGGCGCTGCGCCTCCCCGCTGTCCCCCGAGCTTGTGGGCTGCGGGCTGCTGCCCGCAAACCTTGCGAGCCCGCGGGACCTCCCGCCAGGCTTGCAAGGCTTGCGGATAGCTTTCTGAAGCATGGAGAGCGAGAGGGGTCGGTGCGCACTGACCCCTCTCGCTCTCCAGGCTTCAGCGAAAGCCTGCATTCGCCCCATAGGACACACACACATTTCCCCTTCATTTTTGGAGGGGAAAAAGTGCGTCCTATAGGGCAAAAAATACGGTACCGTAATTCTCTCATCTGGTGTCTTGTAGCAGTTGTATGGAACAAAGCTATCACACATTAATTAATTAATCTATATAATGCAATTTAACCATGTATATTAAGTAATCACAAAGTCATTTATTTAGCCCTTTCAGTTTCTCCATTATCCTAGCTTGCCAGATGGAACAATACTCCCTTCACCCCTTTGCTGTTCCAGGGGTTCTCTGAAACTGCCCCCTCAAGCCACTTTTTGTAGCATGCAGGAAAGGGAAAGCTCTGTTGCTGACAAGGCTGATCAGTATCAATCCCGACAATTAGATAAGATATAAAAAGGGTAGAGAACTATCCTTAGACGTTTCCCAGCAACTTCGTTCTTTGTTTCCCCTGAGTAAGCCAGCATTTTGTACCCACTGAGCATGCTTCCTTGGTTTTGTTTGCTGCATTTTTAAAAATATACTTTTGCAAAACTCAGGGTTTCCTCAAAGCTTCTGCTGCCTCTGTTTTGGCTACATAAGTGCAGACATTTTTTTCATGAAGATCGGAAATACAAAAGCTTCTGTATCCACTGAGAAACCATTTTATATCCTGGCCCCTGGAAGCAACCCATTCAGCTTTGAATCTTATATTCTTTCTCCCCTACCATGGCTCCCCACATAAACCCTCTCCTGAAGTTTCGTTGTGGCCTTTGATGTGGTATAAGGAACAACAGTGACATGTAGATGGATGATGGATATAATTCGTTGTTTCCAGGATCCTGCGCCAAAACCAGTCACACTGAGATGGCAAACACACCTTCACATGCCCATTGCCCATCTGACCTCCCTTCCTTGGCACAGAATAGCAGGAAGAGGCTAAAATCTCATGACAGTTGTCACCAAGAATATCCATCAGGTCCTGAAAGACTGAAGAGAAAATATAGGTAAGGAATAGGCTTGGGATTATCTTTGTAACTTGGAATCTCTCTCTTGGCTGTAGTTGCTGCAGCACTTAAGAACTGAATCATTTCAACTCAACCTTTACTGAAGAACATATGAAGCTGTTTTGTAGGGTCTGTTTAGCCCAGTATTGTCTACTCCCATTGGCAGCAGCTCTCAAGAGTCTTGGGCAGAGCTCTGGTATGCTGTTCTTTAACTGGAAATGTCAGGGTCCTTCCTGAAGTGTATTGTTAGCCACCAGTTCTTAACTTCAAAAATGAGTTTCTCCATGATTCCTATTAGAAAAGAAGTCTTTTTTTTGCCTCTAGATTGCAAAAACTAGTTTCCAAGGACAGCAGCTAATCTATCTGGCTTCTCGTTTTAGTATTCCAGATGGTGTCAAGGTAGAAAATACAGTAGCGGTTCTGGCTGAAGAGGCTGATATTGATGTTGTTGGTGCTGACCAGGTAAGGATGGCTTTATATTGAGGTTTCAGTTATTTTGTTGGTAGTACACACTGGTGGAGTGGGGAGGAATAAGGCTATTGCTCACAAAGGCTAGCCTTTTCACTTAGCGTCTCAAATCTTTGGAAAACACTCAGTACTGTACACTTTTTAATCTGTTGCGGTAATATCTGCCTACTGTTAATGCCTGTTAAAGACACACACATAACTGGTAACTCCTAAATTCAAAACCCAATCTGCCCAGCACCACTGTTACCCATTCTTCATTTCTGCTCTGATGAGGAACTGGTGATTGAAAATGCATTTTTAATTAGAAAACATTATTCAAATAGCAATATAACTGCAATTCAAGTTGGCCACAGGGTCTGTACAGAGCTCTGTGTAATAACCTTGATTTGTGTATTATTTAGGAGACGTAAGAAGCAAAGACACTCTGCTTTTTCACGTGAATGAAGAAAAGTACAGGCATTGCAATGGGCGCCACACCTGGTTAGCTGAAAGCATGACATGGTATGGTTATAATATAACTGAATCATGAGAAAGGTAATGGCCAAAATTACAATAATTTCTTCAGCCAGTGTTACTACATGGTTTGATATGCTGTTGTGACTATACTTTTTTTCTGCAAACACTTGATTTTCATCTTCGTTTTGCTGAAGTTTCTCTGTCCAAAATGTGACGGCAGATGTAGTCAGGGCAACAATGGCAAAACCTACCATATAGTAGCAGAGCAGTATTTTATGTTGGGCCCATGGCAGACCACTTTTGAGACAAGACTGTTTACTTTTTAACACAGAAGCAGGGTAGTGGGTTTCTGGGGAATAGAGAAAGAGAAACTATTTATGTATGTGGGTGGGGAAGGGGAATCCTTAAAAACACAATTTCTAATTTGTATTTCATATGCTTTCTTGTATACCATGGCAGTCTCATATTGGTACTAGGGTGAAAATGTGCTCTATTCATTGTCACTGAGCTTGTAAAACAGCTGTTTGGTTTCATACTTTTATATTATCATGTTTGCAAAATAAAATGAGTGATTGTTTCAATCTGCCTAAGTGAGACATTCTTTTCTTACTGTGGGCAAGTGAAAAAGGAAAGCCTCCTGCCCACAGGTTCCCCTGGCTTACTGTGTGCAAACAGACATCTGTTACAAGCTGCAGTAGTATTAAAAGAGTCTACACAGATGCTGAAGGAAATCAATGAATTTACATATATGAAAAAAACTTTATTTGAAAATAACATATTTAAATGCTTTAAACAGATCTGCACTGCAAACAAAATAGCTTACACCTGTTTTCGTTTTCCATGAAAAACAGCAAGAATCTTCCTGGAACACAATATTTAGTTCCTCGTGTGAACGTTGAGATAATTAAGGCACTACAAACCTTATGCTTTTAAAAAACTGGCGTAGCAACTTCTAGCTTGTCCAGAAAAGCCATCACTTCTCAAGGGAAGCATCAAACTGTTCAGCTGCTCTGACACCATTGGTATACTCATGGAATGTGTCATTAGCTAACCATTGAGGAAACACACTAAATGCCCATAACAAGGTTAGTGCACATCACAGATCAAGTAAAACTTACATAAGGTTTAAAAATTGGTTCCTTTGACACAGAATACAACATCCACTGCAGTCAAGTGTGAGCGATAAAAACCATTCTTGCAATGGGTGGCGATGGGGGTTTAAGTTGAAGGACTAAAAGGAGCACAGTGTGTGTGTGTTAGTTTTCACGGCAAGACCACATTTTGCTGCGTGCACCAGCATGTCCAGAGATGCTTTGACCTTCACACACAGCTGTGACATTTTTTCTCTTTGAACTCTGGCAAAGTTATTAGATTTCTGCTGGGAGACCATTATCGCTATAAATGAAAACTAGGAAGAATTCTACTCTTTTTTTTAGAGGAGGGGGGGAAGGTACGTTGTAATTCCATAAAGGTAATATAACCTATCTATAAATAAATTAACTCTATTTTACAGGCAACAATCTAATGAATAAATACAAAAAAGTAATTCCATAAAAAGCAACTTTCTTTTTCAAGGTATCTAAGGGTGATATTAAATGTTAGTCATACTCAGAGTAAGCCCTTTGACCTTCATGTATAAGACCATTCATTTCAATGGGTCTACAATGTCTACTTAGAGTGTGACTAACAATAGCTATCATCCAAAATGATTAAAATATTAACTTTGCAGCACAAAGAACTAAGTTTACTTTTTCTGGAAACTAAGCCCTACATAGATTTAGCAGACCTGCTGCAGACGGTCCTTATTTTTATACAAACAATTCATTCAAAATCATCTTCATAGTCATACTCATCTAAGTCAACGTCTGCCAAATGGGAAGGCATATCAAAGAAAGGCCTTTTTTCCATCTGATATTTCAGCACGTTGGTCTTCTGATGATCTCCAGGGTTCAATTCCGCTTCATAACTAGGAAAGCAACATAGGAATTAACGAAGAAAGTACATATTTATGGACATACCTTGTACTTTATTGCATTATGCTCCCAGCTGACCCATTTTTGGTGATAGCTATGTATCATACTCAATGGCTTTTAGGTTAGTTACGGTAACTGCTCCTCAGTGTTGTTACTCACCATATATACTTGTGTATAAGCCAACTTTTTTCAGCACATTTTTTATGCTGAAGAAGCCCCCCATGGCTTATACTCAAGTGAGGGTCCCACTTACTGTTTGCTGCTGCTGCTCTGCCAAGAGCAGTTCTTGTGCCTGCCCTTGCGAGCAGCAGAGGCTGTTGGCGGTGGAGGAGGAGAAGGAACGAGCAGCCCGAAAGCAGCCCTTTCAGGCTGCTGCTCCTTCCTCCGCCTTTGCCACTGTTGGCATTTCCCACCCTAGGCTCATAATAAGTTTTCCCAGTTACAGATAGGTAGCCGTGTTGGTCTGCCATAGTCAAAACAAAACAAATTCCTTCCAGTAGCACCTTAAAGACCAACTAAGTCAGTTCTTGGTATTTTCCCAGTTTTTTGTGGTAAAATTAGGTGCCTCGGCTTATATTCGGGTTGGCTTATACTCAAGTATATATGGCAATTAATGTTTTACATATAACCAGCCAGTAGCTGTTTGCACATAAACTCTGGCTTAGTGTTGGATAAGCCTCCATGAGCCCAAACAAAGCATCAATCTCATATGCTCCCCTCCTCTCCTTCCATGCTGCCAAGAGGAAGATTTCTATAAACTTGATTTTCACTTTCAGAGATCCTCAGTTAGCATTATGCACACAGGGGAACATAGTTTAAAAATAAGCAACCCTCAGTTAAACAAGTCAGCTTTGTAAGTCATAGCTTGAAGCTGGATTGTTCCTTCTCAACCATAATCCCCAGTTCATAGGCAACACTGAGTTTCTCTGAAAGCAAAACAAAACTCAGGAGAACTGCTCTTGGCTCCATGGGAGGAGAAAGCAGCATATAAGCCCAGCCCCTTTGCTGTGCGATGTGAACACTCATCTACATATCACTAAATCAGAAATGGGGAACCCGTGGTGCTCCAGGTGTTTGTGTCAACTTCTCATCAGGCCACGCCAGCGTCCAAGAGACAGGAATGATGGGAGATGTATTTTAACAACATACGCAGAGGCCCCCCCCCCCTCAGCTAAGCCATGGTTCAGCATTCTATGCGAACACAGCCAATATTCTTAGGCATGGCTTTGAATACTTGCTGTCTCACATGACTTTGGAAATAAGCTTGGGCTAGGCTGCATGTGGACTTCCCCAAGAAAAGCCATGGTTGCTACCCAGAACAGGTTTGTGTTTTGTTGCAGGAAGCAAATTCTTCATTAAATAATTATCTTTCCCTGAATTAGTCACTTCGATCTATCTAAGCCTGAGCTGTGGTAATAAAACCAATCTCTTTTGCTAATATTAAGAAGAGATTCTGTAACTGTAGTAATTAAATAATAATAATAATAATACTTGTATATTTATACATCTGGGTTTCCCCAACCACTCTGGGTGGCTTACAGCATCTCTAAAACAAAAACATCAGGCTTTAAAAACTACTCACCAATCATTCCACTGGTCACTAGCTGCTTCCTCTGCTACTAGGACATCATACTCTTCAGCAGCATATTTTTCCCAATCAGACAGTTCTTGGTTTTCGTTTTCAGTGCCCTAGGGGTATGATCAATGATGCTTATAATACTGAAGAATGTTAAATGAAATTAACATCAACTTGCAACACTAATTGTTCTTACCCTCAACATAGAAAACTGATCCTTCTGCTCATGATCTAAATATTTCTCAATGTTGAAAAAGGTGTCGAAAAACACATTTGCCATCTTGCACTTCTTTAAGTCATGAAGAGTTATTTTCCCTGGAAACAGGATCAGAAACAAGGTTTTAAACGTTTCATAAGTTACGGGCTGTGATAGAATTATTTGGAAAACTGAAAAGGCTTATAACATTGCTTTTACTGATGAACTAGACCTAATAACCCCTGTGGATAATATATGAGAGATCCCCCAGTTAAGATCTGTGGAGTAAGTTCTTCTCAAAAATAATGTTTCCTATTACTATTAAAATCAAAACAGTCCCTTTGGAGCTTCTTCCTAAGAGGATGAAGACTCATTATGAATTTGGGGGTTGTGGGTGACAATTCTTATTTTAGCAAGCTTTTGACTCAGTCTGATAACCTGATAATTTTGCCAATTTTCAGGTTGGAAATTACGACTGAAATCCTGTCATAATGCAATTTATCAGATGAATTTTGCCTGCTAAATGTGATAACTAAATCAGAACATTTAGCCAAAGAGACTTCATACATGATTTTATCTTGTTAGCAAAAAAATTGCTGCAGAGAGGCTGTTAAGATGGAAAAGAACCTATCACCTTCACACTCTGGTTTCACAAGATCAAGCATCTGGCAAAGGCAATCTTCAAATGGCAGTGGTTCAATGGCCATATTGTCCAGTTTTTGACATTGCTCTTCATAAAAGTACTGCAGTTCATACATTGACAATACACCATCCCCATCAAGGTCCATGCAGCGAAACCAGTATTCAATGCTGCAAAGAATAATTAAACAATTTAGCACCCAATTTCAAATTTATTTTTATATCCTTTGTTATAACATACAAAACACAAAGGACCTTTTGCAAATGGCTGAGAATTTGTGAAATGCTGAGAACACATGCTGAACTTTTAAACTGCCAACAACACCAAAAGTATTCAGCAGCAATTGCTTGTACTGTATATGAATATTGCTTGGAGTATTACACATGCCATTCATTTTCTTGCTTTGTTGTACTGTCATGGGCCAAGAGTTTGGGACAAATTAGGTGGAATCCAGTGGGTTCTTCTCAGTGAAGTTGCTCAAGTATAGAGGTATCTGCTAACAGAATACCCTCTCTGATTCTCTCTCTGCTCCTCCTGCAACTCCAGTCCCTGAAAAACTCTTCCAGAACAGATTTGTGGGGCATACTGGAGGGGGACATAGTCAGAAATCACATCCTCTGTTGCTGGCTAAACCAGGTGAGGGTAGGCAGTGGGTCTGGTGAGTTAGGGACTTCCCCTGCATACAAAGGGAATTGAGTGGACGAGAAAAACCGTGGTTCCAATAGTCAAAAGGTGATTTCTGCACATGCTGCAGAGGGAAGTGAGGGGCAGATGGGGCTCATCAAGCTGGGAAGGTAGAACATCTGGGAGAAGGAAAAAACTGATCTTAAACCTCTGCTGCCTTGTGGGATATCTTCGGAAGAAGAAATGGCTAAGGAATAAACCCTACACAAATCCGGATTGGAGTTCCTAAGACAGTTGGATGGCGGCACCTTGTGTGCCTCTTTCTGGCAACTCCTGCAGCCAAGCTGCTGCCAAACGCACTGCTGAGGCTTGCGCCCTAGGGAAGTCACTTTGGTGCTGCTAATGCAATGGTTTGACTTCACCCCCTGAGGCACACTCCATTGCCTCTCGAGACAGACAAATGCCAACAACATTTCTTACCCTAACCCTCTGGGCTCAATGTAGTATGAAATAATTGCACCCCTGACAGCTGGCACCCAGCCTCTCCTTAACACACAAACCTCTTAATTCATTAGTACTGAACGTAAGAAAGATCTATAAAATGAAATTTAATTATCGAACTTTGGTAGCAGCACAAGTCACCTGACCCCATGATCTTGTATAAAAGGCCTGCAATTATACTCCTAACAGCTATTTATTCTTACCTGGTTGCAGTCTTTTTATCCTCTTCGGATATTAAAAACCATACAAAATCTGCATAACTTATTTTTCCTTCTTTCTGTGCTTTCTTGCCTCTTTGAGATTCAGGTGATTAAAGCAAAGGGAGAAGAGAAGGTATTAAAAACCGTTTTCATATGTGTATTAGTACTCTAAAACACAACTGTCGCTGTCAGTCATGAAAATGCAGTTGTTGATTGTTTTCTTTATAGTGAAATTGTACTTTTAATATATGGAAAAGAATTTATAAATTAGCCTACAGTTTGTCAATCTTTTTAAAAATGAAGCATTTAGAATAATCAATATTAAGGGAAATATTGGATCTTGGAAATATGTTTATATTTATCAGAATTCAGCTGTCCATGTACTTTGCCAACTGCTCTTGAAGCATGATGGTTAAATTTAAATTTAATAAGTAAAAAAGAGACACCTTGTTACAGCTCCTGAGAAAATCCTCTCTATCATCCGATTAGATATAGCTGTGAAAGAGCAAAACGGTTACAGTTAATATGTTAAAGTTAAATCATACATTTTAAAAGTTTCAGAGCTTGTGCATAAACACTTTATTAGAAATACTTCATTCCTTGCCTTATTTATTATTCATTAGATTTCTTATGTGTTCTTCACTATAAGGTCGCAGGACAGGATACAACATTATAAAAAGCCAATATTAAAATTGGTTAAAATAGAGGGCCTGGGTGTCTTATATTTACAAATGCTATTTAAATGCCTGCAACTGAACACATGTGCCTTCTTCTACCTGGACAATTGCCAACCTGAATTTTTGAAAAACATCTTACATTTATTCTGGAACACATTCATACTCTGGCTTCACTGAACAATTTCCTCCCCACTCCAGCAAATGAAGCCTTAGTTCACCAAGGAATCAACATCTAAGGACTCTGGCCTAACAATCAATACCCACCCAGCAGAGATCCTCTTTGGGCATCTTTCAGGTAAAGGAAGTGTGATGTCAGTATGCCCAGTTTGCCCTGTATTTCCCCATGGGAGAGTGTGTCTCTCTTGGGGGAGAGGAAACTGCATCCCTCAGGCCTACATGTGTATCACATACTACACATATATATGCGTGGTAAGAACACTGCTCGTGATGTAAAGGGATTCTCATGCCAGGTAAGAATGCTGAGCATATGAACTGGCCCACTGAACAGACATGGTTCTGTTCAAAATTCTAGCCCCTTCTTAGGTGTGTCTGATTAAAACTTCTTATAAAAGAAACATAAATCCAGTTAAATTTTAATTTCAAGTTCATTGTGAGTCTAGAAGGGATAATCGGCACAACGGAAGTGTTAGTTCTGTTAGCCAATCTGGAGGCTTAGCAGTACAGATAAAATGACATATGACAGTGTAAAAGGTATATAGCCCCAAACCTCTTTGATCATAGCTCTTGATTGTGTATTGGTAATTGTCCTCAGAAGATTGCACCATCATTAAACTAACACAAATGTTCTGCACTGTACCAGCCAAGCTACTACAATATACAGTGGTGCCTCACAAGACGAAAAGAATCCGTTCCGCGAGTCTCTTCGTCTAGCGGTTTTTTCGTCTTGCGAAGCAAGCCCATTGACGGCTTAGCGGATTAGCGCTATTAGCGGTTTTTAGCGGCTTAGTGGCTTAGAAAAAGGGGGGGGGGAGAGAAAGGAAAAAAACCCCGCAGGAACTCGCAAGACATTTTCGTCTTGCGAAGCAAGCCCATAGGAAATTCGTTTTGCGAAGCACCTCCAAAACGGAAAACTCTTTCGTCTAGCGAGTTTTCCGTCTTGCGAGGCATTCATCTTGCGGGGCACCACTGTAGTTGTATTTTACTACTGCAAACTGCCTTTTTATAACTAGTTCCTCAGTAGAAAAGGTTTAAAGCAGATGAAACCCTACAGTTTAGTTCATCTTTCAAATATTTCTCATTCCGTGTGGACTTCAGCAAAATCTCTGATACAGCACCGAAAAGGAAATTATTAACACTATAGATTATTAACACTATAGATACTGTAAACACTAAGAAGAACAAGCATCACACAGAAGTGGCATAAGAAAGCACACATTGATTCTGAGTACTGTGTGTGCAGGAGAAGCTGGCTCCCAGTCTACAGGAACGTTCCTCAGATATGCGAAAATACACAGAGTTTTTACACATGTAACATCCAGGTCTACAGACTATTAATTTATGTATTTGAAAATTTAATGGAATGAACTATGATCAAAGATTAAGGATTGGTTTGCTACAAATATGGATACTTTCACAGAAGCGGTTTGTAAGGTGGGGGCAGAGTCACTATGCTGGCTTCACAGCAAGTGGGTCGCTGTTGCTTACCGAAAAGGAGACACAGTGGGGAAGTCGGCATCGTGCAAATGCACTGTCAGAAACAACAAAATGACTCTGCTGGTGTGTTTGCATTGCATCAGCCTCTCCCCTCCAAGTAAGCAACAGCCACCTATCTGCAGGGAAGCTAGTGTAGCGGCTCTGCCCCACCTGGCTGGCAACTTCTGTGCTGTCATAGAAGAGCATAGGATATCTTCCAGCTTTGCAGACTCGGAAATGTACTCTCATGCACTATTCAAAATGAACTGAATTGTTCCATTTGTCATACCATGGTCACTATGCCGAGCTAAATCCTTCGGATCAATATAAAGGTCATGGTCTGTATCCAGCTCCCAAAATTTGCAGTAGATTACATAGAAGTGCTCATATGAAAAGTATTCTGTCAGCTGGTTAATATCTACTTCCTCTTCCAATAATGCCACATTCTATTGATAAAAGAGAGGAAGTACCGTATTAGCAGCTTGTAGGAAGGATTCAATATCTTATAGGCCCCACTGAGTTCTATACCAACAACTTCTCAAAGTTCTAAATCTAACAGGGAACTGAGGTTTAGTCAAAACTGAAAACAACTTTCACTTGTCTCCTCTCATGTGCATCGAGGAAGCATGCAAACCTGAAGTTCATCTGCAATGGTGTAAATCATGATTTAATCTACTGCCTGAACTGTGCTTAACAGTTCTGTGATGAAAAATATGATCTTACTTAAATAAATATGGCACAACCTCCTGCAGCAGGCTTTCAACAAACCAACATAAAATTCAACTGGAACATTATCAAATTGCAAGCATTAAGCCTTACTGGCTAACTGCAAATAAAAATATTACAGAACGGAACAAAGATCCACAGGGAAAAAACCAGTTCACCCTCTAAACCAGTGGTTCCCAAACTTATTTGGCCTGCTATCCCCTTTTCAGAAAAATAAAATAAAATACTCAGGACACCCCTGGAATTCTACCTTCTTTGACTGAACAAACAGAAATATGCAGTGACAAATTTGCATTCTTTTATGTATCTCTATAAATAGGCAGTCAAGCTGCAATCCACTTCCTGGGTGAAGCCAAAAAGGGTTCACCCAAGCCCAGGAAAACCCCTCACCTCCAGCTCAACCGCTGGGTCCAGGAGAGGAATTGTTGCCGTTCTGCAACAGAGCCCAACCTGGCAGTTAGCGTCATTACACAACAGATGAAACATGTATGAACGGTTTTTCAAAATGTTCTTTATGCTTCCATTGTCCCCTCCCCACAATTGCACCCGAGGCTGCTAGTGCCCCCCCGCCCCCCGGATAGTTCCAGCACCCTCCAAGGAAGCAGTATCGCCCACTTTGGGAAACACTGCTCTAAACCATCTGGCGCTCATTGATTTCAGTGCCCTCTATTTGAACAGTTAACATATAAAGGCTTATGTTGTTATTCACAAAACTACACAGATCATACCTGTAAAAAACTGCTTTTTCTGAGTTCGTTACAAGTGATCCTTCCTGACCAGGATCTGTTTACTGTATAAAATATCCTTTGTATTACCTGAAACATAAAAAGAAAGCATGAATGATGCACCAACTGCATTCATTCAAATAGTCTGAGTACTTAAGTATGATATAAACACTCTTTCAATTTATCTTGCTCAAAACCTTGACAGATCTTTTGGGCTTAATCTATAGCCACTGTGCTTTATCCTTCTCCAAATCCCTGCTTTCTACATTCTACAAGCTTTAAAAGGCTTGAACATACCTAAACAAAGCTGAGAAAACTTTCAGTCGGATATTTGATGGAATTCAATGTTGCACTAATTATTATTTTATTATCAGGCTGTCTGTCAGTATGCTTATTACTATATTTTTATTATGTTTTGATCATTGATGTTTTGAAATGTGTTTCTAATGCCCTGAGATCTTTTGATAAAGTGTGGCATATAAATGGAAGTGGTAATAGTAATAGTATTATATGTCATGGTGGCAGACTCATGTTACTCAATTCAAATAGTTTCACTAATTTAATGGAGCTTTACCCTGCTACACACACACACACACACACACACACACACACACACACACACACACCTACACCTCGTCGGCTCTGAGGGACCACGAGAACTCACAGAACAGCAGGGGAAGGAATATCGTTTTGACTGGCGAGCAGAAATGCTTGTGCTGGCGGAATGATCATATTATAAGAACAGTCTACTCCCCGACACTTTCACTTATTTCAATTATTTAATAGCCATAGGCCTGGGTAAAGAGGAACGTTTTTGCCTGGCATCTAAAGACATGTAATGATGGTGAAAGGCGAGCCACTCCACAATCAAGGAGCCACCACAGAAAAGGCCCATTCTCTTGTTTCCACCCCCAAACCTCTCTGGGAGGGAGGTGGGCACAGAAAAAAGCCTCAGATGACAAGTGCAGGATCTGGGTTGGTTTGTATGGGGAGAGGCCCAGAGGTATTGAGGTCCAGAGCCATGTAAGGCTTTATAGGTCAACACAAGCCCTTTGAATTGAGCCCAGAAACTAATTGGCAGCCAGTGCAGTTGTGCCAGGATTGGTGTTATATGCTCAAATCATTCTAGATTGGCCCCAAGAAAAAACAAGCTTTATATACAAGTTACTTACTGTTGTAATATACCGAGAATGAAATTCTGATGCTTCTTTTAGGAAGACTAGACTGGGATGACTATTGACCACATCCTAAGAAAGAAGCACAAAGGTTAGATGCATGTTGTTGGTACTTAAGCACAATGTCTTAACTTATTTGAAAAGTAGGTTTCATTTTTAGGAAGAAAAACAGAATTCTAATTTTAGAAATAATATGCAAAATTCCAGTTATTTGGGAAAAGGGTTTTTCTCCAAAGAGAAAGTAGCAACGGAGGAAAACAGTTTGGAGGAGGAGGTAAGACAAGCATGGATTCAGAGGAGGGAGCTGGGCGAATGCACATATGTAATCTGAATGCGAGCTAGAAAAGGAATAGAAAGGCTTCAGAAGGCTATGGAGGCAGAATGGCCTTCATATCAACTTTGGGTGAGAAAACTAGCACTGATTCATTTTCACCATGTTCTAGTGATCAGGCTGCCTAGGAATGACTTGAGCTTTTTTATCTTTCAGCTTGTGTGTCATTGAGTTCGCAAATAAGGGCTAGTCATGTTTATTTCTTTAAAAAAGAATGGAAAGTAAACTAAAGTCTTTTAAAGGGTTCATGACATAAGAATAGCAAGCAAGAAAGTGCAATTTACTTGTAAAAATGGAATGAAGTCTTCTTGTACCAAATAGTTACATCCAGGGCTCTTGAGAAGATGAACAAACTTGGAGGCAGCATCATGGCAAGTCTGTAGAATCCTGAAATGCATAAGTAGTCTAATGTGCACATGTATATTAAGTTAAATGCCCTGTGAGTTGTTTGCAATGTAGTACAGTCATACCTTGGATCTTGAACGCCTTGCGACCCGAATGTTTTGGCTCCCGAACACTACAAACCCGGAGGTGAGTGTTCCAGTTTGCGAACGTTCTTTGGAAGCCGAACGTCCAACATGGCTTCCAATTGAGTGCAGGAAACTCCTGCAGCTAATTGGAAGCCACGCCTTGGTTGTCGTACGTTTTCAGAAGTACATTTCCAGAACGGATTCTGTTCGACAAACTAGGTACGACTGTACTAAGTTAAAGCCACTTAGCGATATACTTGTGCTGGTGGAACATGGTTGCTCAAAGGAAAGCAAAAGTACATTACCAAAGAATGTTGCACAAGAACAATCAGCTGTTGTGTAGGGGGAAACACAAATGCCCTTGGAGATTATTGTGCAACAGATTGAGCAAGAATCATCTGCTGCACAACAAGCTTCTGCTAGTGCAACTGTTGCACTGGATTTCTTTGTAATGCAACCTGTTTTTCCCCAGCAGGAGATCTGCTCAAAATGTATGCATAGGAATTAATGAAATCTCTGATCTAGAGGTGGCTAAACTGTGATCCCTCGGATACTGCTGGACTACAATACACATCATTCCTGACCACTGGCAATACTGGCTAGGACTGATAGTCCTACAACATCTGGAGGGCCCCAGGTGAGCCACACATGCTCCAATCATCTCCTACATACCCAACCAATCAATCAATCAATCACTGCACTCTGCACAAGGACCTCTTGCAGAAAGCATCCTATCAGGAGGTCTATTCCGCACAATGTTAAAATTGAGCCTTTCCTGTGGTGGTCCTTATCCTTTGCATATCAGAGAAGGGCATCCTCTATTGGCTTTTTGGTGCCTGCTAAATACATTTCTCTGTCCACAAGCCTTTTAAAATATTTTTCTAGATGGTCCCTGCCCTGGATCTGCATAGATTTTATATATGCGCTGTTGTTTCAATCTGATATATATAATGTAGTGCTTTATTTCTTGAAGGACATAGTGGTATGCATACCCCTAAACATTTTGTGAATCTTTGTACTTTTGTCCATTTACTGTATTTATTTTCCCCAATTTGAACTATAAAATGGTGATTTTCTTGAGTCAATGCATACCCCTAAACATTTTTTAAAGGAAAAAAGCACTGGGCAATTGTTTTTACATGCACAACTGTTTTATATATGTCATTCTATTGCAATACCTGAAATAACTATTAATAATAATAACCCTAAATTTCTTAAATTGCCATATATGCACCCATCAAATGTTAGGAATCTAGCAGGCTTAAAAGAGTTACTGTTCAAACCCAACAATGCCTTTATTTATGAACTTTTTCAAGCATCTTATTTTTCCTTCTCTTTTTTAAAAACTTCACTTTGAAATGGCACGGTTGTTTTACACCAAATCCAAATATACATTTTTGAGATGGGGGAAGAGGACAATAAATATTTTAAAACTCTTGCCATGTTCCTTATTCTAATGTTGGTTTTTTTCTAGGAAAGTTATTCAGTTAAACTATTTAAAGCATGATGAAATGGCCTTGCTAAATAAATCATACTTACTTCCGCCACATTGCAACAAATTTATGAACCGATACAAATCCTGTTCGTTCTCCTCCAGCACAAAAAAATAGTGGACCTTTCCAATATAGAGGACATTCACAAGCCTAGAGTTAATCAGAAGCAAATTTGAGGATTATTCTTTTAGAACTAACTGTCAGGCCTATTAGAATGCCAACATTTTGGAAAAAGGAAAGTAACTTTCATTTTTATTGCACTATTGTAAGCATCAAAGTACATTGTTTAACTTATTGAGTGAAATGCTATACTGCCCTAGATGCCATACAACCTTATTTATACTTATTTCAACTTTAAGTCGAAACCTTAGGCTCGTTAAAGGGATGTTTCTGGCAAAAACGCCACCTGTAGCATGCAAGGTCTTGCTGGACTGAATCCTATCACTTTTTCCTTTGTTGTTGTTGTTGTTGTTGTTGTTTAGTCATTTAGTCGTGTCCGACTCTTCGTGACCCCATGGACCAGAGCACGCCAGGCACTTCTGTCTTCCACTGCCTCCCGCAGTTTGGTCAGACTCATGTTTGTAGCTTCGAGAACACTGTCCAACCACCTCATCCTCTGTCGTCCCCTTGTGCCCTCCATCTTTCCCAACATCAGGGTCTTTTCCAGGGAGTCTTCTCTTCTCATGAGGTGGCCAAAGTATTGGAGCCTCAGCTTCAGGATCTGACCTTCCAGTGAGCACTCAGGGCTGATTTCCTTAAGAATGGATGCGTTTGATCTTCTTGCAGTCCATGGGACTCTCAAGAGTCTCCTCCAGCACCATAATTCAAAAGCATCAATTCTTCAGCGATCAGCCTTCTTTATGGTCCACCTCTCACTTCCATACATCACTACTGGGAAAACCATGGCTTTAACTATACGGACCTTTGTTGGCAAGGTGTTGTCTCTGCTTTTTAAGATGCTGTCAAGGTTTGCCATCGCCTTTCTCCCTAGGAGCAGGCGTCTTTTAATTTCGTGACTGCTGTCACCATCTGCAGTGATCATGGAGCCCAAGAAAGTAAAATCTCTCACTGCCTCCATTTCTTCCCCTTCTATTTGCCAGGAGGTGATGGGCCCAGTGGCCATGATCTTCGTTTTTTTGATGTTGAGCTTCAGACCATATTTTGCGCTCTCCTCTTTCACCCTCATTAAAAGGTTCTTTAATTCCTCCTCACTTTCTGCCATCAAGGTTGTGTCATCTGCATATCTGAGGTTGTTGATATTTCTTCCGGCGATCTTAATTCCGGCTTGGGATTCATCCAGCCCAGCCTTTCGCATGATGAATTCTGCATATAAGTTAAATAAGCAGGGAGACAATATACAGCCTTGCCGTACTCCTTTCCCAATTTTGAACCAATCAGTTGTTCCAAATCCACTTCTAACTGTAGCTTCTTGTCCCACATAGAGATTTCTCAGGAGACAGATGAGATGATCAGGCACTCCCATTTCTTTAAGAACTTGCCATAGTTTGCTGTGGTCTACACAGTCAAAGGCTTTTGCATAGTCAATGAAGCAGAAGTAGATGTCTTTCTGGAACTCTCTAGCTTTCTCCATAATCCAGCGCATGTTTGCAATTTGGTCTCTGGTTCCTCTGCCTCTTCTAAATCCAGCTTGCACTTCTGGGAGTTCTCGGTCCACATACTGCTTGAGCCTTCCTTGTAGAATTTTAAGCATAACCTTGCTAGCATGTGAAATGAGTACAATTGTGCGGTAGTTGGAGCATTCTTTGGCACTGCCCTTCTTTAGGATTGGGATGTAGACTGATTTACTCCAATCCTCTGGCCACTGCTGAGTTTCACTTTTTCCTTTACTTCTCTTTAAATACAGTGGTACCTCTGGTTACGAACGCTTCAGGTTACGAGCTCTGCTAACCCGGAAGTAGCTGCTCCTGGTTGTGAACTTTTCCCCAGGATGCGTGAACCTCATGATAAGAACACTTTCAGCTTAAGAACGGACCTCCGGAACAAATTAAGTTCGTAACCTGAGGTACCACTGTACAACACTTTCCATAGGAAAATCTGTTGTTGTCAGCCTTTCTATTGCATAAATAACTTATACAGACTGTCAGCGAGCCTGGATAGCTCAGTTGGTTAGACCATGGTGCTGATAACACTCAAGGTTGCAGGTTCAATCCCTGTATGGACCAGCTGCATATTCCTGCATTGCAGGGGGTTGGACTAGATGATCCTCAGGGTCCCTTCCAACTCTACAGTTCTATGATTCTATGAACCTTAACTCACTGGAGAGATCCTTAAGGCACAATATGTTTAGGTCAATTTTATGACTACACTGATGACACAAAGCCTAACTGTGCTCAGCCATTTACAGTTCAACCTGGTGAATAAATAATAATAATAATAATAATAATAATAATTTATTATTTGCTTCCCCAGCCACTCTGGGCGGCTTCCAATAAAGATTAAAAATACATTAAAATGCACCATGCAAGAAAGAAACTGCTACCGCATATTTTACAGGTCTTTGTGATTCAGGCCATATTCTCACATGCTGCTAGTGGAATGCAAGCCACTTCCTTGAGGTGAGAGCCTATATCAGTGTAGCACAGGAGTGGCTGGTGAGGAGTACCACCTCCACCAATGCACCCACACAGTGCCAACCATCCTACTGCCTCATCCCTCCCCTTCCTGGTAAGTGGCAGTTACTCCACCATTATGGTCAGAGGCAAAGGTAATGGGACCCCTGACCATTAGGTCCAGTCGTGGCCGACTCTGGGGCTAAAGCACTCATCTCGCTTTATTGGCCGAGGGAGGGTACAGTGTCCGGGTCATGTGGCCAGCATGACTAAGCCGCTTCTGGCGAACCAGAGCAGCGCACGGAAATGCTGTTTACCTTCCCGCCGGAGTGGTACCTATTTATCTACTTGCACTCTGATGTGCTTTCGAACTGCTAGGTTGGCAGGAGCGGGGGCCGAGCAACTGGAGCTCACTCTGTTGCGGGGATTCGAACCGCCGACCTTCTGATTGGCAAGTCCTAGGCTCTGTGGTTTAACCCACAGCGCCACCCGCGTCCCATGGTCAGAGGTAGGTCCCACTTAAAAATTATTTTCTCCTTCCCAAATAATATACTAAGGATGCAGCCCTATGGACACACCTAGGATTGCACTGCACACACTTCAGTATATTTGATATTCTTCATGAACTTCATATCCTTCTGGGCAAGAAGAAGAGAAACCTATTGGGCTCACCTTTGCAACTTTACCCATATCTTCTAATGTTGCTCTCTCATTTGGAAACTGAGCAAAAGTTTTCTCTATCTTAGTAATAACACTATCTATGTTCACTTTTTCTTTCGGACATCCTTGAGGAAAATAAAATGTTGGAATGGTTTGGCTCAGAGATGGTGTCAAAGGTTCTTCTTTCTTTGACTGAACCTATAGAAAAAGGAAAAATTAAACTTTAAGACATAAACTAAAATAGGCATCTTGACAGTTTTGTCTCCAAGTCTTGAAATGTACACTTAACAATCCTACCACTATAACATTTGTATGGTAATATAGGAATAACCCTTAAACTGGGGGTGGGAGGGAAATGAGAGATTTTTCTGAAGCCTAACAATGAAAGTCACTATTCTTTAAATTTGTGATAGAAAAAACTGCCTTTTGCCTTATAGCCTCCTCTCACGCTTTTGGAAATGGGTAACAAAACATCTGCAATTGCTCAAAGGTTAATCTATTATTGGAACCAACATTACCAAGTAATCACTAGCAAATAATGAACAGTTTTGCTAAATGTGTCAAGACTACACTATAATTTCCAGTTGTTTAGCAAGTTCTTTTCCAAATTCAAATGGAGAGAACAAGGGGTGGAAAGTGATACTGCATCCTTGGAAGAAATGAGGGGGCAGCTGCTTTTTTTTTTTTTAAGGCTCAGTTTAAAGAGGGGAAGAAATTGCATGTCAACGTATGTATAGATGTGACTATTAGTCAAAATAATAAAAGAGCAATAGCAGTTTTTAATGAGCAACTTGATAAAAAGTTGCTTTTGGTAAACAAGGAATTATCTTTTATTCATATTGCTATCTGGAAATATGACAGCATACAGCAAAGGGAACAACAGATGGAATAAATCTGAGAAATGCTACACCAAGGCTGCAATCTTATCCGCACCTGGGAGTAAGTCCCATTGAACTCAATGGGACTTGCTTCTGAATAGACATGCGTATGATTGCACTATATAATAGAATTGTATACTGTTCTGCAAAGTTAGCTTTACTTATAAACAAATATTATAGATCACCACATCTCAAATAAGGTATCAAGGCAATATACGACAGAATATGCAAGCACAATAAAACATGCACCATAAAACAATACAAACAATGGTAAAAATGGCTGGTTCTTCTTGAAAAAGTTATGCCTGAAGAATCAGCATGGAGCCAGCAACACTAAGTGTCCTACTTCTAGTTGAAGCCATTTGGGCTTCTGAAGCTATCAACAGTGCTCCTCTCTGTGATACGATGACTCAGCTGGGATATCATATAAGGGCTCTCAGGAGGTCCTTAAGATATCATGGACCTGATTTGTTCAGGGCTTTGAATATTAATGAGAACCTTGAGCCTGGCCCAGTTGTATATGGTGCAGATGTTTTAGCAAAGGTTTGTTGGCCATATGCCCTCATCAACCATTTAGCTGGAACTTCTGGTTCAGATTCATGGGGCAACCCTGTATTGCAGCAGTCTTGAGGGTACCATGCGTAGACTACTGCTCAGACTACCCCGATCAAGATATGTCTGTAGCCAGCATATTAGTCAAAAGGCACTAGTAGTCACAGAGGTCACTCAGGTCTTTAAGGATGCATCTTGGAGTAGCCACATATGTGCTCCTTCAGAGGAAGTACAACCCAGTCCAAAACAGGCAACTGGCCTATCTTCTGGCACAAGACCATCTACCTAAAGAACCTCTTTCTTCTCTGGATTCAAATTCAGTTTATTGGCCTTCATTCAGTCCACCACTACATTCAGGCACTGGCCCAGGTCTTACACAGCAACTCCTGAGTCAGGTGTTCTGTAGGAACATACGTTAAATAGCACTGGACACAAAATAATGCCCTGTGGAATACTATATTAAAAGTACCAGGAGGCCAAAGAGCACTTCCACAATGGTACTCTCTGGATTCTCACAGGTAGGAGTGGAAGTGCTGTAATACAGTTGGCTCAGTGGTATTGAAAGCCACTGAGAGACCGAGAAAGAACTGCACCTAAGATTTCAGATTAAAACTGCAGAGTGGAAGGAAAAGAAGAACTTTTTCTGCCTCCCCACTTCCAGCTACTCCATGAAGACTAGAGAAGATACCCTTTTAAGAATATTACGGGGGTGGGCAGGGGAAGGACTAGACCATGTGAAAAATGAACATAATATTTTAGCTGCAGTTCATTTTCAGCTTTGTATTCTTGTTATAAAAAAAAAGTGCGCCTAGACATTCTGTTGTGTGCCTATAACCTTGGTTTAAGATGCCATTTAGCACCTAGCTTTCATATCACAGTTTCTAACACTGCCCATACCTAAACAGCTCTGCAAAAATGTCTGAAACAGCCAAGCATAGGCAGAGTGCTATGGATTCACATTACTGAAGAAGAGTACTGGAATTTGTTATTGGCTGAATAATTCTGCACTCTGAAAGCTCCAGTTTGATTTTTTTTTTACAGTTTGAAGCCTTGCTGGATGGATGCCAAGGCAGGTTCGAAATATGTGGGCGCTTTATTTTGTGCTGGGGTGGGGGAGGACAACCGTATTTCCAATAGTGAAGGGTCAGAGCTTCAGTGCTCTTCATAGCTAATTCCCTACCCTATGACTAATAGGGCCATAAATTATACAGATTGCAGGGTTTAAACTCTCTTGCCACATAAAATTGGTATACATACTGCTACATTAGTGTATACACACCAAATGGCACAAAAAAGTTTAAGCTAAGAAATGAAAACTGAAGTTTGCAAAACAGCTCACTATAAGAAACTTCATGACAACAAAAAACAGCACTAACACACCATACAATTTGAGTTTGTAAGCACTAATTATTTTCTACTGCAGCCAAATGGAGGACAGCAGAGTGTAACATGTTAAGCCTTTAGATTTGGTAAATGTTGATTATATTTAGCATTCCCTTCTTTACAAAAGTACTTTGCTCTTTACATGTTAGGCTTGTGACAGCTAAACACGACCACCAGCTGTTTGAGGAAACACAAACATTGCCATCAGCAGACAGTAAGCCCTTCAGTAAACACCTTTTAGAGTTTGAAGTAGATGATATATACTGATACATTTTTACTCCAAAGATGCAGAGAAATGATGACCAAAAGGGGTGCACAAGCATGCACAATGAAAAATTGCTTTGGTATGTGGTATATGGCAAGAGCAAGGGACGCGGACTTCCGGAGGCGGCGTGAACGGCAATGGCTGCCCTCTTCTAACTGCAAAGAGGGAGCTCTGTGGAGAACGGGTCGTCCGCTACGGTGAAGCGGAGACCCACCTTGGAAACCCACAGGCAGCAAAAGCCTGTGGTCTCGGGACCCGGCGGGCGCCAGGAGCAACCCCTGAAACGTTGAAGGAACCCCGTAAGGGGCTCCGGAACGGGGAGGGGGTAGCAGCGCTGTGGGTCGTTTCGCAATCTACAGAGTGAAGCCGCGCTGCTGCCGCCGGTGAGCGCTGACCTCTCTTCCTGGAAATTTTTGATTCGGAAAAGTAACAACCCGTGAGTAATAAAGAACTCTATTAAATTTTGGGATTCAAAAATACTGAAATTGGCTGAAAGCGGAGCGACGCAAAACAGGAAGTCCGTCTTCCGCTGTCACTGAACTTCAAAGCAAAGAGCTGGAGGAGTGGAGGTAAAGAGAGAACTTTTAACCTAATTGATCTGAGCACCCACTGAACTTCCTTGTAAGCAGAATAAGGACTTTAAGCATTTGATTTCATGCTCTTCATTTGTATTGTGATACCTTTCTTCTATTGGAACTACAATTTAAGTAAGAAACCCAGGTGCTGGAGCTGCCTGAGTAACTGAGCAGTCAGTTTGCAGATTTGGCTACTTTGAATCCAAAATTTTGAAACAATCTGAGGGAGTTTGGACTTGCTACTTTGAAGCATCATTTGAAATACCAGTACGCACTTTCTGAAACATTGTGGCTGCTAATACTAACTCTGCTAAAAACTTATTATTGAAGGTTCCTGGACATTAAATTTGACTTCAGTAATTTTACTGGAATTGATCTCTTCCCTAAAGACATTTTAGGCTCCCCCTAGAGGATTTGGGATTTACAGCAGTGACATTATTTTACTTTCCTTTTCCCGGCCTCCTGTTTGACTGTTACCATCTGGGCTGTTGCTTTCTCATGGGAACAACTCAGCTTGACCTTGATTTTTAGATAACTCTGGAATGAGTGGCGCAAGAAAGAGGGGAAGAACTAGACAAACAACCTTAACAACTTTAACTGCAGCCCCACAGACACGTAGATCATCTGTACCTACTTTGCCTTCAGAGGAAGAAGCTGCTTCTCTGCCACGGGCAGGGGAGGGAGAAACTGAGGAATTACAACTGGAAGATATGGCCTCAGGAGCAACTGCTTCTATTTTAGAGAAAATCTATGAAAAATTGGAATCTTTGGATAAGAGAGTGGAATCTCTGAATAAGAAAGCTGACGAGCAAACAGCTAAAATTGATCAAAACACAGAATGTCTAAATAGATTAACTGGACAAGTATCACAGAACGCACAAGCAATTGGAGAACTGACGGAGGCCACAGTTGAAAATCGGAAATTGGCTGAGGATACTAGCCAAAGACTTGGAAATTTAGAACAAGAGGTAAGACCACTCTGTAAACAAGTAGGTGAACACCAGACCTATCTTTCTATGATAGAACTGCGGAGCAGGGAGAGCAACTTAAGGATAAGGTCGGTACCAGAAGCGGAAGAAGGCAACTTAGCTGAGTTTTTGACTAAAGAATTTTCCAAGTTTTGGAATTTAGAGGAAAAGGACTTTAAAATTGTATCAGCTTTTAGGCTTGGAAGACTTATAAAGAAAGAGAAGCCCAGAGACTGTTTGATAACATTGAGATCAAAGGAGGAAAGGGACAAGATTTTGGGCTTACACTACGGAAAGTCACTGGACATTTCAGACAGAAGAATTGAAATTTACAAGGATATCCCTAAACAACTGTTGGACCTCAGATCTGACTACTTGGAACTGGTCAGACTGTTGAGGAGCAACTCAATTATCTTCAGGTGGGAATTTCCCCAAGGACTATCTTTCACTTTTAGAGGGAAGAAGGTTAAAATTAGAACATTGGAAGACAGGGATAAATTTCTGACTGCATACGGAGAGGACCTTCAAAAAGGAATTGAATTACCCTCTGGGCCTGGAGCACCAGGGGTACCTGCACCCTTGGACTCTGAAGATCCAGCGAATAAGGTACCACCCCCAGGAAAATAACCAGATTTATTCAGGATGTCTCTGCAACTTTTGAGCTGGAATATAAATGGCTGTAACATCCCGGAAAAAAGGAGGAAAATTTTTCATATATTAAAAAAGGAACAATTGGATATTATTTGCCTACAAGAAACACATGTGACTAGGCTCCACAGAAAAGTGTTAATAAACAAAAAACTTGGCCAGGAATTTATATCTTCGGACAGAGTAAAGAAGAGAGGCGTGGTGATATACGCAAAAGAGAGCCTGTCACCTAAATTTTTATTTAAAGATGAACATGGAAGAATTTTAGCAATTGAGATACAACATCAAGGAGAGAAGATTTTGATATTAGGAATCTATGCACCAAACGAGGGGAAATCGGAATTTTACAAGAAGTTGCATGAGACTATGCTGGACTATCTGGATTACAACAACATCATTATGATGGGAGATATGAACGGGGTCGTATCAACTAACATGGATAAGTCACAAAGTCAAAATGTTACAAAAGACGGCAGACTACCAAAGACTTTTTTTGAAATGATAGACAATATGGATTGGATTGACATTTGGAGAATGAAGAACCCCTTGGGAAGAGAAGGAACATTTTTCTCTGAAGCCCAGCTGACTTGGACAAGAATCGACCAAATATGGATAACTAGAGGTCTGGCACCTAAGGTCAGAAAGGTGGAAATCTGCCCAAAGACCTGCTCCGACCATAATGCACTGAAGATGGACATGACACTACTACCAACCGGCTCCTTTAGATGGAAGATGAATGACAATTTGTTTAGAGATCAGGAGATTATTAAGAAGGCCCAAAAAGCTTTGAAGGATTACTTTGAGATAAACATGAACACTACGGTGGAAAAAAGAACTATCTGGGATGCAAGCAAGGCTGTGATGAGGGGGTTTTTGATACAACAGAATGCTGTAAAGAAAAGGACACAAAATGAGAGGAAAGATAAGATCTTGGAGAAAATTAAAGAACTAGAGAAGAAGTTAAGATCAAATCCGAAGTCACAGCCGACTCTGGGAGAAATTAAACTTCACCAAGCACAATATTCTAAACTGATAAACCAGGAAATAGAGTGGAAGATTAAATTAATGAAACAAAAAACTTTTGAATCGGCAAATAAATGTGGGAAACTGCTAGCTTGGCAGTTGAAGAGGAGACAAAAATTAAATACAGTCACAAATTTAGAAATTGAAGGAAGAAACATTCAGAACCCTGCGGAGATCAGAAAGTGCTTCCAGAGATATTTCAAAAAATTATATACTCAAGGGCCGCAAGACGAGGTTGAGATTAAACAATTTTTGGAAAAAAATGGACTAACAAAATTGTCACAAGAAAATAGATCAATCCTGAATTGCAAAATAACACGACGAGAGATTGAACAAGCCATTCAGAACATGCAACTGGGCAAATCTCCAGGGCCAGATGGGCTGACCTCCAAGTATTATAAGACATTAAAAGACTATTTGATACAACCACTGATGGAGGTCAGCAATGAAATTATGGAGGGGAAGAGGGCGCCGGAATCGTGGAAGGAAGCTTTCATCACATTGATACCAAAATCGGAAGCTGAAAAGACACAACTCAAGAACTATCATCCTATCTCCCTTTTAAATGTGGATTACAAAATATTCGCAGATGTTTTGGCAAGTAGACTTAAAAAAGTTTTAAATGAAGTAATTCATAAAGACCAGGCAGGCTTTCTCCCAGGTAGACATCTGTTTGCTAATACAAGGAACATTATTGACATTTGGAACTTTTGCAAACAGACATAAATACAAAAGCAGTGTTAATCTTTATAGATGCGGAGAAGGCCTTTGATAATATCTCTTGGAAATTTATGAAGGGAAATCTAAAAGAAATGGGAGTGGGACGGGGTTTTGAGAATGGGATTGATGCAATATATTCAGAACAAAAGGCTAAATTGATAGTTAACAATGTGGTTACAGAAGAGTTCAAAATTGAAAAAGGAACACGACAAGGCTGCCCTATTTCCCCTTTGTTATTTATTTCGGTTCTGGAGGTGCTCTTGAATATGATTAGAGGGGACCGGTTGGTGGAAGGGATCCAGGTCGGAGCAAAACAATACAAACTTAAAGCTTTTGCAGATGACCTAGTTTTGACCCTGCAGGAGCCAGAATCTAGTACGAAAAGAGTATTACAATTGATTCAAGACTTTGGTCGGGTGGCGGGATTTAAATTAAACAAACAGAAAACTAAGGCGTTGGGAAAAAATTTGACAGATACAGAGTCAGAACGGTTTCAGAGAGACAGAACTAACTGTGGTTAAAAAAGTAAAGTACCTAGGGGTAAACATAACAGCAAAAAATCTGAGTCTATTTAAGGATAACTATGAAAAATGTTGGTCTGAAATTAAGAGAGACTTGGACAGTTGGACAAAATTGAAACTTTCTTTGTTAGGCCGAATTGCTGCTATTAAGATGAATGTATTGCCAAAAATGTTGTTTTTGTTTCAAACACTACAGATTGTGGACAAGACGGAGTGCTTCCGGAAGTGGCAGAGAGATATCTCTAAATTTGTCTGGCAGGGCAAAAAGCCCAGAATCAAGTTTAAGATATTAACTGATGCGAAAGAAAGAGGGGGCTTTGCCCTGCCAGACCTAAAGTTGTATTATGAAGCCGCAGCTTTCTGTTGGCTAAAAGACTGGCTACTTCTCGAAGACACTGACGTACTGGACCTGGAAGGTTTTAACAATGCTTTTGGTTGGCATGCATACTTATGGTATGACAAGGTTAAGATCAATAAGGCCTTTAAGAACCATATTGTCAGGAAAGCAGTGTTTAATGTCTGGACAAAATACAAAGACTTATTGGAAAACAAAACTCCAAGGTGGCTTTCACCTCTGGAAGCTAAGGCCCGAAAAAGACCCAATATGGAGACCAAATGGCCAAAATATTGGGAAATACTAGAAAAAGATGGAGACAATTGGAAATTGCAGAGTTTGGAGAAAATGAAGGATAAAGTGCGAGACTTTCAAGAATGTATAACTTGCTGTTAAAATGGAACACACAAGACGAAATGGTTAAATCGGCTATGATAAAGTGGGCACAGGACATTGGGCACAACATTATGTTTGAGGACTGGGAAAGGTTGTGGACCACTGGGTTGAACTTCACTGCATGTAATGCTTTGAAGGAAAATGTAATGAAAATGATATATAGATGGTACATGACCCCTGTTAAACTTGCCAAAATATACCATTTGTCTGATAATAAATGTTGGAAATGTAAAGAAAATGAAGGAACATTCTTTCACCTCTGGTGGACTTGCCCTAGGGTGAAGGCCTTCTGGGAAATGATACATAATGAGTTGAAAAAGGTATTTAAGTATACCTTCACCAAGAAACCAGAGGCCTTCCTTCTGGGTATTGTCGGCCAGAAGGTGTTATAGAAGGACCGAACATGCTTTATGTATGCAACAACGGCAGCAAGGATACTCATCGCCAAGCATTGGAAAACTCAAGATCTACCCACACTGGAAGAGTGGCAGATGCAACTGATAGACTATATGGAACTAGCCGAGATGACTGGCAGAATCCGAGACCTGGGAGAGGAGAGGGTTGAAGAAGATTGGAAGAAATTTAAGATTTATTTAAAAAAACATTGTAATTTGGTTGAATGTTAAGAAAGGATGCTAGATCATAAATAATTGAGCACCACTAAATTAGATGGAATCAAGATGACAAGTAAGTTGAGGAAAAATTATATACTCTTTGGAGAATTAATAGACTATATTTAAATGAATGGGACATAAGAATGTAAACAAGATGATAAATTGCGGGCAAGAATTGACAATGATGCAAGTGGGAGCGGGAGATGTGAGGGAGTCCAAAGAAGTTAAGAAAATATGTTATGATATATGTTATATTGTTCTTTATCTTTGCACTTATGTTTAAAAATCTCAATAAATATATATTAAAAAAAAAAAAAGAGCAAGGGACGCGGGTGGCGCTGTGGGTTAAACCACAGAGCCTGGTACTTGCTGATCAGAAGGTTGGCGGTTCGAATCCCTGCGACGGGGTGAGCTCCCATTGCTTGGTCCCTGCTCCTGCCAACCTAGCAGTTCGAAAGCACATCAAAAGTGCAAGTAGATAAATAGGTACTGCTCCGGCAGGAAGGTAAACGGCGTTTCTGTGTGCTGCTGTGGTTTGCCAGAAGCGGCTTAGTCATGCTGGCCACATGACCCAGAAGCTGTATGCCCGCTCCCTCAGCCAATAAAGCGAGATGAGCGCCGCAACCCCAGAGTCGGTCACGACTGGACCTAATGGTCAGGGGTCCCTTTACCTATATGGCAAGAGCAGAATGAAAGTAATGTGTTCCTGGCATTGAGCAACTGGGATAGATTAGGCATTCTGCTGGTTTGCCAGCCGCCTCACTGCCTAGCAGTCTCCTTGCCTGAGGTGACAAAGCTAGTCTCATAGGCAGTGTTGAGGACTCCCAGACTGTTGGGTCTGGAGGACTTCAACATCCATGCCGGCTCTGGCTCTGGCCCCTAACGTCACTGGCCCAACGTTTGTGGCAGGCTACACTCTGGGCCAGGGAGGTGATTAATGCCTCCTCCTTGTGAGGCGGTGGTCCCTACCTGCTTGAAGGAGGCAGCAATAAAACCAATCCTCCCTGCATTTTGAAAATCTTAAGTACCGTATTTTTCGCACCATAGGATGCACTTTTTCCCCTCCAAAAATGAAGGGGAAATGTGTGTGCGTCCTATGGTGTGAATGCAGGCTTTCGCTGAAGCCTGGAGAGTGAGAGGGGTCGGTGCGCACCGACCCCTCACGCTCTCCAGGCTTTGCACACCTCTCCGCAAGCAGCGGGAGGCCAGCGCTGGGCTCCCGATGCTTGCGGAGAGTTGCCAGCATGCCGAAGCCTGCGCGCGCTGAGATCAGCGCGCCCAGGCTTCGCGGACCTCTCCGCAAGCAGCGGGAGCGCTCCCAGGGCTTGCAGAGAGCTGCCTGTTTGGGGGCTGGGGTCGGGGGAAGCTCGAGCTTCCCCCGCCCCAGCCCCGCGCCTGGGGGGGAAATAATTCCCCCCCTTTATTCCCCCCCCCAAAACTGGGTGCGCCCTATGGTCCGGTGCGCCCTATGGTGCGAAAAATACGGTAACTATCAGTCAGTTGTCTTGGACAACATTATTGAGCAGGTGGTCATGGACCAGATCCAGGTGCTCTTGGAGGAAAATGATATTCTAGATCCATTTCAATAGGGGTTTAGGCCTGGTTTGAAACATAAACCACTTTAGTTGCCCTGAATGATGATCTCTGTTGGAAGAGAGTCGGGGATAATGTCTATTTCTCATCTTCTCAGTGGCTTTCGATACTCTGGAGTGGCTGTCTGAGTTAAGTGGCACTGCTTTGTCGTGGTTCCAGTCCTACTTGGATGGTTGTTTCCAGAGAATGATGCTTGGGGAATGATCTGTGGGCCTGTGCAGCCTTCAATGCAGGGCTCCTCAGGGTTCAATTTTATCCACTATGCTGTTTAACATCTACAGGAAACTGATGCATTGGGTTATCCAGAGAAGACTGAGCCACTGTTAATAAGCAGTTCCCTAGGAGGGTGCCTGCTTTTGTTGGGATCACACTACCACTTAAAGAGTAGGTATGCAGCTTGGGAGCACATCTGGATCCTTAACCTGAGCTTGAGGCTCAGGTGGCCTCAGGGATGCGAAGTGCCTTTCATTAGCTTCGGCTAATGGCCCAGCTGTGCCCCTATCTGGAAAGGTATAGCCTAACTACTGTCTATGCTCCGGTAACCTCTAGCTTAGATTACAGCAACGTGTTATAAGTAGGGTTGCCTCTGAAGACGGTTTGGAAACTTCAGTTGGTGCAGAATTCAACAGGCAGGTTGCTTACTGGGGCAAGATGGTTTGAGCATATTACATGGATCCTGGCCGGACTGCACTGGCTGCAGTGTTGGTTTTGTCCTATAAAAGTCAAAGTGTTGGTTTTGACCTATAAAGCCTTAAATGGCTCAGGACCACCTCTCCCTATATGAACTGACCTGGACCCTACAATCATAATCTGAGGCCCTCCTTCATGTGCCTCCTCCATGAGAAGTCCAGAGTGTGGCAACATAAGATTGGGCCTTTGCGGAGGTGGCTCCCCGTTTGCTGAATGCTTTCCTCAGGGAGGCTCACCTGGAGCCTTCAATACATATACGTTTCTCTATAACAAGGCCTTTGGCTGATAAACTTTCTATGGCCCTTTAAATGTGTTTGTAGGAGGGGGGGTTATTGATGTGCTTTTGTTTTATTATGTATTTTGTGTTCTCATTTTGTATTTTTATGCTGCCAACCACCCTGTGATCTTCAGATGAAGGGCACTAAACCAATTTAACAACCAACCAACCAACCAACCAAACAAACAAACAAACACAAAAAATGCTAAAAAATAGACCATGTATACTTATGAGCTGCATAACATGCAACTTCTATTGCACAGGCTTGGAGCAACATTGTATCAAAAACATATTACTAGGACACTCAGTCTTGAATCAAGTTTAGATTTGGTCTCAAGAACTTAACAATATAATAACTTTGTTCAAATACTGTACACTACTCTTTTGCCAAGGGATAACACTGTAGATGTTCTTTGTTTTAAATGTCCACAACAGAAAATACTGTGAGGTTTCAACAAAAAAATTCCTTCAATTATTTATGAGCTCTGATGGCAGCAAGATTCAGCCTGCACACATCTAAACAATTGTTTCTTCACAGCAGCCCCCACAGAGAGAGAAACTTGTTTTCTGGCCAGTTATTACTCAGGTGTGGAGGGGAGAGAAAGGTGTACTACTGATTCAAGTGAATGTACTCCAGCATGAATCTGAAGACTTAGACACATGATTTGAGTTAGAAAAAGAGCTCTGCTGTCTTACAGGAAGGCATGCAAGAGTACAATGCCAAACAGTGCTCCTCACACATTCTTTGTTAACCATTGTGATAGTATTGGCAGGCAACAGAGACTGCAACAGCACTTTATATTATAACACATTCTGCTCTTTCCTAAGAAAATCTTCAGGTCTGTTAAAGCACATTAAAAAAAAAGTAACTTTAAATGACACCTCTACTCAGAGATCTGCACTGGTTGTTACTGGGCCAGGTTCAAGGTTTTGGTGTTAGTATATAAAGTGCTTAACAGCTTGAGACAAGTTTTCTTGCAGGAGTGCCTTATCCCATATATGCCCACTTAACCGCTTCAAAATGTGGAACTGACTTCAAAATGTCAATAACTTACATGTTTGTCTTTGTTTTTTCTTCTTTTTTATAATTTAGTTATGTTATTTTTATTATTGTTTTTTTCGTGAAGATTTTGTGTATATATGTGTGTATCTATGTGTATGAAAATTAATAAAGAGAATTAAAAAAACAAAAACAAAATGTGGAACTGGCACGGTTACAGGTGCCACGTAATACTAGTTCTGCAGTAAACAGTAAATAATAAACCTATTTACTTGAGAAATGCTTCACACACTACACAGTTTACTGGCACAAGCAACGGGTAATTCAGAGATTCTCACACACAGCACAATCCTACACATGGCTACTCAGAAGTCCTCCTACTGAGTTCAACATGGCTTGCTTCCAGGTAAACAAATGTAGGAGTCCAGCTTAAAAACAATTCCAAAAAAGATGAATAAAGTAATGACAATGCTTGTAGTGCAACTACCCACTTAGTCCAGCCCAATAATTAAAGTTAATGGTCTAGACAAGGGCAGAAAGAAGATAGAGCAGGATCAATGACAGATTTCTGGTGATGTGCAGTACAGTGGGCAAGTGTTCTGGTTTCAAGTGCTTAACAAAAAAAACCTTAAAAGTATGTATTGCTTGAAACAAAGTTGGGGGAAACTCAGTGACCTCAGTTTTGGGAATGCAAACTAATTCCTGGTCCAAGCATATGTTCAGAGGCACTCTGTTCTTTAATTATATGTCTGCCCTTCTGAGCCAATTTTTGCGCCAATATCTGACTGAACGGCCTCATGGTACTAGCAAAAAATGAAGTAAATCCCCACAAGTCTGGAGTTTCCCAACTCCTGATCTAGGCAACAAGTTAAAATAGCATAGATGAGGGAAGAGTCACTAAAAGATGCAGAAACAATATACAGTAATTAATTTCGAGTGAAAAATAGCCTTTCATTCAAAAATTTGAAAAAAACACACACAGGCAAATGTTCACTGACATTAGATCAATAGTTATTATATGAAAAACAAATATAATGGTGGTTTGTTGTTGTTTTTTATTTAAAAAGTTAAATAAAAAGGTTTTGAGACCCTGCAACTCAATAACATGTTACCTCCTAATGTCAGAAACATTTCTTGACTACATCTTTGTATTTAAGAGAGGAGGTTCTTACAACAGCAGAAGGGACAGTTGCCCAATATATTATGAGCTTGCAGGTCTATATTTATATTAAGAGTTTGTGGTTGCAACACACATACGCCCAATCAAAACCTGAAAATGGGCTATTTTTACATCTAGCGATCAGAATCTGGGGTATGAAGGTGACCTCATAAGAGAGGCCAGCATTCCAGCACAGGGCAACCCAAAGCCACAAGTGGGAGGGAATGTCAAGCTACAAGCATTTGATTGCCTCTTTGCACATTTCAAGCTGTGGCTTCAGAGGAAAAAAGGGGTAGGAGCATCTCACTTTCTGCCTCATGCATATATATAATTATATATACACAAGGCCACATTACATATATATATGCTACATACATACACCTCTTTCTCTTTCACCTTAAAATACATGAAGCACAAAGTAGCTCAATGGTGCAGTAAACAGATTCAAAAATGTTTCAAGCTTCCTAACAGAGGAACACTGGAATTCTTTTAAAAGGAAACTTCCTTTACACTCTCAAAAAAAAAGGGGGGGAGAAAGAAAGAAAAGAAAAAAGAAAAGAAGCTGATTGTCCTGCAAGTTCTTAATCAGAGACTGCAGGAAGGACACTCACAGATGGTGGGCCCTACTGGATGGACTCCTCCCACAGCAAGAATTCACTCCATGCCTGACTTAATCTACACTATCACTCCAGAAACTGAAGGTAAGCAATTGCACTGAGGTTCTGGTCAATGGACTCATGTACTGGATTAAGCCATGTCCTAAAAGCACCTTCCATTAAATCACAGCAGCTGAATGTACTCCTAGCATATTTCCAGCAACATGCTACTGATATCTGAATGTCGTGGAAATGCTACTTCATCACAACAAAAAGTTACTTCTCAAGTAAGCAATGAGTAACACTCGCATATTTAAAAAACTCAGGAAAGGCCCACAGAATGATGTGATTTTCCTCTCTTCCTCTTTTCATGAAGGTGAAAGAAAGTAGCAATAAATAAATAAATAAATAAATAAATAAATCCCACAGTATTGTGCCTCTTGCATAAAATTTGTAAACTTTTGCTGCCAAAAATCTACCTGTTGTCAGTAGCTAAGGATCCAGAATGGAAGCAGGCTGTGGAAATCCACTATTGCACCTTGAAGAACAATCATTCAGCACTGAATACCACAGCTCGCTTATTTCTATAAACATTATTTGTCCCATCAAGAAGTGTTGCTAGTCTCCTAAGAGACTCAGAGCAAAGGCTCAATAAATGAATTCGCGTGCTAGCTTTTATGTGTAGACGCAAATTTGAGGTGGCTCCTGCTGTCACATCATAGTTTGGTGTATGCTAGGAGTGGGGGTAGACAGAGGCAGAGAGGATTTTCTGCACCCAGTACACTGCAATGTGGATTGGACCCTCTGCCCCAACCACACAATCTTTGGCAAGGTCTGCTGCTATCAATACTAATTAAAACTACAAGTCTTGTCCTACATGTAACTTGACCCCCTTGTCCCTCTATCATACATATACATCCTTCCTCACCCAATCCAGTCACTGCATATATTTACAACTACTCTGCCACTAGCCGATTATTGCTCACACATGACAACCAATAATAATAGATTGACACAGTCTTGGCTACAGCTGGAAATCAAGAAAACGGCCCTCACGTAAGTTAGTCAAGCCAGACATGATGTGTATTTTATCATCAAGAATATATGCATGAAGATGACTTTTCAGAAAACACATTTCCATCTCTGAAATGGGCAGAGCACTTATGCATGCAAGATGTAAAAAAGAAAAAAGAAAAAGAATACACACATTAGCAGTTTTCTCCGGATGGTGATGACAGACAACAGACTACAAGAAAATTATTGGCTCATGTTCACCCAATAAACTTCCTGGTTACTATCCCCCACCATTCAGTGTGCTGTCCTCCCCACTCCATAGTCACTCCCCTCCCCACACCTTGTAGCTTACTGAGCACAAGTGGGAAGGGCTTGCCTCCCCCCTCTTCTCCTTTGCTTACAGGATGGCTAGGCAAGCCAGAAAGTGCAACACCAGTACTCCCAACTATCTATCTTAACTTGTCCAGAATGCCCTATAAACAAAGCTTTGACAAACGGGGAGACACAGAAGATCCAGGCCCAGTGCAAACGTTTCATAGCTTCAGCCCTCTGGGCCACTTACTAACAACACCCCTGGGACTACCCATATATGTATAAAATGCTGCAGCAGGTTGTTGGGGATTTTGCCACCCTAGTTGCATGCCTGCACACATGCATCACTTTTTACTCCAACTTGGTAAATTGGGAAGAATAGCATTCAGCAGATTAACATTTCCACTGATGCCTGTGTGAAGAAATGAGGCAGCATTATTATTATTATTATTATTATTATTATTATTATTATTATTATGCTGCCCATCTGGGCAGCTCCCAACAAAATATTAAAAACACAATAAAACATCAAAAACTTAAAACTTCTGAAAGTGCAGAAGGGGGGAGAGATGTGAATAAGATAAATGTAGACTTTAGCAATTTAGCTTCCAGTGTCAAGCTGCACTCCAGTTGAAAGCAAGATAGTTATTAGATTCCCAGCTTTGAGGAAAAGATTTTACTTTTCTGTCTAACTATGCAATTTTGAATATGTTCGCATCAACTAAATACAGCTTTGTCAGGGTGCTGAAAGGCATGGTGAAAAGATTAAACATTAAAATGCATGGTGGTCATCAATGTATTATAAGCAACTAAGATCAGTATTTTCTCCTGATCAGGTTACAATACTATACAGTAGAAAATCATGGTAAGTTGAGAAATAACATTCACTTATGTAAAACACGAACTGGATAACATTTATAACAGGATGCTGGACATGAACTTTAAAAATGAATTTCATTATGCAAGATGGCTAGGATAGATAAGTATGCAAATGACTATTAATTGTTTATTTTCTACTGAGCAGTTTCACATTCATAGGCTAAAAAAGGAACACATGCTGGGGAAAGTTATATTGTTCAACATCCCACTTTTACATACGGAGTGTAACAAACAGAATGTCTCAAGGCAAACAGTAGCAACAATAACAGGAACAAAGTAGCCATATTCAAACGCAGGTGTATTTGTTTTTATACTAACCTAATAAAACCACTTGGGCTTTTCAAAGTTCAAGGCATATCTGGCTAGTTTCCACTCAAACAGCATGAACCCCCCCCCAATCCCTCAAAATATTACACACACACAGTCCAGTCAAACTCATAATGGTAAACAAACCTGGACTTGCTGGAAAGCTTTGAGTCTCTTCTTGAATCTGGAAGGCAGAACAAAATCACATCCCCGAGCTAGCAATGCCAATTCCTTTCGTAGATCAGGATCTTGCCGTAAAGAAATCTCCTTTATCCTCATGTTTTCAGATTTCATATACTGCTTGTGTGTGTACCAGTCCAGGCACTTGAGTTCCAGTAAACAGCAGAGTCCTATTATCACACAGTGCCACTTAAAGCAGCAGCTGCGTTTTACTTCTGTGTTATTCTGAGAGCGAGTTCAACTTAGCCTGCTCCATACATTAAAAGGGAACTTGGCTAGAACTGCGGACACAGATTGGAAAGTCACTTTGGGAGCCTGCCCCTTACTCCATGCATTCCAAAGTCTTAATGGTATGGTAGAGTATGGAAAAAGACACAAGCCTGTTATAAAAGTGGCACTTCAAAACCATCAATAAAAGTAACTTCCAATTTAATGAAACCAACCAGGGAGGAACATGAAAATACCAGACGTAGCGGTTTTGTAGCTTCCTCTCTTCCCCTTCCTTTTGTCACAAGTCACAACTGCTCAAGTCCCAAAGTAGGCTATTGAAGGATTAAGGCTTGCAGGCGCTTCCAAACTTGCAAAGCCCTTTGAGTGTTTTGTATGTCAGAAATGAAAGCCACCTTAAGATAAATTGTGGATCTACGTGCTTGTATAAAAATAAGCAGCTATAGTAATGCCAAAGCAAAAAATAAAAATAAAAAGCTTAACTCTTTCTTTCCTTCTTCGGTGGGGTATTTTTAAGAGGGAACATTGACATGACAATAAATAATGGTTATTATTTGGCAATCAATTTTCTTTATCCTTTATTATTTTTCTGACACATTTGAATGAATGTATTTCTTGTACCCTGGTTATCCTAAATCTTGATATATAATTTATACACATTGGATTTGAATTTGTGTGTATGTGTCTTCATTTACCACATAATGGCTATATCATATACAGCCACAAAAATGGAAATATTATGGATTCCATCCAACAAAATAGAGGGATGCAATGATTACTGGCCATGTAATGGGACCTCTCCTACCTCTCCCATCCCTGTGTATTTGTTTTGAGGGTTCTCAAACTCTGTGTATTTGTTTTAAGTGCAGATCTGGAGAGGTCATGGGGCAGAGGAGAGGAAGGGGAAGTTCTGTTGCTCACTTAGTTGGGTACCATGCTATATAAATTGGCATAAAGTACCAAGTAAATCAAATGTTTCTGAATTCTTCCTAGAAAGTTTGTGACAAGTGTGTGTATGTGTGTTTAAAAGGCAAGTGGGGGGGGGGGAATATGATAGAGGTGTATACAATTATGTATGGTTTGGAGAAGCTAGGAGGCTGCCTCATACTGAATCAGACCATTGGTGCAATTAAATCAGTAATACAGTGGTACCTCGGGTTAAGAACTTAATTTGTTCTGGAGGTACATTCTTAACCTTAAACTGTTCTTAACCTGAGGTACCACTTTAGCTAATGGGGCCTGCCACTGCCGCGCGATTTCTATTCTCATTCTGAAGCAAAGTTCTTAACCCGAGGTACTATTTCTGGGTTAGCAGAGTCTGTAACCTGAAGCATCTGTAACCCGGGGTACCACTGTATCTACACTGACTGGCTCTTCTGGGTTTTAGGCAGGAGTCTTTTCCACCCCTACCTGGAGAAACCAAGGATTGAACCTAAGATGCTGTGCTAATTAGTGGTGTCCATTCCTGCTGAGACATTTTTCTCCTCCTCTCGTTATGTTAGAACTAGGGGACAACCTATGAAGCTAAATAATAGAGATTCAGGACGAGGAAACAATTCGCCATAGGTACATTGTTGAATTATGGAATTCCTATAGGAGAGAACTATTCTGATCATGGGTTTGTAACCTTTCAACTGACACTTGTCTAGCCACTATGAGAACAGAAAGGTGAAATAAATAGGCCTGGCCTGATCCAGCAGCACTGTTCTTATGTAAGATCAGTGAGTCAGCTGAATCACATTCCATTAATATAATGAGAAATCAGGGAGGGAATAGCTTCTATGGCTTCTAGTTAGAAAATGGTTCAACGGACTGATTTGAAACTTGACAGTGTAAGAGAGAGATGTTTGAGGATGGTTCATGCCAATTTTGGTTAGACAGGATATGAAATGAATTATTTTGAATGGGTTGAGCAGTTGATGAGAGACACTAGCATGTTGAAAGGTGTTGTGCCTTTTCTTTGCTGGTTTTCTGGAAATACTTTTCTTTTTGTACTTACTATCTCTTAGGGGAAATGGTTTGTTGTTAGGTCAAAGAAAATGTCCAGTATGCTTGGTGTAGTTTTTATTTAAAAGGCATTATTCTGGCCAATGTTAGTCTCTGGAAGTTTAGAACGTTGTTACTAGGCAAGATTCTCAAAGCAAAGGGCTCAGTATAAAAGACTTGAAGCGTTTACCATCCAGGTAGGCCAGGAAGTTAGAAATTAGGTGGGAAAGGAGATGTGGAGAAAAAATCACAGGAGGCAAGTGAAAATAGTTTGAGAGACATGGGTGGGAGGGATATCTGAGACATGCAGCAGCTGGATTTCTGAAGGGCAACGTTTGAAGGCAAAGGAGAAGGCAAAGGGAGAAAAGAGGAACCAATGTTTGTTTCCAATTGGAAGACTTGTATTAGAGGGAAGAATGGAATGTGGGAGCAGGGCTGCCCCAACTGAACACTGTGAAGATTCCATTCAGTACTTTCTCATATTCATTTTTACTGTCTGCTGCTTGTTTACTTCCTCTCCTTTACAACTGTGTCTATGTCCTGGACAGCTGATCAAGATCAGAAGGATCACTGTCGTGTCCCCTGGAATGCAAGGGATATCACCCAGCCAAGGAGCTGAGTCTGTGTGCCTTCATCTCAGCCAAAAGTACAGGCAGTGGCTCTCTCTCCAACAGCATAACTGGGACACTCAACTTTGAAATGCTGGCATCCTAGGCGGTTGGCTAATGGGGATAGCCCTGCCAGGAAGAACAGTTTAGCTTTCTGAAAGGGGAGCAAATTGGCAAGCATATACACAAGCATAGCTGAGATTTGTGACTTAAGAGTAAAATACTAGCAGAATGGATCTGGTCCCAATCGCTATACAGTAAGCCTGCAACTTACATGGGGGTTACATTCTGGAAATCGTGCCTAAAGCTGCAACTGTGTGTAGTCAAAATACATTGGATTCAATGAGACTGCCAAAGTCTTTTTGCCCCGACACATGCCCTCTTTCTAATTAAAAAATAAATAAATTGTCAAGCACGTAAAGCTGAATGTGCACAACTTAAACGCTTCTAAGTTGCAGGGTGACTGTATTGCTTTAGTAGACAGTGAGATTTCACTTAATCCAGAAGAGTAGCTTGTAAAAGCAAGAATTTAACATGCAAAACCAACTTTAAGGTTTTCCTTATGTTCAATGAAAAGTTGTCGAAGATACAGCCTGTTAAATTATATCCTGTTGAGTAGAATGAGAGTTATTGAAGTAACTGGAAAGCAGCTGCTAATTCTTCTGAAAAATCCAAAGAACTTCAAGAAAAACTATGTCACTCTCATTCTCCAGCAAACTAATATAACTGTGGGATTATCTTGTTTCATCATTTCCATATAATGGCAGTGCAATAGGCAGGAAAAGACAAATCTACCAAAGGCCAGCTAGCTCCCTGTTTAGGAAGGGAAAGGAAACCCTCCCTGGGTGATGCATGTTGTGTTATCTTTGTCGTCTAAACATATCCATCATAGGAAAGAGAGTGTCAAGGGTTTTAAAACCTAGAGGAGAAAACCTAATGTTGAGAAAGAGCCTGCAACTAAATATTGTAACCACAACTTGGAGGTTTGTGTCTCCCTGCAGTGAGGGCATAGAAAAGAGTCTCTGTGATCCTGATGCCTGCTTCTAGTTTCTCCTTGACAGGGGGAGAGGCTGGTAGAATACATAGCATCTCATCAGGCCCAGAAAGGGAGCTGAATCAACTACTTCTTTTCCCACACACAACTGGTTTGAGTGGTCAGTTTTAGGCACCAATATTTTTCACACAGATAACCTGATATTGAGGATTTTGAAAACATGTTGTATTGGAATTTGCTTCCAGAAGGAAGCATATTTGCCTGTTTAAAAATCACACTCAACTTCTAGACCCTTCTTGCCATCTTTCTGCTGACAGATGTCTGCTGGTGAAGACAAGAGAAAGGTCCTTTTCAATTGCGACATTTTGAACCAGTGTTCAGAACTCCCATTGTTCTATGCACATTTTGCAACAGGGAATTTAATTAGCGCTAGCAGTTTCTGAGCTCTGGGTGCAGTACTGCATCTAAGATTTCAGATTAAAACTGCAGAGTGGAAGGAAAGGAAGAACTTTTTCTGCCTCCCCACTTCCAGCTACTCCATGAAGACTAGAGAAGAGACTCTTTTAAGAATATTAGGGCGGTGGGCAGGGGAAGGACTAGACCATGTGAAAAATAAACATAATATTTTAGTTGCAGTTCATTCATTTTCAGCTTTGTATTCTTGTTATTAAAAAAGTGTGCCTAGACATTCCATTCTTGTGCCCATAACCTAGGTTTAACACTGCCATGAAGCTCCCTGAGTGACCTTGGGCCAGTCACTGTCTCTCAGCCTAACTTACCTCACAGGGTTGTTGTGAGGATGAAATAGGGAGAGGGAGAGAACCATGTATGCCACCTTAAGCTCCCTGGATAAAAGGTGGGATCCAAATGTAATGAAATAAATAAAGCCAGGCAACATTTTGTAGCAAGCCTGCACATCAGTCTGTGTATATAAACTATAATTGCAAAATATCATTAAAAAGCCAGACCCAGGGATTCGGCCTGAAACGCTCCTCAGTGAACCCTAACAATGTCTCCTCACTATTACACCCACAGGAAGCATCTCGGGCAAGGGAGGGAGGGGGCACCTTAAAAAGAGGTTCCTTTAAAGTCAACTTTCACACTGAAGGAAATGGCATTATGCTCAAAATTATATGATAATCACACAAGTAGGCAGATAATTCTGGATTCCTTCCAACAGATATCTAACACAAAACAGCCAAGAAATGGGAGGGAAATATTCACAGAAGAACTCAGTGTGGATGAGAATTCATCTGGATTCTATACTCTCTGACGGCATCCAAAGGCAAGGAATTAAATCTATGAAAGACCAAAGAATATCCTATCTGGAGGCACAGAAAGAACTCAGAAAAACTTTACCAGAAAAAAAAATGAACTAAGAAATGCAAGCATTGGCAAGACAAATCAGCAGACAAAAGTGGCTGAAGTTAAGGCCTGCAGTTCATTCATTTCAGCTTTGTATTCTTCTTATAAAAAAGCGTGCCTAGACATTGCGTTGTTGCGCCCATAACCTAGGCTTAAGGAGCCACTTACCGGGTAGCTCCTAGCTTTCATATCTCAGTTTCTAACACTGCATAGTTTCCTCAATGCCTGCTTTTAAGCATAGACATTAATCAAGACACAGACATATCAAGGCAATTCATCATAAATAATCTGTCTTGTTTAACTAATCCTTTCAAAAACGTATTTATTGAAAATAAAGCTTTTTGGGGGGGAAACTATATTATGATAAATTGCACAGGTACCACCTTAATATAAGTAAAACTTCTGAACAGACATGTATAGGATTGCCCTGCAAAACTTGCAGTTTTGGCCTTCAGAGTCTCACTTTAATTATAGCGTCAGAACCATTTCCTGTACGTTCTGTTCTGCTGCTTCCATGGAGTTACTGCAATTTAGGGAATGGAAGCCTGGAATGCAAAGTCAGCTTTTAAAAAGCCACACATAATACTTCTGTGCAGCTTTAAAAGCTGAGTGCACCAGAATTGCAGAACATGAGCAGAGAATGCCCAACATACTATGTAGACACTATTCAGAACAGGGCCAACCAATTTCACACAACCAGAAGTGCAGTCATAGCGATATTATCCCCCTGCCCTGCATAATAATAATAATATCCGTTCCCCTAGTAGGGCTCCTGCATTTTAGAAGCTCAAGCACAGCTTTCATTTGTCGCAATGAAATATAAAAAGGACTCTATATGAAATAGAGTAATGAATAGAAGATGCTAGTTTGGTAAGTTGAAGTACATGGTATATGTTTGTTGATAACCTCTCTTTTCTCACAAACCTTCTAAAAAAAGTCTTGGTTTTTATGTTTCAACAATTCTATGAACAGTATTGTGTTTTAAATTCTATTTCGGTACACTGCTTGGAGTATTCTCTGGAAGTACAACAGTTTATACATTATGAAAAAAACAAATTATGTCTTAGCACTTAAGAACCATAAGCAATGTTCTGCTAATACAATGGGACTTTATTCCTCCTTCGTGATGTAGCCCTTATATCCTCCTTTATAAATCTGCTTGGGGCCCCTCCAGAATGGCAAGAGCTGGGTGGAAAATCAGCAGAATTGTCGACACACCCACCCTCACCCTGATTGTCCAAAGAACCTTTTGGATTCAACCAGCATCTAGAAAATGTAATTTTCCTAATTTCTAGAAGTTGATAAAAACAAACCACAATCCTAAACATTTACAATACTATGGCCTGGCCTGATTGTAATGCTATGGCAAACTATAGTGTAGCATCAATAAACAAGTGTGCTGGAGCACAACAAGAAAATTGTGGCTGCTTCACTCCTGCCTTGCTATTGGGAGCTAAGCCAGTTTACATCTGAAACCAGACTCAAGGTTTGTGTTGCTCTGAACAAACCATGAGCTATAACCAAAGTTTGTCTTGGCTTACCACTTATGCTTTGTCGCCCGCATTGTGGATATACAACAGTTTTTCCTGCTTACACTGGGATCACTTTAGCATGATGAACAGGGATAGCAAACATGTATCTTTAAGAATAGAATATCTATTTTTAGCAAGATGATTAGCAGGAGGAATTTGATGCTTGCCCTTGAAGACAACTGTTCACATAAGCTATATTTCATAAGAAAGGTATGAATTCCCATTGCCACTGGGATGAAAATTTTTAATTAAACACAAACTTATTTATGGCTCAGTATCCACCACCTTAAGTTTGAAGAGCATGGCCAGAACACTTCTCCCAATCTAACACTTTCCTTCAAGGTTTAACTCAAATGCTTCCTGTCACTCTTCTCAACTGGATATGGCACAGGACAAGTCATTAGCATGGTACCCATTGACACATGTCTGTCTGCAGAGGCCTTCTTTGACACCTGCAGGGTCATCCCCCCCCCCATCCTTCCTCCATTGATATTAGGCTTGAAAAAGCCCATCTACTGGCTATTTTAAAAAGGCTTCTTTCAAGCCTAATTGCAACAGGGAAGGGACAACTTTGAGGGTCCCAAGTAGGGAGGTAACAATTAATCCTTCCCTCTCTCATTGCAATAGGGCTTGGGGGGAAAGCGTTCTGTTGTCTCCAATGGAAGGTTTATTCTAAGCCTAAACATTGCAGGGTGTGTGTGTGTGTGTGTGTGTGTGTGCAGATCCTGCTAGATTTTTTTTAATACAAAAGCTTGGAAGATGACCCATAAACCCAACATATCTAATTAGAGAGTTATGAGAACAATTGGGAATTATCAAAGTGACAAAAAGGTTAAGGAAATACAAGCCAAATAAGAGATATATACACAATTAGAAGTTTGTGCAATGTCAGAACTGCAACTGACATTAGCAAGGAGCTGCTTCTTTTCTAAACAGCCAGAACTGCATAGACAGAGCTATATAACTGTTATAAGCAGTGCAACTATATCCACCTGCTTGTGTGTTATGTCTTGTTTAGGTTGTAAGTCTGACAGCGGAGACTGTTTTAGTACTGATGTTTGTAAGTTGCTCCAAGAGCCTTTTTAAATGTCTTAAGTGAATGTATGATTACATGGAAATAGCTGGAATAGGGACTGATTACATGTAGTGCATATAAATACTGCATATGGGAAATATGCTTATATCCATTCTATACTTACACTTGGGTTTTATAAATAAATTTATGTCTCATATTCATGCTGATCATATATCTATATTTATATGTAACTTATCCTTTAACTTTTGAGATTTTTGATGTTTAATACATTCACACAAAACATGCTCCAATTGTGTATTTCCCCCCTTTGCATTTTCCTCCCATAAGCCCCTCAACACTTACAAGAATACTGTAACTAATCAGCAGGTTTTACTCCCAAGAGATTACATTTTGAATGCTCACAAACTGTACTATCACACTAATTTGCACCATTTGCAGCTTCATAGCAGCCTCCACTAGCCCAGCAGCACCCTAGCACTGTTAAGATATCTGCAATACCAGAACTAGACAAGGTGCTATCAGGACTGTTGCTCCCGTTCAAACCATCAGCATATAAACTGAAGGAGAAAACGGAGGCACATTTTTGGTACTGATTGTTTCTGGGACAAGCTCATTGGAAGAGAGAGAGAAAAATAAAGTAGTTTTCTATTGGCTGGGACTAGATATGATTATATTTTTCCAAATTACTGCTTCTCCTCAGGACCTTAATAAGAGGTGGGTTAGAAATTTAAACAAAAAAAACTTTGATCAAATATTGGCCTTGCTCCCTGCCCCCACGCAACAAGACAGTGTGCGAACTGCAGGTTCTATGTCAAAGTACTCTTGCAGCCACCCTGGAGGGTCAGAGATTCCCCACCCATGCCCTAGAAAGTAAAGTGGCATTATGAAACTGGTTGTCAGCTTATAACATAGAGTACTGGTCAGTTGCTAAATATAAAAACAACTGTTTAAGAACTGGTACTTGAATTTGATTTTTGCTCTTCCTTTCCTGTCCCTTCCCCCTTATGTGTTGCTTTTTTATATTATATGTTGTAAGCCTTAAGGCAGGAACAGCCTTGTTTTTATTGACTGCATGTAAGCCATCCTGGGAACCCTTTTAGTTGAAGATTGGGGTACAAATGCTCTACATAAAATCATCATCGTACTGATCTTTTACAAGATAAATATCAAAACTACAGTCCATGAAATCAAGGCACTTCATATTTCAAAGAGCGTTTCGTGATATTATTTCACAGTGTATCATTCTTAATATGTGAATACTACAGTTAGAAACAGTAGACATAGTAATAAAATAAGCTCTAATTCTGGTTTTCATTTACAGCATTCCGCACTATTTGAAGTCCTTCGTGAATGGAGGAAGCCCTAATAAACAAAGAACGTTCATTAAAAACAAAGTCACTAATGAAGCCATGCTTGTGGTTCTGTACCATCAGTGATGCCTGGTATGCTATTCATTAGACAGAGACCATTAACAGCTGATGCAAGGTGCCATACAAGGGAGCAAGTGCTGACAACTACAATAAATAAATAAATTCACAGGCTATAAATAGCTCATATCTGGAGGAACTGAGGAAATGGTATCAGCTGCATGGCATTCTGAATACTGCCACAGCTGTTAGGTTCTTTGCTCTGTTAGAGTGTAAAAAACTGAAGTTCAACATAACAATAAAGGAAGACAGAAGACAAGGCCTGAGAGACAGCCAATACAATAGGTGGAAGTCAACACTAGCTCTGTTCAAGTGCAGACGCATTGGTGATAATAAACATGACGGTTAGACCCATTGAAATTAACCTAGTCTGAGTAAGGTTCAGTTGGAAGCAACCCAGTGCTACTGCCATCAGCAATGAAACTTATTTCATATTAGTGATTCAACATAAGCTTTTCCATGTCTGCTAGTGATATGCTGGAACAACTGCCGATACCCCACAACCTCACTACCTAAATGTTTACAAGTTATAGGGTTGAGCACTTAAAAGTCACTTCTACTGTTTGTTACAAAACCAATTGTAGTAACACCAAACACGCATAATAGTCACTATTTCCCCCCATAAGATACTTTTATGATTTCTGCTTTTCCCATGCCTAGAAAGTACAGGCCTGAGCAGCTCTTTTCAGTTTGCTACACCACTTTCCCAGGGAAAATGTGCTCTTTATAGAGCTGAATTGGAGCAAACATCAAACTGCAAAAAAAACAACTGACCTTTGGTTCAATTCATTGGTAAAGATCAGGTTTCCCCAGGGGAATGCAGCAGGACAAGTGAAAATCTGGATGAGCCCTCATTTCCAGTTTATAATGGGGAAAAACAGCTGTATGGAATTTCCTACAGACCAACATGCTCAAGTCACATCTAGATTTTATTTCAAAAGGTTGATTTTTTTTCCAAAAACAAAAAAGATTCTTGCACTCTATGATACCTACAAGGCCATTTTATTATTGATTTGGGGTTAAATGTTCATTGCACTAGTAAACCATGTGTAGCTCACAGCAGATGAAACCAACCTTTACAGCCCTTATTTGTGTCCAAAATGACAAAAATTGGTGAGTACTATAAAGCAAACATTCATAGCTTATCTTAAATGTGCTTAAATGGGCTTACCTGCCCAAATAGCAAAAAACCACTTACACTTTTGGTGCTTGAAGATCTGCGTTTACCTCGAATATTAGAAAAGCTCCTTGGGCTTGTTGGCGTCCCCAGTGGGAGAGCAGTAGATAGATGAGGAGGGCTTGTAGTGGTCAAAGTAGACAGCAAATTCCCCAGCATGCTTTGCTTCGAGACACAATTTATATGGCCAAGAATATGTTCATTGTTCTGAGCATCACCACTACCGATTTCAATCTTCTCCTTGTTAGTTATACTTCTTAAGCAGTCCTTGAGCATCACCTGAGTTGAGGCATCACTCAACCAGCGCAAAAAGAGTTCGTCCACTTTCATTTTTACTACAGGCTTCAGAACTGGCATTTTTTCTCCCTTTCTCTGCTTTATGCCTCAACAAAATGGCTGCAGTTCTCAATTCAGATTCTAGAGTTTTCCACCTTACTTCCTGAAAAACCCCCACAGTATTTCTTCAGAAATTCTGATGTAATGATGTCGTTCATTTATATTCTGCTTTTCGGGTCAAAGGAACCTAAAGCAGTGAGAAGCATATTAATACCAAAGAAATATACAACAAACACACCATGAATACAATTAAAACATAAAATAACCACCAATCATACTGGACATGCACCCAAGGAGTTGCATTCATGCCCTTGCCACTGATACAGCTTCCCAACCTACCACTTCTCACTTGGAAGCCAGGTTAACTCATTTCTCGTGACCCTTTTTGCACTGGCTGCTTCACAAGTATCAGAGTAGGAGAGATTTTAGAGATAGGTATAAACAGTAATGATGATGCCCTGGTGTGATGGTTTTATTATCCTTTATTTTTATCCTTTTTATCCTTGATTCTGGCTTATATTGAGTGTGTTTAACATCCATAGCATAACACATAGCATACATAGCATAATACATTTTTATTTATAAATGGCTTGTTGTATCTTTGTTTGAATTTTTGCAAAGGCCTCAGACCATAAGCAAAGAAGGTTTGATCTGGCTACAAAATTTCAATGTGAAGATATTTCATTTGAGAACATCTTAGGAAAACACCAAGGGAGAAAAATGGAATAGGTCTAAGATCATGAAGAATCACTATGCTTAGAAAGTTGAGGTAATTGTAATCTGTTTTAGTCTTTTAACTTTTGTCTGTTTTAAAGTAGAGTTGTTTCCCCTCCCTTCAATTTTAAGGTTTTATCATTTGTAAAGCACTTTGAGGGTTGTTGTTGTTGTTTTTACAATCAAGCAGTATACACATTTTCTGAAAGAAATAAAATAATCCCTCCTCTCTTTCTAAAAGACAAGTTAACATCACATCCTTATAACAGATTAGGGCATACTGATCAAGGAATAAATAGTTTTTGCACTTATTTATGCTTATTCCTGTTTAGTTTTAAGGATTAAGGACGTGTCAGTGAGTTTTTGAAGAACAAACTCATCGTGTGTTAAGTACCTGAGCCTCTCCAACCTGGGCGACTCTCTTCTGTTTGGGTGCCAGGCCTTTAGCAGCTGGGAAACGAGCAGGGAAACCTAACAATTTCCTGCTTGATGCGAGCCAAAATCTTCCCCTTGCTGAACAGCTACTGGAAACAGACAGGGGCAGAAAAAGGCCGCCAAGGCTAATAAGCCACCCAACCTTCGGCTAACACACATGGGCGACTGTAAGCCAAGCACTGCATACCTTGGGCTACGTGGTTACAGGTGAATATATTTCCGAGGCTTTTTAAGGTCCACCTTTAAAAAAGAGCCTCCTTGCACTTTGCACCCGCCCAGTGTTTATTTTATCCGCAACACAGCCGTGGCCACTTCTGCCTGCATCCCTCCCCGCCCACCGCCAATGTGTGAGGAGATGCAACAGGTGTGTCTTGTGAGGCGTTTGGCTCCAAGAGGTGAACTCACCTTTCAGGGTGGCTACCTGACTGCCTAGCCCGGCCGGTTTTCGGGAGTCTGTCCCCCACCCCCCACTCCTCCTTCGTCTGTGTGGCCCAGAGAAGCGAAAACTGCTTTTCCCGCCCCCGCTCGGTCGTCCTTTTAAAAAGTTCGTTATTTTTAAGTGGTTCCCCCATCTCCCCCTTCTTTTACGCATGCGCGCCTTGGGCACGCATGCGTTCTGGGGCAAATGAGCCCAGGTAACGGAGGAGGGCGTGTGGGTGCGCGCACGCGCAAGACAGCGAGGCGGCGAAATCGAAATCGCCGTTGTGATGACGCCAGGCGGTGGAGAAGCCTGATTGGCTTGTTCGCTCACGCCGCGGAGCGAAGGAAGAAAGCGCTCGCCGCTTACTGCCGCGGGGGAGGGGCGGGTCTGAATGATTGACGGATATATGGGTGGGTGTTTATGTGAAAACTGAAGTATCTGAAGAAGTGTGCATGCACACGAAAGCTCATACCAAGAACTAACTTAGTTGGTCTTTAAGGTGCTACTGGAAGGAATTTTTTTATTTTGTTTTGACTATGTGAAAACTGGCTCACTTTCTTGACCGCTCTGCAGGGGCTTTTTGAGTTCTCTGCTATGGATTCGCAGATGTATTTCAGGCTACAGATTCTCTGCCGATCTGTAAAATGGATTTTTCTGTGGTGTTTTCTAAATGCACAAGTCTTTAATAATGCGATTTCGTGATTATGTTCCGAAATACATAGTATGGCAGTGTCCTTGTTAATATCAACCCAAATGTCACAAAATGAGTTCTCCATAGTTTCATTGTCCTGAGTGCAAGGGAGAAGGAAAAACTAGCTTGAAATTCATACAACTTGTATTGGTATTCATCTTAAGCTAGGAGCTGTTTATGCACTATTCCTTTAAGCACACCCACCCACCCGAAACCTGGGAATTGTTGTTTGTTAAGGGTGCTGGGAGCTACAGCTCTGAGAGAGGTCCCCAGGATACTTTGAAGTAATAATTCCAATGCAGCTAACCACTAAAAATGAATGAATTTAGTCAAAGGACCTGTTAAACAGCCGAGAGGTATAGTATTCCATAGGCTGGGTGCCACCACAGAAAATGCCCTAGCTCTGATTGCTGTCAGGTGTGCCTCATAAGGTCAAAGGATCTGGATCGGAGCCTCAGATGAGGATTGGAGCATGTGGGAAGGAACATACAAGTCCCCAGGTCCCAAACCATCTAGAGCTTAAAGGTTAACAACAGCACCTTGAACTGAGTCCAGATACAAACTAGCAGCTAGTGCAGGTCACACAAAATTAGCATGATGGAATCAAAGTGTCTGGCTGGAGGATTTTATACTAATTTGAGTTTTGAGCACTTTTCAAATGCAGCCCTACACAGAGTGCATTATGCGGCCATAGATGTATTGAAAGACGGAACCGTATACAGTCTCTCGTATCACAGATGGTATGAAAACTGGACTGGAGTGCGCACCAAATCCCAATGTGTTTGGTAGCTTTCTGCTGTGCGTGGATATTGTCATGTTCCAAGGATATCCACCCAACAATAACTCCTGGCTTGTGGAGCATAGTTCCCTAAGAGTGTACTGATGGCTGAGGTGAAAAAGCTAGCTGTCTCAGTCATATGGTGCTGACTCGCCATCGTGTATCCAGCTGCTAAATTCCATTAAAGTGGAGTTAAAAATACATTAAATATTTTCCTATTGCGTTGCCATGTAAACAGCTGCTGCAGTTGCCATAGGGATGCTGAGGGATTGTAAATTGAGCAGAACGTGGTACGTGTGATAGCAAATGAGAGGAGAGGTGGAGCCAGGCAAAAAATAGGCCAGTTATATGATGCACAACATAAGCCACCTACTAAGTGTCCACAGAACAATTACATATTTGAGAACCCTTTCCCATTTGATCTCTTGTGCTTCAGTTTCCATATTGTGAAAAGCTACAGTTTTAGAGCTTGCCATTCAATCACGGACCAAATGTAAAGTGATGTCTATATTTGCATGGTGGTGACCATTAATACAAGTGGGCTGGCAAAATGCAGTTGTAACACAGTAAGGTCTAAGTCCTGAATCGATATCTCATTTCAGGCAAGAGCTAACAGCATTGTCTTAAGCCACTGATTTCCAAACTGAATTGTAGGGAACCTCAAAGTCCCTCAAAAGCTCAGCAAGAAAACCTTGATGAAGAGATTGGCATACCAGACAGGTTTCCCTGAAAGATTGGCGTGGGAGATTGTTGAGTATCTAGGCCACTCTCCGAGTTCAGGCGGATCCAACAAACCTAGCTAGTGCCTGACATGCTGTATCTTTAGTTTTAGATCTTATGATTTATGTGGAAATTGTTTCCATTTGGCTGTGCACTTTTTGATGTGTTTTATTTATTGTTTATGACTTCTGTTATGTTTGTAATTATGTAAATCTTGTCATGTTGTAAGCTGCCTTGAGCATAGTTTCAACTATGGAAAGGCGGCATACAAATAAAATGATCCTGCTGCTGCTGAGGTGTGCCTACAGCAGGGGTAGGAAATCTTTTTCAGCCAAAGGAACAACTTTTCCAAGATGACATGGCGGGCGGGGGTGGGGGGCAAAGGCAAATGTAGGTGAAACAATGTAAATTGATGGCTGGAGGGTGGCAACATGAGAACAGGCCTTTTCTGCGGTGGCTCCCCATTTGTGGAATGCTCTCCCTAGGAAGGTTCGCCGAGTGCTTTCACTATACAGCACACCTTTAGGTGCCAGGCAAAAATGTTCTGCTTTAACCAGGCCTTTGGCTGATTGGCATCCAATGGGGTATGTTTTTTGGGTTGCTTTTGTTTTAATTTTTATTATGTATGTTGTGTTTTTATGTTGTAACTGCCCTGGGGTTTGTGGGTAAAGGGTGATATACTGCTGCTGCTGCTGCTACTATTACTACTACTAACAACAACCTTTGTACACTAAACTAGTTTCTGCACACACTCACAAGAATCTCTGTATCATTCATATGGGCAAGCAAATGCCATTATCAGAGCTCAAGGACACATTTCATCCAGGCAAAACACACTCCAAGAGAGTGTGAAGCAGGACCAGTCGTGGAGGATGGCAGCTTGAGGACAGGCCAGAGGCCAGACAGAAAGACCAGGATAATAACATTGCCGAAACCTATAGGGTTGCTGTAAAGATTATTACAGAAATGCATATCAGACTTGTGTTTGACCACTCACCTGGTGACTAGGGAATTCTTTCAGGAGAGTGATTGGGTTCCTCTTCTGACTGTTTTATGTTGGCTGAGTGTAATTTGCCTCCCTCCTGAGGGTAATTTGCCTCCCTCCTGCCCAGCATAGAAACCAAGTGGGCTGATAAGGAAAGGATAGAGTGTTTGGCCCTTCACAGGGGGCAGGGTTCCCTTCCCAGTGCATAAAGTGCAAATATTTGAAAATTTGGTGCCCTCTAATGGTATTCCCAAGGCCTTCCACTTAAGGCAGACTTTCACTTTGTCTTTAATAGTAGGGATGTCCCTGGAAGTTTAGTGTAAATATTGCAACCACATGACGAGACTCATGATTTGAGTGTATGGAATAGTTCTAAAAAGATTGTTGCTGTATCTTTCTCAACTGTATCTTTCTCAACAAAAATGAAAAAACAAAGCTCACGTACATCATATTCAACAACAGCCATCCAAAGTAGCAGAAAGCATGTGATAAAACCTCAAGGGTCTTCTAATAGGAGACGCTGTCATTCAGTGATTAGCTAAACAGCTATCCATGTGGTTGCTTTTATATATAACATTTCAGGCATGTGGAATCTCCCTTCGCTCCTCTCTCTGTGTGTGACTGAACTACACAAGCTCTCAGTCCAGTACAACTGTATACAGGGTGACAGAAATCAAATGATAATGTACAAACACTAAGCAATTCGGGGAAAGGAAGCTACTAAACTGCCAAGGAAGACAGACCTTGTAACATTATCCTATACATGTAAGCCCCCCTGAGTACAATAGTACTTACTCTCAGGTATACAGGACCGCAGCTATAGGGAGAAATCCTAAACTCCAAGGAAAGAAGGCAGAAGGGCCATTGGATCTTGACCATCCTCCTTTCTGCAAAGATGCATGTCACATGGTGTATACAGAAAGAAGGAGGCAATAGAGAAACTGTGGTCTCTGGGTGCATTATAACCTTGGAGCTCCCCCCCCCAAAGGGAATTAGGAATGCTCGGCCTATATATTAAATACACACTATGAACATGCAGTCTTTATCATAATAGAAACTCATTAACATTATTAAAAAAAAACCCAAACCCCTCTCTACATTTCCTTGTTGAGCCATCTACAGTATCTGTTCAACATTCCATGGATGAGCCAGCATAGGCTCGTATCCTATACATGTATGACATTTTAATATTAGAGAACACAACAATTGGGAACAGCTAGCTCCAGGATGCTCTTATATATGGCAGATCTATGCCTGCTTTTCGTATAAAGGGTGGGAGGCTAATTCAAATAGTTTGGCAACTTGCCCACACCAGCAAATCAGCACACTTTAACCTCTCTTGCAGCTGTCTACCAAAAATAGAATTAGAATGGTTAGCTACAGATCATATGCCATCCAGAAGTAGCATCGTATGCAGACACAAAAATGTGAACAATGCTGACTTGGTATACATGCTACCCACCTTGGAGGAAAATGCAGTTCGGATGAACTTGAGTTGCTTCATTTCATTCTCTAGTTCATTGCTGTTTATTTCAAGATATAAATGGGATAATTGACTTGAAAATTTTACAACTGCTGCAGCATCAGGAAATCATGATGCAGGATTTAATTGTGAATTGCTTTTCAACTTGACGGTTTGCTTTTCTGGTTTAGGTACTATTTACAACATAGCTCTTAAGATTCTGTTGCAAATAGTCTGCCTGTTGACTGCCACCGAGTCACATTCTCGTATTGTATCAGTACAACAAAGTTACGGTATTTGTAAATCATCTGAATATTTAGGGATTTAGTAAAATTGTATTCAGCATTAGCAGCTGCAGCAAACTGTGGACAGGCCTGCCAGCAGCTTTATCCTTTGTTGACTGACTGTTCATCTAGCTCTGCAGAGAAATGTGATGTTGTGGCAGGGTTGTGTGAGTAGCAATTTGCCAAGTGGTTTGCCGGGTTCATGCCAAGGAGAATTTAGCAGGTGTGATTTCCCTGTCATGGATCCATTCCAACAGGAGATGCTAATTTCAGTGGCATGTTAAGGGTCAAACAATGTTTTGTGGGTAATGCGTGCATAATTTCTCAACCTTTCTAAAAAACGAAAAGCGCTGTGGGCAGATGGCAACTTGAGCACAGAAGTGGCAGGGCTGCTTAATCCTTCCTGCCGTTTGTCCACTCAAACTATCACACACATCCCGGGGCAAAGCTAGAGGAATCTGATACAGTGGTACCTCGGGTTACAGACACTTCAGGTTACAGACTCTGCTAAGAACTTTGCTTCAGGATGTGAACAGAAATTGTGTGGCGGCAGAGCAGTGGTGGTGGGAGGCCCCATTAGCTAAAGTGGTCCCTCAGGTTAAGAACAGTTTCAGGTTAAGAACGAACCTCCGGAACGAATTCAGTTCGTAACCTGAGCTACCACTGTATATGTTCCTTCATAAAAAACAACACTAGCTTTTTATTACTTCCTTGAGCGTCTTTTCTTAAACTGAGCAACAAACCAACAAACCAACAACAACCAAAACCACAGACAGAAAGGAAGGCCTGGATACCTGCATTAAGCCAGCCAAGGATTTCTTTTTCCTCTGTGCTGCCAGTTTTTTATGTTGGTGTTTAACGATCTTTTACATTTTTGTTTCTTATGGAAGATACACAACTGGAAGTAATTTATAGATTAAGTTTTCCATGCTAGTATGAAGGAATTGCTAGCAGAAATAAATGGGAGTATTAGTTCTTTTTAAATGTATCTTTGTACTATAGTTTAGCATTAATGTGCATGAGTAGCAGTGAGCTTCAGACTCCATGGCTCCCTTTCTTCCTCTGACCTACAGTATCTGCAAGGAAGAGGTCGGAAACTTCTGCTTTAAAACTAACCAGAATTCTTTGCTACATCCTAAATCGGGGAAACTGGTTAGCTTTCACTCATTTTCTTTCCGTTTCCTTCCCTTCATCTCTTCTTGCTTTTCTTTAATCATTTGGATATAGCCACTCGCTTTATCCTATACAGTAGTGACCAGCAGCATTCCTATGTGTGTGTATGGTTTTTTTTTGTAATACTTGAGAAACTAAACTATATAAAATTGCTTTATTTCAGTCTGAGAGAAGCCAAACATTTTCTCTTCCAGTAACATTATTCTAGAAATAGCTTCTTGCTCTGTCTTTCTAGAAAGTGTGAGGCGGTAGTAGTTGCAATTGTAAATCAATGTGCTGGCAGGATCTTAATTTCCAAAATACAGTGGTACCTCAGGTTACATACACTTCAGGTTACATATGCTTCAGGTTACAGACTCCTCTAACCCAGAACTAGTGCTTCAGGTTAAGAACTTTGCTTCAGGATGAGAACAGAAATCGTGCTCCAGCGGCGCAGCAGCAGCAGCAGGAGGTCCCATTAGCTAAAGTGGTGCTTCAGGTTAAGAACAGTTTCAGGTTAAGTACAGACCTCCGGAACGAATTAAGTACTTAACCTGAGGTACCACTGTACAAATAATAAAAAGCCAAGCGCTCTAATCTATGCAAAGGGCCCTGCCATTGATTTCAGACTGACCTAGGAAGATTGAGATCAGCAATTGAATTCAATAAAGAGGAATAAAAATATTAGAAAAAGGTGTGTAAATCCCAGGTAGTAAATAATATAGGCATTGCATCATTTATGAAACAGTATGTGATTGTGGAGCAGTTCCACTAACTGAATAAACCACTTAAAAATGTAGGCTCTGTGCAACTTGAATATGGTTTCAAGTTCTGGTTCAATTGTTTATGTAGTGATTGGAATGCTAATATCTGTATAACATGGAACCAGGCCAATTCTTCCATTAAATATGGAGAATTTCCAGGAAGCTTATATTGGCATAATATTTCATATCCATTGGATGATTTGTGGAGTTAACGTGCATGAATATGTACACATGAAAACGTTCTGTGTGAATGTGTTGGCTGCAGAAGTATAGGGAAGGAAGCCTCACTAGACAGAGATCATGGTCCTCTGTAGAGTGAAGCATGAGTAAGTCCATTGGAACTGGGCTTAAATGTGCTTAGCTCTTTGTACGATTGTGGCTGTGATACTGGGTTGAGGCCTGGGTTGTGGCTGCATTCAGCTATAAAAGATTGTTGGTGACTTGAGGGCACTAAAGTTTAAGCAATTCACCACAATTTTGCATAATAGGGTTCTTGTGAAGATAAAGGAGATGGCAACTGTAATTGTGAGGCACTTTGTGCTTTTAAGAAAGTGTTAAAATAAATTATTTTAGAAAAAAGAGGCCCAGTTTTTAGGCCAAGTGCATTTTTGATGAAAATTCTGTGAGAATTTTTGACAGAATGTTCTTCCTTTATGGGTTCAATACACTGCCATCTAATCACAGTGGGATTATTTTTCTGGTTGAATATACTGATGGAATTAATCAGAAAGTCAAAAATTATTTCTGAACTGACCTACACACCATGAATATTTGCTTAAAATGAGAGTTATTCTTAGGGTGCAAGAGAAACTATTTCCAGATACAGTGGTACCTCGGGTTACATGTGCTTCAGGCTACAGACTCCGCTAACCCAGAAACAGTACCTCGGGTTAAGAACTTTGCTTCAGGATGAGAACAGAAATCTGGCGGTGCGGCGGCAGCAGGAGGCCCCATTAGCTAAAGTGGTGCTTCAGGTTAAGAACAGTTTCAGGTTAAGAACAGACCTCTGGAACAAATTAAGTACTTAACCCAAGGTACCACTGTATATCCTTTGCAAATGAGCAAAATAAGGTGTTTGCAATGGTATTTTGCCACATTCTCTTGCCACAGTTCAGGGTTGCAAAGCAGTATAGTGGTCCCCCAGCCCACCCCCAAATTTGTATGGATTACTACCTCAAAAATTTAAAGTGTAATCCAGAAATAAATTTCATGAAGAACAGCCCCATGCAACAAATAAAACGAGTTCATCAGAGGTGGAGGATTGGATCCAGTTGGCCGACCAGATCCAATCCAGTAAACCCCATCGCCTTCCATGCCAAGTATGACAGATGGGTGGGGTTGGGTGTAAGTTTTACATCAAACACATCTGTTGAAGGTCTACTATAATTTATTTTCATGTCAGTGGAGCCTGGGGCCATTTGTAGGTTTTCAAGATGGGTATTATACCATCTTATATTTTTTTAAAGTTGTATCTTTGGGAAAATATGTCTCCAAACTCTTTTAAAAAACATGGTTACAAAACTTACAAACTTATTGCTGTGCTCACAAGATAGAATTTTAAAAATATGTATTTCAAGGAAATGTAGATCATCACAATGAACCTATTTTTATCATTGCAGATGTGCAGAAGTTCACAGGTTTTAGTACATATTCATTTGAAGGGTACTTTCCCCCCGAACCTCTTAGCAGCCACTGTTTTACAAATGTTTTAACCCACATAAATTCTTAATTTCTGCTTGTACTTTTTTGTGATGGAGATGTTATCAGTAAGGTAATAAGAAAAAGCTTCCCTTCCCCTGTGTATTGTGCATTTTTGCACCTTATGAGAATATTGAATAGACTTCATTATTATTTTTTCAATACAAGTCTGAATCCCACCATTTGATTACCTAAACCAAAAGCATTTCCATATGCCATCCATCACCCTGACCAGTGTAAAATGCTGAATATTCAGATTAAATTGGAACTTTTTTTCCCTATGAATAAGGAATTTGGTTCAATTCCATAATATACAGTGTCTCTGGGGAGAGAAAATTGAGCTGAAGGTCGCTGAAGGCAAGTGAGAAAATTGTATTATCCAAATACAAAATTCTTTTTCTTATCATCAAAACCTGAAATACAGCCATGGGGAATAAAGGGGTCAAGGGAGGATTCAATTAGAGGTGAAAATGGAAAAGGTGCATTTTTCAACTTGCCTTTCATTTTTCCAAACAAGTGGCAGCAGTGAGCCACAGGAGTACAATGAACTATTTGTCAAGCGGTTTAAACTTTTACAAAATGTAAATTGGAAAACACTCTTGAGCGGTTATAAAAAGAGATTAGACACAGGGAGCGGTTGAGTTAGCATATCTCTTAAACACAAAGCAGATTACAATAAACATAAACTGCAATACCTATCACAGGACACCCAGTTTTTAAGAACAAGCAGAATTCTCTGTTTATTTTGGGTTGTTCTCTTCCTTTGTGTCCCACCCTCCCCCCCAGTTTTGAGAGGATGCATGGTGTGCGAAAATTAAAAATACCTTTGTGTTTTAATATTTTGTGCCAATAGTGGCGATGAATTAAACAAGATGCATGATTGGTTTGATGATATGGCTAAAGGCAAAAATCCTTTTGGGATGAGGGAGCCAGGGGAAGTGGAAAGCTGGAGATGGCGACATTGCATGCCTGTTAGCCTAGGAACCAACTCCTAGGGACTGAAGTCCCTTTGCCCCCTCCATAAAATATTTGAAGGTGCTAGCCCCCCCCCGGGTTGATTGGCATTGATTGATTGTGTGGGGTGGGGCTTACCTGCCATATCCCCCCCCCCATATTTTATTCAAGTTGGCACCCCTGCCTCTTAGATTGGGTTGTTCCCTTTTGCCACAGTAGACCATGGTTGTGAAAGACCCATTTTTCTTGTGTGAGGTGAAGCAGGCAAAGAAACCATTTTGTGCCAGTTCCAGTATCAGCTAAGCGTTGCCTCTTCTCAGTAATCATATTGATAGATTATCAATTCTAAATCCTAACCTCGGCCTAAAAATATTGTTATTTTCTCAGAACTCATTTATTTATTTCAACAACATATATACCCTTAGTCGCTAAGCAGCGTACAGTAAGGTTAAAGAGAGGCAACAAAGATAACATCAGTTAAAACTAAAACCAGAAACTTACCTAAAATGCCTGTTGGAATAAAAAGGTATTCACTAGGTGTCATAAATTCAACAGGGAGAGGGCTTGTCTAATCTCACTTGGGAGGCTGTTCCACAGAACTGGGCCCACAATACTGAACCCATGGCTCCTGGTGGATAAAAGCTATGAATCTGAGCAATGAGGGACCACCAATAGTGACTACCCTGAAGGCCTCAGTGTTCAGGTAAGGAATCAGGCAGTGCTTAAAGTATCACAACTTGGGGCTACCTTTGAAGGTGACCTGGAAACTACAACTAATCCAGAGTAGCCGCCGAGACCATATAACACTGGTCCCGAAAGACCTATATTGGCTCCCAGTACGTTTCCAAGCACAATTGAAAGTGTTGTTGCTGACCTTTAAAGCCCTAAACGGCCTCAGCCCAGTATACCTAAAGGAGCATCTTCACCCACATCATTCAGCCCAGACACCGAGGTCCAGCGCCGAGGGCCTTCTGGCGGTTCCCTTGCTGCAAGAAGTGAAGTTACAGGGGACCAGGCAGAGGGTCTTCTCGGTAGTGGCACCCACCCTGTGGAACACCCTCCCACCAGATGTCAAGGAAATAAGCAACTATCTGACTTTTAGAAGACATCTGAAGGCAGCTCTGTTTAGGGAAATTTTTAATGTTTGATATTTTATTGTATTTTTAATATTTTGTTGGGAGCTGCCCGCCCAGAGTGACAACTAATCCAGAATGCGGCAGCTAGACCGGTGATTGGGAGTAGCCAGATGGGCAGAGTATAAATAAATTATTATTATTATTATCATTATTAGTGAATTAATACAAGAACCTTAAATTTGGCTTAGTAGCATATGGGCATTCAGCGCAAACCTTTAAGCACTGGAGTTAGCTCAACTCCTCACCAACAGTCCAGCCGCAGCGTTCTGTTATCAGCTGGAGCTCTCGGCCAAGAAGATGGAGAACAACATTTTCAAATTCATTCTCCTGCTACGTCTTACTCATTTTCTTACAGCAGACCATAAATCACTTCACCTCAAAAAAAGGTCCTGGGACTAGGATGGCTGGCCAGTCCCTGACTGACTTTCCCTCTTACTTCATGCAGCAGTTACTTCCCCAACCATATCAACTGCATTTCACACACACACCTAACCTAGTTAAAAAGGGGGTGTGTGTAGGATTCTCTTCCTCCTTTGCTCCCCTGCAGAGTAAAACACCTCAGAATTTCACAAAGGGCTGGCGGAACACATTTTGCTGCCTAAGGCAAAGAACAAGATGGTGCACCCCCCTACCCTCCACTGCATATACAGAAGCGGACTGGCAACTGTATCTTGTTTCAGTTAGGCAAAAGGATAGTTTCTTCCAGAACAGACTAGTTTATGGGGTAGAGAACAGGTCACGAGGCACAGACATCCAACAGAAGGAAAATGGTCATGGGCTGCCACTGCTACCCTCCAATATCTGCTGCCTGAGGCAGTTGACCCCCAGTGTCTGATGGTAGATCCAGCTTTGCTTTTATACTCCGCCCCACTCCCACAGAACTATTCGAACCATTCCCAGTTGGGTTGACAATGAAACTAAACCAAAGGGCTTCTCAACAGGGACACATTAGAGGCCCAAAGCAGTTAAAAGATTTTGGTGCCCCCATATACAGTGGTACCTCGGGTTAAATATGCTTCAGGTTACAGACTCCGCTAACCCAGAAATAGTACCTTGGGTTAAGAACTTTGCTTCAGGATGAGAAGAGAAATCGTGCTCCGGCAGCGTGGCGGCAGCAGGAGGCCCCATTAGCTAAAGTGTTGCTTCAGGTTAAGAACATTTTCAGGTTAAGAATGGACCTCTGGAACGAATTAAGTACTTAACCACTGTATATCCAGTTCAAAATATAACCAACAATAAAGCATAAAATGTTGACTTTATAAAATTATTTTATAAAGTCCAGCATGGCTGAATCTTCTTTTTTTGCACTGAAAGTATGGCACACATATTGTTGGAGCCTTTTTTCGTGGAACATGATTTAGCTGCACCATATGGTCCATGGTGAATCTGGTAATGGAAAATTGATCTGGTGCCCCCCTTCCCTTGATGCCCTAAACACATGCTTATTTTGCTTAATGGTTAATCCAGCCCTTCTCAAGCACATGCACTCTTGGTTGAAACTAGATGTTGCCTCTGTGCTGCCCCAAGAAACCTGGGATTCTCATATATTTGCCTAAAAGAATGTAAATGGTCCCCTATGCTGTATGACAGGGATGGGAAATCTATATTGTAATCTTTATTGCTGTTTAAATTAATCTAATGATGGAAGTAAACAGAAATGTGAGGTATTATTAACTGCAAACCTGGAATGGTCCAGTGACAATGACTTGGTTGAGAGAAGCTTAAGGAATCTTAGTAGAAAATATAAAAACCCCCTAAACATAAAACCAGTAGCTTACTGCTAAGTCAGTTTTTTTTCCTTCCCAAAAGTCATAATTTTCCAACATTGAGACTCCTTATTATTATCTGGATCACAATAATAAAGCTACGTTTGCATTTAAATTAGATTGGGCACCTTTGTACACCGTGTAGAATAAAATCTGTGAGTCAGCATAATCACATGCTTCCTAGACTGACATTTCTCTCACTTTTCAGTCTTGAATTCTGCTTCCTATCTTGAAAGTCAGCTGTCAAAAACGCAGTAGCCCTGGAGGAAAATGTTAAGAAATACAGATAGATTATATGTGAAATTTATGGATAAAAAGCAGAGCTGCACGGAATGTAAATCTTTAACCTGTATCTGATCTACAAAGATTGTGGAAACCTTGTATCGGTGCATTCTAGCACACTGCGAGACAAAATGGCCAAGGAGATCACACAGCTGCTTCCTAAATTTAATCTTGGAGGGGGGGGGGAACCATTCATTACCTTTGGGTCAGGTAAGTGCCCTTAGCCCCATGTCAGAAGAATGACTAACATATATCTTGCCTGATGTACTAAGAAGAGGAAACCAGAAGTCTGCTAATCTAGTGTATTTACATAAACATTTGAACTCCCCCCCCCCAAGTTTTATTTGTATTAGCATTGATATATTTGCCACCCTGGGCTCCTCTGGAGGAAAGCGAGGGGTATATATATTTGTTGTTATTGGCATCGGCTTACCTTGAGAGACAATGGAGTGCACCTCCAGGGGTGAAGTCAAACTGCTGGATGATCACAGAAAAAAATCAGACAAATGCCCAATTTACTTTTTTCTTTTTTTTACAATCCAGCCATCCCTAAAATACTGCATTTTTATATGTATTTTCATTATTATTTTATACCATGGACACTTTACCCCAGTATATACATTTTTGTGCATGTTACTTGCTAGAAAACTGCACTGCAAAATTTAAATTACTGCAGATTCCCCCCTCCCTGCCCCCCAAGAATGGCTGTGTTTTGGTTCATGTATTGCTTTGGAAACTGCAAATTAGGTAGGTTTGCCTTTAAATGTGAATTGGATCAAATCCCCCTACATCCCCAGATACAAGCCCTAGTTCTTAAAACAGCCATACTCTAAAGAATAAGCACTGATTAAATTCTGGTGCTATTAGTCCGATTTATTTTAATATACAGTTGGAACATAGTTCATTAAACATTTACAATTAAAAAAAATCATTAAACAATGGGAGTTTGAATTCAATGCAAATAGCAATATGTCTCTAAATTACCTGCAGGATTTCCTTATCCCACATGCACTTTGAAATCTTTGTTTCACATTTATATACTCCAGTGAAAAAGACCATTCTTCCTTCGTCAAAATTACAAAGCTGCTCTGCCTGAATAGTCAGAAATGGGACATCATTCTGCACACAAAAGAATAGTCTGTCCAGGATGCTATTAGTCAACATAATAGAACAATAATACTCTTCCCTTATTATAGTTACTTTAAAAAGTGAAAGTAGTAATTTCAGGGAGGAAAGGATGGTTTAATCAAGTCATAAGTCAGGAAGTCTGAACTTTATTATCGATTAAAAATGTGAAAAGCGATTTCCTCAATAAAGCAAATCACATTTCCTTCTTCCTTTTTTCTTTTATATATTCATTAAGGAATTTAATATGTCTGGATTTTACTTCGTATTGTGCTTCCTTTTTATTACTTTATATTACTTTTGCTTGTGTTCATAGACTAGATGATGTAATTGCCTTTTGCTGGGACCAAGTGTGCTTTGGTAATAATTTGAGGCAAAGCTCACTCCTCTTATTGGAGGAAAAGTTATTAACAATGTCTGTAAAAGTGTGTTCCTTTCCCTCTGATCAAAGGTTTGACTCCTTGTCAAAAAGTTCAGTTTTCCAATTGGGGAGAGGGGAATCTGTTTTCTTTTTAAAAACAACAACAAACCTTATTTCTAAATAAGAGTTTGATGCTCTATCTTCAAAATCATTTTAGAAACCTGAAAATATTTGCTTGTGTACCACTCAGCCATGCAAGGAGGTACAGACATTTATAAACAAACACACTTTAAACACAGACACTTATAATACACTTCCACTCATGCGATACTAGTGCACATGCACTTACTATACATGATATTCATTCATGCACATAATTGCAAAATTAGTGGTTTTCCTAAAGGCCCTGTTTGGTATATAACATCAGCTCATAGGGCTCATCCACCCCCCCCCGGTGCTTTTCCTGTGAAAACCCGCTGTTTAGTGTTGAATAGGAGCAAACAGCAACCTGCAGAAAACCCAAATTGCTGTTTGTTCCAATTCAGCGGTAAAGAATGGGTTTTCCTTGGGAAAGTGGCGAGGCAAGAAAAAAAGCGCTCAGACATGGACCAGGAAAGTGCAGACCCGTGCCTAGAAAGTGAGGGGCAAAAGGCTAGTGTGGATGAACCCATAGTTTAGCACTGCAGGAACAAACCTTAGCCTTGTGCACTTCCCTTTCTTCTCCTAGTACTTGCCGGAGGATGAGACTGAAACATCCGCCTCTGCTTGTAAAGTGACCAGAGTTCTCCACGCTACATCCATATTTGGGGGACTTTATTACCTCCAACCATGGTTTATTAACAATCCATGATCACAAATCAACCTATGGTCTGGTCCTGGCTTCTTTGAACAAACTGTTTTTTAATGGCAGATGATAACAAGGAGCTCTGGTTACTTTATAGGCAGGAGCAAAAGCTTCTGGTTCCCTTGCAAACATGATACCTCATGAGGAGTGTGCAAGACCAAAAGTGCTGTGACTTGTTCTCATGGGGCTGAACTATTGTTTACCACTATATGTGAAATTGGCTCCAAATGGACCAATGATCTGGCTCTCTGTGTTCCTATGAATGCTTCGCAGGCTTCCAACTCTAGGAGAATGGCAATCTGATGGAGCTTAAGGTGCATTGTAAAATGCCTTGACACAGCAGTTATGAGCATGAAGGACATTAAGCATATAGCATGTTCATATAGTTAACTATGGCTTCTGAATATGAATAATTAGGCCCATCGCTAAAGGGCAGTGAGACATTGCACTTGCTTCCCCTACCCTAAAGTGTTTATATTTCAGACTTTGCTTCCATTGGTATTTGTCTGAACTCTTTCTTAAACAAGTTGGCTTAAAAAAATTAAAATCATACAATAAAATGCATAGACCTCTGAAAGTGAGCCTAGTTGTTTCACCTTTCAGACAGACAGCCCACTTCCTTGTCATACTTAGAGCACCCATCCTAGTTATTGCCTTGTTGAAATAATTGAACTTTAGAAAGCAATTGCAAAGAAAAGTTGGGGGAGACGGAAGTTCTTTTAGACAGAAACAAGAGAAAAGGGTTTCTGCATAAATCTTGGAATGGCTGCTGTACTGCAGAGTTTATGATCGCACTGTTTTATTAGGAGCTTACTTTTGCTCTGCATACAGACAAATACTGTGTTTTGAGAAACTGTGCTGGAAGGAGCAGGCATGTTCTTTGAAGGAAAATAGGAAGGAGGTTATCAAACAAAATTGCTTGTAGCAATGGTTGCCATCTAGTGGACTTGCGGGAGAACTTAGTAGAAGATGGAATAGGTGAAAAAATAGTAGAGGGGATAGCTGCTAAAGACTATCCAGATTAAGGGCTGTGGGATGAGTTTTAGCATTGGCGCTGAAAAAACAACATGAACTTGGCAAGTAAAGTCTGCCAATCATACAACATCCTCATATAACTTGATGTGTGTTAGTAATGCAACATCTGCAGCCCAAATTCCAGATGATTACAGGGAGAAAGTGCAATTTCCTTGCTACTGCAGCAATAACTAACTGAGATTTTCTTGGATGACACTGCTCCTCAAGATTCTCCCTCAACCCACCCCACTAAAAAGATGAGCAAAAGTAGAGGCAACAGACATATTTAACTATCCTCCAAATTAAAGGTCCAGTTCCTGGGTGAATAAAAATGTTTTAGCCAAAGCAGCTAGTGATGGCACCAGGAGTGCTTCTCTGAGGAGAGCATTCCACAAACAGGGAGCCAGCACTGAAAAGGCCTGTTCTCATGTTGCCGCCCTCCACACTTTCCTCAGAAGGGGGCACATGGAGAAGGGCCTCTGATGATGAACCCAGGGTCCATTTTGGTTCTTTAAAAATGTGCGGAAGGGAATTATGCCATGGTAAGTATGTATAGATTTAATCAAGTTTATTTAACTGGTTGCAAAATATGGCGGTATCTGAGGTAAAGGGGAAGCAAGAGGAGTTGGAGGCCTTCACACCGTGTTGCAGGAGCAAGCCACTCAGTTTGGACCAAATCTCTGAAGAGGATTCTTCATTTTACAGCTTGTGAAAGTACTTTGCTAACCTCAGCGCCTAACTGCAGCAATACTGTCATTGCTAACATTACTGTCTTTAGAGTTTTGTATGTAAGAATTTTATAGTAGTATAATTGGCTATAACAATATTGTTTTAAAACAACCCTATTTCACTTTAAAAAATATTTCACCCATCCTTCTGAAAGAATATTTTATATCAAATTATTATTTTCCATGGAAAAGCTGGGAGGAGGGGAAATCTTCAGAGAGAAACAACAGCTCTTTCCCCCCAGATTTTTCTGGGTCTCCCCAGGCCTCTCCATCCTTAAATATATTTACTCCCATATATTAATATTTAACTTTTTCTTTATTGCTTGGTATTTTAGTGTGTTAAGATGCTAATGATCAGCACAACAGATTTGACATAAAACTTCCTGTCTTTGTGATCTTCTACTCTATTTCTTCTGGTTTCAGATCTAAATTTAACTGTCTTTCACAGCCTTGCATTGTTAATTCACACCCAGATATTGTTCCTCTTATTTCTTCAGTGACTAGCTAATGTAGCTTAATTTTAGCAAAGGGTATGCATATTAGATGCCCTGCTGCAATCAAAATGCTCTTTAGTTTTGAAGTTTCTTTAATGTTGCTACAAATGCAATCTTTGTAATAAGACATGTTTATACTACTGAGAATTCCTTCTGGGAGATCATTTCATTTGCTCATATTACAAAAATATAAATATAAATAAATTAGGGGAACACTGTCTCTCCTCATGAGCTGAGGGAAGAACAAGATACACTTGTTACATCGATGTAAGAAGCAATTTAGAAGCTGAACGGCTGTGGCATAGATTTTTGCAGTACAGAAGTTCAGTGTGGAATGTTAAGATGCTGTCGTAGCGAGACCCATGTTCAAATCCTTCTGTGTTGCCCAGGGAAGTCACTGCCTCTCACGGTTACCTGACCTACATGTTCAAAAGAACCACGTGGTGCAGACTTTCTGAGACTGTTACTACTTTCAGAATCCAGGGTTCAGTATTAAGTTATTTGTCATGAACCTCAAGATTCTCATTCGTCACGGGATGAGACTGGGACTTCAGAGTGGGAGAGGGGATTGCTGTCCCAGTACCACCTAACAAAACATAAGCACATCTGCAAGAATATTCCACTGTGCCTTGAGGATGTTGGGTTGACCTCCTCCATGTTAGAGGAAAGCTCAGAAGCTCTAGGGCAACTGCAGTCTCTCACACTCTGATGGAGCTAATGGTAGGTAAAACAAGCTGGGCCTTTTTAAATGAAATGACTCCTCTCAGCCAATGTGGCATTAGCAACTGAGACAGAACTGCAGCTCTTATTTAAGGCTCAGTCTGAGGATGACTGCTGCTGAAGCAACATCTGAACACTGTTAGTCTTCAGCCTGAGCCCTGTATGGAGCTGTCCAGAGTACCTTTGGCTCTGCTCACAACAGAATGTAATTTAATGCTTGTCCTGAGGGGAATGTTCCTTAGGATGACTAATCTTCATCAAATTTCAAATTTCAATTTCAATTTCATCTTCAGAAGACTCACGTGGCACAGTCCTGTTATACCAAAATGCCAAAGAAGGGATTGCATGCTCAAATGTTACTACATGCAAATCACTCCTCATACAAGGCATCATATTTGCTCTTGACACAAAGGTGGAAACATTCAAACTGCACTGTGAAGTGACTAAGTCCTGGATAACTGTACCACATGCACTTTGATCACATAGACTAGTTCTAACTACTTAGGATTAACTTGGAGTTAAATAAAATAAGAAATGCAATATACTAAGGCTGCTACTCTATGCACTCTTACTAGAGCATAAGCCCTGTTGAAAAGAAGAAGGCCTTACATCTGAGTAAACATGCCTTGCCTTGGGCTACTTAAGTACAATGCGAAATATATAGAATAGCTTTGTAATGAAGGTATTTATTTCATAAAACATTTATATTGAGCAGATTTGCAGTAGCACCAAAAAGCCAAAAGATAATGTAATGAGATAATGAGATTTGAGCAGAGTGAAAATAGTCCTTAGTTATCTTCCTTGACCTCTTTTCTTTGCTTAGAATCATAGAATCATAGAATCATAGAATCATAGAGTTGGAAGAGACCACAAGGGCCATCGAGTCCAACCCCCTGCCAAGCAGGAAACACCATCAGAGCACTCCTGACATATGGTTGTCAAGCCTCTGCTTAAAGACCTCCAAAGAAGGAGACTCCACCACACTCCTTGGCAGCAAATTCCACTGTCAAACAGCTCTTACTGTCAGGAAGTTCTTCCTAATGTTTAGGTGGAATCTTCTTTCTTGTAGTTTGGATCCATTGCTCCGTGTCCGCTTCTCTGGAGCAGCAGAAAACAACCTTTCTCCCTCCTCTATGTGACATCCTTTTATATATTTGAACATGGCTATCATATCACCCCTTAACCTCCTCTTCTCCAGGCTAAACATGCCCAGCTCCCTTAGCCGTTCCTCATAAGGCATCGTTTCCAGGCCTTTGACCATTTTGGTTGCCCTCCATTTTTTGTACACATCCTTTTTAAATCTTAACTCAGTTAAAAGTTCTTTAGATAGCCACCCTGGCTTCTTTAGGCACCTTCCATGTTTCCGTCTCATTGGTATTGCCTGAAGTTGTGCTTTTACTATCTCCCTCTTAACAAACTCCCAGCCATCATGAACTCCCTTTCCTTTTCGTATTACTGTCCACGCTTGCTTACAGGTTGTCCTTGAATTCACATTCTTCTGCACAGCAGCTGCAGGACTCCCTGGACTGGATTGGGGAAGTGGTGCTGGGGAAAGGTGGTTCCCTCCCTCCCCCAATGGCAGTACAGTGGTACCTTGGGTTACAAACACCTCGTGTTACAAACACTTTGGGTTACAGACTCCACTAAGCCGGAAGTAGTACCTCAGGTTAAGAACTTTGCTTCAGGATGAGAACAGAAATCGCGTAGCGGCGGGAGGCCCCATTAGCTAAAGTGGTACCTCAGGTTAAGAACGTTTTCAGGTTAAGAATGGACCTCCAGAACAAATTAAGTTCATAACCAGAGGTACCACTCTATCCCAATTTCAATCCCCTCCACCTAAACTGCTTAATTGCCTTGCAGAGTGAAATATACCAATAGCACTATGCTGCAGTGTGCTTTTTCCTATAGAACAAAGATTGTGTTTGGGAAGGGGGAGGTGACCTGGTTTGGAGAAAGAGCTAAGCACCACCTTTCTGAACAAATCTCACTCACCCCCAACCCCCAATTAATGACTGGTCTGAACTAATTTTTAAAAGCAGTAGCTCTAATCTTGGATATCCCAGGGTTTTGCTGGTTTGGCTCTTGGCCTACTGAGAAATGAAGATGGCATTTGAGTCACTGTTTTATTTTGAGGGCAGCTAAACATTTGAGCAAGGTAGTTTCCAACTAGCTAGACCCAGGGCTTTTTTTCCTCTGGAACCCACTGGATCTCAGTTCTGGCACCTCTTAAGTGAGTGCCATTACCATTATAAGAGGTAGGTGTTCAATGGTGAGTTCTAGTACTTCTTTTCCTAGAAAAATAGCTCTGGCTAGAACAGAAAAGTAAATAGAAAGGGAATTTTAAATATATTGTACCCTACCATTCATTCGAGTCAAAAACCACTCACAGTGCCTGACAATAATTTAAATTATATTCCTATTCCAAAATAAAATGTATTTCCAGTGCAGATAGTAAGTATGGGTGTAACTGAGTCTAGACCATTCCTGCTATTATTTTTGCTGCCCATCCCTGATTGTCTTCCAAAGCTACTTTATATGTATGGATGAAATCTCCTGGGCCACTGCAGGTGGTTATTTAATCCAGGCTCTGTCCACCAATTTAGATGGCTTTGAAGGAGAATTTGACAAATTAAAGGAGGACAAAGCCATCAATGCCTGCTTGCCTTGATGACGGTATACTAACTTTAGGATCAGGAACACAATGCCTCTGAATACCAGTTGCTGAGGAGCAACAGTGAGCGAGAGTTGTCATATTCATGTCCTGCTTATGCCTGACCTAGCCACTGGGAGAAAGAAGATGCTGGTCTGATCCAAATAGGATCTTGTGTTTCCTATGGCAGGAGAGGGCAGAAAAAGCAGCAGATGGATTTAGGAAGCAGCTAATAATAAAGATGCTCTTCTACCAATTTGCGGAATCTTTTCTACTTGTTGAGTCCGCTACCTACCCATTAAGTCTAGGGATGATCAAGAGGAGTGGCCAAATCAGCATAGTGCAGTAGGTAAAGGTAGGGAGGTGGGTGGTGCTGTGGCCTCTTGGGCTGCTTGATCAGAAGGTCAGTGGTTCGAAACTGTACAATGGTGGTGAGCTCCCATTGCTCTGTCCCAGGTTCTGCCAACCTAGCAGTTCGAAAGCACACCAGTCCAAGTAGATAAATAGGTATCACTGCAGTGGGAAGGTAAATGGCATTTCTGTGCACTCTGGCTTTCATCACAGTGCTCTGTTGCACCAGAAGTGGTTTAGCTGTGCTGGCCACATGACACAGAAAGCTGTCTGTGGACGAACGCCAGCTCCCTCGGCCTGAAAGCGAGATGAGTGCCGCAACCCCATAGTCGCCTTTGACAAGACTTAACTGCCCATGGGTACTTTATCTTTACCTTTTTACCTTAGTGCAGTATGAGAGGGAAAGTGTGCACAAGGGAAAGATGAGGCTTGTAGATTGGGCAGGGAAGTTAAGGGAGCAGAACAGTGGTCCAGCTCTACAATTCTGTGATTCTGATATTGAAGGGTTGTATCAGCTTCTTGGTTTGGAAAGACCAGCTAATGTTATACAGTAAGCACTAGATGGCAGTGTAATCTACCAACAAAGCATTGCAAACCAGTTTTAAGGAAGTATTGATGAGATTATTTAATGGATTAATTATTGCATTACTTGAAGACTTTTTTTAAAAAATGCAATTTAAACCTAATTTTAATTAGACATTACCCTGTCAAGTTACGTTTGATGGTGGTAGTATGACTTAAAATGATCGGTAGGCATTTTTTAAAATAAAAAATTAGACAATCTCTTGGATGAAATATTAATCTGTAAAATGATCTGTACCAACAAAAAACACACACCACACAACACTTTTATCTCAAGTATATTCTTTTAAATATCTTCCTAATATTATCTTTACAATGTAACATTCCTTTTAATTTGCTCATTATCTTGATAAGAATGGGTAGCCAGGGAGTTAATTGATCAGAGCAATTGTAACATGCTGACAGTTCTAATTTCAAGAAACAGAAGTAAAAAAACAACAACCCAACCACATTTCTGGGGGATTCTGTATCCAAGACCACATTCTGCTTCAAGGTAACGTGAGCCGGAGAGCTGCAGCTCATTTGCATGTTTTTGTGTATACATAATTAACCAAAACTGCATAAAAGTTGCATGAAGATGGTGGACATGTTGCACTCCTGTGATACCATCTGTGCAGTTTGCAGCGTGAAACTAGAAGGAGAAGCTCTTAGTATGCATTGGGATATTATAGCCTTTAAAATTTACTAAGCGGGAGGAAATGGAAATGCTGGCTCAAATCTATATATACTGGATATAAGAAACATCCAAATGCTTTCAAAATATTTTAAAAGAGTCTGCATGCACTTTGTGAAGGCATTGCTTGGTGTTATGCCTGCGAGGTCAAAGTGTAAAATGTGTAACGAAGTTCCTGAATGTATAACAAGGCTCAGAACCACACAGGCATCCTCATATCTTCTAGGATAGAGCTTTCCAAACTGTTTGTCGTGACACGTTAGTGTGTAGATGTGTCACATGAATGCTCCTCCCAGGGCTGGAAAGGGATGAGTTTAACCTGAATTAGTTAAAACTGAATTACTGTGTCATGGAATGATGCATGTCTAAAAAATGTGTCACCAACATTAAAAGTTTGGAAAGCTCCGTTCTAGGATCTACAGCAACAGGGGATGAGGCTAGGAAGTAATCTTGTATTAGGAGAAAAGCAGTCATGTGAATCAATATCTCGAGTCGTGGGAAATATAGCCTAGACTGAAATTCCTAATTGTTTACTGCAGATTTTGGAGCAGAAACGCCTATCACATATCCTTTACGTTCGCCTATGTAATCAAAGAGGCTGGAAACTTGCATCTTTATACTGAAAGCTGAGATTCTGGGTGTCATGTCTAGTTTGCCTCTAAGGCTGTACAAAACTTCATTAGGCACTTATGAGCTGTTAATATTCTCTTGCTGCTCATATTCTTGTGAGCAGTACAAAATGAAGTTTTATACTGCTTTAAGAAAAAACTAGAGTTGACACCATTCATGCAAGTAGCAAAGTAAGTTGCAGGCATGTCCACCCTGCAGTGCGGATGAGGATCCTGGTGTGACTTTAGCAAACTGCAGTCTTGATCTAGATGTTGGGGCACACATGCTATTTGTACTGGGAAGGGGCTGCTCTCATTGGAGCAAACAGTGCAAATAGTAGGTGTTGCAGCTCATCCTAGATAATTTTTGGTACACACTTGAGATCTCTTCTCTCCTTAGGGGTGGTTCACACAATCAAATGGCCATGATGAGAATGAAAATTGGTTTGTGCATGCGCTCTCATCATGTTATTACTGGTGATTAGCAGCTGAATCTGTGAACCGGCTTTACTGAAAATAATTTCATGTGAGTTGATGTATGGTGTTAGGTCAATGATGGATATGCAGATTTACTCAGACTTAAGCCTCACTGGGCTCAGAATGACTTACTCCCATGTATGTGAGCAGAGGACTGAGACTGTAGTCACTGGTTAACAACCTTGTTCTAAATACTCTTGTAACATTCTGTTGGGTGAAGAATTCTGCATGATTTTTAAAGCTTTTATAGCAACAGAACTTGGTCTAGTTAAAGGTATTGTTTTGCATTTGTTTGACTTGGACCAAATGGGCAACAGCTGTTTAAAATGCATTACTTCTCAGTGCACAAGTGAACAAACAAAAAGAAAACACAAATTAACTCTAAATTAATTATAGCTAAAGAATACAGTGTGAGTGCAAAGAATAAGTAAGTGGCTCTGCATTATGTCAGTCTGATAGACACAGCTTCATAGATCAAGATTCATAAATCATAACGCTAAATGCCTTCTTCTTGATCTAACAATATATGCTCATTTTGTGGAGATGCGATAATGCTAAATATAAGGGCTGAAACCCAAAACATAATTAGTCAATGGAGTTCAAGCCCCCTCTATGCAGAATTTGGTCTGTTGTCTTTAACAGGTATACTAATTCAAATGTTCCTATCCTACAAAAAGAAAGGATAACAATATCACAAAAGCACATTCTTTTGGATTTTAAATAACTCCTTAGATAATGGATGTCTGTATTTGTCTCATTTGGAATTTTTAGCAATATTTTAAAGGCATGAGTTTTGATATTTCTGATGAATCTCCAAGTATTGGCAAAATAAAACTTAGCCTGTGAACTTCCTTTTCTGCCTGAAGTTCCCCATAATCCAATACTAGTTCACATATTCATTAAACACTTCTGACTTACTTTTACAATTAACATTTGTGTTTCCTGTAATATGATCTTTCCAAATGGGCTGAGGTTCCCTGGGATACATTAAAAGATTGAAACCATAAATTTTGTGCAGGAGTATTAAAGCAAATGGTTGTATAGAAAATCTATTTCTCTCTCTATCTCACAAAAAAGCCACCTGCTCTTTGCATGTCATGTGAAAGGTCAGAAAAGAATAAGTCTGCAATGTGTGAAAAATGGAATTTATTAAAATGTATATTTTAAGCATTTACAGGAGTTAACCATATTTTTGAACAAGATCCTTCCACTATCCTTCTCTGATGAGTTTACTGTAGCTTGAGATACAATGTTTCCTGTTCATATTCCATTTTTCACATATTGTGGGCTTCTTATTTTTACTAGTATTTACTGATAAGATGCTATACTCTTGTAGTGTTATGCCACAAAGAAATCAGATTCCTCAGAGTACAATTTCAGTACTTGTTTTGCTCGTTTCCCATTGATAAAATGATTCCCAAGATCATAATGTTAGCGGTGCAAAGCATCAAACACACCATAATTCAGTCCCTGCATGAAAAGGCTGTAAACTTGAATGAGCAGGGGAAGGCGGAAAAAAGAACATACCTGTTTTGCAAAATTATCATAATCTTACTTTACCGTAAGGTTCAATGCAACTTCTGTTGGTGAAGTTGAATACAGTAGAACACATTTCTGAGTTGAGCTTGCAGGATTAAATAGATATAATTTGCAACGTGGGTGGTCTGACACACACAACAATCATTTAGAAGTATCCCCAGTTGCCTTCTGAAAGTGGTCTCTACATCCTTCCTATTTTAGTTCCATCTCACTAATTCCAGTTGTGAGGTGGAAAATTATTAATGCTGGCAGTGATTGCAGATTGCAGTGTTCTCTGGTTTGTCTCTGAACCGAAAATAGTTTATTCAGGGAGGTGGAAAAAATCTTGCATTGCACCCAGACTTTGCATTGCACGAAGAGGGAGACTTTCTGTATTCTTAAAGCATCCAGGCTGCTTCCAGTGACTAAGCTTTTGGCTGTTCAAGTGGCTAAAATCAAATCAGTCCTTCATGCTGGAAAAAAGAGGCATTTGTCTACAGGGAGGAAATAGCTTGTAAAGGTAACATAATAGGGATCAGCAGCCAGGTGTTGAAAATTTACTTGCAAGGTTTTACAGTGCCTTATATCTTGCAGCACTGTGCACCTTAAATCTTGACAATCTGGAAAGCTAAGACAAAGATTAAAAGAGGTCTTAGGTTCACATTTCTGTGAAATACGCACCACACACAGAGAGAGGGCTTTGACTTCCCCAGGAAAGCATGGACTTGGTTCACTCAAAGTCCACATGAAAGCACTGAATCAGCTGAGAGGTGCTATTGCCTTAAAAATGGCCATCCACTCTGGTCTCCCCTTATCACAGAATACAGAGCAGAATGGGCAGGTGAAATGATGCAAGAACAGGAGCAAAACACCAGGACCTCTTTTAACTTTGAAACATCTCAAGACCTGAGGTTGCTATGTCTTTATTTTATGCTAAGGATTTGCCAAGAGCACATCTACACATGAGCCTCCTGAGTTCCACTTGTGTTGTAGCACACAAGTAGAAATGCAGGAAGAAAAACTTCTGGATGTAAGCATGCTTGCGTGTGATTGGGTTTCTGGGTTTCTTTATCTGAATTTTTATTGAAAAATTGGTTAACTGCACATCCAGAAGCTTTAATAAATCATCACCATCATCTACACTTAACTAGTTTACTCCGAATCAGGGAAGAGTTGAAGATTATGATGCATATCAGGGAAGCTCATGAAAAATCCTATAAATTGTAGGTGCCTGTGATGGTATGGTTCTGAATAGACAACACTGGCTGGATTTGCATATAAACCATGGCTAATCATGGAAACCTTGGTTTATTACATCACAGAATAGTTAAAAGGCACCAGTCAGAGCAGCCGAGCCATGAGAGCAGTTTGAACTTTTTGCCACCCTTCGCTCTATAACCTTGGGGTCAATGCTGGATCCGTAAACAAAGTTAAGGAGGAGGTCCAGGTACACGTGTAACACTAAGTTGTGGTTAACATGAACTAAGGTTTATGGACCAGCTTCAGACTTTGGTTAACTAGCAATCATAAACCATAATTAAGAAAGCTTAGTTAAGCCGCTGGGTGGGTTTGCATATGCTGCTAGGCCATGGTTTAATAAACCACAGTTTAGCATTACATGTAAAGCAGGCCACTGAATACTATTATTTAAGTGCTACAGTCCCTTCTACAACTCCCTAAAACTAAACTATAGCTCCTCCCCTTAGGCATGCTAAACAGTGGCTGCTGTTTGAATGTCTGGCAGGGAGATTGGCAATATGGCAAATGAGATTCTGTGTAAATAATTGCACTGGGGAAATCAATGAAAACATTAAATCAGGATATGGCAATACTGAAAAGGTCACATTCTTCTATTTACCATTACTGGTAAAGGGACTGTAACTAAAATGTCTAGTGTGAAAATGCCTTTATATAAATCTATGGGGTGGCTATATTTGGAATACTGTGTATAATCCAGTTTGCGGCATCTTAAACAAGGTGCTTTATTTATGGAAGGGTACAGAAAAGGGGAGCCCAAATCATCCAGTGGCTTAGACACTATCTGTACAAAGAAAAGGTGAAGCATCTGAGGCTCCTTAAGTTTTAAGGGGGAAGGGACCTGATTCTGTATTTATGAATAAGATGGAATAAGTGGTAAAGCCAGACTTTGACTTCTTGTCAAGGTCATCCCACGAAGATGAGGGCTAATAGATTCTGGCAAGGGAAAAGGCAGTACTTAATCAAGCCAGCAGTTAACTAACTCATAATATATATGGTCATGTCCACTGGCTTAGATGGCCTTATTCATGGAGCAGAGGTCGATAAATGGCGATTAGCCATGATAGCGAAATGCAACCTCCAAGTTCAGAGGCCATTATAGGAATAAAAGAAGAACAAGGCTCACCAAAGACACACCTGGCCCAGTATCCTGTTCTCAAAGTGGCCAACCAGATGCTTATGCAAACCCTACAAGCAGAACACGAAAGCAATCCCACCTGAGAATGCCCAACAATGGGTATTCAGAAGCCTATTGCCTCCAACAGTGGAAGCAGAACATAGCCATTATGTCTAGTAGCCATTGGTAGCCTTATCCTCCATGAATTTGTCTAACCTTTTTAAAGCTTGAATTTTGTGACTCTGAATGCCATTTTGTTGGGGGGCAAATGATCGGGGAGGCCTCTTGTCTTTGTGCCCTGCTTGTGGGCCTCCCTGAAGCCCTGGGCTAGTCGCTGATGAAAACAGGGTGCTTGACGAGATGGGCAATTAGTCCACAAGGCTTTCCTCAACTCCTCATATATTCATTAATAACCATTTAATCTGCTTGAGCTTTCCCCCACTCTTTCCTGTTTTACAGCCACATTCCCCTCTCCTTAAAGTAAAGACATAATAAACCCTCTCTTACTCCCAGCACAGTGTGCAGTAATGTTAAAAACTGGCTGATCCCTCATCCGCCTGGCCTTGTCAAGCCAAGTGTGCAAGTGGGTCAGAAATGATTGAATGTCCCATAGTGCTGAGTGTCATGTCCCATTTTCTCGGTGAGTTAAGAATGAAACTTGCAGATCTCAGAGGTGAGCACATGTGATGCACACACACACACATACACACACACTAGGTTGCTGATGTTGACAGGCCCATAAACCCCATCCGAAGAAAAGGTGTGTATTAATGACAAACACTGCACTGAAGGTCTGCGCCTGCAACTATTCCTCAGGTCAAAATTCAAAATTTCAGCTGAAGGAAGCACCTGACAAGGAAATGATTGTTTAATTCTATTAGCTTTATATGAACACCGATGTGCAAAACAAATGGTGTTTAGTATGTTTCCACTTACCTGATCTTTAGCTGTCTTGGTGTCCTAATCGTCTTGAATTTGGTATGAGTCTCAAAGGTATTTCCTTGCCCAGGTATCACCATAATCTAGCAGCAGAAGGCAAGAAAGGTGTCATGAGCTCCCCAGGAGAGAAGGGTTCAAGTCATGCTGTGCAATCAGTGCTCATATGCAGATATTCACCAGAACACTCCTAATAATACATTTGTATTGTTCCCCTTGTGAGAAAAGGAGAGGGCTACATGAGCTGGAGGTTCAAGACAAATAAAAGGTAGTTAACGTATGGAGTTAAACTATGAAATTTACTACTACTATGAAATTCTATAGCCAGGAGAAATTCTATAGCTGCAGAGAAGGCCCTTTTTGAGTCCGTCCCCACTCCCAACCATACCTCTTTTGTACATGGGACCAAAAGCAGAGCTTCCAAAGAATTATTGTAACCTATGGACATTTGAATATGGGCCGCAATGTTTTCCTGATCCAGATCTAAAGGATTTGGCGCATTCCCTTTGTTCCGGTTCGGAATTTCACCCTCTCCCTCTGAAATGGATTGGATTGTCCTAATACACGGAAACAGAGATTCCTGAATGGTGTCGTTTTTTTGGAAGGGTAAGCTCCACGGGGAGCATTTAACCTTTTGCTTAGCTCAGTTGGAAAGATAGGAAGATTTAGATGGTAATGCTTATGAGCTTAACACTTTTCCATTGGCATTTACAGTTCTTCAGAAGTTTCATGGCAGTACGAATCGGAGCCTGGGCTGAGCAACAGATGGATTCTGGCCAAGATCCAGTGTTTTAAGAACTGTTGATCAAAGATCAGGTTTATCACAGTTGGTCTTGCAGAAAAAGATTGACATCTCAAAAAATGAGCTTCAACAGATAGAAGCCGAGCTCTCACAATTTTAGCTGATTTAGCTTTTTCCCTTTTTGGCAAGCTGGCTGAATTGCGTGATTAGTAATTTTTGTGAGCTGGCTAATAGGAAGCAGTAGCAATATAGGTGTAAAAGTTAGTATAAACTTGCCAAGTCCTGCTTTCCTTTATTGAATGATGATATGTGACACTCCTGTTGTTGACCTTGATTGTTAACAGGAGTCATTGAGCATCAATTTTGTTTTAAAAGCGTTGTGTATGGATAAAATTCTCGTTGGACCAAAGACGATTCTCTTAAGAGCAGTGACTGATGATCTCAGAAAGCATACCTACACTACTAATTTATATAGGTTTTTTTTAAAAGCAGTTTGTCATAATTTCCCCCAATGCATCCTGGGAATTGAAGTTTCATCTGTCGCTCACAGGGGAGATCTCCTCTTGAGAGAGGAAGGCTATTAACCCAGTTTAAGTCTGCAGTATAGATGGAAGTTCCCTTTAAATGAACTTTACAAATTTCTCAAAAGTGTTTAAACCACACAGGTGTCCAAAATGCCATTTTAATATAATTTCCATGTATATTCCTGTGTAGAGATAATGACTACTTTCCTTTTTTCAAAGTTCATTCTGTAAACACAAGTAGGTGCACTCTTTCCTTTGTATGGTTGTTATCTTTAAGTCCTTTAATTCGTCGACTCACATCTTGCAATAATACATGCAAAATGGGCTCTGAACTCCTTTGCAATATGCAGATTTGTGTGCAAATGAGCGTTACCTATGGTGTTCGCACTGAAGCGTTTTTCTTTGATGTACATTTCTGACATTCTGAGACTGTAAAGAAGAAAATAACTTCAAAAATTTTAAGAAACCTTAATTGAAGTTAACATAAAAGAAGATACATGGTGTTAATTGGTCTGTTTCAGGCATAATTTGGGCCTTTGAGACCATGTCCCTTACCCCCTGCCAAAGTGTCAAGACTCACATCTTTAATTCAACAATCTTTGTATTAATTACCTCTGGATAAGGTAAGCTTTGATTGGGAGGCTTTTATTGTAAAATTACAGTACATTGCCGGATTTAAGATAAATAAATTAGGGCTGAACTTGAAAAAATCTCCATCCAACTGAGAACTTGGAAGTGCATTTGCCTATCAAATGCCAGATGAAAGAGCAGTTCATCTCCAGGCATTTTAATGGGAGAAAAGTGTTGAACTGTTTACAAGAACCAAGATCCACATGGATCTGTACCACACATAGATTGCAGATAGTCATCTTGGGGCGAAGAAGACAGGCATATTATTTGCAGAGCAGGGAGGGTGGTTTGGAAGCATCCTTACCTTAGTCACTCTCCCAGTCTCCCAGTTACCCTCATGGCTAAGTAAGAATTTGTACCTTCAGAACTTCATCACTTAAGCCACAGCACCACAAATAACAATCCTGCTTCACCCTACTTTATTTTACATGGGGTTACAAGATATCCAAGGTATTTCCACATCTTGCTAAGGTGTTGCGGGGGCACATTTGCAAAGCAGCCTCTTCTGAATATGGGAAAAAAGGGCATGAGCATTGTGAAGGACTTATTGCCGTATCGGCCTAGAGTTATATCCCCTGTCTGTGGATGACACTACTTTACAACAACTGCTGTATGTCCTCTTGTCCCAAGAGTTATGCTCTGCTGGTTAGGGAAGCTAGACATGAAGACTGGGTCAAACCATCGGTGCACCAAGCTCAGCACTATTTATGCTGATTGGCATCAGAGTTTCAAACGGGGGGTCTTTCGCCGTCCTACTTGGGAGATGTCAAGGACTGAGCCTGGGACCTTCAGCATGTAAAGCAAATGTTCTGCCTCTTCCCCGGTTGTCAAAATGGCAGCCTCGCCAAGCAAAGGATTCTTTTGCCTGACAAGTGTTTTCAAATCCAGCTGCAGATAATTACCTGTGGCTCTGCCTCCAACTTGAAAAGGGCCAAATCCGCAACACCTTCGAGCAGATTAAAAAGAGGCGAGGCGAGGAATGGAGGCACTTCTCTGCGGCTCCTTCGCTCACCAGCACTTGACACCGAATGCGTACGGGAGGCTGACCGTCAAAGGCAAAATGAGCTCGACAGAAAAGAGTAGGCATACATTTGCGTCTGACTGTAATGCAGTATCAATCATTAGAAAGTGCAACACAAAGGATTTGCATGGCAGGCTGTGCTAATCAGAAGAGGTGAGTGTTTTAATGCGTTTAAACGAGGACAGGGCACTTATTAATCAAAACAGAATCCAAAAGGACTGAAAGAGCAGGAATGCGACTCGAAACTTGCAAAAGTGGACCAGCGATACTTCTGAAATCCCATTTCAGGAAACCATCTAGGTTTATTATGAGAGGAATAATGAGGTAACTAACAAATACAACAAAAGGGGGGAAAAAGTGAGAAGTTGTAATTATATCAGAGAATGCGGGCAGCTGATTGGGGGAAATGTTTCCCATTATAGCAAAGTGTCTTTTGGCAAGGTGAAGTAAAATAATGGATTTTTCATTGCCTTTGATTCAGCCTAGCACATGTTACTGCCGCAAGAAAAAACTATTAAAAGTTTCTACCATGTGGAATAAATGTGAGGTGCTGGAGGAGCCAAGTCATTTATCCACACCGAAACCTCCAAGATCCCCAAATTCAGGACAATCTACAGTAGAGTTCATCCACGTGTGAGACAAAGGGGAGGCACACTTAGGAAATTGTGGGTTAATCAAGATGTCTGACCTGCAGACACAGGGGAAATCTGTCATGGATGAGATGAAAAGGGACAACAAAGGAAGTCTGAGAGGAAAGTAGGATATCAGGGGAAGCATGGTGGTTCTAAGTTGCCAGGGCTAGCAGATAAGGTTACTAATTGCTACTGAACCCTCCTTTTACAAAGGCCATGAATGAAGTTTGCCTCTGCCCCCATCCCTGGTTGCTAGCTTTATGGTGAGATTTAGAAGGGACAGTGGCATTGCTGCTTGAAGCCAGTAAAAACCCTTGTGGATCAGGCAAAAAATCCATCTAGTCCAGCATCCTGTTCTCACAGCGGACAACCAGGTGCCTATGAGAAGCTTCAAGAAGGACCTCAGTGCAACAGCACTCACCTAGCAGCAGGCCTCCAGAGGCATACTGACTTTGACAGTGGAGGTGGTACATAGCCATTGAAAGCCTTTATCCTTCACAAATTTGTCCAATCTTCTTTTAAAGTTGGTGGCCATCACTACACCTCACGGAAACAAATTTAATAATGAATAGCATTTAATAATACTGTAATAATAATAATAATAATAATAATAATACCTTTATTGTCATTGTACAACCTGTGTTCAATGAAATTAAATGAGCCTCCCCCCCCCAAACACTCAATCTCTTATCGAACAACACACCACCTTGCAAGTCAATATCGCTATGTTATTTTCCATTCAACAGCCTAACAGCCCACAGATAAAAGCTATTTTTTAGCCTGTTGGTACGGCTGATTATACTTCTATATCTCCTGCCCAAGGGTAGAAAATTAAAGAGGTGATGGCCGGGGTGTGAGTCATCCCTGAGAATTATTATTATTATTATTATTATTATTATTATTATTATTATTATTATTTGTTTTGAAACACTGGCCACAAAGGATTTACACTGAAAAAACAGAAGAGCAGGATCTGCAGGATCTGGTCAATGCACTCTGAAGACCAGAGGCGCAGCTCCTTTACTCACATGTAACTGTAAATCCTCCCAGCATTTGGTTATTGTTATCCCTGGAATTTCAACGTCCCTGATTTACTATGGTGCTAGTCCTTCTCTCCCGCTGTCGTGAGAGAAGACTAGTTTGTTGGTTCTCTCCTGCCTCCTCAAAGGAAATGTCAGCAGGAACTAAAGAACTCTGGGACTGGTAGTACTTGAGAGGGCATGTCATATAGGGTGGCAAATTAATTCCTCTTCCTTAAATTACAAGTCCTAGCTAGAGTTTACTGTGCAAAAATGCTCTCTAGTTACACAGAGAGGAGGAGGGGGAAACAGAGCAATACAACCAATTTGCTATCAACATTATTGAGTGACTGCAGAAAGTTAGATCCTTGTCAGCAAATTTGTTCATATGAGTAAAGTTGCTGAAACTATAAACAAAACAACTGTTTGCAGGTTACTTTCCTTGAATGTTTGCTACCATGTGGTAATAGTCCAGCTGAACTCTCTGCAGGGAAGTGCTAGAGCACAGTCATAGACTTCCTTAAAGATCATTTTACCTCACCAGTAACATGGGTTTCCTGTCAGATTTCAGAGAAATAAATTTCTCTGAAATCATCATACCCAGTAGGTTGTATTTGAATGCTACCTCCAAATAGGCAGTCCTTTGCACCGTTCTACTCTATATGAACCTATCCACCCCTGAGATTTGTATCTTCATCATTTATCCCTCACCTATTTTCAGCTTGCATGTTCTGTGTTACAACTCACCTCTGAAGGCCAATTTATCAGTGGCCCTTGAAACCCCACAGCATATTTTATTTCTTTGGTAGGAGAAGGGACCCACTGATGCCATCACCTTTGCTGACACCCTCCCATTGCTGAAGCATCCCTTCAGCCACTCACACTCAATAAAGCGGCCTTTGTGGCAGATTTAAGAGGCAACGGGAGTGTGATGAAAGATACTAAATGCCAGTGGCCTAGAAGGAGCAGGAAGGGAGGTTGTGTGTATGAAAATCTTGAGGCTATTGTGCTGGACTGGAAGCAAATATTTCATAGGGAGGGCCCATAATTGGAAACAGTTGAGATTCTTTAATACTGCCACACAGGGTTATCTAGCTCAGAACATTAAGATTTCCTACGATAGCCTTTTCCTTGTCTTTTCCATGGCTCTAATTGGTTGTGTTGTGGAGTGGGAATCCAAGGGAACACAGTTCCAGAATGCATCTCCATCATCTCCATCAGTTTGCCTAAAAGTATCTATTACTGTCTTTCTGTTACCAGAACAGGCAACTCTTCCAATTTAGAGCATCAGAACGATGTTCATTCTGCAATGTAAGCTTTGCAGACATTCACAATCACATGTTGTGATATATATTTTTAATGATTTGTCTAATTTTGAGCTATTTACTCCTAACATATATCTGTTGCACAGCATAGATAAGGGAGCATAGAAGGTATCTTTGGTGTTGAAATTAAAAAGAAAAGGAACATTTTGAATCAAGTTGTCTGGCAGCTGGGTTTTGCTCACTCATTTAGCATCTTCCAAACAGGTATTTTTTTATATCCCACCTTTCCTTAGCATACTTAAGGCAGCTAGCAAAACCCAATGTGGGATGAAGCAGTGACACTAAATCAATTTTCTTTTTCTTTTTCCTTTTCCTTTTAAAAATGAGATCGTAATCTTATGATGGCAGATTATGATAACCTGGTGGAAAATTGAGGGATGATCTCTCCATCAGCTACCACTAAATGAGAATATCTTCAGCCACTGCTTTTGCTACAGAGAATAAATGTTGCAGAAGCATAGATGGCAAATGAAAGGCTTCATTTAAATGGAGAACATAACACACCCAAGTTCCTAGCTATGAGAAAAGATCTAGGAGGTTTGCCATTTACCCTGGATTTCTTTGTACAAGTTATTTTCTTAGAGATTCCTTACAAGAGCCATAAAAAAAATTCCACCAGATTCTTAGATGTTCTGTCTTCCAGTCTGTTTCTGAGCCCAATTTTAAGAGCCAGTTTTCATGTATAAAGATCTAAATTTAAGGCTCAGGTTACTTGAAATATCACTTTCTTGCATACACCAATGTGGTTTTTAATATCTTTGTCTGAGACCCTGCTCTGAGTGCCCTTGCCAAATGACATTAGGTGATAGAGGTCCTTACCCTTATGGGAGATATGTATGGCCCTTTCTCTATTGGTTTTTAAAAGATATTTTAAGACTTATTTTTAATCCCTCATTACCAAACTACATTTGGATATTTTTCTGGAGTTCTCTTTTTGCAAATACAGTGGTACCTCAGGTTACAAACTACCTTGGGTTACAAACACTTCGGGTTACAGACTCTGCTAACCTGGAAGTAGTACCTCGGGTTAAGAACTTTACCTCAGGATGAGAACAGAAATTGTGTGGCGGTGGGAGGCCTCATTAGCTAAAGTGGTACCTCAGGTTAAGAATGGTTTCAGGTTAAGAATGGACCTCTGGAATGAATTAAGTTCGTAACCAGAGGTACCACTGTATTTGTTTGCTGCTGTTATTTCACTGGTAGACCTTTCGTAAACAGTTTGTATAATCTTCTGGGCATGACGTATTGCCTTCTGGAACCATGCCCAGCACGTTGGAGCACAGGGGTGTGTGTTGTATTGCCTATCCTGCTCCCCCCCCAATATGTCCTGTTTCTCTCAGGTGCAGTGGGAGGTCACTGTCTTATTCTCACCAGTACTGAAGTAAGATTCAGCTGGCAGTCCTCTTGGTTAATGTACTTAGAATGCAGGGGAGGGGAGGCAATTTTGTCCTTTTCACCATACAGCAAAATGTATCAAGCCCAACCTGGGATCTCAGTTATTACATCTTTGGGAATCACACTCTTGGGGTTTTCTTTAAATCTTCCTTGGAAGAGTTGAAAGAACCTATCCTTTTCCTGCTCTTCAACCACCTTAACGATAGGAGCATATTTAAAGTTAATAAGTGTGGGAAGAGGTAACTAAACTGTATGCTCTCTTGTTTCCAGAACTGTTTTTGGAGGGGGACTGACTTTCTGTGTCTCTAGAGAGTCTCTTCAAAAGAACTCCGGCACAGGAGTCCCTAATGATATAAATTTTGTGGCAGTTGCAGCAGGCAGAGTTTACGACGACGGAATATTGATCAACAGATGTAGCTTAGCTCAGAGACTTGAATAGACATGGATTAGATGCAAGACCCCATATGTTCCCCATCTCCAATTTCATTAATCTTATTGTGTTTGGTGGCTATGAGATACTCCTTTATATCAGATTATGGGAAAGACCTGATTGATAACGCTATCTAGAGAAATATTTATTCTGTGTCAATGATAGTACTTTTGATTCTGAAAACTTTTGTGCCGCAGCGTGCCAGTTGCAGAAGTCCTTGAACTCAATGGTTCTTTTTATTATGTGATATGAGATCTTTGTCCTTTGTAAATGAATAAAGAGTAATGGAGAGAAACGTTGGACTTTTTCTTTTAGCTTTGCCGTCACTGATTAAAGAAGCTGAAGGGGCTTTCTAGAAATAAGCTCTGTTTGGACCCAGGCACCTTAATTAAATTGATTGCTCAATTACTTTTGGACTAAAAGAAAGAAAGAAAGAGCAACACTTGATTAAAATTCTGCTCTGAAGAAAAATGAACACCTGTTTTTTGTAAACACTGCAGCCAGAGGGATCTCAGTCAATGCTTGCAAGAGAAAGAAGCACTAGCAAGTCGTGTTTGGGGAAGAAGCGGCAGGCCAGGACAATCCAGCAAAAGAGGGAAAAGGACATGCGTTTACATGCAAACAAAAGATAATCTTAAAGCTGTCTCCTTAAGGGGACATACTAAGTTTTATTTGAATACTAATCAGCTTGCAGAATCCAGCATACAGAACTGTTGATAGCTGGCTTGGGATCAAGGGTGCTTTTCTGCATCTGGCAACAACATGGGTCATTCTGACTCCACTGTAAGCACATGTCAAAGAACGGGAGTCACTGAGGGGCAAATTACTCCATTCATTTCAAAGGATGGCACTCACCCAGCACAGAGGGAAGAGTGATGCCATATTGTACTTTCTTGAAATGTGTGAATAGCATCAACTGAAGCGAATGGCAACGTGCTTTTCCGAATGTGGCAAATGGATGGGATGAGGGAGAGATTTAGGATCTGTGCTTGGTTTCTGCTTTTGGCTCCTTGCACTTCTCTCTCTTATCTAAAATGCATCTTGCCCATTTCCTCTTGCAGGGACACATTATGCTCTGGGAGAGAGAGGTGCAAGATCAGTTCTGGATTTGATGGAGAAAAGTTTGGACAGAAAGCCTAAGGGAAATATGCACCCTATGGCTGCAAAGGTATGGATTTTTGTCCCATCTGAAACAAGCCTGGAAGGGAGCTACATGTGAATACAAAATGGCCAACTCTTATACTCAGAACAGAAAGCTACTAATTTTATAGTAGTCTGCTGCCTTCCTATTTTACAAGTTAATCTTCTTTCTCTCGAATCTAAGTTCTGTTCCTGAATCTACTCTTTTCCAGTCACTGCCAGATGTCATAGATCTCCAACCCTCTTTTCATTTTTAAGATCTATGAAAAGAAGGGGTGGGTGAGGGAAGATAGATTTTTGTAGCCCCTCACTGACTTACATCACTAGATGCCTTATTGCTTGATGATTCGCTGCTGCTTGTGCGAATTGTTTCAATTGAACAAAATTGATTTAAGGTTATGCAAAGTGATGATACAGAGCCTAGGGCAGTTTGAATCCCTTCAACAGGGTGAGCTCCTGTTGCTCGGTCCCTGCTCCTGCCAACCTAGCAGTTCAAAAGCACGTCAAAGTGCAAGTAGATAAATAGGCGGGAAGGTAAACAGTGTTTCTGTGTGCTGCTCTGGTTCACCAGAAGCGGCTTAGTCATGCTGGCCACATGACCCGGAAGCTGTCTTCAGACAAACGCCAGCTCCCTCGGCCAGCAAAGCGAGATGAGCGCCGCAACCCCCGAGTCGTCCACAAATGGACTTAATGGTCAGGGATCCCTTTACCTTTAAAGTGATGATACAGCAGTTTCCCCTATAGTGCTTGACCCATGATGGTTCAAGTCATCATATTATTTTCATTCATAACATTTCTGCACACCCTTTATATAAAGTACTCAGTGTAGGTATAAATATATAAAAATTGAACGATAAGATCTGTTTCATCCATACCTGGGCTGGTGATAGGCTATACAGCACAGGGTGCAGAAATGGAACAGGCAACCCTCTCTTCTACCATGCAGGTATTGCATGCAGAACGAGGACTCTTGTGTGTGGTGGAACATCTGGTCAATAAAAAAACATCTGAGTGATACAGGGAAGGGATGCATTCTTCACTCTGTCATCATATAAAACAATAGCGAGTCTTGGGCCACCTCACCAACACAGTTATTGCCACATAAGCTTTATGCTAGTCTTTAAGGCACCACAATATTCTTGTTTTTCCTGTGACTGGCTATCACAGCTGTTTTCTTCTAGAAAGGCACCAGCCTTTCTGAACACTGGGTAACGGCACAGTTTTCATGAGCAGGAGATGGTGACCTACCCTTGACTTCTCCCTTTCCCACTAGGTAGATATACTATAACAGTCCATCAAATTCTCTGCATTCCATCTTGTTTTATGTGTAGGTTAAACAGCATTCATATATGTTTATATGAGGGTGGGGATCCAGAATAGTAACACCAATCATCCACGTTATATTACTGAATGCCTCTGTGTTTGTAGAACTCTTTGGGCCACAAGAGAAGAACGAAAGGTGGATTAGAATCATGGGAATGAATACAACAAGGTTATTGTTTGAGTTGCAATTCTTCCTGCTTCTTCTACTTTCTTTTTCTTTCTTTTTTCTTTTTTTGAGGGGGTTGTGCAAAGTTCTGCAAATGATTGTATTAATCCAATTATCATATGCTTCTGCCATGGGTTTCAGTGGCAGAGTTCCAGTAATTACTCTTCATTAGTATTCATTAGTACCAGGTTTTGCCTGATCTCAAGTTCATGTTGAATAAACTCGGCTGTAATATTTTTGATATGGGCTAGATGTAGAGGTCACCGTGGAGGCATTAATTAGGCCTGGTCGTCAGAAGATATTTTTGTGGCTCTTCAAATGAGTTTTGCTTCAGATGCGCCATGGCTTTCCACTTGTGAAGTGTGAGCAGATATGCAAAGCAGAGTTAGCAGCAAAGCCGACACTTCAGCATCCTAAGAATCTAAGAGCGTAGGCCACAAGAAAGCCCAAACACACAGACTGTCTGCAACGATCTTCCAAAAATGCACAGTGTTTCGGGACCATTTCTTTACAACTCTGACTTAAGCATGTATCTTCTGAACTCAAGTTAAAGTGGAAAGAGTGGGTGCTGGAAAATGACGCTGGGTGATTTTCTTGGAATAGATTTCTCCCCCAATTAGATGTTGTAAAGGATTGTAATATCTTGAAGACATCACTAACCAAATGCTAGACTCTGGAGGATTGGGGGAAAGAAATGGTAAAAACCAGCATGCTTGTATATTTTCTTTTTTAAAAAAATCCTTTAGACCACTTCTTCTTTGGCAATGTTGAGATACGTCTCAGAGAGGAAGAGAATAACTTTCTTGTGCAAGAGGAGTAGACATCTTCTTCGTTCAGAGGCTGTATACTACTGAAAGCCAGCTTCTGGGGAATAACCGCAGGAGAGTCTTATGATTTCATGTCCTGTTTGTGGGCTTCCTATAGACATAGAATCACAGAATTATAGAGTTGGAAGGGATCAAGAGGGTCATCCAGTCCAACCCACTTCAATGAAGGAATCTTTAACCCAATGTGGGTTAAAGAACCTCAGGCTCTACCAACTGAGCTGGCTGGCTGCCCTGATTCAGAAGGGCTTTTCTTTTGTTCTTCTGTTTTGAGTAAAAATGAAAACAGCATAATAACAATTTTTTTAAAAAAGAGGATGACATTGTTAAGCTCAAGCTAGCCTACACTTTACTCTCTATGCATGTATTTATGTATTTCTAGGTCAATGTCTTTTGATGTATTTAAAAAAGAAAAGAAATGTAATCTTATTTGTCTTTTCCATTTCATTAATTTTTGTTTGATTTTATAAAGTATTATGAACTTGAAAAAGCAACAGCTATTCAAATTATCTCAGTAGGTCCCAGACAAGTTTGCAAGATATGGAGGCTTTGTACAAGAGATATTGATGGCTATTTGCAAATAGCTGTATCTTTCAGAAGTTTCATTTTTTAAAGAAAATAATTTAAATAATAGGTAAGCAAGAAAATCTTCAGTGAACATTGTAGTCTTATGCATACTTTGGCTTTTGCCTTACTGAAATAGCAAATCACAAACATAATAAGGTGATGTCCAATAAGTCTGCTCTGAGTATGACTAACATTGGAGATCACCCAATAATGTTAGGGCTCAGATACTGAGCTTACTGTAATGCTATGCCCGGTGTATTAAATACCAGGAGTACTATGGATGAGAAGCCAGTCTTGTCAGTAGAAGCCCTGCTGTCAGGGACTGGACAGAGGAGGAATTGTGGAGATCGCCTCCCCAGCCTGAACCTTCCAGAGAAGAGGAAGACAGTATAGATTTACAACAGTGGTTTGCGGGAGGTCACAGCTCAGAGGCAGATGAAGGGCAAAGTTGGGAAAGTTGGGAAATAATGGGAAAAATGTAAATGGCTTACACTTATCACGAGAAAGCATTCCAGACCCTCCTCCTCCCAGAAGCTGGCAAACAATGAAAGTAGGAGAGCAAAGGGCTCAGAGACAAATGGCCCTAAGTGGCCACTGTAAGGTGGGTGGTGCAGTTGATGATTGAGGAAGTGGAGGGAAGGGGGTGGTGGTGGAGATTTACTCGGAGCAACACCATTACTCCAAGGGGCTGCATTTCTAAGCTTCTCTCTGTGAATATTGAATAAAAGACATTGGAAAGAACTTTCCTTGTCTTATCTATTTCTGGCAGCCTACCGTGGGGGGATTGGATTCCCTGATGCCTGACACCTGCACAAGGACTTCTGGTTATGTGACAGGGCTGTCTCCCATGCATCCTGCTCATTGGCGGGGCACGGAGTGTGAAGAATTCCAGAACAGCATGCGGGAAGAGGAGAGTGGGGAAACTCTTTATTCTGGAAAGCTGCAATGATGAAACATTTGCCATAAACTGTGGCATTGAATTATATTCCAGTTCATTATTTGCTGTTTTGAATTCCTTTGGTGTTTTCTTGTGCAGAATATTTAAGAATCAGCCACCCTTTCCCCCATGAGTAGGGCTAGGTAGTGTATAGGGCTAGGTAGGTTTTACTTCATTAAATTTCTCAGAGTTGCATCCAATGCTCTTCCAACTTGGAGTACATCCACTCAAATGAAATGATGCAACTAGACTTCGCTGCATTCAATGGGTCTGTTCTGAGTAATACCTTGGCTGAATGCAGTCCTTAGTCACCAACCACAAGCAAAACCAACCAATATGTACAAGCTACAAAAATTTAAAAGATACCAAAAAAAATAATAATAAAAAAATGGAGACACAATCATACTGTCAACAGGTTAACATATCAGATTATGGCAACTTATAAAACTGCTAAAAAGCACCACTGACACAATTATAAACCATCCAGTTCTGAGGTGGGGAATTAACAGCCAATCCCTCAAATATGCTCAGGTGCCTGGCAGTAGAGGAAAGTCTTAACTCCATGCCAAAACTATGGTAAAGTTGGGGTCAGGCAGGTCTTGCCTGAGGGGAGAACTTTGCAGATTTTAAGGGCTGCAGCTCAGTGGTAGACTTGCCACTTTGCATGCAGGAAGTTCTCATATGTTGCATCACGCCACCCTCTTTTCTTGCACAGCAACCAGAGTTGTGGCACTCCCCCCTCTGTCGCTGGAGTGGGCTACAGGAGTTTCCTCTTCGTTGCTCCAGACCACAGCCCTACCCCTCTGTCCTCACTGCGCCTACCATTTGGCAGCTCCTGAAGTGTGCTCTGTGGGAAGGCACTTTCCAAGAGTGTGTGGTGGTGACCAGTGCTACATTCCTAGAAGAAGAGGTGCCAGAACTCACCATGAACACCTCCCTTGTTCTCTTATAATGGCAAGGTGAGAGGTGCCAGAACTGAGTTTTGGTGAGTTCTGGCTGGGGGGAAAAGCCCTGGTGGTGATCTTAAGAGAGAGAAAGAGAGTGAGGTGGATCTGGCACTAAACACTGCTGATATGTAGCCCCCACAACATCCCACTGGGGAATAGGGCCCTCATTGGGGAAAAAGTTCTACACACTGGCAATGAAGAAGGAAAAAAATTACATTCCTTAAACAAATCTGTCAATAGACTCTGTGTTGCCAGATTGATTTTGTAAACTTGAAGTTTTCTTGGCCATGAAGATAATAAAGCCTCATATTTAATGAAACTACCTTGGAAAGAAGGCATTCTAATACACCTCAAATTTTCTGCAATAAGCATCCTATTGGCTAAGAGTATATATAATGCTAAGTTTTTATTTGTGTTAACATGGGAAGCAAAATTGTGATGGGACCATAATAGGGTTGGATTAGTTGAATTTTGATGGGACTATAAAAGGGTTGAATTTGAATGTTAGGCTTACTGGAGTTTGATTTGAGTTTAGGAGTATGCTTGGGAGCAGAGGGCAACAAAAGATGCTGTTAAGTCATTTCTGTCTACAGCATGCCCTGGTAAAATGGGAACTTGCCGATACAGCAGGCATCTGTGTCTTTTGTTTTTGGTGTTCTCCCACATTGAACTGTAGCAGAGTGGAGAATCAGGCTTGATGGGCTCCATATTTTACAACGCGCAACGCAACCCAACATCTGGGAAGCACTTAATGGAGAATTAATCTTGTTTTTAATGTGTGGGTAGCAGGGATAGCCCTAGGCATTTTGTTCTTGATTATTTGTGGTTAGTTTTATTTTTCCATCCTGTTGTCATGGTTTGCTGCCAAAAAAAAAGGCAAGAAGGAAAGCTTGGCAAGCTGTTGGGAAATGGACTAACCTGTAAGGTGTAATGGTGTGCTTGTAATATGGAGATTATTTGGTCTGCCATCCTAAGTTTTCTTCTTGATGAACTCAGTGGAAATTACCTCCTGGCAAACAAATAAACCTAGGATTAGGTTGTTTGTGTCCAGCTGGGATACTGAGTACACTGGAGGTAGTTGTTGTTGTTGTTATTGTTATTGTTATTGTTGTTGTTGTTGTTGTTGTTGTTCTTCTTCTTATTATCATTATCATTATCATTATCATTATCATTATCATTATCATTATCATTATCATTACAATTTATTACCCACTGTTCAGCCCAAGGTCCCTAGGAGGGTTATAGCAAATGAAACACACTATTAGAGGGTACCTTCTCCAGAAATCTATCCCCAGTTTCTGGGAATAGGAACACAATAGGCTATTCACTAATTAACTAAGGTCTGCTTTACACATGCCTGCTCATAACTTGCTATCTCATCATTTGATGGGCTCACAGATGAAGCAAACCACTTTCACTGAACAGTATTGGATGCAATCCAGCAAGAGTTTGTTGCAATTTAAGGTCCATGGAAATCTTTGGAATTTAATCAGCCATTTCTGTAGGCAGATAAAGCCCTACATGTGTGTCCTATCGCAGGACTAATAACATGATTTTTTTAAAAAAAACCTTTCCCTCAGAAAATGGGCAGAGGATCCAATGCATGAAGTTTTTAGTACAGCTTTTTTTTTTCTTTTTAAGGCAGTAACATGGCCCAATGCTAAGTCAAGAGAATATGAACGGGAAGCATTGCAAAGAGCTTTGCTCTAAGCTATTTGGTTATAAAAAGCATTTCACATTGCAAGTACAACATTAGGAAAAGAAACCAGGCACTTCTGATGAAGTACCACCCTTTACTTGCGATACAAAATGAAAGTTTCCTTTATTTGTGGCTGAGGGAAAACTTAAGCGCAAGGAGAACTTATCTTCTGCCTTGCCTTGCCTGGCGTCTTGTTTTAGGCTCCCGCTTTGTTTCTGGTGCAGGGAAAGAAGGATGTGTCTTTAATAAACAAGCCTGGGAACTAATACAAATCCATGTTGACAAATGCTTGTCAGGAAGAAAACCAAAGACGCAAAATCAATACACAGCCTTGCATTAAATCTCAATGCTTAGAGATAGATATCTTTGCCGTTCCTTTCTCTCTCTCTCCCCTCCTTTTTTGTTTACTAAATAGCTGTCCCTGATTAATTTAGGATAAACAAAAATGTGTAGACTACAAAAGTACCCCCCCACCCACGCAGATGATGATAATAATAAAAAGTTTACAGTGAACCTTTTTCAAACAGTCTTGTATTTTATTTTAAGGGGGAACAGGAAAAAAAGGTTACAGCCCACCCCTCCCAGCCTTCTTTCTTCTGACACCATTTTACTTTAGAAAATCTCAAAGTACAAGTGAATACATGACACTCGTGATGTCTCCAGTGTACACATTTTACGTTTGATTTATGACATTACTATATAGGTGCACTTGACAGCTTTCAGATTGAAGCAGAGACAAGAGAGCTTTAAAGTGAGATGGGTTATCTGGGTAAATCTATCAAGGGTTTCATCCTGGGAGAACAAGGAGAGAGGCTTTGTAGAGCCCTGCTGTGTAGCAAGCCTCATGCTGAGCACATCCCAAGCTCCCTGACAGTTGCGCACAGCCTTCACTGTAATAACGAATAAAAGGGAGCTCCCTGTAGATTACAGATCTTCCGTGTTTTGACATTGACCTTAATACATAATTTAACCACAAAGCCTGAGAAGTGTGGAACAAGATAAGAAAAGACCACAGAACTGGCAAATAAAGTGATGTTCAATCAGAAATCATATTTGTTCCTGATAGTGGAGATGTGGGCATTAAAAAGGGAGACAGAGAAAGATTGAGGGGAAAGAAGGAGAGAGAGGGAGAGAGGGAGAGATTGAGGGAAAATGATCTGGGTTATTTGAAGAGTTATGGATCTGTTTTAAAGGACATATGGCTGTCAAGTACAAATTTGCCTGGGAAAACATGGTAAAACACACACAAAGGAGTCAATAGTTATTACATTTTTCAAAATTGGAGGTTATTTCTTTTCTTGAGCAGTCTAAGCATGCCTTTAAGACTGGTCACTGTGTTCACACACAAACCTTGAACTTGGGGGTTGCAACAGGAATGCTACAATGCCATGCATGGATGATGCTTAGTTTGGGAACTTGAGGATACTTATGCCTTAAGAAGAAGAGGTGGATTTCCTCACCCATTTTATGGACAGAAACTACCTTTCGTGCAATAGAGAAACAGGGTGGTGGCATGGTAATAGTATATTTAACATATAGAAACAAACAAATGCAATCCCATACAGTATATGTCTACTCAGAAGTCAATCTTAGGGTTACTCAGTATATAGGACTGCACTGTTAGATGTTCATAATTAAAGCCCAGTGTAAATGTTTCTTATATTATTCCTCATTACAAGGATTTTGAGCAAATTTTAACCAAATTTACACATGTTTAAGCACAGTGATTTTCAGTGGGAGCAGTTAATGTGCTTAAAGCTCACTCAGTCATTTCAATCTCTGCCACTGAAATGGTAAAAGAGCCAGTGTGGTGTAGTGGTTAAGAGCGGTAGTCTCGTAATCTGGGGAACCGGGTTCGCGTCTCCGCTCCTCCACATGCAGCTGCTGGGTGACCTTGGGCCAGTCACACTTCTTTGAAGTTTCTCAACCCCACTCACCTCACAGAGTGTTTGTTGTGGGGGAGGAGGGGAAAGGAGAATGTTAGCCGCTTTGAGACTCCTGAAGGGGAGTGAAAGGCGGGATATCAAATCCAAACTCTTCTTCTTCTTCTAAAAGAGAATTTCCGTATGCAACATTAGTGGTTTATTAAAAGGCTGCCAGAATAACAAATTATTAGCTAGTGTGTGCCTGGGCACAGAAAGCAGAGTCCAGAAACAACCAGCATTTGTATGAACATAGTTTGGCACAGAAAAGTCAAGATGGTTTTGTAAAGGGAGACCATGCACAGAATTTTGAAAGTTAAATGTCCCCAGGTATGATATCCTGATTTATTATCTTAGCATTAGCCTGGAATCAGATTTTTCAAGAAGGTTCAGAGTAGGTAACAATACATTTCATTTATGCAAAAATCCTCCAGGATATTATCCAGCACAAGATCCACAGAGATTAATGGGAGCTCCATTCATGTGCATGGGAACTACCTTCTAGAGACCATACAAGCAAGGCCATCCCAAGTTCACCTACAGCTCTTCCTTCCTCTGACTGCTTTATCAAGTTCAGTCTATTACATTTCAAATGATGTCTATAGCTCATGGTACATTGAAAAGCTCTCGCACAATGAAAAAATAAAACCTAAACATTCTAATAATGGTTAGCATTTAAAAACCAAACCCTGTGGTAAGATCTGGTTTTTTTATACATTCATCGATAATAAAGTATTTGTGCTTGCAACAGCTATGGTTGGTATGCTATATGCTACGTTCTTTATCAAGAGATTCCTCAATAAGGAGATTAGTGGTTTTATTTATTTATTGCATTTATAACATGCCTTTCCTACAAGGAGGGCATGGCTGTGCACATACTACCTTATTTATCTACACAACAACCTTGTGAGGTAGGCTATGTAAGAGATGCCCACGGTCATAGCTGAGTGAGGATCTAAATTAGGGTCCCCCTAGCCCTAGTCCAATACTCTAAGCACGACAGCCTACTATCTCTGTCAGACAATCTTCCCTAAACTATGCCAGACAAACTATGCCCTAAACTATCTATTTCATAGATCCCTTGGTTTTCCAACTGGTTTTCCAATATCCTCAGAAACCCCAAGGATAAAATCCAGTTGGAAAACCAAGGGATCTATGAAATACCCTGCAAAGTCTGCCCAGCCACGTACATTGGACAAACAAACAGACGAATAAATGCACGTATCGCAGAACACAAGAATGCCGTCAAAAAAGAAGAAAAAACTTCCTCTCTTTTCCAACACATGAAAGAAACAGGACACGAAATTAATTTTGCAGATTCCAAATTGCTCTTTAACACGGAACATCACCACAAGAGAATAATCATGGAAGCCATCGAGATAGAGAAACACCCTCACAACATGAACAAGCGTGACGACACATCCCGCTTGCCAGACATCTGGAAATTAGCCCTCCCCACAAAAACTGACACCAGATCCAGAGGCACACAGAACGCCAACACCAATCAACCACACCAGACCCAAACCCAGACCCTCTCCACAGATGAATTACAGACACCATCCAGTAGCCAATCCATGGTGGCACCTCCGGATGCTGCACCCCCCTGCAATCCCTACACAGATCTGGCTGACACAAGCCACAAAACCACAGCTCGCCCCTATACACGAAGCCAAGCCAGAGCACAACTAAGTACAGTACAGCCATCTTCTCAGGAAAACTCTTCACAAAGTTCAAGAGGTCAAGACACAAAGACTTTAACAACTAATCCACACCTAATGACCCACCTAAGTGGTACTCAGGATATCACTCAAGAAATCACTCAAGATATCTCTCAAGTAATTAAGGAACAAAAGAAGAAAAGGCACACTAGCCTGGGAACTTCCTCTCTGCCCAGAACATTGGAGGCTATACACCACACCCCCTCTACAGTATTTATAGGAACTCAAACACTGAGATCCTGCTCTGTTCCAGTAACAAGAAGCCGAAAGCACCAGCCTGAAGATGACGAGTGAGACCTCGTCGAAACGTCGCCTAGACACCCCAACTTTTACACGGGAAGACACCCGAGGACACCAAAACCTGCATATATATATATATATATATATATGTTTTCGTAGATTTTCACGGGTACAGGAATGCAGGTTTTGGTGTCCTCGGGTGTCTTCCCGTGTAAAAGTTGGGGTGTCTAGGCGACGTTTCGACGAGGTCTCACTCGTCATCTTCAGGCTGGTGCTTTCGGCTTCTTGTTACTGGAACAGAGCAGGATCTCAGTTCCATGGAAGCCATCATGGAATCATGGAAGCCATCGAGATAGAGAAACACCCTCACAACATGAACAAGCGTGACGACACATCCCGCTTGCCAGACATCTGGAAATTAGCCCTCCCCACAAAAACTGACACCAGATCCAGAGGCACACAGAACGCCAACACCGATCAACCACACCAGACCCAAACCCAGACCCTCTCCACAGATGAATTACAGACACCATCCAGTAGCCAATCCATGGTGGCACCTCCGGATGCTGCACCCCCCTGCAATCCCTACACAGATCTGGCTGACACTAGCCACAAAACCACAGCTCGCCCCTATACACGAAGCCAAGCCAGAGCACAACTAAGTACAGTACAGCCATCTTCTCAGGAAAACTCTTCACAAAGTTCAAGAGGTCAAGACACAAAGACTTTAACAACTAATCCACACCTAATGACCCACCTAAGTGGTACTCAGGATATCACTCAAGAAATCACTCAAGATATCTCTCAAGTAATTAAGGAACAAAAGAAGAAAAGGCACACTAGCCTGGGAACTTCCTCTCTGCCCAGAACATTGGAGGCTATACACCACACCCCCTCTACAGTATTTATAGGAACTCAAACACTGAGATCCTGCTCTGTTCCAGTAACAAGAAGCCGAAAGCACCAGCCTGAAGATGACGAGTGAGACCTCGTCGAAACGTCGCCTAGACACCCCAACTTTTACACGGGAAGACACCCGAGGACACCAAAACCTGCATATATATATATATATATATATAAAACTTAAAGCATCCATCGGGGATTGGCATGGTTTTCTAAACTCTTTCTGCCATACTGCTTCCCTGACCTAAATATCCCAGTCCTGAATCTATTAGCTCCAACAAAGCAGGTGGTGGTGGAGGAAATAAATGCATGTCTATTTCTGCTGAAAGCGCTAACAACGGGTCAGGGATGGGGTGCAATGGAGTGGGTTAGATCAGGAGAACGGTGTCAAGGAAAGGATTAAAACCCTGCTCCCCAGTGCCACTTCTCTGGTTAGATTTGGACCCCTGCTACAGCTGTCTTGAAGTAAAAATAAAAATATGATCATGGATCATCCATAACGTATGTAGCGTGAGCCCGAGAGACAATTTGTGCACCAGCATCAAACTTCCTTGCAGCTTGAGCATGGGTGTACTCAAAGGAACATTTTGTTCCCGGACACTGAGGTCCAGTGCTGAGGGCCTTCTGCTGGTTCCCTCACTGCGAGAAGCGAAGTTACAGGAACCAGGCAGAGGGCCTTCTCGGTAGTGGCACCCGCCCTGTGGAACACCCTTCCACCAGATGTCAAAGGAAAAAACAATTACCAGACTTTTAGAAGACATCTGAAGGCAGCCCTGTTTAGGGAAACTTTTAATATCTGAAGGACTATTGTTTTTTAATATTTTGTTGGAAGCCACCCAGAGTGGCTTATTATTATTATTATTATTATTATTATTATTCCAGTGGAATAATAGGAAGGTCCAACAGACCAGGCCGGTATGTAATGGAAGCTGAGTGTACCCCAATCTTTTGCAGTGGTTCCTTGACAGATATGTGGGGCTTCTATGACTGGCAATCGGGGGGAAAGTTCCACTCCGATAGATTTGGAAACCACTGTTAGAACACGGAAAGATCTGGAGCACAAACCTATGTCATCACCAGAGCTACAATTATTCCCACCCCACCCGGTCAAAAGAAAACAACAAGATTTCACAAGTCATTCAAATAGAAGGGTGGGAGATCTGCTAAATTTCTGTGCATTATATATGTGGCCAATATAACAACTGTAATGGTAGAGAATATGTACGTGCGGAACAATAAAAAGATGCTAAGCAGGCCTTTCCATGTGCCGGGTACACAGTTCTTGATTTTCTCTTTGGTTGTAACTTCAAAGCTGAAACCAGCCATAAATCATTGGCAGGGTGGGAAATGCAATAAAAGACTTGGAAAGACACCATCAGGGGTACATCAAATGTGGACTTTTAAGAAGCACAAAAAGATGCCATGGCTCTGAACTTCGAGCCAGCACATCACCTAGTGATGATGTCAAATGCAGGGCCAAAAGGAATACGCTCAGTCTTAGAATGCACACACAATCTGATGATTTGAGGATGTGAATATCATCAAACACTGATATGTCACCAAGAAGCACAGAATCAATCAGAAGGCATCAAAGAGCTATGCTAACACGGCATGCAGGGAGAAATTCTGCAAACTGCCAAAGAGCAAGTCAACAATCGTTATCTGCACATTTCTAAAAGACTTCATATTTGTAGGAGTAGCTGCATATTGTATATAATGTGAAGTATAATGCTGTTGAGAATAGTGGTGGAGTGGTACATTTTGGAGTGCAAGAGCTCCTCATGAAGTCTCCATAGTCACACTGTCAAGATTTAATAGACATGCTTCCAATACAAATCCAAAAAAAATGCAGGCAGTTGTGTTAATCCATTATTACACACACACACACCAGCAGTATATAGCATAATAACCAATATATCAGGATTAACGTGACTGCAAAGTTATGAACAACTTTCTGGGAATAAGCTGAATTGAACTCTGTGGCGCTCAGTTCTGACTGCATAGCTTCAAGTTGTAAAACACAGTGGATGTTAGCAAAAGATAAATGCAACCTTTATCTTGTAGATGGCTAACACTTTGCTTAGGGGTTCAGTTTGCCCCCCTCCAATTTTTGATGGCCCTTCAATATTCAATTGATTGTGGTGATGGCAGCAAAATGTTGTGCTACGTTAAATACAGAGGTTTAAACCTCTCTGCTCAGCCTGGGAATGCACCAGAATGCAACAAGTCCCTCCTCAACTGATCCACATGGCGCAGCAAAAGGTGGGCCTGTGTGCAAGAGAGTGGTGTGTCTACACCCATTGCTGGCATGTGGTCCCCTAGAAATTTTTGCTATGGCTTTTAAAGGGAAATCCATACAATCCTGCAAAAAAGCATTATTTAAAATAAACTGCTGGTGTGAAGGAGAAACCTCATAAAATAAAAGAATGTATCTGTATGATTGTTTCCCTAATTTTCTTGTTTCCTTTTGTGCTAAATTGTTACAAGCAAACTTGAAAGGCTCATGTCATCTCACCCATTCACCAGAGCAAGGGCAGTCTTTTCAATTACCCTGGTGCTCTGACAGATGATGTCGTAACTCCTGCTATGAAAAAAATAAATAAAATAAAGTCCTGGAGCTGAGATTCCCTGGATTGCTCCTCCCCAGTATCACTGGCTGAGAAGAAAAATGTCAGGAGCTGTATTTTGTCACATGTTAAAGTCTCCAAGCCAAGCACAATCTGGCATTGAGGAAATATTGGGCACAGGAGAAACTCTTCCGAAGTAGATATATATGGAAAGAAATGAAACAGAAGCCATAATATTAGAATTGGCTCAGGAAGGGAGAAAAGTGGATGATTGAGGTAGCAGTGAACCCATGGCCTGGTTCAGGCCTGCCAAGCCATTTTAAGCTGCTCATCAGCTGCCATACTGTGATGGGTAGGAAAATATCTGTCTCGGCTCTGCTGAAGAACAGAGATAAAGATTGTCCTCCCCATCAAGGTACTGGGAGAATAGGTTTAAATCTCTCTGCCCAGCCTAGCATGATGATGGGACAACTTGAATGTCCATTACAGTGCTGCACTGGGTGGAGAGGAAGCTGTGATGGAACGGAATGTGGTGTGTGCATGGATGCATGCATGTGTGTCAGCACAGAGAGTGTGACTATTTTGGCCACGACTGCTGGTATGTGGCCCTGAACGAGTTGGCCAAACCCAACTTCAGCCCTCAGCCCAACTATCATGGAAGGGAGATAAGGCAGGAGAAGAAGGAGGGTTCACTACAAGTACATGCTACTTGTAATAGTGAAGCTTCCCTTCACAGGATGGTTGTGCAAAAAGGGGTCTTCCATCCTCACATCTAATGTCGGCCTTTGAGCACCATCAGTTAGATCGCCCTCTTTAAAACCTATGATCAATGGAAACCCATTCAATACAATCAGTGCTGACAGTGGTTGGCAAGGCTTTACACACTTTGCAAACTAGACCCCCTCCATTAACTCAACCTTTGATGTTTCATCAGACTCAAAATACACGATCCAGAAGGAAGCTATGCCGTGTTTCCATGTAAACCGAATCGTTCTTAAACAGGACTGTTCTTAAACCAAGGAACCACTGTATTTGCGTCCTCTTCAAGGAACGGAGGAATCAGAATCAGAATCCCCCTTCATGTAAAGGTGGTCTACACGGGTATATCAGCACACACACAGAGTTCCTTCACAAGCCAGTTGAATGCTTGGGTGGCAATGAGGCGTAGTGGATGGGGTGAATCAACAAGGCCTCACAATCCCCCTTGTGCATTTTTTTCAACGTATGTAGGTGGTCATCCTTTTTGATTGGCAAGCCCTCTCCAGGTGCTTTGTCTTTCCCATCACCTATCCAATCCTTTTAACAGGACATGCCAGGCACTGAACTCTGAGCCTTCTGCGTGCAAAGCAGTTGATTCACCAACGAACTGTGGCACCCCCTCCTCACATTGTTTTCATCGACACTTTACTGAGGAGGTGTGTGTTGGCAATGCCCATGTGGTTTGGGACCCTGCCCTTTCCGGGTATGAACCTTTTTATTGCAGATAAATTGATTTAGGACAGGATAGATAAAGCTACTGCTATAGCAGTGACAGGTTTTGAAAAGGAGACTAGGCCCTTAACCTAGTATAAAAGAATATCATACCACCCTACTTGCGTGACACAGGCCATTTTATAAGACATGGGTTAAATGGGTGTCTAGTGTGTACCTACAATGCAGCCATGAGGCACTTCAGAAGTCTTTGCTTCAGTCTGGGGTGTATAAGACAGATCCCACCTTGCCTTCAACAAGTCTGGAATCTTTCCAAACGATCCCACTTCAGTTCAAGATTCACCTGAATCCACTGCAAGGTCCTAATACTAATACTAAAATGTTTTTCTTGGAGTTTTTATATCTATATAATATACTTAGTATATGCTGATATACTTAGTATATAACTAACAAGAGAGTTTGAAATTAGGCTTGTGACTTCATTTTTTAAATATAAATATATATATAGTATATAATAAATATAAAAATAGTGCTTAAACATATGGGTGTGATTCAACTAAGTTACTTAGAAAAGACTCCTTGAAATAAGCATGGCTAAGTGTCAGGGAACTGACATCAGAGCGAGAGGCGGAGGCAGGGCTCCAGAGCGATGCCGGAGAGGGGACCAGCAGGGGGGAAGGAATTCAGCGTAACACCAGTAGAGAAGAGAGGGAGATGGAGGAATTGGAGACAGGGCTCCAAGACCCTTCACCCGAAACTAGTGGAGAGAGCGCTGGCACGCCCCTGCCTTCCCCTTACTTGCGCAGACGAGTTCCGCGCAGGGAACATAGGAGGAGACTTGGCGTCAAACAGCTTTTATGCTGGAAGAGGTTCAAGAAACGCCCACTGACGGATTCTGCAAGTGACTAACAGGTCACGGAAGGCGAGCTGTGAGCCTAAGCATGGTTGGGCAAGCAATCTAACTAAACCGAAGGCAATTTACGCACAAGTAACCCCCTTACAACCATTACACTAAGTTAGGTCAAGTAATGTCAGTGGGTCTACTCTTAGTTGAAAAGTATCCAGTCCAATTGATTTCATATTCACAATGTCTTGACATTTTTTTTCTCCATTTCACTATATGAAAGTTATATGTCCCAACTGTATCTACTAGGTGCCCACTATCTGACACTGGGTGTCCATTTGGCCATACAACTATTAGGTTTTTTTTTTTTAATGGCCTTGCCTGACTTGCTTCCAGAGTGTACCATTCTGAGGCTTCAGCCTTCTGGAGGAGATTATATGGTTAAATAAGACTTAAAGAAGTAAAGCAAGCTGACAGAGCCTTTTGGGATTCCTCATGGTCCTGCAATGAGTAATAACACCACATGTTAATTGAATTCCCTGCTGTGTGGATTGAACAAGTCCCTTTCCCCTGCTATCAGGGACAGCCTGGCTGATTTATATCACTTGTATAAGACTAGGCCGAGAATAAGAACCTGTTATTCAAAGGGTCATTTTGCAGTAGTAGTGGAACTAAGTCACCACAAGCAGCCAATTTTTGGTGCAATGCTCCTTTTATTCATTCGACATCAGTGTACATGACACAAGGAAGATCCCCGTCCCAAGGAGCTGCCCAGTTTGTCGATTTCTCTCATTGCCTCCTAGAAAACTTCAACATGTGAGCTGATCCAGGAGATGGTGAGCTGCAATCTTAAAGAGAACTAGAAATGGATTGGGACCCTCAGAAGTTGGGTGATCATGCCATAAAATGCATCTAGACAGGCAAGGACTGCTGCTGACATTCATAACCGCTGTGGAGGTTTGTAATAAAAATAAGTGTGTAAGATTGCACATTATCCTGGAAATTTAAGTCTATCCACAATAAACATTCTGCTTCATATGGGCAGAGATGGAAATGTATGAATTATTCATATTAGTTATGAATTCATGTAACACCCTAGCCATCAGTATGAATTATGTTGCATGATAATTCAGCCATTTTGGGGTGTGGGTGTGCAGTTACACACAAGCTTGCAAAGGCCCCAGGCCATTTCTATGGCACTTTTATTGACACCAGCCACAGTTTGTTGACCACTCAGTTGTGTTTTCAGGAAAAATATGGACACAGCCCAACCATGATTTTTAAAAATGATTTTGTGTATTTATAATATTATTATTTAGAAATATTGCTTCTGAACCCAGATGTGGTATAGCAAGATACCATGGCTGCAAAAAGCCAACTGGTGTCCTACTTTATGCCCCAGTGGCTATGGTGCCAGGTGTCAATCCGAGAGGTGGTTTTAAAACTCTCGTGAAAGTTCAGTTTTAAGTGAAAATTTATCCTAATATACACTTTTTTTGGATGCAATTTTGCCCAACACATTTTTGCAAGCATTTCCCCAAACAGAATGCATTTTTGTATGTTGTTTTCTCTAACATATGCATCTTCATGCAGACTTTCCCCTAATATATGCAATTTTGTACACAGTTCTGGGTTGGAGAAGTGCAGAGTACAACATTTGGAGAAGTGGGAATTCTGAAGGACAGCTGCATTTTGGTTTGTGTATTGTTGTGGGACGTGCAAATTAGGTAGGTTTTTATTCAAATGAATTTCACCCCATCTCTACTTATGCTCAAGCCAATTTAAATCTGGCCAGGTGGCAATTCTAGGTACATCTGGATATCTATATTTTTTTTAAAAAAAAGAAAGGCAGGGTGAGTAGCTTAACATTGTGTCTTACCTGTATTTTTTTTAGAAACAAATTCTCTTCTATTAAAAATAGTAGAACTAATTTATTAGCATGTTCAAATAGGGATAATAAAAAAAAAATTCTGTAAGGAAGAGAAAATCTTTTGGGGCCCAATTACTGTTAATTTGTAATCCTGGAGGTCAAGTGCCTGATTAAATATTAACATAGGAGAAAGGTCACTGTCTTTTGCGATTCTCTCTGCCCTGTTTCAGTATTCCATCAGATACAAAGAGCTCTTTCAGTGAGCGTTTCACGAGAGAAGAATTGTTTTGCTTGAGCCTAATCAAGGCCTGCCTTATGGTTTTCATCTTCAAAAACGAAAACCAATCACTTGTGGTGTCATATCTATGGAAGTTTTCATGGACTGGCTGGATGCAGAGACTGGTGGGACTGGTGGGAGGCACCAATTAGGGAACCCGCAAGGGAAGAAGGCTCAGAGCCAGAGGGTGGGTGGTGGGATGATGATGAGTGGTCAGAGGGAGAAGAGCAAGCAGCCTGGGAGGAGGAGTTGTCAGAAGGTGAAGAGGTAAAAGGATTTAAGGAGCAGGTGGAGTCTGTGGCAGAGAGAAGTCCAGTAGCAGACATAGAAGCAGAGGCTGGGCAGCAGGGAGACCAAGAGGCAGAGATGAGGCAGGCTGGTGAAGAAGCCAGGGGGTCTCCCCCTGCCTGTTGAGACTATTTCCTCTCCCCCTGGTCTACCAGAATCAGAAGCAGTATGAAGAGGGCAGAGCAAAGACAGACAAAGCGCCGGAGTCTCGGATTGCTTGGGAAAGGACCTAGGGTAGGAGGAGACTTAGGGTACTGTGGGAAGGTGGGGACCTTCAGTTCTTGCAAATACCTCATTGAGGCTAGACCTACTGGGAAGAGTTGCCACACTCATTAGGCCTGGCCTCCTGAGCTGTTTTGTTTCTTTGAATAAAGATAGTTAACTTCACTGGCACCATGCGAGTTATTGCTGACCTGCTCCTGACACCCACCGTGACAGAAGTCAATGCATCTAGTGGTTTGGTTCCTTTAAATGTTTGGATCATCAACCAGCAGGTGATACCGAGAAGCATCCAACTCCCAGTTCAGTTTCATAAGCTTCTTTTTGGGAATCAGATTCCCATCAGCTGTCTTTGGCATTCTTGACAGCAGTTGACCAACTCTGGCCGTAGGATGGCTACATCTGACTGCAAGCTCAGATTTGGGGGGACAGGCCATAGCTCAGCTCCAGAGCACATCTCAGGTTTAAGTCCTGGCATTTCAAGCTAAAAGAAAAGGGGCAGACTGCTTCTACCACCACCATCACTCATTATTGATGGTGTTATTAGTCTAGGGAAGAAAGCAGACATTTCCACTCCTGAGGCAGCTTGGGAAGTGATTTTTTTTTATCAGAACCGTGACAGGGAAAAGAGTTAAATTCTGCTCCCAGAGCCCCAATCTCTCTCTTTCGCCCTGCCCCAACAGCTGTTGCTTAAAGAACAAAAATCAGGCTTGTTCAATGCTGACATGTGTTTAGCATCACATCTAGTTCGGCCTTAATTTATTTAAACGAGCTGCATAAATCCCAACATGTTTCAGGCAAATAGCTCTCGATTAGCAAATAGAAGAGCAGATAGAGGCTACCTTTGGAAGAAGAAGAAGAAGAAGAAGAAGAAGAAGAAGAAGAAGAAGGAGGAGGAGGAGGAGGAGGTCTTAACAATTAAGCATTTCCCCCCTTGAAATAAACGCACGCAATGAACACTGAGCAACACTTCAATGGCCCATGAATAGGAATGATTACCGTGGTATGAAGTGAATGATACTTACACCTGAGTAAGGGTGTGTAAATATAGGCTTGCAGCCCAAAACATGCAAATGAACATACCAATAATTCTGCAGAGAAAACAAAATTTTAAAATATGTACAGGGATCAAAATATATTTCCTCAAAACGTAAGGAAAAACAGAAAACAAATCTCCTATGGTACAAAATGTAACTTAGGAACTTAGGCAACAACCATATACAGAATCAAACCACGAAGGCTCTGTGAATAACAACAACAAAAACATTTAACCCTCAAATAAGCAAGGACTGGAACAGCTTTCCGAACTCCTCACTGATCAATAAAAAGAATAGGATTCCTGGCATAGCTTCATATCAAAAGGCTTGTCTAACTGGGAATGCTTGTATAACTTAGGCCCCAAATCTCTGAAAGACTGCCTCCTTTCCAACAGACCCTGTCAGGTTTTAAGATCAGCAGGGCAGACCCTCTTGGTAGCTCCACTGCCCTCAGAAGCTAGGAATGTTGGGGGGTCCGGGAGAGGGAAATCTCTGTGGCAGCCCCCAAGTTGTGGAATCCCCTCTCCGCAGAGGCGTGTCTGGCACCTTCATAATACAGCTCTTGAAATCTGTTGGAGATGCACTTCATTGCCTTGGCTTGGACGCCTGAGATGTGCTTTTGGGATCCACCCTATTCCTGTGATTTGATTATTTTTCATGTTGAATTTAAGATTGTTGCAACCCTCCCTGTTACCTCCTGGCGAAGGTGGGTAATAAATTTAACAACAGCAGCAGCAAAGAGCATAATCATAGTTATATCCTCCATGTGAAGAGGTATCAGGGCTACATGCTAAGTGCCTTATGGGCTGAGAAAGTTCCAAAGTATGTAGGAAACTGTGCTCCTAATGCAGCATTTTACACAAGCTTCTTGGCAGAGAGCTCTAGTAGGTATTAAAACCTGTGGTCCTCCCAGACTCAAATCAAGGAATGGTGTGAGAAAGGCATGTGCCCAGGGCAGCGGGTGTGTGTGTGTGTGTGTGGGTGTGTGTGTGTGTGTGAAGCATCGAAACAGCATAATGTGTGAGAAAGAGAGCAGAAAACCTTTATTGCTACATTTTATGGACATTTTTCCTTCTCAGGTCCATTGGCTAATTAAAAGAGGAATTAAAAAATCATCTTGTTTTTAAGGTCTGATCTTATCAGCATTACAGTGGTACCATAGCTGTCAACGTTTCCTTTTTTTCAAAGGGAAATTCCCTTATCCCGAATAGGATTCCTCGCAAGAAAAGGGAAAAGTTGACAGCTATGCAGCAGTGGGAGGCCCCATTAGCTAAAGTGGTACCTCAGGTTAAGTACAGTTTCAGGTTAAGAACGGACCTCCAGAACAAATTAAGTTCTTAACCCAGGTACCACTGTATTATTATTATTTTTAAAATGTAAACTGCTTAAAAGTTGTGGTGATTAAGCTGTGTACGAATCCAGATAGACAGGTAGATAGGTAAGCAGATGAATTAAGACATATATTGCTCAATAGCCTAGTCGTAAAACAAGCCAAAACAAGAAGAAGAAAAAGGCGGAGCAGTGCCCACATAGGTACAACCAGAAAGGTATGGTTTATTTCTATTTATTTTCTCACATTAATTTTCTCCCTTTCTTCTGTCATGGAATCCAAAGGGTGGTTCCCCAGTAGGCCCCCAACCAGGCACTGAACAGACCCAGATACCTATTTAGCTTCAGCAAGCCAGGGAAAGGCTTTTTACTTCTTTATTTTATTAAATTTATATATCGCCCTTCTTCACCAAGAAATCCCAGGGTGATTTGGTAATATTGCTTTGCTAATATGGCGCCCTGAGTGAAGACAAAAGTTGCACCCTCCTTCCAGTATTTCTCATTTTCACAATAATTCATTTTGATACAGTTGCTTTTAAATATTTTCACTAGGTACCTGCATAAATATAGGTATTATTATTATTATTGTTGTTGTTATTATTATTATTATTATTATTATTATTTTGTGCCCTCTCAGCCCAGCACCCTGTACAGAGAAACCACCCTCATCACGTTAAATCCAGCACAGGTAAAACGGTAGTCTGATTTGTCTTCATACTATACCTTGGTACCCTATTAGATAGGGACTGTTGGTTATGTATCAATCCATTTATCATTCAACTGATGTCTTACAACAACATTAGCATAGCTCAACGGTAGCATAAAGTGCCCGGTTCAAACCCTGGTGATTCCATTTGTTAAAAAAGTTCAGTCAGAACACGTAGCTAAAAACCTTTTCTGGAGTGCCACCGCCAGTCAGGTGAGTAGACAACTCTGCCTTTAACTAGAAATGAGACAAAGCACGAGGACAATACGGATATGTTGGGTGCAAATGCTAATCGCACATGTAAACAAGCTCCATGGGGCACCTATAGTAAGATTGACTCTCTAGTCAGGAAGTCCTCGTCCTTTAACTGCCTCCTCATCCACTTTACCACCAGGTGGCAGTGTAGTAATTACAATCTGCTCTCTGGATTTGTATTCTTGCATCACCATAAAAAAGAGCTCTTTCCCAGACATATCTGGTAGGGCTTACCGTATATTCCTGTAGTCCTCTAGGAGGCTGTCCACCAATGATTCATCTGAACTGAATTCTGCTAAATCTGGTCTGTGCATAAATGTTTTGCTTTCTCATTTTTAAAATGAACTGTGAATACATATTTAACATTTAATGATAGGGCTTACCCGAGAAATGCCAGAGAGGCAAAATAGCCTGCATTTTGTGGGAAACATATTAAGAATCTGAGGTATCTAGAAACAGCTTTTGGGAAAGTAGTCCGGTGTTCAGAGTCCAGGCAGAGGGGCCTAAAGAGCATGACACATATTGGGCTGCCGTTAGTTTTATATGCATAGATGCTGAAAAAAAGAAACTACGGAAGAATTTATGTCAATTCATGCTTTCCAAAACCTTAGCTTGCAGGATGGTGTTTTGATTTATTGTATGTAACAGATTTCATTAATTTTTTATTATATTAAACAAAATATTATACGCTGCATTTCAAGACAAAATCTTCCCGAGACGGCTTACATCAAACTACAATATCCATGAAACCACAATGTAAAGGAACCACTGCAATATTAAAACAGCTGCAGTTAAAACAATCTAGGGCACCACATATCATTTAGTTTCAAATTTTTGTAATGGTGTAAGTTCCTTTATTATTAAGTCTCACACAAGAACACTATTTGTTTCCTCCCTATAGATACTAATTTATTGGAGAATGTGAGAATTCAGCAGAGGATGTGCATAGACACCAGTAGATCTGCACATTCACACAGAGGGAAGGAGAATGTGCAGAACATGAAACCACGAATAAGGCAGTTTGAACGTTGGATAGTCAGCACATATAGTCTCCAAGGGATTCTGGAAAATGTGCATTATGGAAAAATTGGCCAGTCAGGCAGTATAGACATTGTCTATTTGTCAGTGTCCTGATTCTCAGCCTACTTAGCATTTTGCTTGTGAAAAGCCCTGCCACAATGGGGGGAAAATTGTGCCTTTGTTGTTACCATTGCAACAGATTAACACAGCTTCTCTTCTATGGAAACTGCATATAATTTAACAGTTTGTGCATTGAACCGTCAAGGAGGAAACAGTGATGAAAAGACAATGGAAACTCATCCCAGATTTGTCTCATAAAAAATAGCTTGCATTACTATGGGTTGAAAGTCAACATTAGTCCTACTTAGAGTAGACCCATTAGAAGCCATGGGCAAGTCCACTGCATTCAGTGAATCTACTCTGCATATGACTAATCGGGGATCTCAGGCAATGCATTTACCATCTTGTTACCCAAACTGCAGGGAACTGCTGAGCTATCACTCTAAAGAGGACACAAAATGCACTAAGAGTTTATTCATCATTAGGAAAAATGCACTGGGTTCATAAATACTGAATACAAATTGCAAAAGTAATACAAATGTTAAAGGACATGGCCTTTCGTTAGATCGAATGTCAGTTCTGCTTGATTTATTTGGTTAATAGACAGAGAACTGGTAGCGAATCAATTAATAACAAGTAAAATAGAAATTACAAATTTTGGGGGATCTACAAATGATTGGCTGGTTGTGGTGTGTGCCTGTGCATATGTGCAGTTGCACACTGCTGTGACAGTCTATAAACTTTCTCACCTATATAAATAAATGTGTGGGAAATAACCAAATCTAATAAACTTTACAAATTTGGCTCAAATTAAGATGACAATACAGCGATGTTATAGTGGTCTAAATGGTTAATTACTGGAAGAGTCGTTTTGGAGAAGAAGCAAAATACAAATATAGTCCTTCCTCTGAATTATATAACGATAAGGTAGGACTGAAATATTTAATTCTCTCTGTACGTACAGAAATACAAGCAAACTATTAGAAGAGGGAGTTTACAATAATTTAACATAGAGAGACAATCTGCTGAGGATCTACACTATATCCTCATTCTGTCAATCATTGTTATAGCTTGTGTTGATGTATTTATAGGCACTTCTGTGTAATAAGTGGTAAGTATTGACCATACAACCTCTGGGTAATTGCCTCCTACATAGTTCGATGTAATGTAAAAGCTCCCATGTTTGAGCTTCATTATGCTTCCTGTGGAAAGAGCCTGAAGACTGGATGTGCAATGACATTTCCCCCCAACTGTATCACATCTGGGTGTTAACACAGTGGCAGACCTCTGCGGAACGACACTAGCCAAATAACCCACCGTGCTGGGCTGCATTAGATTGTTGTGCATGTCAACTGTTTGCATTGTGATGAGCCAAAACATTACGAGGAACACTGCTGTTCCGAAAACGACATTTTCGAAACCATTTTTCATTTTATAACTCCCACAAGCTTAAGTGCTTGCCACCTGCAAACCCAGCTTGGTGACTCAACGCTGCTGCTCTTTTAAGCCAAAGAATTTGCAGCGATTTTTAATGGGGAAAATTAATTGCAGAGTAAAGGGCTTAATGGCTTTAGGAAATGAGCAACATATGTCCACATCCAATAAGAGGGATCCAGACATGCAATTGTTTGCTGCTTAGGGTAAGATTTTGTGCAACTCCTACAATGGCAGTTAGGCCAAACCCCCTAAGCCCCACTGAATACAATATACATGCTTAGAATTGCATGCTTTAACCTCCCTACTAGAAGAAAAGCTTCTATTGGACACTAAGGAGGAAGAAGTATGAATTGAAGGGTGAAAGAAGAGAACGAAAAGCACAGTCTATGCACACTTTGAGAGCAAGTCTCACACAGAGTTACTTCTGAGTCAACATACAAAGGACAAAGGCTGTAGAGAGTTTTCTCTGCTAGAGTTGTGTGGTCTTTTTTTTTGCTGCTGCTGTTTTTACTTTGCATTGATCTTAATAGCCTCCAGCATTTTTTTTAGGCTGATAGGTGATTACTAGGTTTGTTTGATAATTATGATTTTACAGAGGTTGGAGTGGGAATGGCTTGAATGTATAGGGGCAATAGAGTGGGGGGGGGGTGAGGACTGGCAGACGTGCTTATCTCCCTCAGGATATTCTAAGTCTGGGGTCAGCAAATTTACCACGCCTCGGGCCGGTGTCTCCAGCACCGATCGCGCGGTGGGCCGGAGGGTGGGGGAGCGCGTGCCCATATGCGTGTGCACATGCTATTTCCGGCACACTTCTGGGTTGGAGGAGCACCGGAAACAGCTTGTGCGCATGTGCACGAGCCTCCTCCGACCCAGATGTGCACTGGAAATAATGCTTGCACATGCGCACAAGCTATTTCTGGTGCTCCTCCGACCCGGACGTCAGCAGCCGCGCAGTGCAGCGCCGGTAAGAGCGGGCAGCGGGGGTCACCGTGGGCTGGATAAACGAGTCCCTTGGGCCTTATCCGGCCCGTGGGCCTTAGTTTGGAGACCTCTGTTCTAAGTTTTGTCTGTCTCCTCCTCCTTCCTGAGTTCTACAAAGGCGAAAGTGAGACGAAGGATGAGTTAGCAGTGCCAACTCCTGGACTGGTTGTAAGTAAGAGGGCAGGCTGAGAGTAGTGGGGCAATTTTGCACTTGCCTCATGGGCCAGCTGCCACTGAGTACAAGTCCACTCTGCTCAACTTCCTGTTTTCAAAGAAGGCAACCTACAATGCCCCAAAGAGGGGGAAAGAAAAACATTGCACACAATGGGTTCCTTTTGTCTGGAGGAGGCTGGGATCCAGCAGAAGCTCCTACTGGAGTATGGGGGCAGGCAAGGGCGATGTGTCCCATTTTGCCACTTGAGGGGAAATGGGCAGTGCCAATTTGCCCTGCAACTGCCACCACTGCCACCACCACCTCCCTGCTCCTGCCGCTGCCATGCGGGTGATCTCTCACCCCAAATCACGCGACATCTTGTGCACTCCACAAGCTCTTGCATGATTTGAGGTGAAATGAACACAATCTTGTCACCAAATGGTGCTTTTCCGTTGATGGCAGGGCTGGCAGGGCACCCCTGGGTGATGCATAAGTGGCCTGAAGCAGAGGTCTCACTCTGTCTAATAGCTTGGCATAATCTGGAGCAGGCTGCTGCTGGCCCTTGCACTCTCAAGCTGTTTCAGAGGGTTCGCCAGTTCTCTGGAACAGACTTTCCAGGGACAAAGAGGGGTGGGGAAGGGGAAGGCGAGATCCACTAGTGTCCTATAAGCAAAACTCCACTCACAGGATGCTCATTCCAGTGAAAACTTAGGACCTAAGCCACAAGAACTATGTTGTGATATCCTTTCAAAAACGCATCAAACAGTGAGAGGGTTCAGATATTACTTAATGTGCCTGTACAACCGGGAGAGAGGGAGAATGGACAGGGTTGCATTTTTCTTCCTTCCTTTCTGGCACAGATCCCTGGGAAAGGACTGCAGCTCATTGGTAGGGCCACTGCTCTGCATCCAAAAGGTTCCAGATTCATTCCTCAGCATCGCTAAGTAGTAGTAGGGAAGACCCCTGCTTAAAATCCTGGAGAGTGGCTGCTGGTTAGAAAATAATTCTGAGCCAGATGCGGGACTATAGAGCGCCCCGCTTTATAGACCATGCTTTTTAAAGCTCTGTTCATACATAGGTAGGTAGTGCAATAATTTTAATAGCTCTCTCTTTTTTTTTTGCCTCCTCGTTTCATTTAAGTTCCCAGTGTCACCTTTTCCACTTTGTGAAGTGATTACAAAACTGATGTGCCTAACCTGAGATGCTAATACTGTGAAAACGCCTGGAGTAAATAGCTGGTATGTAAATCCCCTCGGCAAGTAAGCTCTTTGCAGTTCACTGTAATGCTAAAATTTGTATTTCAGCTACAGGGAAGGCAATTACATGCAAATAGTCCAGAATGTAAGGGGGAGGGGACCTCTCTTAAGCTACTGAAGTGGAGCTATACAAGGGGGGGGGGAATCATATGGCACAACTGCATAAGGTAAAGATTTGAAACTCCAATGACGTTTTCTTTCATTTGGCCCTCGTTCATTATGTCAAAACAAATCAATTTGCCTTGAAAGATATAATGTCTGCCTGTCTCTGCACAGATGAATGCCCTAGTTATAACAATGTATGGATATTTAGATTATGAACTTCTGTTCACCAGGGTGATAATAAACATACATTCTGCCTTCCCTGCCTCTAGAGCTGGAGGCAGATATTCACCTTGTCCTAGTTAGAACAGTCATTGATACAAGATACCAGCAGTCATATTAATAAAAGTTGCTGCATATTTTCCCTTAACCTCCTTTGTAAAATATAGCTTAAGCACCAGAAAACTTCCTTCAGCAATGAAAGGAGGTTCTGAATGTGCCCCATCACACATCAGTCTGCCACTTCAGATACCCGAACACCTAAAAAAATAGGTGAGTTGCTTAATTCATTTTTAGCATGTTGCAGTTATCACTTTTTTCTTCTTCTAACAGAGACACTCTGCACACTTCAGTAGCAGACGAGCAGGTAGAAGTTAAACAGATGCTGTTTTCTGCAGCACAGCAGAACTTCCATGTTGGGAAAAAGCCTCACCAGTTGCACTTGCCACAGAACTGTTGAAGGTGCAGAGCCTCTGTCAGTGAAAAAGATGGTGGGCAACCTTTGGGCCAATCCTATTTCATAGAATCATAGAGCTGTAGACTTGGAAGGGACCCCAAGGGTCATCTAGTCCATGTTATTTCTATCCTGTCCTTCATCAAGCAAATCCAAGATGAACAACAAAATAAAAGCTTTTTAACATATCCCATAACTAGGAATGGGGGGGGGGGAATGAAACTGAGTTCACATCTGAAGACAAACCTATCTAATATACAGTTTACTGAACAATATGGGAACCGAAATGTAGCTGTCCCTCAAAATTTTCACCAAATTTTAAAGTCCTGTTACTAAGTAAATTGTGCATAAAATGCATAGATTAGTAAAGAGAACATCTAAAAATACAGCATATTAGGGAAAATCTGCATATAAAAATATGTAGATTAGGAGGAATTCGCACTGATGAAAGATTTCTGAAGGGTTATTGCAATGGAATATGGCTGAAGCTTGCAAGATAAAATCTCATTTCTTAGTATGTTATTTCTTACAAAACAAATTAAGCAAATAATGAGGGTTGTATCGAATGCTGCAATGTTTCACTGGTGCAGTGGGGGTTCCATTTCCTCCCCTCCCAAAAAAATCTGTTCTGGATCTGATTTTGAGGATGTGCAGGGGGCTGAATGGGACAGGAGAGGGAGAGGAAGAAGATCCATTATGTGCACTGAAGTATCTTGCATTAGCTGAGTTTACATGTTTCACTTGGGGTGATCTCTGATTAGAACCATATCCCTGAATGGTTTCATCAAGGCTCTGGTTCCTCAGAGCATTTACTGGGCTAATTTCATTTCAATTCCATTACTTATTTCTTTCCCCAGTCTAACTACTGTGGTTGGAGCACGACACAAAATGAGCATTCAGATGATGCACACGTATCTCCATGGAGAGACCTTGGTCCTCCCCAAAACAGACGATGAACACAAAGCCATATGTTGCCATGACAATCATGCTGCTAAAGTCAAATATTAGACATACCTGGAGTGCTAATATGATGTTCCTCCATCATATTAGCACACCGAAAATATATTTAATAACTCCAAATCCTCTGCCTGAGGCAGCTTCTTCATTCTACCACATGGCAGGGCCAGCCCTGTTGTGATGCACACAGAAAAACCTATGCCACACAGCAAAATGGTGTTACTTCTTGGACTCAGCCATAATGTGAATCAGTCCTGCTCTTTTAGTACATGTGCTTATTATTAAGCATGTTTATTGTCCCAATCACATTTGCTTGTACGGTCATGATTTTGAACAGGCCTAATTGTGCAAATCAAGTACTGCTCAGAATGAGAAACAAATGAGTTCTAATTAAGGGCTGAGGTCTCAGTTGTACTTAGAGTGCTGTCCTTTGTACATTTCCTCAGCCGATTCATTAAGAAAACACAAAATGCACAGAAATAGTGAATAGATCGAGGTGGTTGTGGCTAATCACAGAGAACCAGAACAAGTTACAGGGTTGGCTTTGTTGTTGTTGTTGTTAGATTTACAGATTGTTCAAAATAGTTGCCATTTCCCAGTCTCTCAACTGAGGTAGACAAAGGAAAGATACCGTATGATGGTATGTCCCTTTGTTTATTTTCCTGGAAAATGTCTACGCTACCCTTCAGTGGAGTGCATCAGAACAACCCAACAGTAAATAAAACAAGAAGAATTCAAAACACAAATGGTAGGGTGATAAAATCCAACATAAAAAATAACAGTCAGGAACAGCTCACATGCTGGAATTCTTGCAAACCAACAAATTATGTCTGGCTGGTATCGGAATAATATCAAAGTTAGCACCAGATGAACGTTCCAGAAAAGGAGGTTCCGAAAATGGGAACGCCCTCTATTGAGTCACTGCCTGCCTGATTTCAGATAATTGTGGTGGTGGATAATTGCACAGAGGACCACATTACAACTATATATTCCAATGCAATTTCATATTTAGTGGTCTTGAAGTATGGGACAATATCTTTTTGGGATGATAATGAAGAAGAAGAAGAAGAAGAAGAAGAAGAAGAAGAAGAAGAAGAAGATCATCAGGGATAAAGAAGAAGTAGTAGAAATAACTAGGGATGGGGGAGAAAAAATTGCTTAAGTTCACATTTTATTATCTATTTAACCTAATTTACACTTCCCAAAACAATACAAACCAAAGCACAGCTATCTTTCCAACTTCTCCAAATTCTGCAATGTACTCCTCCAACCCAAAAAGTGTACAAGGATATATATGGAAGAGGAAAGTGTGCAAAACGGGGGGGGGGGTTATTGGGTTGGTTTTGTTTTTATTATGTATTCTGTGTTTTTTATATTGTAATTTTATGTTGTGAACCGCCCTGAGATTTACGGGAATAGGGTAGTATACAAATTATATATATGTATGTATATGTGTGTGTGTGTGTGAAGAATCATGCATTTTATTAGAGAATTTGTTTGAAAAAAATGTACATATTAGGCAAAATTGCATACAAAAATGTGTATATTTGGAGAAATGTGCATTATAATGCCAATAAATTTTCATTGTGACTTCAGTAATAATAATAATAATAATAATAATAATAATCACAAACTAATATGGAAATGTGACAAACTTAAGACTTGAAAATGAGAAACTGAGAAAAACAGAAAATGACAGCATTATTAACTTCTTGTTATACAGCTGTTAAAGGCACAGGAATACAGTCAAGTCTGGAAATCTATCAGGTATGTGCAGGAAGTATGAAGATCACTGTCCTATTGTGGATTTAAAGACCTTTGTGACTCTTATCAGATCATCTACCTGATCAATAGTATCGCAAGCTTTCAAACTGTGCAAGATTTTTCTTCAGGCTTGGGTGCTCAGAAATGAAATAGAATAAAATAGAAAGGGAAACTGGCATGTCCCAGTTTGGCTGTTAATTGGTTAAGGAACTCTGAGAAGAAAGAGGAGACTGTGATAATTCTGTTTCTCCTTGCTTGTACTAATATATGTTGTTTCTGTATTTTGAGGGCATACTAGACATATTCTTCTAGACATATTTATACTAGACATATTCATCTGAACTGGTAACTTAGTAAAACGCTGACAACTTTGAAAAATAAAACCCTTTTGCTAGCAATTGTGGTTTCATTCAGGCTAGCTTTAAAGTTCATCTGTTTTTCAGATCTTCAGCCTATCAGAACTTCCAATAATGTTTCTGTGCCTTTAAAAATTACATGCCCTGTCTCATGAGTTTTTATCATATGTGGATATTCCCACAAGCTTCACCTGACAGAATTACCATTACTACTTCCTTGTTCCTTGCAACATTATTATTATTATTATTATTATTATTATTATTATTATTATTATTATACTGCCCTATACCCAGAGGTCTCAGGGCAGTTCACAGAACAAAATCAAAATATAAAACCACTAAATATATGATGAAAAAACAACAACAACCCAATAACCGCCTCCCCCCAAAACCTCTTAAAAGTACTGGAGCCATCTTAGATTCGAGACCTGGCAAGTTTAGTTCTGTAGCAAGCAAAGACCTTCCCAGTAATCTTGGAGCTGAATAAAATGACAGGACTGCTAACCTTTTCATACCAGTTCCTATGCCTTTAACAAGCAGCTTGATCTACAAACATAAGCATGGAGGGATTTTACTTCCCATGCGGTGAAAAGCTTTACCTGTTTATTTCTGAAAATCAAGCTGCTACTAAAGGCAGAGGAGCAAGCTAGCTTGCTTTTGTCAGCTGGCAACCCTAGTGATGGTTGTGGCTACTCAATAATGAGAGACGGGCATGACATTTTGGTGCCTGAGGCAAAAAAGAAAAAGCCAAATAGTGTCCCACACCAAGATGGTAAAACAAAAACAAATGACCATTTGCTGTCCTTTGATATAGGCACCTCCCCAATTTGCAGTGTGAGGGTGGGTGCCCCACCCTGTTGATGGTGGACCTCCTTTGACAACAGCTCTAAAAGGGTTTGGAGCATTACAGTAATTAACTAAAGAAAAGCAAATATTATCAGACATAGAAACTTTTGGGGAAGGCTTTTGTTCGCATGGTTGTGAGATTGCTTCAGAAATTATTTTGACTTTCTGACTTATGAGCTCTAATGAAATAGTTCTGACGCTCACGTTACTGACTTGACCAGCATTTAATGCCTTTGTTGAATGAAACTATGAGTAAATACATGGACAAATTAACTATTTTTGGCACAGAGTTTTTCATATCGGCCAACTGACACAGAAACGATTCCAGCTAATTTCCTTTCCCTTCTGGCAAAAGGCTAATTAAACACTTTAGGGAGATATTCAGCGCTAAGCCTCTGATATGCAGGCAAGGTTTCAGGACATTTTTGAATGCTTGCTTTAAGTGAGGGGTAGAGGCTTGGTTTATTCAGGCTGCAGAGTGCCACAATTAACACACAGAAATAATCCCACCAAATTAAAAAGGCACTTATATGCCTGTGTGTTCCATTTCTTTCAGAACTTCTTATATTCCTTGCTGTTCCAAGGAGGTGCCAGTCCTCTGGAACAAAGCCAGATTTCCTTAGGGGAATTGTGGCTCCTAAAAATTGGGTTGCCAGCTTTTTAACATGATGCCCACAGCTGTCCCTTTAAGAGCAGCACAAGCTGCAGCAAGTTAGCAGGTGATAATGTCTGAGGCAATGCCAGAATCTTTCAAGGACATACTTGGGCACAGCAGGGACAGAGGGACATTCAGAGGGCACTTGACCCCTTGACTGAAATTCCCCACACCTGAATTAGTGGAAGAGAGAGGAACAGGTTCGTGGAAGTGTATTAATAAGGAACAAGGCAGGCAAGGGAGCAAGCAAGAGGAGGCCTCCATCTGCAGACAGTGTTGCCTGGGCATTTGTACTTGCTACTTTAAAAGCTCTGGACCTGCAGCTGCTGTATCTATGGTTCTGCTGATCCCTTCACATTCCCATTAACCTCCCTTGCTTGCCGCTGCTTCAGAGTGTGATCACAGAACAGATGCAGTCCTGTATGGCTCTAGCAGTTGTAGAAGCACTAGGTTTTTGAAGAGGGATAAAAGAAGAGTAAGATTTTTCCAGGAACAGGTGCAAAGAAGGCATCTAAAAATAAAAATAAAAAATGGCCCAGATACCTGGATTGCTGAAGAGGGCAGGAAGCTGAGTTTTCTTTCTCTTTCATACATTGCTGTGGAACTTGGGGAACACCTCCTTTTTACTTTGTTAGTGCAATCATATGAGTGCTTATTTATAAGTAAGTCCCACTGTGTTCAGCTTGGTCCCTAAGTACAACTAGCAGCCACTCGCTGAAGGAAAGCCTTCGATTTCTAGGTTGAGCCCTGGAACCACGGCATTAAAAGCTGCCTGGAAGATAGCTTGTTGTTGCAACTGTACACTGTGCACTATCCAGCCAAGAGAAATCTGTACACCTGAGCTGCCTGGGGCTTTCACATCTGAATGTCCTATAAGTAAGATCAAAGGGACTCTGACCACAGTGTGGAAACACACATGGCTATGGTGGGGCATTCACAAAAAAAGCTTATGCAGGGGGTTTGATTAAATGACCTTTGGGATACCTTGCAACTCTACAATTCTGTGATGCAGATACTTCCACTCTTTGTCCATGAGGCTGCACTGTGTGCAAAGTGCCATGTGTGACTTACCTTATACTAATCAGAGACATGAGCTTGCATGAGGCCAATTGCTGACAATGTCCTGTACATGAGGCAGGAAGGACATCCAGGAGCCTGAAAATTAGTCATGGCCTCCATCCCTTATAGCCTGTCTGTTAGTCTTGTTTGTTACACAGATAAATAGGGTGTGGTGGTAGGGTGGCTACATGGTATACTGCTGAAGAAAATGCATACTAATGAATCAACAGAAAGCAGTGAGATTTGGAACCCCAGATTCTTCATTGGGGCTGGATGAGTATTCAGAGCACTGAAGAGTAGAGCAAGCGCTCTCTTATATGTCGATTTCAATTGTGGACTGTGCTTGCTTTTGCAGATAAAAAGAAAGCTTTACTGTTACAGTGGTACCTCGGGTTAAGTACTTAATTCGTTCCGGAGGTCCGTACTTAACCTGAAACTGTTCTTAACCTGAAGACCACTTTACCTTATGGGGCCTCCTGCTGCCGCCACGCCGCCGGAGCACGATTTCTGTTCTCATCCTGAAGCAAAGTTCTTAACCTGAAGCACTATTTCTAGGTTAGCGGAGTCTGTAACCTGAAGCGTATGTAACCTGAAGCATATGTAACCCGAGGTACCACTGTATTTAGATTTCCCCTTTGTTAGAGATGGTTGGTTCTTGCTGATTTTCAGGTTGCAGAATTTCTAGGGATCTCCAGGTCAAACAACAGAATATGCATTGATCTTCTTTTAAAAACTTATCTAGTCCTATGGGGTGATGCCCAACCACGCAAAAAGAAGTGGGCAAGTAATGTCAAAACTGTATTTTGACTTAGAGATGTTTTGTTACAAAGCACACTAGGTAATTAATGCAGTCATATTACCTGGAGGTGGAGAATCACAGTGGTTTGAATACTGAGAGGAAGGCCCCATCACTCATGGCTCCCTTGATTTCAGGACAGGATACTTTTGCACATCTGCTCCCTGATAGAAAACTGTCATGCTGGCGGTTGAATGTCTTCTGCAACACAATATTGTCATGTGTTGGCCTTTGGTGAAACAATGAAATCAGTAATATATTTATTTGATGGGACCAATCAGTATGTGGAACATGAAGGAGGCAGACAAGTTACATATTCACAAAACCACAGAACGTGTCTGACCATCCACACAAGATATATCTCTTATCAATGATTTATAGTATAAGTCAAGTGAATAAAAATTGCATAGTCTGCAGGGGCACCATTTTGGATTTCATTAGGTAGAGGGGAGATAGAGGCTTTTGACTGACATCTGAATATAAACCCGAAGTGTTTGAGCTGTTGAAATCAGGTGTCAAAAGCCAATATATGCTGAGTCCCCTACATGTCATTGGGGTATGCATGCCAGTTTGCTACAGGCCAGACCCATCACAAGCTGATTTTTCTGTGGTCACCAGGCACTGAGCTGTGCTTTAGCCTCAATTCTTAGTCTGCAAAGTGAGAATAATAATTATTACCTTCGTCAACCCAAGGTTTTCTTAATAAGGGCCTTTAAGCATTTATATAGTAAAAGTATACTGTAAATAAGAAACATCTGCCAAGGAAGTATGTGCAGCTCCTGTGCACTCTTTAAGTTGACCATTATCTCTCTTTCCCTCCCTGACTCCCACGTCCAATGCATACACAATTTGGTTATTATTTGGTTATTATAATTGCAAGATGAGCTAACATTCTAAAGCGTCTTTGGGATTTGAGGCTTAGTTAAATATGCCCCTCCAAAAAAAGAAAAAAAGAAAAAAAAAAGTTCCCCCTTGCTTTTTTGATATAATACTTTTGTTATCACTGTATTAATAATTTCCAGGGCACTGTGGAAGACTTTAGTAAGCTGTTGCTGTGTCAATTTCACAGAGCTATATTTTTGTGCTCATTATTATTCTTGGATGTCTCTAATTTACATCTAAATGTACTGACTAATTTTGATTCAATCATGTCAAAAGTGATAGGTAATGTGTGGGAGGAGATGACAGCCCTACCCATCAGGAATTGCCAGAATGTGAATTCCTTGGGGCAATGATTTAATGCCCAAGTCAGGCACTGCTGTCAGAATTGGAGGCCAAATTATGACACATTATGCTGTACTATGGACTTGCACATACAATACGTATGAAAAAGTGACTGAGATTGGAGTCATTAAACTATGCTTTAACCATTGCTACATTTCTCTCCCCATCTCCCTCTCTCTCTCGCTTGCCACATTTGTTCGGAATTCCTAATCGCAGTACAGAAAATCTCGTCTGTAACAACCAACAGCCCAAACCATTTGGGGAACCCCGTGTGATTAAAGCAGGTAGTAAAATGGTGGCACTTGATGTGTGTTTCTGCTTAGCCTTTTCTTTAAATCACTTACATTTTTGAAAGCAAGTGACATGTCAGCTAGATGTTCACAGAAAGGGCAGGTTTTTCTTTATTGCATCATGCGCCTCCTCTCCACCCGAGAATTTAGAAAATCGACAACTGCTGGGCAACAACTCCCCCCACCCTCATCATAACTGTTAGGCTTTTTTACAGCGATGCAAAGGATGCTTTGCATAATGGATAATTCATTCTAATTATTACATTCTCTGTGCATTTCCTTTCCTTTTTTAGCTTAAGGGGAATTTATCTGTCAAATGTTGGACTTTCAGGTTAGAAATGAATAGCATTGTGCTCACAGATTTTAAAATATCATTAAAGTAGGGATGAGCTGTGAAATTATTTACTGTAAGTGACTTGTGCAAGGCTCATTGTATTTCATATGATTGCTCTATTAGTAGAGAAATAACTGCTTGTGATAGTGGTGGGCAACATCTTCAACGCTGCAAAGCGCATTGAAACCTTAGATTGAACATGCTGAGGACCACAGCAAGTTGCCATATATTTAAACAGAGACATTTGCTAAATGTGCAGACATATGATAAATGTTTTATATGAATATTGCATTTCTTTTGGGACACTGAATGAGCAAAGTTTGTTGGGTGTGTGTGTGTGTGTGCAGATCCAGCTGACGTGCTAACAACCCAATCACATTGAGTAATGCTTTTGTTTCTTCTGACTGGCTCTACTGAATAATCTAATTTCAAGAAAAATGAGCCCCTGTGGAAATGTTATTAATTTCTAGTGCTGAAGCTAAAAGGGGAAGAGGAGGCCTAATATCATGACGGTAAAAAATAGTGCGGTTAGAACCACTCTGGTATAACATTTACTCCTGACTTTTTAAAATGTTAATTTAGTCTAGTTTTAATTTGATCTCCTGGAAGGGATTTTATAAAAGTGAAAAATAAAAAGGAAAGGGTGATACATAATTGCTTCATCTGTCTAATGAATTAGGATTTCCTTTATTGTTTGACTTTATCAGTTCTGAATTAGTACCTTTTTACTTTGTTTGATAACACAAGAAGAATATTTTCTTCTATATTAAATCTCACACTCAGTGTAGTCCTATTTTCTCCCTTTAATATGTTTGATCCATTGTGCCTTTGCCTAAGATCTAAGTGTCTTCTGTTTTGGTATAATGATTTTTCATTACAATGGAACAGACATCATGTCTTCTTGATATTTTTTACTTAACTCTGCCATTCCCCACAAAAAATAATATGAATGGGAGCCCAGTGGACTATAGATGTGACTGTGATAATTTCTGCAGTTGTTTCCTTTCCCATTTGAGCTACCTCAATGAGTAACCTGCAAGTGGGGCCTCTAGTTCTCACAAATAGTGCCTTCACAGTGCTGGCTCCGAAGTGTAAACAGCATTCTGCCCTCCGGATGTTGTTGGATACCAATTTCCATCATCCCCAGGTAGGCTTGGGGAAAGATCCTGGTCCACATTTCGAAGCAAACCTTCCCATTCCCCACCCCGGAATTGTGCAGAGCATTGATCTGTGGATTGCGCCATCAAACAAATGGACTGAACTGCACATGTATACCACTTATGAGGTGATCTGAGGGCTGCCTATTTCTTTCTTTTTAATTTTGCAAGCATTTTAAGCTGCTTAGAGCAGCTTTGTAGCGATATTGTAAACAACAACCCCTTTTAAAATGTTTGCCGGAAGTGAATGTATGTCAAAATGTGCAGTCCCTTCTTGAGGAATTGTATAGGGTTGAATTGTCTTCTGGGTACATCCATCAGTATCTAATAGCAAGCGTTAAGCTACACAGTACACACACAGTAACAAAGCCGCTGTGTTTTGTTTTGTTTTTTGCTTGCTTGCTTGCTTTAAATGAAAGCAGGCCCAGGAGGCTGCAGTGGGAGGCAAAGAGGGCGATCAATCTTTTTCCCTGTTGGCCATTTTTCTATTAAAACTTTCCCCCAAGCTGATCTTTCCTCACTCCTGTGTGGCTGCAGATAGGGTAGGATGAGAAATGAACAGCTAAGGAATGATGTTCTGTTGGAGACTGTCAGTATGGAAAGGGTTAAGCCCCCACCCCTCTACTCAAATTCCAATCCTCATCTTTTTTTCTTTTCTTTTTTGGAAATAAAGGCCACATTACAACCGTTTGCATGTCGTGTGTAGTTTTTATCTAGGCAATAAGAAAATAATCATACTCCATATACCATAATGTGCCGTTTGGGAGTTGCCAAGGATTATTGTTCTGAATGACTGCATGAAATGAAATCAAGTTGCTTTGCCTTTCGTGGCCTTGTGGGGCTGGTCACCCTTGCTAATAATAGGTACACTTTCCCCTTAAAATCTTAATTTAATTTACATCAAGCATCAGGATGACTATTAAATAGCCTGTTGTTCAGAGCAAGGGTAGCTAAACTTTGCTTTTCAACTAAAGGTCCCATGATCCCTGACTAACATCCCTGACACATCCCTGGGCTCCTTTGTGAGGAAGGGCAAGATCAGGGTGGACTTTGGTAATATGGTGCCCTGAGCAAGGACAAAATTTGCCTCCTCCATATAAATATTAAAATATTAAACATTTGTGCATCTTTTATGGGGTCACATAAAAGTGAGTTCTTTTACTAAGTCACATTATTATGCCTTTTTTGTTGTTGCTGCTGCTGCTGTAAGTGATGGCTGAAAACTTATACAAGGATGTTACTTTAAAAAGGGGGGCGGGGTTGCTTCTTCTTTAAGAAAAACAGAAGCACCTGCCATTTCTAAGCTTGGTAAGATAATATCCTAAGCAGGCCCACCCCAGCCTCCCTGACAGAGTATACAACTTGGCCTGTGTTTGTAGGCATGTTGAATCTACATTCAGAGTCTAAAGATATCCTTGTGGTGGTGGGCTCTTCACTGCTATTAAACAAAGTGGGTGGAGTCTAAAGAACTGAAATTCCAGAGCTTCATTTTCAAAAGCAGACTGCTGTTTTTAAGGGACAAGAATGGCAGACAATGGCCATGAAGCTTAAGGGATACTCAGTTGTTTACAAACGTGTGCATTGCCTCCCCCCCTTTTTTGAAAAGAAAATCTTTATTTTGAAATTGTGGCCCTGGTAGTCAGGGTGCATTATACTGAACCCTTTCTGCTTCTGATGCTAAAAACTCTAATGAGCATTAATTGCAAATGCCGTCACATGATTCAGCTTTCCTATATAGCCTCCATCCAAATTAGCTAAAAATACAGAGGGTTTGATTTATTTCATTTGCAACGGTTGCACTAAAGGAAGGTAATTCCTTCTGAAAATGCTACATGCAGGCAGGAACAGGAAACCAATTAGGAATCAGTGGATGATAAATGGGCATTTTTACCAGCAGTTTACTTAATATCCCCATTAAATAAGCCTCTTTGCATTCATCATTTAATTTTCCCTCAGTCTATGAGGTTCTTTAATTGCTGCCTAAATGAGGCTTGTGTTGAAGTCCAAATTTAATCTTGGATCGGAAGAGAATGATCCTTTCCATTGCATGCCTTCCCAGTTGCCAAGAACTGTCAGAAGTGATCATGTAAATTTTCATATTTCTTAGAGTCTCATTGGAGAAATGGAAGAATGAGAAGAGTGTGTGCGTATGACTGGCGGGGTGGGGAGGGGGGAGAGGGACTTTTTAAAAGATATGAACTGTAATGCAAGCAGCTTTTCCTGAATTGCATTTCCTGTACTTTCTCTGCTTAACCCTGCACCAGAAAATTTACTGAAGCTGTAATGTTGCATGGCACTTTTTCATTTTGGAAAAGTTACTATGGGTAAAAATAGATGTGTGCCAGGACTAATGATGTGCTACAGAGTTTGTGCAGCAAACAATTACTGGATAGAGGCGACTGGGAGCATCATGTGCAAAACATGCGATTTGCAAGGAGAACATTGCGTTTAGAACTAAGCAGTGATAGGAAATTATAAAAGACCCCAGAGCGGTGGCCTCAACCTGCCCTTTTTATTTTTCCTGTAAGACGAAAAACTTAAAAGAGTCAGAGAGTTGGTCTCTAGAGACCAATAAGTGATTTAAATCCTTGCGGTGTTTATTTTATTTTATTTTATTTTTATTTCGGAGGTTTCTTTCCCACCAGGGGCCAAAAGAGAACTTTCAGAACACCAATAAATTTCAAAAGGTGACCAGTCCTATATGCTGAATGCAAATTTGGTGTGATATCATTTCTTGATGACATAAAATATGAAAGGATTGCATTTTAAGGACATTATGTTACCGCTGTGATTTTGGAAATCAGTATTTGTAAACTACAAATTATTCAATTAACCAAAATAAAATGTTGTCCGTTTTATAACACGGAACAGTAGCTTCAGTTGCGCGGTTCCTTGTGTCAATGTCGCTGATAGCCATCTAGCTGCAAGGCAGTGATGAAGGTGGAACTAAGCCCAAGATAGGAGATACCATGGCAGTATTTCCTAAATAACCTGTTGTGGCCCTTAACTGCTGTAATTTCTCAGCATGTGGGAGCTTGAGTGAACATGCTAGACACAAATCCTAAAAACAAAAAGTGTTAAATTGAAAGTGTTTTCTGTTGTTGTTAATTTGATTACATTTTGAGAAGGATACGCCTGCAACACTTGATCAGGCAAACATGAAACTGAAAATGAGAAACTCAGTGGACAAAGACATGAAGAAATATCCTCACTAATAAGAAATCACACACCATTTCGAAGAGCATGGATTGCTAACTTTTTCCCCCTAGCTGGTCTCCTGTGTCTTCATTGTACAGTGGGACCTCGGGTTACAGACACTTCAGGTTACAGACGCTTCAGGTTACAGACTGCTAACCCAGAAATAGTACCTTGGGTTAAGAACTTTGCTTCAGGATGAGAACAGGAGGCAGCAGGAGGCCCCATTAGCTAAAGTGGTACCTCAGGTTAAGAACAAGTTCAGGTTAAGAATGGACCTCTGGAACGAATTAAGTTCTTAACCGGAGGTATCACTGTAGATGCCTACTTTTACTGGCTGTTGCTGCTTTTCTCTTTGTAGCAGTTTGTTGGCAGAAAAGGGTTCATGTTGGTTCCCATGCTCTACAATCACCTTGGCTAAATTCTGTATGTTGTATAGTTGTTAAAGGCACAGAAATAAGGCCAGCTGAGGGTTTTCAGGTTGGTTGACAAGTGTAACCTTTAAAGAATGCAATGAGAAAAGAGAAAATTTAGGAAATAAAGCACATAGCCATAAAGTTGCTCCCTAAATCTCCCTCCCTTTTTTTCTTGAAAGTTCTATTGCACCTTCAAAAGCCCATCAAAAATCCAGACACTGTGCACCTCAGATAAATTATCTCTATGCCTCATCTTTACTTATCTTCTATAATTATTTCTCTCGATTTTCATTCACACCTATCTGCAAACTCATTGACCTACCTGAACTGTAAACTCTTCAAGCTGAGCCCTGGTATGTAAGAATCTACCCTAGTAACAGCAAACTTTTAAACTTCCAGAGGCTAAGATTGGCCATAAAATATTGCCTAGCAACAGCAGGATAAGCCAAGTCCATTGAGCAACATGGGTCAGAAAAAATGCCTTTTTAATAAAATAAAATAAAACCTAACAGTATGTTACACATTTCATGGGTAAAGTCACACACTAGATGTTCCCCTTGACCCAAAACAACAAGCTGCTTCCCAAAACACACAGTACTAACAAAGAAATATGTCTTGAAAATTCATCCCATTAAAATCTATGCAAGTTTAAATTCACAATCCCTGTCAACATGGCTGAGTACTGTATTGTTGAGCATTTAACTACACTAGAACAGGGTATTTCCTATCCTTTCTATCCTAAAATCCAACATGGACTTCCCTCCAACCATCTTCTCCTACACTGCTAGTTTTTTAATCAATTTGTTGACCAATTTTCAAACGATAAACCGTAGAACCTATTGTACCAGACATTTCTCATTATAATGGTGGAATGGGTTTCAATGGAATCATCCTTAAAATTAGGGCCACATCTGTGACACTTATATAAATACATTAAAAAATATAGTTTCCTTTCTGTCTCTTTTTACTTTTCCCTCCCAGTCCCTTTCTGTCTCTTCCACAAGCACATTCTGTCACTTTTGAACCAGTCTGCTCTGCCTGGTCCTCAATCCATGCAACATTCCATTCCACCCCATCCACCTTCTTTCAAAACAGCTTTATGCTATTTGTGCGTGGGATAACACCCTTACCATACCCCATTGACTAACACCGGTCACAAAAATGCCATTTTAACAAAAACTAGAAACATGTTATGTTACTCCTAGACATTGCCCTTGATCTAACAACAACAAAACATTTCTCAAAAGACACAGAAATTGAGAAACCTTTTAGAAAACCACAAGCAAGCCCATGGAAGAAAAATGCACAGCATCTGTCAATATAGCAGAGTCTTTTGTCAAATATTTGACTCCTTCACAATAACTCATTTCTTATCCTTTCTATACCAAATTTGGCCATTCTCAAGCACACCTGTCCTACACTGCCAGGTTTCAAATCAGCCAATCGAACCATTTTCTAACTAAAAGTCATCAATACTTCCCCCCCAACTTTCTCATTATAAAGGCAGAATGAGAATCAACTGACTCACTCTTAATAGAGGACCATGACAGTGGCTTCCCAATTGGGTAAATGCGATGCAGCTCACAAAATTATCCCTTGCCAAAATTAATGAGTGGATTTTGGTCTAAAAATTGGTTGATGAATGAGATGACTAATGAGGTATCGTCTGTGGAACAGGAGAATATTTCAGATTAAGACGTTTCACTTGTGTCTTGGCATAGTCTTGCAATAAGTAAATTTCAAGTAGAAATGTTCATAGCAGGACAGCGTTGTACACTATCCTCATATTCACCATTAATTATAGATTCTCATCTGTATGTTTTAGCTCATTTCTTTATGTTTCTGGTTTGAGTAATTCCAAATTGTTTGTACTGACACTAACCTATGAGAGGGGAGGCTAAATAGTAAGGTTTCAACATATGGGGGCTTTTAGTTTAGGAGAAAAAATGGTGAAGGGAGGACGTGATAAAGGTGTATAAATAATTATGCCTGGTACGGCATAATACAAAATTTTTGCGCCATCCATTGAAGCTAAAAGTTGGAAGATTCAAGACAAATGAAAAGACTTATTCACACAGCGCATAGCAAAACTATAGAATTTGCTCCTCTCTCTCTCTCTCTCTCTCTCTCTCTCTCTCTCTCTCTCTCTCTCTGCAGTGATGGCCACTATCTTGGATGGCTTTAATAGAGGATTAAACAAAGTCATGGAGGAGAGAGAGCTATCAAATACCAGTTGCTGAGAATCAGAAGAAGGGAAAGTACTGTTGTGCTCTACTGCTGCTTATGGGCTTCCAAAGACATCCTGGGGCAGATGGACCTTTGGCTTCCCACAGCCTGCAGCTTCAAAACTATTTTAAAACAACATTGGCTTCTTTAAGGCAATCTCATTTAATCAAGGATCATGTAGTGAAACGGATGGTTGCACATTGTCACACTAGGAATCAGTCTGAATATGTGACAATGTTATGAGGCAAATCAGAGGGGCTTTGTATTTACTTTACTTTGTATTTACTCTGAATAGGCTTCCAATCTGGATCCAATTTGGCATTTGTGGTGATGTCATGAAGTGAAGCCAGAGTAAGATTGATGCTTTCTGCCCTCACTCTGAATGGACAAATATTTGCATAGTATTTCACATTTCCCCCCTACCATCTTCAGCAATGTACATTTTATGGCATGTAAGGTTTTTCACAACCCAGCTGTACAGACAACTAAAGCATAATAAGTGACAGCTGGATGTCATGCTTAGGCATATCCTGAGCATTCAATGGACACTACTCACATGTTTCCGAGCCTCTGCAGCTACAAATCCTTTACTTTTTAAAAATATATATATATGTAAACCAAGATTCTTATTCTGAGTTAGGAGCCAGGCTGCTTTGAATCTCACTGAAATTAATGTGATTTTAAGTTTACTGCTTAATGTTTTCAATAGGATTTTTCTCTGGTTTGTTTTATTTTTATCAGCATGGGTGTTATGCTGATGTAGAACAGCAATATGACAAAACAAATTTGGAAGGAGATAAAATAAAAACTGCACATACATGCTTTCTCAATAATACAAGTAATATGATGCTTCGCATTAGAACAAGAGGTTTTATGGTGGCCATTAAAATAAATGTGAAGATATTTTCCAGTATAAAATCAGGTTAAGAAGGAGAAAAATCCAAAGAGTATTTTATGTCCAAGGTGGTGCAAAATTAAGGGGAAGTGCCTGTATGTATGCTCATGCCATTAGGATTCTCTGTAAGTAGGGAGGGTGTATTTATGTGATAACCCTTGCCATTGATTTATCTTTGAGTGTGTTTCTTCCAGTCATCCCCGCCCCCCATTTTGTCCCATTTCTAATGTGCAACAATAATTAATTTGTATATTGGCAATTCCCCCCACTCCCTGTTCCAGGATAACAGTGTTTGCACAAGACACATTTAAAACTTATTGACTGCAATTTCTTGAAACTGAGTCCTTCAAGCAAGCCAGACCTCAGCAAATAATACCTGACTGGGCTTATATTGCATCAATGTCTGACTTTTAGTAAAACTTAAATATATTTTTCTAAACTGTTCACCCACTCAGCAGGCATCCATCACGCTTAACATTAAACTATGATGATTCAATAACCGGTTACACACTGCTCTGGTGAGTTCACTCAACCAATCACATTATATGCTGTTCTGCTAACACCTATAAGCATGTTTGCATCGGGAATGGAATTACTAGAGATTTAGATGTACAAGGCCTTGTACATAGTTCATTCTTCCACAGGAAAGCTTGGCTGGCAGGGCAGAGCCAGTCATGAATTATGACTTTGCTCCCCAGCCAACTGTAAACAGGTTTACCTCCACCACTCTCAAAAAAAAAGAGCCAGGCCAAATGTGACACAGGAGATCTGTAATTAGGATTTTTCCATGCCCCTTCTCTGATGTACCAGCCCAAAGCTTCTTTTAGTTCTGTGAGGGGTGGAAAGAGTCAGGTACGGATCCTTTGAGCCTTTAATAGTTATATGCCTTGCAGAAATTCAACCGATGCCATTTTACCAGCATGGAGATGCTGTGATAATAAATGATGGAATTTCTGCCTGTCGTGCAACAATTAAAGGCACAAAATGTCAATTAGGAATGCCAGACCTAACTGTGAAGTATGGCCTGTGTTGCAAATGAGCTGATTCTGTCAGCTTGTGAAGGTAAAGGGCATCCCAAATAAAGGGCTGGATCCTACGTACCCAATGTAAATTATGTGACTAGCAAGATGTCTGGTTGCCTTTGAGTTTCTTAGCCAAATACTGGGGCTGGAGTCTTTGGGAATGAGAGCCACTTAGGGCAAAGTGGTTCAGGAGCAGCAAATAGCAAAGGCAAACTTAGGAGAGCGTGACTGATGTGGTTGCATGGGGTGCCACAACTTCTGGGGTGCCACAACTATGACATCCAATGGAAGGCAAGATGGGGGGGGGCTGTATTTTGGCATCGCACAAGGCACCGCTGAAATTTGAGATGCCAGGGTTCACCACCGGTAGTGGTTGGTGCAAAGAAAAAAAGTGGACAGAGCCAATGAAAAATTGACCCCTCATTCTCTCTCATCAAAGGTTCATAAAAGGTTACAAAGTAGTTCTCCCTGCCTTGGCAGCTTAGAAGATTAGCATGAAAGAATGAGATAAATTAGCAATTAACTGCAAAGGGGACTCGGAGATTTGACTTGTATAGTTTATATGATAATTACCTCTCATCCTATGTAACAAAGAATTTTAGCAGATTTTTCGGTGGTTTTATTGTAGTGATTGTTGATGGTGCCATGGCCTTTGGCTAGTGTAATAAGGTTTATAATGCTCTGGCAAGTTTCCAAAACAATGTAAAAATATAATCAAAACAGCGTGCTCCTACTACTTACTGGCCAAGAGACAGAAACCTGGTACAGTGGTACCTCGGGTTACATACGCTTCAGGTTACATGCGCTTCAGGTTACAGACTCCGTTAACCCAGAAATAGTACCTCGGGTTAAGAACTTTGCTTCAGGATGAGAACAGAAATCGTGCTCCGGTGGCATGGCAGCAGCAGAAGGCCCCATTAGTTAAAGTGGTGCTTCAGGTTAAGTACTGTTTCAGGTTAAGAACGGACCTCTGGAACGAATTAAGTATGTAACCCAAGGTACCACTGTATATGGCTGAAGGCCACGGTATTCAACACGTACTCTGAAAACAGTTGGACAACAGTGGGGTTTTGTATTAAACAAATCTGTTGATGAGTCCAAAGGCATTAAATTATCTCTGGTATGTTTGGAAAAGGGTCAGTGTGTAGTGGCACGGGGCATACTTTTAATGCAAAAGGTCCCAGATTTAATATGTGGCATTTTTGGTTCAAGCAATTGGGTACCAGGTGAATATGAAAACACCCTCTTTCTGCCTGAGAACCTGGAGAGCCTTTAGTCTAGGCAATACTGTTCTGGATGGACTAATAGTTTGACCTGGTAGCTTCCTATGTTCCAGTGCTTCCCCCACCAGCCTCTACTAATTGCTTCCAATCCTTTAACTCTTATTGTTACTGCACAATAAGTGGGTAGAAAAGACAGGTGTTTTTGGCTCATGCAAGTAGGAACTGTGTTGTGAGGGGGATCTTTTACCAATAGTTTTAGTCAAAGTAACTCAGTTCACACACAGTTGTTACATGAGAAGATAATTTAAAAATGGTAAGGTTTTTTTCTGCCGCAAACTGTATTCTAAGTAGGGATGGATGAATCTGTCATTTTCAATTTCTCATTTTTTCCCCAATTTTTAAGTTCAGTTAGCTACATTTCTGCAGCAGTTTGTATATTTTTTTAAAGTCCTCATTAAAATTCAGGGGCTTTTTAGTATAAATTTATCCCACTATACACATTTTTTGTGGAATTTTGCTTTGTATAATGCACCTTTGTGTGTTATTTTCATGAATATGTGCATTTTTATGTATACTTTCCCCCGTATATACATTTGTGGATTGAAGAACTGCATTGCAAAATTGCGAGAAGTAGTGATTTTGAAGGAACACTGTGTTTCAGTTCGCTTTGGGAAGTTTGTGAAACAAAACCAAATTTCTCCCCTATTTCTAATTCCAACCAGATGATGATGAAGAAGAAGATTATTATTATTCTCTCCAGTTTTACCTGACTATTTACACTCTCAAGCATAGCTGTCTATTGACATTTGGATTTTTTAAAATTTTTGTCTGTTGCCCTTGACTGAGTTTGTTGATTGGTGTCCGGCTGCGATAAGGAAACTGGAGATAAAATCGGGAATTGACACCATGTTGCCTTGCTCACACTTGAGCAAAATGGAGTCTAAGCTTTTTAGTCATCATAGGGCAGTGCAAAGCTTTCACTGCTCTGAACTACCTCACTTGCTCCAGCCTGAGTACTGAGGCTCTCTCTATGTGCAAGTTTACATGAATAACAGAGGACCAACTGACAGATGTGCCTAAATGAATAACCAAAATTTGAAAGCCGGTCGATACTCACGTCCCATAATTTGATTCTTTCCTTTCTTCCTTTATTGGTGATGTAAAACGATAAAATGCTTGAATGTGCTGAATTTGATTTTAATAAAGTAAGTAATACAAGTAGTATTGATTGGAAAACTAATGGCTCTCACCCTCTGAGCATACGTTAATATTCAGAACTGTGTGTGTATAACTCTACTCAAGATCCACATTCCCACTTTATATTGATGAAAGTGATATAATGCAGAACTTACATAATATATTGAAAGCAAAGTAAAGATCCATAATTCTGGATAGTAACTGAAACTCCTTTTTTTCTGCTGGCAATTATTTCTCAGCCCACCCCACAGATATCTTCAGAAAACGTCTTCAGAATTTATTCTTTCTTCAATTTTTGTGCTTTCACTTATCACCTAAGGGACTACAGATGGCTATATATTGGAGATTTTGAAGAAATGGAGAGTGAGGACTTTGTGGGAACATGGGAGGGGAAATGTTTCTGGGTTTCCAGATGACAGAGCCTCTAGATCTTCCCTTAAAAAAACACCACATTATAGAAAATCCTGGTACTAATGAATTAATGAAAATGTCTGTAGCTTCAGATTAAAGGATGAACTAAACTAAACTGAACCACACTGACTGAGCCACATACACCTTCCCTCCTGTAGCCTCTTAAATTATCACTACACTACCTGTATGTTTCTCTCCAAAACTGTTTCTCCCAAGCTGTTTTCTTCTCTAGGAGGAATTTGCCATTAGTCTTGGGGTAATTTTCAGAATAAAAGCACAGTGGGAGAAGAATTCAACAGCCCTTTGCCCTGGGAATGGCAAGGAGAGAATGGGCCTTTTCTGTGGTTGCTCCCCAATTGTGGACTGCTCTCCCCAGAGGCTCGCCTGGCGCCATCATTGCATGTCTTTAGGTGCCAGGCAAAAACATTCCTCTTTACTCAGGCCTATGGCTATCAAATAATCTATGCCCTGTGAAAGTGTGGGGGAGAGGACTGTTATAATGATGACTATTTTATTATTATGGTCTCTGTCAGTATTCTTTTTATTTTGTTTTTATCATTGAGGTACTGTAATGTGTTTTTAATGTTGTACAGCTCTGGGATCTTTTGATAAAGGGTGGTACATAAATTGAATTTATTGTTGTTGTTGTTGTTGTTGTTGTTGTTGTTGTTGTTGTTGTTATTATTATTATTATTATTATTATTATTATTATTATTATTTTGTTCTATCAGTTTCTCAATCTTCCAGTCTTAAATTCAGCTCTGCACATTTTGCAGCAATTTGTGGGTTTTGTTGTTTTAAAAAAACACCTCATCAGCAATTTAGTGATAATAAACATTTTTAAATGCAATTTTGACCCACAAACACATTTTTGAAGCCAATTTTCTCTACTATAATGCATTGGTGTGTGTTATTTTTACAATATATTCATTTTTATACACACGTTCCCCATTTTTTCTCTATACATTTCCATCCATAATTTTAAAGAATAACTGTTGTTTCAAGAAAGTGCAAATTTTATAGATACCTGAAACCAGAATCAAACTTGGGAGAAATTCAGTTAGGTTGCACTTCCTGAAACGGTTTGCAGATCAAAACGCAGCTAACCTTCAATCAATCAACCTTTTTATTCGACCGTCAGTCAGAAAAAAATACAAATACATTTGTGAATACACAGTTAAAACATCCAGGAAGATTTTAGAGCTTAGCCAACACTAAAAGGGCTAAACAGATAGCCCCATGTCAATACAGTCAATTATGGTCTTGCGACGCTTAAAGGCTAAAAAAAGAAATTTGGCCACCAAGAAAGGTGTGACATTATTATCTAGTGACATTATTCAGCAAGTGTAAAACCTGGTTTTCTCTGGGTAGGAAGCTAAGTTGACATAGGAGTGGGTCTATAAAGTTTTGTCTAAGCTCTGCATAAGTCAAGAGAATGTGTTCGGTGGTCTCAACCACACCGATAGCACAATGACAGGTTCTCTGGGCGTATGGTACTCCCCTGTACCTTCGCCACAATATCGCAGAGTCAAGGACATTTAATCTAGCTGCTGTAAGAAGTCTGCGGTATTCCACATAGTGGATTTCTGCAAGGTAGGGGGCTGCTATGGTCCAATAAATCTGGTCCCCTAGGAACATCCCAGGTTTTGCCTGGGCTATGTCCTCTTGTCTGGCAATATCACTCAGTCTCCGGGAGATCACATCTCTAGCTTGATTGTACGTCATAGACTCAAAGTAAAGGTGAGACAATCCACAGGATTGAACCTCTTTAATGACCTTCCTTTCCCACGATGATTGAAAATCCTCCCTCAATATCAAGGGGGCAACACCCACTGGTTTAAAACAAAGCTTGAGCCATAGCCAGAGCTTCGTCTTCAAGTCCACATACCGTAGAGCTTGCCAGCTGACCTCTAATCTCATGACCGCACCCGCTACCGAGGGGGGAATCCTAAGGATGGCTCTAAGGAATCACGTTTGAATAGAATCCAGTTTCAAAAAATCCCTACGGGAACCTAAAGAGATGCCCACCAAAAGAAGGGGGAGGATTTTCATTTGAAAGAGTCTCAAAGCTAACTTCACTGATTGGGTCTGATTCTTAGCATATAGAGATCTAATCTGGATGGCTGCGTTAGATGCATTAGTTGTTATATAGTCTCTATGGGCCAGAAAAGACCTATTTGACCGTATTACTTGTCCCAGATATTTAAAGCAGTTAACCTGCTCTAGGGGAAGTCTCGGTCTGGCAGAGAAGACCATGATCTTGGTCTTAGCGTAGTTGGGTTGGAGCTCATGCTGAACACAGTATTCATGTAGAGCTTGCAACATTCTCCTCAGTCCAATAGGGGATCTGGCAAGAAGTGCGGCGTCATCCGCGTACAGAAGAACATTCAGAGATCGGCCTGCTAATTTGGGGGGGTGGAATGCATCATTGGCCATGTGAGTCACCAGTGAGTTAATGTAAAAACTAAACAATGCTGGGGCCAGTAGACAACCCTGTCTTACCCCTCTAGTGGTGGTAACAGGGTTGGAGACTAGGCCTTTATTGTCTAGCCTGATTCTCAAAGAGGTGTTTGTATGGAGGCTGATAATCAGATGAAGGAGACGACGATCGATCTTTGTAGCAGCCAATTTTGTCCATAGCTGCTTTCTAGAAATTCGATCAAATGCCTGCTTAAGGTCAATAAAAGCCACATGAAGGACCTTTGGGGCTTTGCCGGCATACTTTTCCGCCAGGTGATTCAAGGTTAATATTTGGTCTGTGGTAGATCTTCCAGGGCGAAAGCCCGCCTGTTCATCGGCAATGATATTGTCGTCCTCCATCCATTTTGATATTTTGTTTAGCAGGTACCTCGAGTAAATCTTCCCAATGACATTTCGCAAGCTGAATGGCCTAAAGTTGCTCGGCTCTGTACGTGGGCCTTTCTTATGTATTAATACAATCAACGCAGAGCTCCAGCTTGAGGGAAATTTTGCTGTTTTGTTTATATGCGTGTAAAGTGCTGCTAGAAGTGGGATCCACCAATCTTTATTTGCTTTGATGGCATCAATAGATATAAGGTCATCACTGGGGGCCTTGCCTGCTTTAAATTGGTCTATGAGCGTTTCAACTTCAGGGCATGTAACTGTGTCCCAATTGGGCAGTGCTTCCGGCTCCACCGTATCTCCGCAGGCATCGTGGGCTGCATACAGATCGGCGAAATATCTTTCCCAAGTGTCCACTGAGATGTGGGGTTCTATTCTTGCAAGCAGCCTACCCAGGTATCTGGAAATTAACTGCCAAAAAGAGGCTGGATTTCTATTCTCTGCAGCTATCAAAAGGTTGTTCCAATTGTTTCTTTCTGCCTCGAGCTTCTTTTCCTTTAATAGGGCTTTGTAACTTCTCTTGAGGGTGATAAGACGGTTATTTGGCATGGGGTCATTTGATGCTCTGTATGCCAGCCATTCATTATACAGATGATTCTTGAAGTTTTTGCACTCCTCATCGAACCATTTTTTGTGAAGAGACTGTTTACCATACTTTGTGGGGAACCGAGCTAGTGTTGGTTTTAGAAGTTCTACTAAATCGTCATATATTGGTAGAGGCTCGTCAGCCTGCATAAGGGAAGCCCTTTTTACTTGGAGCTGATCAGACCAGAGAAGTTCGTTCAACTGCTGGGCCGAGTTGGAGGTCCATTTAAGGGCTGTAGGTCTTATCTCCAGATAATCATTTGATAGGTGCACAAAGGAGTGTCTATCAAGTTCGTCAGCCAGAGTCAAGGAAATTTCTAGAGGAAGTGATCACTCTCCAATCTTGTAGCCACCTTAAAGCTGGATATTTTGGGGGTAAGGTCGGGAGATATCCATACAAAATCAATAGTGGAAGCACGTGAACCTGACCAATAGGTGAATTCGGCAGGGTAGTCCGAGCTGACTGCCCCATTTAGTAAAAGGAAATTGAGGGCCAGCAAGGTTTGCCTGCATTTGAAACCTGCGTAAGTGGCTATGTTATCTTTGAATTTCCTTGGTAAAAGATCTGTGGTCATAAGAGGTGAAGAAGGGTACTTGTTAAATTTAGAGAATAAGATTTGGTCAGTATGTGACAGGCGTCCATTAAAGTCTCCCGCCAACAGAAAAGTGGCTTCTGGGTATTTATCAGAAAGCGTTTCCAATGTCACTTGGATTTCCTGCCATCTCAGATCAACCAGATTTCTCTTATGAATTGGGCATAAGTAGATATTGATCACTACTATCGTTTCCTCTGCCGTTTGTAACTTTATAATCAGCATGAGTGACGACTGGATGTCGATTTTTTCGGCCTGAAGGTTTATGGCTAAGGAAACAAAAGTGGCCAAACCTCCTTGCGGTCTACCATGTGATAACGAATTCTGCGTGGCATTCAGATAGATGCCCTTGTATCCTGTTAGATAGAAGTCCTCACAGGCCCATGCTAACCTTCAAAATTCACATTTCCCTGAATGCACATCTTTCCAGCCAAAATATGTGCACAAAAATGTGTATATTAGGATCAAGTGTACATAAAATGCATTATACTGGTGAAAATAACATGCAAAAATGTGTTACATATATTAGACAAGATTTCACACAGATAGATATATAGATATATGAATGAAACGTTGCATCAAAGCGCGAGTGCACTTTTGTGAAGGTTAAAAACAAGTAGACCTGAAAAACGATTCAGAAACATGACAAACTGAACCAAAGACTGGAGACCTGAGAGATCTGCACTTTAAAATCTCTGCTTTATAGGGATCTGGTGGCAACCCTTTTTGGGCACGTGGGGCCTGCTGTCACAGGCCCTAAACCCGTCACTTTTTCTAAAGAGGTTCAGGTAAATTCTCTGATAATGAGGCCCTTGCCTAAAAACAAGTGTAGAGAAATAATGGTATTTGAATCCTGCCCAAAGAATTTTTTTCTCCAGGTTTCCTGCTCTCGTGCTGTCTCTCACAGTCAGATCATCAGCAGTGAGGGATTAAAGTCTCTCGCTGTAATGCTCAACCTTCTTGCTGAATGAATAACATGATTAAGGTATATGTGGAAGTGGAGTGACAGTAGCAAGTTCCATAGGTACAAACCCCCTCAGGGGCTGTGCTGCAATATACAATGATTTATTCGGCACCTATTTGCATGCAACCAATGCCTACTAAACCTGCCAAACATTTCTGTGAGGAAACTCACTAGTTGTCTTGATGGGTGAGGCAGCAGGAGTCGCTCCTGTGAGCTGAGAGCAGCTGTTTTGCTTAAAGAGCTCCAGACTGGCAGTAGGAGGAGGGAGAGTGGTAGGTTCTGTACATTATGTGTAGGATAATGGCTCCCATTTGCAACCACTTTGTTTGTGGGTCTCAGGCAGTTGGACCCTTTCTCCGAGTTTGTAGAATTCTCTTTTCCGAATTCTCCTGTACGTGTGTGACAATTTCCCTCCAGACTTATATTATTACCACAACATCACACACACACACACACACACACACACACACACACGTATGCTTATAATCTTTGGCCAGAGCAAGTTCCCTACTCATGGCATTTGTGAGAGAAAAGAAGCACCATGATGTGGACAGCCTTCACCCATAATTCATTTCAGAGCCACAATGTTGGAACAGAAAGGACAGCTTCGTTGAAACTGGCAAAACCAGGCAATTACTTACTTACTTACTTACTTACTTGCTTGCTTGCTTGCTTGCATGTTGTTTCTAAGAAGGGAATGCCCTTCTTTGTAATCCCATCTTCCCATCTCCCATCAAAATGTTCCTGTGTGAGGGAATTTTTCTGAGGGGAAACATCTGCCGTCTACAAAGGACTACTCTGATTCTCAGATAACTTGAAGTCTAACTTTTCCACAGTTCTCGTGTAAAAAAGAAACACAAATACTGTATTTTCCCATGTATAAGACAATGGTTTTTGCTATTTTTTTAGTCAAAAATTGTAGGTTGTCTTATAATGGGTAGCGAATGTACAGGAGTTAAAGAAAACACTACTTACCTTTCAGCGACGCTCATGAAGAAGCTGCTGGAACCGCCAGACACACTCCATTGAATATTTGTTCCGGTGCTTTGAATATTTAATAAAATATCAAAGTTCAGTTTGATCTTTAAAGTATTTATTTCTTAATTTGGGGTTCCAAAAAACAGGGGTTGTCTTATACATGGGGGCATTTTATACAAGGAAAAATATGGTATATAAGACAGAAAGAAAAGGGCAAAGCAAATCTTTCCTTTCATTTAAGGGGCTGATTTCCCCCGCCAACTTCAGACAGGAAAAAGGCATCACTTCACAGGCCTGGACTTTGCTTTTTCCTGAGCATGCTCTGGCAGGAGACAGGACCCCAGGTGTTGCTATGGTAACCAAACACTCATGGGTAAAATGTAGACGGAACCAAAATAACTGTAAAGTATTGGGAATGCATTGTGGTCAACACTGTGGTTGTGTAGGGGGATTACAGAAATCTTTCTCCCTGCCCCATTGTTACAGTAAGTGTTATTGTGCTATTTACCTCATACATACAGAAAGGAAACTAAATATATGTCCATCAGTTATATAAAAATGTATTTATTTAACATTTATATACCACTTACTTGCAAACGAAAACCTGTAAGCTATTTGCCAAGAATACAAACTATCCATTAAAAGTGTAAATAAAAATCAATGGAAGTTTATATGTATATATGAATAACCAACAGTTAAACATATGCATTATAAGGTAAAATTGCAGATTGAAATATATGTCAATTTTACATGTCTGGATAGACTTGCCATACAGTTTGTTTTTAACAGGCGCTGAAAAAAATACAGGGGAGTCATCTGATTAATGTCAGTGGGCAAGGAGAGAGCTTCCTTACAAGTGCAGAATAAACATTATATGACACATAAAAGTGCCACTGATCGAAGTGACCGTGTTGTCATATATAGGGTAAGGAGTGGGTAAATGTTTGAGTAATAGAGTGCCCTATTTATTGACAAACATGCAACCAAGCCTACTGCCCCTTCCTTTGAGTTTCTGAGGCAAGTTCTTGTGTGACCTCATTTCAATGCGGGGTTACACAAACGGTTTGAGGCAAGCCATTAAAAACTGCACTAAACCGCTCCCACATGCATACAACCTATGGACGGTTGCAAAAACTCAGCAATGTATTGGGGAAGGCGCCAAATTGCGGTACATTGGAGAATAGTGTGTGGCTGATTGGCTGTTCCAGGAAAACAAGAACACAAAAAGCAGAACTCCAAGTTCCTGTGCTGCAGCTAAAACAGCTTGTTTGTCATAGTTGCAGCATGCACAATTTAAAGCTTGATATTCACTGGAATAAAATGTATTACATAGGATGTAATGGTAGCCAACTTTTCACCACCTGGGAAAACAGGTATGCCTAACCCCAAGTTCAAATTTCAGTATCCATCAATACTTCTTGCTAAAGCAAATACATTGATGGTTGATCAGCTAAATGCGCAATTGATGCTTATTCACATAATTATCCACCCACTTATCTTGCTGTGCTCAATTATAATTAAATCACTCTCTCCGATGCACCCACCAATAGCACAAATGGAATAAGCAGTCACATTGAAGCCATTCACTACTCTTGTTTGCAAACTGCTTGATGTGAAGTTGGCATGCTTTGACATAGACAGAACTCTTCTTTTTCAAGGCTGATACAAGGCAGAGCAGTTTGCACAAAACAAATTGCCTACCTGGGACACATTCACCTGTATTAAGCTTGGCTTGATATGGACTGTACAAGATTTTCTCCAGTTAATCCTTCTGTCTAAACTCCTGAAATCTAGAGTGCTTGATCAAAGTTTCCCATTGTCCCTTGGCAGAATACTCCCACAGAATAGGTCTGAAGGCACATGGTACTGCAATCTTGATTTGGCTAGATTTGGCCAGTTCCTTGATGGGAGACTACTTGGAATCCCCATGTACATCACTTTGAGTTCTATCATAAAAGAAGACCACTGCTTCCAAATTTGGAAGCCCCGTTATAGCTATCTTGACTAAGAGACATTGATAGACCTATACATTTGCCTAATCCAGGAGTGAGGAACCACTGGATCTGCAGATGCTGCTGGACTACAACTCCCATCAGCCTCAGGCTAGGGATGATGGGAGTTGTAGTCCACCAATATCTGGAAGGCCACAGATTCCCCATCGCTATTTTAATAACATTTTAAAATGCGTCTTGTCACAACCAATTCCACATCTTAATTTATGTGTTGTGTATTGCATTGTGTAGTGATATTGTTCATTATTCTATGTATTTCTTTGTGTCCTCAGTTTGGACTCATTGCAGCTTTCTGCTGAAACCACTAACTGCAGCGTTCTGTAAATGTCCGCCTGCTTTCGTTACGGAATTTATTTAACACTTCAAGTCTTAAACGCCACCTTTAGTTTGCCAATGGCGTTTTGTCCCTGCAAAAAAAGGTTTTTATTAACATTTCAAAGAAAACTTTAGAGAGGAGGTTTCGAATTATTGAGCTTGCTTTGCATGAGATTCTTTGACTGCAGACATTTTTAATCAAATTACTATTTTTTTAAAAAAACAGAAAAGTTGGGCAACAGGAACAAAACACTGGCAACAGTATAAGGAGAGCTGTTGAAGGATTGATGACATGTTCAATAGGGCAGCAGAAGAGGTGGCATGAGCAAATAGTAGCTTTCGTTTATGGAACAGCTGCTGATAGGCGTCTTCTATATTCACAGTCTGTGGGCAATACAATCAAAGAGTGGCAACATAGTGGTATGTTTCCACAGCCTTCTCCACAAAAGGACTGTGCTGGGCTTTTGGGGAGGTGTGACATCTGTATTTGCTAAAAGAAAAAGTTTTAGTTTTGAAAACAGCGTCTTTATGGCTGTTCGTACAAGTGACCACAGTGGTTGACATTTTACATTAATGCAGTGTGAATATATCGATATGTCCATTTGCCCATCCAAACGCGCGCGCACACACACACACACACATGCATATAGGTGCCTCCCCACTTCATACATGACTACATATACATGCGGCACCAGAAAATAATTAGATAAATCAATTTAAAGTGCAAAAACGGCCACCCAAAAGCAGGAAAACTACAAAAATGGTGGGGAAAGAGTGGGGAAAACTGCCTAAAGAGAAGACTGGCCCTTCAAATGTAAAGTAATATAAGCTTATGCTAACTTCATTCTAATTAATCCTTGTTCTTACCATAGGGTAAGTGATCAGATTGCTTTTCAATCCATTGTCATTTCTCCTATGAAATGCAGACGCTACAATATTTCTCCTGAAAATAGTTTAGTACTGCAACTTGTAGAGAGATACGGTAAATTCCCTGTTCTCCTCTCAAGGAATGATGGTTTTACCGCACATGTGTGTTGTTGTCAATGTTGACATGAGGATAAATGTTTGCAAGCAAGCAGCAATAAAACAACACCAGTGACCTGTACATTTTCTTTCCATGTGTTCACACATTGTATGTCGTAACTGAAAACCTTTGCATGGAGATTAGATTTTTAAGGTTTTCAAACCACTTTGTCAGTTACTGTATAGCATTTCCTATGGTATTATAGGAACACTAACTTTGAAAATAAAGAGAATTTCCTGTCAGACAGCAATCATCATCTTACAGAAATATCGTTCCCTTGACTTCTTTTCAGCAAACTGGTTAAAGAGTATTATAGTGCAGATGCCCTCATGGTTTCAGATCTAAACTCCCCATATATAAAATGGACAGCTTAAATCCCTCGTGATACAGTTTGTCCTAGAATCTATCTCTGCTTTCATTTACAGCTTTCATTTTTTAAGCCACTAATGTAATCACTACTTAAAAGCATGAATGTCTTTCTTCAAGGAAATAATAATAATTTTCATTATCCTATTTTCCTTTTTTTTAAAAAAAAAACAACCACGACCCTAATTGTACCATGTTTTTGACAGCTAAATAAATGGATTTTATTAAAAAGATGATTATAAACTCAGATTATTTAGTATTCCTTTTTTATTATCTACTGTTGACTCTACTGGGAACTGCGAGCTTCTTTTCTTCATTTCCAGCATTGATTCTTGCATTAGACGGTTACATTGAATAATTAATATACTTCCAGTGATTGATGATTTGCATGGCCTGAATATTAGGTTATCAATCACAGCCCACTTGTTCTAATGTAATCATATTGAAAATGTGTCAAAAGCTGTTTACCCGAGGATGACAACAGAAGCAAGCAATGCTCAAGGTGCGCCAAGCACTTCAGCAGGAAATAGCCTGGTTGAACATTCATAATGCAGAGATTATGAGTTCCTCAAATTGATGTAACAGAAGCCTGGAGCCCTTGGTGAGAGTTATCAGTTCCAATAAAAAAAGCCCTTTTTTCAGTTGGAAAATAGTCCTGATTCCTTTGCCTTTTATCAGCTGCTTAGTGACTCTGTTAGACTACAGTGGAAAGTAATTATGTTCAAAGCTGTGGAGTGGAAAGAAACTTCTTTAAATACAAAAGGCAACAGAAATGTTTTGAAGTGGGAACAATCGCTGCCATTCTTTACCTACCATTGGGACAAAAGGCCTTATGGTGGCTTCCTTTGGCTCTCTTTCTCCGGAGATCACCCAGTAATGCAGAAATTCTGCACTTGAGACCAAGTGGCTCAGTTCGCTGCTGTTTAGGTTGCCCTGTTCATAGCACTCACCTTGCAGCCCTACCTAATTGGCTATTGAGACTCTGACTGGTCGATGCTCCAGCTCCATGCTGCACCCCTTACCAACTCCACCTTGCACCTTCCATGAAGGTTTTTACTTGGCAAAAATGTGTCCTTGAACTCTGGCAATGCTTCCTTGCTTGCTTGCATGGATGGATGGAGGGTGTGTAGAACGAAACAGCGAAAGCATTCCTGAAGGCCAGGAAATACCATCTTGGTGGTCAAGATAATCCAGGGACTTATTTGCTGTAAGGATGCACTCTCGTGTGTTTATCTGCTTTGATGCTTTGTAACCTTAGTTTTGGTTCAGTTAGTTGAGAGAGGAGAGGCTTCTCACACCAGCCGCCTGTCAGCTATTCCCTTATCTGAAAGATGGATGGGAGTTGGAAAGGGGCCTCTAAGCCAGGGCTGAGTTGATTGGGCTATTGATGCCAGCTGACATAGCTTGCTTAACATATTAGCGCCTTGTGGACAAGTCAGGGCAACCTCTCTCTGCTTTGGTGTTCAACCCAAGTCTGTAACAGCCGTAGGGCTTTGCAGGCGGTGTTATACGTTTACCTTTTCTTGTGATAAAGTCACTACAATGTTTTTGACATCCTCCTTTGATTTCCCTGCGCCAAATTATTCGTGCTCGCCCTCCTTTGGGCCTGTGGAGGACAGAGAAAGGTGTGTGGGTAGAAGCTAACCTACGGTATAAAGGTAAGGTTTGCATTTGTTGCTTTGGCCACTTTTGTCTTTGGCCCCACGCTCCACTGGAATCGGACCCCTGGAAGATTGCTCAGTGCAGAATGTCTGCGAAAGCCCCCCTCCATTCTAGAGCCATCACATGTGGGAAAGGTGTTGACTGGGTGGTGAAGCAGGTTTTCATTTGAGCTAGCCCATCGCATTTCATGATTTCTGCCATTTTCCTCTATTCCTCCACATGTTAAACCAGGAAAATATCAGTGGAGAGATATATACCTGGTAATAAATTTTGTTAGGATTTATAAAGAGAAATACAAAGCTCAATATCAGGTTTCTTTTTTTAAATCCAAACTAAAATGTTAATCTAAATAAAATAAAAACAGAGAGGAGGGGGAGAAAAAGAGAAAGAAAGAAATAAACGAAAAAGGAAGGAAGGAAGGAAGGAAGAAAAAGTAGAAAAGATGTTAAAAGAGAGAGAAAGCTCAGAAACTGAAGAACTTCCTGTTCTTCATCAGCTATATAAAAACAATATTCACTTCATCTACCCCAACAACAACACTTTCTATAAACAAACATTACCTTAAATCCTCAAATCTATGTCATTGTTTCATGTTCTTTTTCACACGAAAAGTCTGCGTATCATGACCTGAGACAATGCCTTTTGTACAGAGGGTAAACTCAAGGAATAAAGCCAAAAAGATTGAAATGAATCATATACAGTGAACATTTTTTTTTACTTTCTCTGTACTTTATAATAAACTTGCACTGCAGGCATGCCCTAACAATTCTTTGTTCCATGAGATTATACTGGGTGTAGTAACTGTAACCTGCTATAATGTTATCAGAATTTCATTGCGATTCCTGACTCTTCAGAAGGCTTTTATAGAACTTCGTGAATGTACTTTGGCTAGTGGGTTGTCTGGATTGTTGCAGGCCCTGCAGCATTTCACTTTCTGCACTGGAGTGATCATGCCGTTCAGGCTTTTGAAGCAAGTGACAGCCACTTGGAGTCTGATGTTACAGATGCCATGCTGATGTGACATTGCCCTCTTATTCCCTGCATCTTATGGAAGTCGCTCTGATTGTTGCTGGCTATTGAAATTGTTAACAGCTTCCTTAAAAAGCTGTACAGCTTTATAAAAGTTGTCTCCGTATGTGCACGCTAGGCCCTTTTATAGCTGGGAGAGAGTAGAATTTGGCACTGTAAAGTACAGCCAGTAGACAGTAACTGCTTCATGGGAGATATTCTTTAATAATTTTTCCAACCAAAACACTGTTTATGGAATGATCAGTATAAAATGTTCTTTCGCTTCCAGATGGTAGTTTTGCAAATAGCTGCTCCAAACATTTCACAGATGTGAGATATAATATAAATATATACCAAAACAAAATTTTCCTTAGGCACTGGTATTGTTCCATCTGCTAAATTTTGCTATACTCTAGTTGTACCCCCACTACTTAATTTTAAGTAGTGAAGCTGAAATGTGTTTTGTCCTCCTTACTCTGTTCCTGAAGAATGGTCTAGAACCAGTTATCTTTAATAACAAATACTTCCTTTCTTAAAGGGAAGGCAGGTATACTTTACTAGCACTGTCTGCGATGATGAACCACTTTCCCTTGGAGTTTCTCTGAATTTCTTTCATTTGAGAAGGTCCCAATGAAAAAGACTCACACTCAATAATGATACAGTTTAAAATTTCCCAGCAGAATAATAGTTAGTTAGTAAGTAAGTAAGTTAGTTAGTTAGTTTATGACTAGCAGTCTTTTACCTGGTGTTGTTTGAGAATTCTAAGAAACAAAAAGAAAATCAGTGCAGATTTGAAATCAGTGGTTAACAGCAGTACAGTTTGGAAAATTTCAGTCTTCCATGTTGATTCTAAAAGGCATCCAAGCGTATCGAATATTGTTGGAAATTTGCTGTTTGATCTCATGAACCATCATACCAATTTGATTATGGTACCTTAAGTTGCATTTGAATGCACAATCTTCCAAATACATAGAAGATGAACAATAAGGCACAAAGATGACAGCTATACCATACTTTCATAATGTAGCGATCTGTTATGCCTATTTAATTCAATATGTGCTATATAGGGGAGAACCCAGAAAGTGTGCGAGATAACGATCTTGATAGCTTGACCGTTGAGCCGTGTACTCAGACAGCTTTACGATCCCAATCAGTCATTTACAGCGGTCCGGCACGCTTCCTTCTACTGCGCACCAAAGTCTGCTGTCTCTTTGGCCACGGCTCAGCAGAGTGGCTTACAGCGGGGTAAAACAGTCTTTTTCTCCCTTGCTCCATGCAAGCATACACAGACAGATTCGTCTATTTACAGTTTTTATTCAAACATTTGTCCATCACTGCTTGCAGCCATGTTAAAACATGTCCGTCTCTCACAAGACACACAGAGAGAACAACAAGATCAGTCTCCTCCCAGACTCCTCCCAGCTTCCAAAGCTGACGTCGGAAAGTGACGCACAGCTCAGAACACTTAACCAGTTAAGTTCTGAACTCCCACACACCCCCTTGCGTCGCTTTCTGACAAAACCTGTGTAACATCTTCAGCCACACCCTGTGAGATCAATCCCTTCCCCAATGCCTTGCGCCCTACCTTGGCGCACCTGTTGGGCATCTGTGGAATCACCTCACAACTCTCAGAATCGCACTGTGCGAAACTTACCCACGTACCTGTGGCCTGGTACCTCTCAGGTGGAATACCCTTGGTTGTGCGACTGGATCGCCTAGGCACAAACTCTGGTGTTTCCTCTGGCTCACTGTCACCAGCAGGTGTGTCCTCTGCATCACGGGTTTCCCCCTCTGACTTAAAGCGTCTTCGAATCCTCTCCATTACACTTACAGGAGAACTAGGCTCACTCTTGGGCTGTCCTCTCCTAACAACTTGTGGAGACGCCCCACCCTGCTCCTGACCCTGGTCAGTGACCTGGTCGTCATCAGCAGACTCAGCCTCTTCTTCCTCTGCCTCATCAGAACTGTCTTCTGGGTCAGAGAGACATTCTGAAAGAACATCACGCTGTGCAGACATCTTTGGCTTTACACCCTCCTCACAGAACTCAGCGTGTTTACTGACCAGCACCTTACTCTGATCACCTGACGGATAAGCAAACCTCCATGCACGAGCGTCTGGCTCATACCCACAGAAGATCATTTTCTGGACTTTGGCTCCATCTGGCCCTTGCAAAGCCTTAGGCACAGGGACAACCGCAGGAGATCCAAACTTGCGCAGAAAGTGAACCTGGGGTTTGCGGCCATTTAACAACGAGTACGGTGTGTCACCTACCAGTGAGTTGTAGACACGATTCCAGGTGAACGACACACAACGGATTCCCTCCAGCCAAAACTTTGGAGGTAACCTGGCGTCTTTCAGCATCACCTGTCCAGCCTTAACCAGAGCTTCACTTCTCAGCTCTGCCACCCCCCTCTTACTGGGTGAAGTAACTGTGTGACGTATCCCTCTTCTGTGAAAGAACTGCTGCAAAGCAGAACCAGTGTACCTATCATTTCTGTCACTGACGATCGCTCGAACCCTGGTGGAGAATCTCTGTTCCACCCCCTCAACCCAGCTCTTGATCAGCTGTGCTGCATCGTCCCTGGATTTGAGACCGTGGGTCCAGGTGCTCTGCGAAAAATCATCCAAAAAAGTTAGCAGAAACCTGGCCCCTCCCAGACTTGGTTCCTTGACAGGATCGGCCAAATCTATGTGAACCAGCTCAAAAGGTTTAGTGGTTACCCGTTCCACCTTTGGGTAACTGCACCCTTTCACCTTTGCTTGCTTGCAAGTGTCACAGTTAATGGCACTTCTGCAATCTCGAATCTTACAACCTGTAGAAACCTCGGGTAGAACCTGCAAGTCTTCTACAGAACCATGAATGGTTCTCCCATGCCAAACACAAGCACATGACACATGAGCGGGAATTGTAGCACGCTGGTCGGGAACTGTAGCACGCTGCGCCTGTGCTCTCTCAACCTTCCCCTCACCCCCAAGAGACGTCTTAAGAATGAAAAGATCATTCTGCCCCTTCTTAACCTTGGCAAGTAACCTCCCTCCTCTGGAGATTGTGCAGACATCATTTTCAAAACAAACTTTGAACCCCTTACTTAACAAATAAGGCACAGATAACAAACAATGATCCCCCTCTGGGATAACACAAAACTGCAGCGTCTCCTGCAAAACAGAAAGGAAAACGTTAGTGACAGTTTTAATCTGGGTTCTCTGTCCATTTGCGAACATAACAGTTTGTCCGGCCGGAATTGCCGTGCAATTCCCCATCTTGACTGCAGATGTCTCTGGAACCATGTTGCGGTTAGCTGCAGAGTCGATTACAAAGGCCATTTCAAAACTTTCCATCCTGCCGTCTTCGAACAATGCCATACTCGCAGAGACTTGATAAGCCCCTTCCTGCTGTTCCCCACGGCCACCTGGCTCAGTTCCACGCCTGCCTGTCTTCCCAGGCCTGTTGCCATGGAAACCCGCCTGGTTCCCATGAGAAGTGTCCTTGCAAACATCCTGCATCGGCTCTGTGCTCCGGTGGGGGCAACTGCCATGCAGACGTTGGATTCCAGTGGAAAAACACTGCCCGGGGCTCCTCCCAGCTGGCCTGGCCTTCCTCCTCCTGGAACGGCACCTCCCACCAGCCTGGCCCCTGCTGAAGTTGCTCTCCGCTTCAGCAACAGTGGAAAGTTTCTTAAACTTGCCTTTGGAACTCTTCGCCCCCCCGATCTGCCCATCAGTGCTCCTTGAGACTGAAGTACCGGGAACTGGGGCCGCAGCCATCTTGGGGCTCTCCATTTCTTCTCCAGGGCCCTGGCCTCCTGCTGCAGTTTCACACAAACTTCGCAGCACCTTCCAGGCAGCCCCTGGTGTCTGTACACCTTCCAAATGGGGTCTCAGTGAAGCATCAACACATGCTCTGAGCATATTCAGCTCTTGTTGCTTTCTCTGCTTGCCATCCCCAGGCACCGCAGATTCACAGCCTGCTTCAGCTGGCTCTGACTGGCTTCCTTCCCAAAGCCCAGTGACCAAGAACCAACCCCTGACTCTTCTGCTCCAGGTTGCCCAACTTGTTAAAGTGAGCTTTTCCACCGGCATATCTTGGCTCTCTGCCATTTTCTTCCCGTTCTCCCAAGGGGGCCTAAGCTTACTTACGATCAGGTACAGCTTCTCTGCCTCACCCTTCCGTGGAGAAACGATTTTTCAGCTGCCTTTTAGCTTCAGCTTTCCAGCTCCAGCCAGCTCTCTGTATCAGAAGCTCTCACTGTCTCTCGGAAGCAGGCAAAAACTCCCTCTGCTTCCCGGCATTAGGCTAGACTCAAGGAATGCAGCTTCCAACCTCCAGCTAGCTTCCGTGCCGACTTCAAAGCGTTCCTGGAGCTCACACCGACTGTTTTACGAGCGTTTACTGACCTTCCATAACCTGTGCGAGATAACGATCTTGATAGCTTGACCGTTGAGCCGTGTACTCAGACAGCTTTACGATCCCAATCAGTCATTTACAGCGGTCCGGCACGCTTCCTTCTACTGCGCACCAAAGTCTGCTGTCTCTTTGGCCACGGCTCAGCAGAGTGGCTTACAGCGGGGTAAAACAGTCTTTTTCTCCCTTGCTCCATGCAAGCATACACAGACAGATTCGTCTATTTACAGTTTTTATTCAAACATTTGTCCATCACTGCTTGCAGCCATGTTAAAACATGTCCGTCTCTCACAAGACACACAGAGAGAACAACAAGATCAGTCTCCTCCCAGACTCCTCCCAGCTTCCAAAGCTGACGTCGGAAAGTGACGCACAGCTCAGAACACTTAACCAGTTAAGTTCTGAACTCCCACAGAAAGTACAACAAAGGAGAAACCCTGTAATAGGACACATGACCCTCAATGTTATCTTCGACTCACATACCTCAGATTCACATTTCTCCTGTCCCATATTACAAAGATATACATCTGTGACTGATTCTGGAAGTTTCTTTATAAGCGTTTTCAAAACGGCAGCAAGGAAAAATGAAGACCTTCATGCTAAACCATGGCTTATCACTACACGAACAAGCCTTGCCTCCTCCTGAGCCTGTGTGCTCCGCTCTTTCAGTTTGTCCTCCTGCTAGCTTGAAGGATGAAGTTTGGAAACAACTGCTTTCCTTTAACTTATTGTTACATCCAAACCATGGACAGCTGCTTAACCCTAACTATGGTTAGTTTCAATCAATCCAGCTTCAAACCATTGCTTATGGTTTGAACATGCTCTGTGTTTCAAGTGGAGTTCAATTTTTCTCAGTTTCTGGAACATCCTTTACTAATAGGTGGTGTTCACAGAGCTTCTAACTCTGTAAGTGGAATAAAATAGCTGTTGGTCTCAAGATTAAACAGTAGTTGGTTGTACTCTGAGCTTGGCTTCACACCAGTCTGGCTGTGATGTTGTTGGTTTCATTCTTCTTGTAACTCCCTTGAGTTATTTTCCTGATTTACACTGATGGCAACAGCCCTGTGACTGATAGGAAGGAGTTTATAGTATATCAGCCCTCCATCTTCCACCCCCTCTTAACTTCTTCTTATTTGTTCATAGCTGTTCATTCATGGTTAGGGGAAATTAGTGGCAAAGCATATGTGTTTTGTTCCTCTTGTGCGATTTCTTCCCCCTTCTCCCTTATGAGTCAACATGGCTTATGCTCAATTAGTTCCATCATTAAAGAGCTTCTCATCTCCCCTTCCCTTCCCCAACCTCATCTGTTCTCATGTAGGATGGCAAGCATTTCTGAATGTGCTGCTAACTATGTATGGACAAAAGCCAGAATGTGCTTCATTTGTGGGGGGTCTATTAAAGTAAAACACAAAGGCTGTTTCTTCTGTGCCACAGGATGTGTTTGTGCACAAGGTTTTCTTGCTGAAATCCCTAGGAAAATTGTCACCATCATCTTTCCAAATTAACCGCAATTGGACTGGGGTAGATCACAGTTTTTTGATGTCCCTACACACCAAGAATGGATTCTTTGAAAAAGCATACAAATCAGTATGATGCACAGTGAACGGGTGTGTGTATGTTTGTGTCGTGATTTAATTCTTTAAGTTTATTACTATTTTACCTGAATCATTAAGAAAGTTTGATTATTTTTTTTAAAGAGCACCTCCATTCATAGCCATTAATGACACGTTCATTCATGTTTATACTGGTAAGCATGCCATCACCCTCTGCAGTCAAGCTAGCAACTCATACTGGAACATCAATGCTCTGAGGAATAGGAGGGTAAAATAAAAGTAAAAAAAGGAATATTTTTTCATCAGAATCGTACAGCTTTCTGGTCAGTTTATATATTTAACATTTTTTAAAGTATATCAACTGGGGTGTTGCTCTAGAGTAATGAGACTAATCCCCTCTTAAAGAAGCTGTTTAGATCTTACTGAGAGATTAGAAAGAAACATTTGGAGTTTTTTAAAAAGTATATGTATATATATTTTAGCACTGCTATGACAGGAGAAGGTTAGATATGTGAGTTATATTGAAACACTCTTTCAGTCGACAAGGTCACTTGTGGCAATAATCTGCTCATTAGAGTTGTAATCCATCACTCAAGTAATATCAATTTAGTGCCAGGGTTTTAATGCAGGTTGTACTAATCATTAACGGCAGTTTGTCAACTGCATAATTCACAAGGGATTGTGGGTATGCATGATTTAGCAGGTGACCCTTGACTTCTGCTGAGTAAGAAGCCTGCCTCAGAGGCAAAATCAAAAGGGACAATAAGCAGCGTTCACTCATGAACAATTATTATGCTTAATAGCATGACTGTCATTTTGGAGGGAAGGTGCATGTGTGTAGAAATTGTATATAATGGACAGAAATTCATTCAAAACTTGGCTTTACACATACACACACACAAGCACACACTATATGGCAGTTGCTAAATCAAACCTGCATTTCCCACTCACCACTCAGTCAAATTTTTCGCTTACTGAGAGATACCCATCCCCATCCTAAACACCCAGCAAGATTTGCACAACAGGCTTATTTATTCCCCATTGCTGAAAATTCAGGTCGATTCTGTAGCTATAGAAGGTGCCAAGTGCTGCGATTGACCTGTGACTGTCATAGGTGAAAAGCATTAGTTAGGAAAGTCGGCATTAGTGTCAAACTGGTAGAGGATTTCCCCTCAGGCTGTTAATTCATTTGGAGGGAAGAGGAGAATAACCTGAAGTGAATTTCTGTGCCCACCTGAAATCTATTCACAGAGTTAAATGCATAGTTTGATTTACCAATCATTATAAATGTAGTATAGCATCATATTCTCTATTTCAACTGTTGGGGGGGGGGAGAGGAATCCATCTTTGGAAGTGATGGGGTGTCTTGTCTCGCTGTGCACATTTGTGAAAAGGATAATCCCCTTGCTATCTGGAAGTCAATAGTACCAGTCAACTGCCCTGTTGCAATTAAGGAACTTTTAAAATGATAACTAACTCAACATTAACTTTGCCTGAATGTTTAAAATTTAAAACAAAGAGGTCGGTAATTATTTTTTGTGTTTAGAAGGGGTGTGTGTGAAAAAAATAATTCACCTGAAGGGACCAAAGTGGCAAAACAGCTCGCAGACTTAACACTGCTCCTTGAGAATATCTCTTTATATAGAGATAGAATCCAAAGTGTATGTTTTCGGAGCTCGCCTTCTGTGGATTCTGAGAGAGGCTGGGCCTAGAAGTGCTGCCTTTGTGCCATACGACAGGTGAACTCTACAAACTTGCTAGGAAGCTAATATCAATCAGCTCAAAGACGACATAATTAATATGATCTTCTGCTGAAGCTCTTCTCTAGTTGTCTTCTCTGTTGGCAATGGGTTATTCAACCACAAGGGAGAGCTTTTTCAGTAGTGTCGTCCAGGAACAGCCAGCCCCAGCAGGGCAATGCTGTGGAGCCAGTCCCCTGACAATAGCATTTCAGGCATTTACAATACTAGGAGCAAGGCAGGGTGGTGGTGAGGCTCAGGTCCTGTAGGGGCACTGGCACAATATAGTTGCTCAGGGCCTTAAACATCATTAATACTGACACCTTGAACTGGGTTTGGTAGCATATAGTTAGAACCCGGGTTTTGCAGGTCCTTTTAACTGAACCGCTCAAAACTGCAGCAGCCTGAATGGACTCTGTGTTTTGTGAATTACATAAGAGCCACCAATAGGGAGCTCTAGAATCTGACAGCTAACCAATTGGGTACTACCAAACAGCGACCCCTATTGCTGAAAGCAGGTAACCAGCAGGGAACGCTTCAGCTCAGCCTTTGCACTGTTGACTGAACACCCCCCCTGCTGTGCAGATAATGGAGAAAGCTCATAAACTGTATCCCTTCTGGCATGCTGGCCAACTCTATTACGCTGGTGTAAACCCTGGTGCACCAGAAGCCCAGAATAGCAGCAAATAAAATCCACTCATACGTCAGCGACTGATAAGACTTGTCAACCAGTTATTTCAAAATCTTCTTAAATTATAAAGCTCCAAAATACAGGCCAAAAGAGAGCAAGGCATACAATGGGCACCGCCAGTGAAAAGGCCCTGCTCTGTGTAGCTCCTGCCCTGTCATTTGATAGGGTGCCCACTTGCCCTCTTTCTTGACATGGAATGCTCTCTATTGGAGTCTCCAGGTCCAGTACAAAGACCATAAGAAGGGAGAGCAGGGACCTTGAAGTTCCCAACAGCTGTTATCAAGCAAGCAAGCACACACACACACACACACACACACACACACACACAGGTCACCTTTGTCACAGTCAGAGTGCCTATGTCCTGGCCAGGCCTGTACCCAATCTTGTTTTTGTACAATCTTGTGTGTCCTCAGTAACCAAAATTATATTATCAACATATACAAGCAGAAAAGTTGTTTTCCTTCATTTGCAAGGAATCATACAAAACAAAGTGACACTAATAAAGAAAAGTTCCAGGGTGGCAACAGAAAGCAAACTAAAAATGCTTTTGCAGTTCATCAGAACTATCCAATAATATCAAGTTTCAGGAAAACTGGTGCTATTAACAGTAATCCTTCTAGTTGGCTAATTGGTTTGGCAACTTCCATGCATCTGACGTGCGATGCTAATTATTTCCCCCAAGAGTTAAATGATAACTAATCAGAGACAACTACAGTTGCAATGGCAACAAAATATCTGTGAAAGGAAGAGGAGCAGTGTGTTGCAGGTAGACATACTGTTTGTAATGAAGTGAGAGCACTAGTTTACTTGCTCAAATGAACAAATAAGAATGTTTTGGGAATTTAAATTCTAGATTAAAATTGATTACTTAGTTGAGAAGGGGATTGTAACAAAAACACTGGGGCCTAATTTGATTAGTAGAGTGCCTGGTATCTGGTGGCCAGACCCAAACACTCGTCAGGAGAGCTATGAGATTCAGGTGAGGATCAGATGCCTTGTCAATCTCAGCAGGTATATAACAGGAAGACCCGGCCTGCCCAGGTCACAAAAAGTTTATAAAGTTCAGTTATTGCAAAAGTTTTTCAGTGTTAATTTTATGCATTTTAAAAAATCACCATGGTATTTAACAATAATATCTTATGTCCTTTAGAGGAGAAATTGTGAGTTGCAGAATTTTAAATACCCGTCATCATCCTTGGCTTCACTCAGTTTTGTTTATAACACTTCCACTTCCTTCTAGTTGTGAGGGTGGGTGATGGGGAGGGGCCTCACAAGTGGAGTAGCCTCTCTTGATCTAAATCTGGCCCTGTCAATAGAGTAGGACACAGAGGACCACATGCAGAATGTGGAAGGACTATCACAACACATCACCCACAAGCAGCACACTGTTTAGTATGTGTCCTGATTTTCAGAAGGCAGACCTCTGTGTGAAGGGATGTCTGGTTGAAAGATCATGATAACCCTAAGAAGGGAGAGAGGGGGTCTTGAAATTGCCCATCAACAGATAGCACCTTGGACATCAGCCTAAGCGGGCACTCTGGCCAGCAGGTCACAATCTTCCTCTCTGTGGTGAAATGTGTTGTATTTCAGTTTGATTATAATAATCTATTGCTTATTTTACATCTTTAAAATAAGCATATGCAAATTTCTGCCCTCTTTTTTTGATGACGCTTATGTGGCCATCCTAACATTGCCCCTGCCTCCTGTCTTTTCTCACCTCACCCATTGTCAGGCTCAAATGAGCTCCTATATAATACCAGGAGAAGCCATCATTGCCTTGTAACCATGCCTTCTTTGTACTGTGAAACCAGTAAAAGAAGTGTAGTTAATTAAATCCACAGAGTGTCTCTAGATTTAGAGGAATCTTTACAGTGAAAATAGAATTTGGGGCTCCTTGGATGTAATTTCTTGTTAAAACTTGTTTATCTATCTCACTTTCATCTTGGTGGATAAAAACTGGCACTGCTTCTCTGTGTTACTCTGGGTACCTTTCATTAGTCTCTTTCTGTTTGGAAGAAAAATTGGAGCCTCTGGTTAAAATAAACCCTGATCTTCTGAAGAGACATACCCATGGTGTTTTGTTCTATCAGAATGTTGCCTTAGTATTCTCTTGGGCACTTATGTGTAGCTTGAACTGATGATTCATTAATTATCACTAATTACAGATTTGATTATTAATTTATCTGATTGTAGATTCATCTCTCTTTTTATTCATAACCTGAATATTCATAGCTCAAATTACACACACATACACACCAAGGAGTATTTCTTATACCTAAAAAAGGGAAGATGTATAGAATCCAATATGGAGTCTATAGAGCCCAATATGGAGTCTGCGTGTCTGTCTAATCAGGAAAGCTGGCATAGAAGGGCAAGTTACTAATTGTTGAGGAGTTCTGTTGTGTGGGCAGGGCGGTCCCTCCCCTTACCTAGCTGATCCCCTGGCAACGCCTCCCCAGGCGGGATTGGGCGATTGGCTGAGGTAGGCAAGTTTTGCTCCTCCCAACTAAGAATTGCACTAGCACAGAAAATCTTGGTGGCCCTGAAATTGATATAGGATTAGATAAAATATATAGTGCTGGAGAGCTCTGGCTAGATTATGGGCCTCCCATATGAATTCATCCTGTCATTAAGATCTTCTGCTAAGGCTCTGCTCTGGTGTTCCCAACTTCTGAGTTGAGTTGGGAAGCCAATGGGAATTTGGTGGCACCCAGACTTTGGAATTTGGCACCTGCCAACAAAAAAAATTGTGATTACCTTATTGTGATTACCTTATTGATTTACTGCTGCAAACTGGCAATATTGTTGCTTTTATTCTTGTTGGTATTGTACGGATTGTTTTAGCTGGTTGTGTTGAGCCATCTTAGGGACTGATATCAGTGGGAATGCTGCATTATAAATATTACGTTTCAATAAACAAATAATCTTCACCTTGTCCAACGACACTTGGATGTTAACCATCCAAGCCACATAGGATTTCAGCAGTTGGAGGAAGCAGGTTTTGCCTCTTTTGCCTGATCCTAAAACAAAGCTCTGTTTCCTCCTGCCCTCAGCTGAAGGAACCCTATACTTCAGGTACTAGTTTCATGTCTCTCCTGAGACTGTGGAAAGTCACAGCCCACCTTTTCGCCTATCTATCTGAAAAGATGCCAAATTGTTTCCTGCCGAAAAAGGAAACATTGCATGATTTTATTTCAGTAACAGTGAACAATATATTACAGTGGTACCTCAGGTTACATATGCTTCAGGTTACGTACGCCTCAACTCATTGTTGAGGAGTTCTGTTGTGTGGGCAGGGTGGTCCCTCCCCTTACCTAGCTGATCCCCTGGCAACGCCTCCCCAGAAATAGTGCTTCAGGTTAAGAAATTTGCTTCAGGCTAAGAACTTTGCTTCAGGTTAAGAACAAAAATCAGGCTCTGGTGGTGCGGCAGCAGCAGGAGGCCCCATTAGCTAAAGTGGTGCTTCAGGTTAAGAACAGTTTCAGGTTAAGAACGGACCTCTGGAATGAATTAAGTACTTAACCCAAGGTACCACTGTACACAGTTCATGGTGTCCGTTTTGCAACCCTGTTAGAACAGGTGGCCCTATCATGCCTCTCACCTGCTAGTACTGATGCATGAAGAACTACTGGATATGCCTTAGAGGATATCTTACTACACTGAGCTGTAGCTCAGTGGTCAAGCGCCCGCTGAACATGTGGAAGGTGCCCAGTTCAACCCCAGCATCTCCAGATAGGGCTGAAGTCCTGGAAATCTGCCAGTCAAAACCTGGCTAGATGGACCCAATGGTCATCTGACTTTGTCTAAGGCAGCTTATTGTGTTCCTAAGTATTTCTGTATACGTCTGTGTTAAATGTGTTCTTTGAGAACTTTTTGTTGTGGGACAGCTAATAAATATAGTCAAAGACTAAAGTATGGCAGGCCAGAATGCTGAGACCACATGGAAAGATCTGTAATGACCTCCTGTTTGGTCCAGTGCCCCAGGTTTTTGAATTTCTTTATCTACCAAGTTCCCCAGATGTGCAGAGCAGGAAATAGGTAACTTGTCTGTGGTTTTGAGGTTCTGAAGCAGAGAGAGAAGATCATAACACTTTAACAGCCAGCTAAAACAAGGAATGTTTTATATTTTCAATGCTAATAAGCATACGTTTTTCTTCACATGGCAGCCATAAAACTGTCATGATGCTAGTGGTACGTCTTTGTTCTTTACTCTGCTTATGTTAATCAAAGACAACAGTGGTCTATTTTTGAGTTTAATACTGTAACAAAAGGATTGGTATTAGCGGTCATCATTACGAGTGACTCCTGGACATGTGGAAATAATTTCCAAAGTGTTTCTGAACACCAGTGGAGAATTTTGGCCTGACTCTTGAATAGAATGGAATGCACCACAAAAGTGAAATGGTAAATTCACTAATCATTCTGGTTTGGGGGCGGGGCATGGAAATCCTAGGAATAAAATGTATCTTGTAATAGGTCGATTATTAAGTCCTAATAATCCACACTCACCCTCATGTTCTTCATCCTTTTCCAGCAAAGGGTATAGCGGAAAGCAGTTTAAAAATTGGTCACAATGTCAGTTGGCTGCATTGGAATGCCCTTGCTTGCTTTACTTCCTTGAGGAAATTAATCCATGTCAGAAAACTGGTCTCATGCTTCAGCTGTTTAACTTTACATAACTGAAAAGAAAAAAAAAGTTTTAGAAAAGGTTGGAAAGCCTTCCGCTGAAATAGTATTTTTCTCCTCATTAAGGGACCTACCAAGGCTTGGTAGCTTTCTGGATACTGAATTATATATGTTATAAATTTAGACACCAGTTTTCCAGTGAGAAATACCACCCAAAACTTTTTTTATTATCAGTCAAGCGGTCTTCATTTATTCAGCGAGGCAGTCTGTTTGCATTGGCGGCCACTTCTGTGCTGTGCTCCTGCAGAACAAATCATACATTTTATGCATTCTTTCCTAAGCTCAAAGAAAGACACAACAAGTTAAATAACTTTTTGTTCCAATGCAAGCTATATGATCAGCCTGATTAATTGAAAGCTTTGACTCCGCATCACCCAATGGGATTCGAGACACACTGTTTTCCAGGGGGAAAGAACCACAGCTACGGTCTAAAGATTTGGTTGGAGGTAATGGGCCAGTATGAAATGTTGCGAGAGTTTATATTCATCGTAGTACCTGCATCAAACATGGCTGGTTATTGTGCCCTGCATAATGTGCCTGTGTGCTGAGGTTGCCCACTGGGTGATAGGCAGGTGCTGCAGTTGGTACAAGGGAAGAAGGGCCATAGCTCAGTGGCAGAACACCTACTTCGCATGCAGAAGGTCACAGGTTCAATCCCAGGCAACTCCAGGTGGGGCTGGAAAAGTTTTCTGCCTGAAACCCTAGGGAGCTGCTGCCAGTCTGAGTAGACAATATTGAACTAGATTGACCGTTGGTCTGACTTGGCACAAGGCAGCACCTTGTGTTCCTAAACGATGCAAGGATGATTCACTGCTCAGTGTTAGAGCATCATTTAAGGTATGCAAGAACAGCGGCAAGAATTATATTAGCACAAACTTGGAAGACAGAAGAAATACCAATGAAAGAACAATGGCAAAGGAAACTTATGGAATATGCAGAACTGGCAAAACTAACAGAAAAATTACATGAAAAGGACAACAAAGACTTTAAAAGAGAATGGGAAATTTGCAACATATATGAAGAGGCAACATAAAGAAATGGACTCATTGGCAGGGCCTGGGTAAACAATCACAACTGTATACAACAAAAAATATGACTATATGTATTGAGAAAATTTGGGGGGAACAATACGCAGGGTGAACAATATGGAACTAAAACAAAATGGGAGCATGGGGGAAATCCAGGGGAGGAGGGTGGACAATATGAAAAATCGTTAAAGATATTTCATTAGAAGAAGTATACATGGAAAAATCAATAAAAATTATTATTTTTTTTAAAAAAAGAACATCATTTAAGGTGGCTACCCCTGCCCTGTAGAACAGCAGTCCTGTTGAGATACAACAGGAACCCATTAGCTGCACTTTCCAGGGGAGGGGGGGGGGACCTGAAGGGGAAATCCAGATTAAATGTAAAAAAAAAGTGGGAGCTGGCATTTTGATTACATTATATATATATTTTGTATTTATTCAACAAGATTTATATACCACTTAATCAAAAAAGTGGTGCACAAAGAGTCATAGAACTGTAGAGTTGGAAGGGACCACACGAGTCATCTAGTTCAGTTCCCTGCAATGCAGCAATCTTTTGCCCAACATAGGGCTCAAACTCACAACCCTGAGATTAAGTGGTTCAAATATTCATGGAAAATAGAAATAATGATGCTGTGTGGACTCTACAGATAACTTATGTGCATGTGCAACACCACAATAAACTTCCACTGGAAGCACGCCATGTTCTCTCTAGGTGTTGCAGTTCCTGTTGTCTCTGTGGAAAGGTAGGGGAAGAAGTCCCAAAATGATACGTACCGTAAATTATATGTGAGTGAACGCTCATGCCTGGCTATAAAGGACCACTACTGTCGAGAAAGCAACCTTTGAATTTACCATGGTTAATAAGCAAAGAAAAGGGGGTTGTCATTGGAAGCTTTTTATTTGCAAAGTGGTACAAGTTCCCTGACCAATGGTCTGTCATGTGGAAAAATAGGATCTCAAATCTGGTGCTGAAAATAATTAAACACAAGTAGGATTATTAGAAAGCTCTGTGCCTACAAAAAAATAACCAAGCCTAGAGAAGGATTTTGCTGAAGTGCTCTTAGAAGGGGCATTCGGGGGGATTTAATTTCTAATTAGTATTAATTCAACTCTTGATAAACCACTTCCATGTGCATTGCATCTTATATTTGTCTCTGTATCAAAAGGGGAAGACAAACTAAAAAGAGAGAGGGACTTTTTTAAATGATAATACCTGAAAAGTGTTTTTCAACAAACCCATACATCATTGTCAAGTGAAAAGATTAAACTTTATTGTTTCTTTTTGAACCAAGAACTCAAGGTGAGTGGAAATGTCTTGAAATGCAAAGTAGTTTCACAGATAAAGTAAAATGGAGATGAAAACAGACAATAAAAAGACATTGGCTGTAATAGAGGAAACAGCCAAGAAGTTTACTCTTTTCAACTCTAGTCCAGAAGTTTTTATTCTATTCATTTTTTTATACTAATAATGATCATATTTAAGTGTTGCAATTACCATCTGTTTTAGCAAAAGCAAAAAAAAAAAAAAAAGTTTCACATTAAGAATGGCACCAAAAATAATTCTTGTGTGTAATATGAAACGTTAGTTATGTGCTGCAGCGGCTGCCAAAATAAACTACAACTTTCATTTAAAATATCAGGAAACTCCATTTAAGATGGTAGTTATACACCCGTTGAGGATACCATGTATATTATTTTTTCTCAGCATTAATCAAGTCTATTAGCAACAAAACTGCAGTTGATTCATACTGTCACATTTGTTTGGAAGTAATGGGTGTCAGGGTCAAATGGCTGCACCACAATGTTTGAAAATTATTTCTTCCTTCAAATATTTCAGTTATTTTTACTGCCCCCCCCTTTTCTGCAGCCAACTGTTGCACCTATCTTCTGTTGAAGTTACTTTGTAATACCATGATGAGTTTGGCATGGGTAGGTTTAAGAATGGTGGCCAATAATGTAACTTCCTCAGCATGTATTGAATATTTACTTAAGTCTATTCATTCAGCTTTACAGATTGCCCCTCCCCCCCATGAAGATTCCATTTTCTTGTCAGACTCTACCACTCAAGAACAGGAATATTTTATCTGCGTATAATTAGTACCTAACTGTTCTCCTTGATGCCTGATCTTGGTTACCGTATTTTTCGCTCTATAAGATGCACCAGACCACTGGACGCACCTAGTTTTTGGAGGAGGAAAACAAGAAAAAAATATTCTGAATCTCAGAAGCCAGAACAGCAAGAGGGATCGCTGCGCAGTGAAAGCAGCAATCCCTCTTGCTGTTCTAGATTCTGTGATAGCTGCGCAGCCTGCATTCACTCCATGAGACGCACACACATTTCCCCTTACTTTTTAGGACGGAAAAAGTGAGTCTTATAGAGCAAAAAACCCCTGGTATTTTCATTTTACCGCCAGTGGACAGAGAGACTCCAGAAACGCACATAGAGATGGAAGCAACCATTTTGTGCAATCTCTTCAATGTACAAACTTCTACTGCTGCTACTAAATATTTAGTAATTTAGCAATAAATACATTGCATACAGGAATAAATTTGCGAATGCCATGTTTCTCTCAGTATAGGGAAAGGTCTGTTCTAAAGATAACTTGAATTAAACACACTCTCACCAACTATATTAATAATTCCACATATCTTCATTGCCTGCTTTACAAATAACTCTAAACGTATGTGGGAAAATCAGGAATAAGTAATTGGGCAGATGAATATTAACAAGAAGCAGCTATAAAAGTACAAAGGAAACGAGGGAAACAATGGAGAAGGGGAATAATAATAATAATAATAATAATAATAATAATAATAATAATAATAATAATTGTACCCCACCCATCTGACTGGACAGCCCCAGCTACTCTGGGCGGCATCCATAGATACACTACATCATAATAAAACATTACACAGTAAAAAGCTTCCTTATACAGGTTTGCCTTCAGATGTCTTCTAAAGATTATATAGTTACTTATCTCCTTGATGTCTGATGGGAGGGTGCTCCACAGGGTGAGTGCTACTACCGAGAAAAACACAAACAAGCCACATTTGCTCTTTTCCACCCTTAACATGTTTTCACTACACACTTTGATGGTTCTGTGCCACCTCTAGCATCGAAATACTAGTTGCTGGGAGTCACAATTGGGAAAAGCCCTGCTGCCCTCCTATCTTGCTTAGAGGCTTCCTGTGGGCATCTGATTGGCCACTGTGAGAACAGGATGCTGAACTAGGTGAACCTTTGTTCAGACCCAGCAGGGGTTTTCTTTCATTCTAAGCCCCCTTGACTTTAATAATAGATCTATATCCATTTAAAATTGCTATTTTTTTAGTGGGGGGAATCCACTAAATCTCATCATAATCTAAATAAAGGTAATTTGATAGGTCGACATGTGCTTGTTCATCACACAAATGATTAAATCCATAAGTGGTAGCAATGAACCTCTTGATGAATAGTAATCCAGTGGTTTCACATTGGCCACCTTAAGGTCATTCTTAGAGGTTGGAAGGTCCCTCCCCACCCCCCATGGGTTTTTGAATATTTCCACTTCTGGTTTCAGATTTATGTCATTTATTCTGTTGTGGTCTGTTTGTTCTTTGTAGGATGCAGAAGGGTTGGCAGGTGATGGAATGCATCATACTGCAATATCAGCAGGAGAATGAATGTCCGATATCGTGGACAATATCTCCTGTGCCTTGGGTGGGACACCTGTACTGTCTTAGGAACAGCCTCCCAAGCACAAGGAGATATGGACCCAGACCAAGATGCCAACTGTCTATTTTACCATACTTTTATATCATGGAATGAAAACTCAGACACAAAGCTTTTCAATTAAGAGGCGGAGAATAATAAGAACATTGCATGGGAGCAGTTCACAGAAAGATCAGTGCACATTGTCCCATTGAAATCAACATGACTGAAGTGCTTAGCTATGTGATTAGATTCCATAAATTTCAATAGCACTATTAACTTTCTCTGGATTACTGCGCCTTTGTAGCAATTGCATCCACTGCAATACAGGAGGACATGCATCATGGTGCAGATTGCACAGACAGTGTATCCTACAGAAAATGATGTGAACTGGATGTTATGGAATTAAGAACAAACCCATGTCTGGAGATTGCTGGTGGTGTATTGCATCCTCCCGGATCGATTTTTAAATGGGCGTTCCACATTGCTGTGGCTATGCTATCTGCTTTCAGAAACGAAGACTACATTTTAGAAAAGAGACCCATTGTATTTTTAATGCCTTGAAATGAACTGAGCAAAATTAAGGACATGAAATGAAAACAATTTTATGTGCATTCATGACATTTCAGTCACAGAGCCTTCAAACATCTCTGCAAAGACAGCCCCGTTTCTTCTGCCTTACCTCTAATTGCAGTATGATATGATATGACAAGGCAAAGGCAGAAGAACCAGTTTACTCAACTGGTTTACAAGGGTCTTGCCTCTTCAGGAAGATAACTGCAAAATCCTCACGCTCCTGTCTGGAAGTAACGCGACTGGAACTGATTGGTATGATAATGTCATTGTTCCCAGAGATAGAGTAATAAGCTTCACTTTACCCTGTCGTATCTCACTCGCCACCATCTGTAGGAGCGATCTAAATTCTTTCTTAATTGGGATAAGGGACTGAGGGTCAGTTTATACTCTTAAACCCCATTCAAGACTAGAGGAAGCTGATAACATCTGCAATTCTTATTAAAATCATTAAGAACAGGGAGTTTTGCTCTGTTTTTAATATGAGGATGCTTAAATTGTACACACAGTGTACAAATATACCTACCACATACACATTTATGAGCTCAAGGAACAAATATATAGACAGTATCAGATATAACAGTCTCTGGAAACTAGCACCACCCATAACAATGCAATTCAGGTATTCTCTTGTGCAAAATATTAACCATATTTTGTGTCGAAATTCTGCACTAAGGGAAAACAATTACGGCAATTTTAAAACATCCAAATTATGCTAATACTAAACAGGGCTGTCACCCAATTGAAGATTTCTTAGCTGATTAATCATACAAATATTATTTGATTAGGCTGCAATCCTCGGCACACTTATCTGGGAATAAGTAAGCCCCATTGAACACATCGGTATCAACAGGATAATAAAATGTTACTGACCATCACAATGTTCTCATATTGGGTTTGTTTCCCAGGAAAGACATGAAAAGCAAAAATTGTGTTTCCTGTTTGTTTTTCTAGACTGCTCTTCATCCCAGGGGATCTCAGGGAGGTGCACAAAATGTATCATCTAGAAAATCATTTGAAGCTAGTATTGCAGCTTAAGCCTATGCCTATCGACTCACAGAGGTAAACCCCATAGGGCCTACTCTCAGGTAGGTGGAAGTGGTGCAATAAGAGCCCTACTTACCTGATAGCCAGCTCCACTGAACTCAATGGGGCATAATCTGAGTAGGCACGTGTAGGCTTCCCTTCCTTCCATTTCTACTGTTGGGGAAGGGGTATTTATTTATCTGTTTATTTGTATTTATAAGAACATTTATAAACCACCAACTCATTAAAAAATATCAACGTGGTGTACTGAAAAACCATAAAATTATAAAACCATAAAATACAGAGCAAATGACCAACATTGAATCAGATTCTCTTAAATTCTCTTAAAATAAAAAAAATAAAAACCTTGGTGACACAAAGACAATTTCAGCAGGCTGGGAAATATCAGGATTGGAGGTGCCTGTCTGATTTCCATAGCCAAAGTCTTCCGAATGACTGCTGCCACTATGATAAAAGTCCACACAGAAACTAAACAAAGATAAGTTGATTGTGGGGCAGTCAGGAGGGCTTCTCCTGATGATTGCAAGGATCTGGGCCAGCATAAAAGGGACAAAGATGGTTCTTCAGGCAACATGGTCCAAAGCCATTCTGGGCTTTGCACACTAACAGCAATACCCTGAACTTTCCTCAGTAATGTACTGGCAGCCGGTGCAGGGCTTTCAGACTGTAATATCTTTCTGTGATTTTATTATTAATGATATAATCACGAATTTGCTTCTGCATTTGATTTAGATTTGTGGCGTTCATCCTTATTTCATTTTGCAGGCTGCGTTGTGGAAAGGGCATTAAAATGTTTTAAATTAAATATTATTTAAAGCATCAGCTGGAGCCTGGAGCACCAGCTAGCTGTGGAAAATGTAGCTACGCAAAGGAACTTGCTTGTATTTCCCCCCATTTTGAGGATCAATAACCTTATCTAGTTATTGCATTCCTTGTGCCACTTTCCCCACCATGAGCTCAGAGTGGCATTCAGATGTCCCTGGGTGTTTTCCCATCCCTGTATTTTTTCAAGGTCAGACCTATTTGATTTCATAAGTAGGTTTCTTGTGCTTTCTTACTGTCGTGTGGCTCTTACTGTTATGCATGACTCCATTTGTGTTAGGTTTTGTGCATGTGTGTGCCCATCTTTGCACACCTGTGCATGGATCATCATGTGACAGTAAGACCATTTTCACAAGTGGCACCTATGTAGGCTGCAATCTTAAACCTCCCCCCCCCCTTTACCCTCTAAGTAATAAGCCCCACTGAACACAGTGCGGCTTACCTCTGAGTAAAGATGCATGGGACACCGCAGTTTTTTGTTTTGCATTTGCCCTATTAGTAGGAAAAGCATCAATGCTAAAAATGTAAACTCAGTTTTTAAACAGCCCCTCTCTGTATCACATTAACTATAAACATAATTAATTAAAGCAAAATAAAAAAATTCCTTCCAGTAGCACCTTAAAGACCAACTAAGTTAGTTCTTGGTATGAGCTTTTGTGTGCATGCACACGAAAGCTCATACCAAGAACTAACTTAATTGGTAATTAAAGCAGTTATCTTTTCACTGGTGAAAATGTTCTAACACAGAGAGGACAGGACACTGTATGAGCTTAGAGGTGGAACATGTGAGGCAGTAACAAAGAGAGCACTTTTGCCCATATGCAGAGTGCTTTTCCCACTTCAGACCCAATCCTGACATATCTGAGATGCATAAAGAAAAGTTTGGTGTCACTGGGTTCAGCTGGGAAAGAATGTAAGAGAGCCAATGCCAGTCAGCATAGTAATCACAAGCTAGATGGAACAATGGTCTAAGGTCCAATGGTATAAGGTGACTATCTATGTCCCTAAGATGAATGTCTAAGCCATGGGTCGCGATCTTGATTCCTGGATCTAGAACAGTAGCAGGAGGTTCAACAAGATTCCATTCAAGACAGACCTTCTCTGTCTTCAGTGCAGAAACGAATATTTCATCAGTGGCTCTATCTGCACCATAGGTTTAAGGTACATTTTAAAGCACATGGCTCCCCCACCAAAAAATCATAAAAAAAAAATCATGGGAACTGTAGTTCCAGGCACCCTTATCAAAACTATAGCCGTGTGCTTTGAATGTGTTCTGTATCAGCAGTGTGTTCTTCTCCCTGTGCAAGAAAGAAGAGTTGGCCCTTCCATGAATCTAAGTAGATGATGGCATGGTTCTCCATAGGAAAAAATAATGCAACACACACATTATTATTAATAGAATGTACAATATCATGATTTGGACCTGAGCTGTGCTGCCATCTGCTCCTTATTTAAAGTGTTGCCTGTCTATTCCTGATGTCACTGCGATCAATGACAGTTTTGTCTTGGAGAACCCTGGGGTTTAACAGATAATGTTACTTGGAGATTAATGCTAATTGGGAAATGGCAACATTTAGGATCCAGTTAATAATATTTGGCCAGATGTAATTAAAAAATAATCTGGACCTCAAGGATTTGCCAGGGCAACACAACACTTGTTTAAGCAATAACATAACCTATAGCCCCGAGGGATTTAAAAAATGATTTAACTGCGGTTGCCTAACGGTTACAGTGGTAATGGTGTATTTGCAAGAGTCACGTGACCCTGTGCGGCTAACACTTTTGCGCTGCATGAGCTTAATTTATCTGAGTAGTCCCATTGACTTGTATAGGCCATTTGTGTAAGTAGCTCTGTTCCCAAGCAAAAAAAATAAAAATAAAAATAAAAATCAGCAGATTTGGGCCTCAAGCCAGGAGAGCTTGGCTGGGCTCTTGCATGATATTTACAGAATGCCATCCAAAGCAAAAATGAAACAGCTTTCATATTTTAGCTTCATCAATCAAAAGCTTCTGTATGCGGCATAATAAAGAGCATTTGGCAGGAAAGAAGCAAAGCTAGCTTTAGAGGGGGGGGCGGGAATACAACCAATGCTTTAAGGAAAGCAAAGCAGGGTTTTTTTTGTGCCTAGACAAAACTGTTCAAAGCTCTGTGAATTACACACAAGCAACTGACAACTTTACTTAGCTATTCCATCTTTTAAGGAAAATCTGCACGCTAGGAACTTTCAATGCTATTTTAGTTATCCATTTAATCCACCCATTCATTTAGCAGGAATGGTAATTACGGGAAAATTACTGCCAAACTATGATGTGCAATTAAAATTCAGGCTGTTTTGTGTGATGCAAAATCCCCCTCCTTCCTCTCCCCCCATCATCTTACAAATCCTCTGATAGAAAGTTTGTGTGGTTTTCTTTTCTCATTCTCTCTCTTTTTTAAACAGGGCTTATAATAATAAGCCATCTGGCTTACTTAAACATGAAAGATTAAAATGATATACAGTATGAAGGCTTCCTATTCAATTGCTAATGTCCAAGAACTCAACTCCAGTGGTGAAAGCTGTCATTTGGGGAATGGGGGGGTGGGAAGAGGTAATTAAAAGATTTCCTTGCAGAGATGGATCCTGGAGCAGGAGACTGGCATATACAACAAGCAAAACTAATTTTTTTTCTTCAAAAGAGGACAGTGCTGGCCAAATGCCTTGCCAGCTAATCTTCTGTATCCTTTAGTTCGCTCACAACTGCTTGAGTGAGACTGAAAGGTGGACAGGTGACTAAAAAGATAAAGGCAAGTAAACCTTGCTTTGTTTAGCATATCTAGACGGCAAATGTTTCATTGCATCGGATCTGGAGCATGATTAAATGTTGGTAGCAGTGGGGAAATCAGTTAGATTTTTAAAAAAGTAATGTACGTTTCAGATGAAATTGAAAAAGAAGGTGGGAACCTTTCAGAAATCTAAGCGTACAATGAGAAATCTACATACAGAATTGATTTTGTTTGGGGGAAAGTTTGATTTCAAAGCTGAATAGAAAAATGCCTGTGAGGCTTAGTTTTTTTAAAAAATTGAATCAAACTCTGACCTCACTGTTGTTTCGAGACTGAAGGAGGCAAGGAACTTATGTGCCCTTCTCAGTATGTTCTTCTTTAAATACACAGATTTACAAATTGCTGGATTTTTCAGGCTGAGAGGAGAGCGCGAATCCCTTATCTCCTTCAGCCTCAAGACAGCACACAATCACACTACTGAACATGCTGTCAAAGGATACTGCAGTGGCTTTCAGCAGGGATAAATGGCTTTCAGCAGGGATGAGATGAATATGTGGAGGACAGATCTTCCAGTGGATAGATCTGTTTGTACCCAGGGTCAGTATAGGTCAGGGGTGGCCACTCCCAAGAGACTGCGATCTAAATTATTGAGCTTTTTTTAGGAAGAAGGAAGGCCCCTTTTTTGGGGGTGCAGGGCAAAAATATTGACCTTTTTTAAGGGAACCCAAACTTGTTGAGCTTCGTTGGGGGGGGGGAGCCAGTGGTCTACCAGTGATCTACCACAACAGACATCCAGTGATCTACCTGTTGGACGTGCCTGGTATAAAGTGAAGGCATCTTTCTATACATAGTATACATCTGGTAAGGGCATGTCTCCCTAAATTATGAATGGTTGCTTCCTGAAAGGGCTGCAGAATTCTTAGCAGTTCCATAAAGCTATTTTTTTCTGAACTTCTTCATGGTAAATCACCATTTCAGATCAACTGAAAGCCTGCAGTGTGTAGCTGTGTTTCAGATGCTGAGGGTTGACATTAGAGGGTGGAAATGACCATCTTTCATTGCTTGTAAACAAGGTCCAAGCAATGTGGAAAGGAGACACTTTATGAGGGTCCAGGCCAGACTGGGCTACAGATTTCGATACCACAAAAACACACATACAAACACCCAAGACTAGATTTGACTTGAGAGACAGAGGTGGAGATTGGGGAAGTGTTTGTATGGGAAGCTTTGGGACTGTGACTTGAGTCTGAGAAACACATCCCCTGTCACTCGCATGAGGAGAGAATGGGGATGAGATCGCTGTCCCCTCTCTTAAACCCCAGCTGCCATTCCTGGAAGCTGAATGTCTACATGAATAGGTATCTGAAAAGGTATCTGAAGAAGTGTGCATGCACACGAAAGCTCATACCTAGAACTAACTCAGTTGGTCTTTAAGGTGCTACTGGAAGGAATTTTTTTATTTTGTTTTGTACATGAATAGGCTCACTGTACAATTTATAACAGCCACACCACACATTTAAAGCACTATTAAACCAGTTCAGCTGTCATGGCTTCTCCCAAAGAATCCCAGGAACTGTAATTTGTTATGGGTGCTGAGTGTTGTTAGGAGATCCCCTACTCCCTTCAGAGAGCTACAGATCCCAGAGTAGCTAATCACTCAATCCCTATTCTCAGGGAAGTTTGAGAAGTGTAGCTGTGTCTGAGGAATAGGGGTCTTCCAGCCACCCTCAACATCTTTCACACACTACCTGATTACCCGACTAAGCCATGGAGCTCACTGGGCAGGTCCTAGTCTCTCAAGCTAATCTAACTCACATCTACTGGCGGAGGAAGAGGGGGATGGAGAGAGCGCATCGCCCCTGGCACAACGATCCTGGTGGGCTGCCATCACGACTGCCCCCCCGGAGCTCTTCCTACACTCGAGTAGGACCCTGGCAGAGACACATGCCCAACTGGCACGTTCTCTCCCTCCTGGTCTTTCGTTTGGAAGCTTCAAAAGCTTTCTTCTGCCCGAACATCACAGCGACCGATGCCAACCGACACGGCACACTTAGGGATCCACAGAGTGTTCTCAGTTTGCGTAGCAGACCTCAGCAACTCAGCATTTTGGCTAATCTACTTTAGTTACATATAAACACACACGGAGCACTGCAACATGGCTCCCTCTCCCCCTAGCATCAGACAACAAAGAGAAAAACAAACAAAGGACAATAGTCCCACTTCACGGAACACAGTAACACAAACATCCTGTCTCCATCACTTCCCACTCTGTGGAGTCAAAACATATTCCGTCATGTGATAGACAAAAATCCCATGACTGCAATCATGGAGCAGGAATTCTAACAGGCGCCATGCCCCCGCAGGCAGCGCGCCATGCCCCCACCTGCTCTCCCCTCCCCCCTGGTGCCAGAGCATGAAACTCTGCTACTGCTCACATCATAGCTGTGAGGATAAAATGGGAAGGTGGAACACCATGTATGCCACCTTTCACTCCTTGAAAGGTCATATAGAACATTTGGGTCTCTGAGACTAGTGGATTTTGTTTTATGTGGTCTTGAGCACATAAAACATACTGAGGATCTGAATAAATAAAACTAAATCCCACTGGGTTTGCATTCGTTTTTAAAGAACAGGTTCAGAGTTTTTGAATGCTTTTGATTCCCCCCCCCCTTTGTATATGATCGTGTCTATCCTTCTTCTATTCAAGGAGGGTGTCCAGAACAGCTTGCAGATTCTGAAAGAAACTAAAATCACAGCAACTCCTGCAGCAAGGCAACATAATTTTATGACATTCTTTTGAGGGACTCTGTTCTCGTGCAGCACTCCATCGCTGAATGGCAATAAATCGTGCTTAATAATGGAACTCATCCTATTAAACAAGTTGCTTTGAGCAGTTGCCTTGCATGTTGTCTTTTGGAACATAATCTTTAATAGCAAATCATTTCCCATTAAAAGCCCTTTCCTAACCCCTTACAGTTTATAGCAGGAACTCATGAATCCTGACATAATGGCAGTCTGTGCAACAGAAAAGCCTGTGGGTATGTATGTTTGTGTGCTTTTTTCCCAGGACTCAAGACCAGTGGAAAGTGGTCCATTAGGGTGAACTGGGCATTGCCCCACCAACCTCAGCCTGCCCCCAGCCAGCCTCTGTTTGCCTACCTTCATATTTGCCTCCAGTCCAGAAGGTGGCAATAGCTGTTACCTTATTCCTCCTTAGTCTCAGAGTTGCCATTTTAGAACTCAACTGGGTTGCTCTACCAGCCCCTATGGGAACCAGCTACCACTGCTGAGGATAGTTCAAACAGTGGCTCTAGAAGGGAGTTCGTTGAGTCTCCTATTACCTTAACTTTCTCCTCAGCGCTTGGCAATGCTCCAGTTTAATTCTACTGGGCTAGCAACACTTTCAAGCCAGGTTAACTGAATTCTGGGATAAAAACCTCGACAAAAGGAATAATTGGTTCTTTCTACCCCACTTCATCGTTCCTTTCAAAATGGGAGGAAATACATTTTATTACACAATCTCGCTTGGAAAAAAAGAAGAAGAAAGTGCTTATTCTGCACTAGTTACTGTAACTAGCTAACAGGTACAACATGATTTGCTGCGTAGAAGCCAGGGAAGAAAGAAGGATGATTGAGGGGAGTGAGTCTACTGTATTTGCTTCTCTTAAGAAGCTCTTTTGCCTTCAGCATAGTTTCTTATCAGCTTGAGTTTCTGACATCTCTGCCTTTTTGCTCTCTGTAATTCTGTCTTGTAAATTGATGGAGATTGACATGGCCCTTTCATGTCAGAGGAGAGTGGATCTTCCCACACTTACAAGCACAAACAGCTGTAAGTAGGCCTAGTGAACCCACTTGGTACAAGGATTTTCCCAGAAGGACTGTGATGAGGAAAGGAGGAAACAGATCTATTTAACTTGGAAGCACCTGACTTTATTTTGGTGTGTTGGCTAGCAAACTTAAAAGTCAGCAGAATAGAACACTCAAAAAGAGTGTGTTAGTGTGTATTGAGCATAGTTTTAACTATGGAAAGGCAGAATACTACTACTATTCAGTAGTACTCAGTTTAAATAAATAATAATCAACGTGGACGTGGGATTTTTTCATTGATGGCACCAGTGTTGTGGAATGCTCTCCCTATTGACATATGAGAAGCCCCATCAGTATAGGCATTCACTTGAAGATACAACATTGCCATGATCTCCTGGCTTGAACCTCTTGTTTTAATTGTTTGGTTTGCTGTTTTAATTGTGCTGTTTTAATGGGCTTGTCTTAACCACACGTTTTAATTGTGGGGATTTATTTTAGTGTTTTGATTTGTTTGATTTTAATGTAATGGTTTGATTGTGTTTGATTGTATAATTTAATTATGTGTTTCTATTTATAATTGGCTTTATAGTTGTAAACAATCTAGAAGCCATTTAGGTAACAAAAACTGCACAAAATGGCCAAGGATGCTACTCAAATTGAGGTACCAGATGCAGAGGAGGAGAAAGGTCTGGGACTAAGGATGAATTGATCCATTTATTTCCAGTCCGCCCACTCTCTTACATGTGTTTATTCCTACTCTATTGCATTCCTTCCATATTAATCAACTTCTTTAAAACCATGTTCTTGAATGCTTTTTATGCATTTATTTGACATATTTTCTGTCAAAGTACTCAGTTTAAATATATTTTTAAAAACTTGGTTTTGGGGCCAAGAACTGCACCCCAAAATTTGGAGAAGTTCAAAATCTGTAAGAACTCCATGTGAGTCTGAGAGATCAGGTCAGTTCAAACCTTAATTCACAAATGACATCCCTATCCTATATGATTTGATACACTAGGAACCTCTCCTGTGCAGGCCAAATTCAAAGAAGTAGAAGGTGCACTGATGAAGCTGTAGAACATGTGGTTTAACTGACAGACAAGTAGAGAATCCACCTATGATCAGCTCAGTCTACATCTGAGGCTCAAGCTTAGGGTACTAGACTGAGTCAGTGACTTTAGAGCCCAATAGACCCCTATTGCCAAATGGTGTCATGTGACCCTTCTGAGCTATAAGCTGCAGTACCACCCTCTGGCCATCTGCAGTGGTGGCGCTGCAGCATCACAGCAGAGATTTGGCCTGCAGTGCTCACTGAGAGCAAGCTGCCATAAAAATGTACACAGTGATTCAACGAATACCCAGTTCAATAAACTGTAGCCATTAACTCAGTGAGGGAATTAGGGAAATAAAGCATATGGGTAAAGATCAAATATTATCTACCTTTAATTAACAAATGAATAATGTATATTGATGACACCATTCAATTAAAAATAATAAATAATAAAACTAGTATCTATCTTTCTAGAGCAGAAGTAGCTAACATGCTGCCCTCCAGCTATTTGGAGTACAAAATATCCCTTAGCATTGGCCACGCTGGTCGATGCTGACGAGAGCTGTAGCCTAAAACATATGGAGGGCACCCTTTTGTCTACCTTTGATCTAGAGAATGCAACCACAGAGCTTTAATGACATCTTGCTGCATCTCTCTCACATCCCCAAGTTCACATCCAATCTCGATCTACTTTGTCACAATGGCTTTCAAAAATTGCCTTTCGTATTGAGTGCAGTGGGCTTCATTTATCTGAACCAGATAGTTCTCTGATGCATACAGCACTCATCCCTGTTCGTTCCACACAACAAATCCAGAAATTGAATGGAGAGGGTTCTCCGTCACCTCACTCTTTGATATTGCATAAGCCAGAAACCTACAACATATTGCCCTTGTGCTTTGAAATACCTCTGGCTTCTGCTTCATATTTAGTATGTTATTAACTTTAGCTGCTTTCCAATAGCTTCTGGCCACCATGACGGTTAATATCTTTTGTCAGATGTATCAGGCACAGTCTGCAGTCAGAAACGTCTTATGGTGTACATAATTTCCAAATAAAACAACACAAAGAGAGAGCACATGGAAGGGCAAGCATTTTGTGGTAATATGTGGTGAAAAGTGTAGGGGTGAGAAAGAGGAAAGACCATTTAAGTTGACAGACCTTGGTGAGTCTGCTGAACTTCAGCTCCCATCAGCCCCTGCCAGCTTAGCTATTAAGCTGGGAGGATGGAGTCTAATGACATTTGGAGGGTCATAGGTTTGCCACCCCGACATATATGACAGTACAAACTACAAGCAGTGCTAATTTCTAGGAAAAAAAGGTTCAGGAACTCACCACGAATGCCTCCCTTGTTCTCTTATAATGGCAATGACGCCCACCTGAGAGGTGCTGGAACTGAGTTCTGGTGACTTCCAGCTGGAAAAAAAAAGCCCTGGGTATAGATAATGTTCACACGGGCAGTTACAATTCAGTTTGACAAGTCCTTATGTACTTTCACAAATTCTTGTACATTTACACTAAATATGGAGGGAGCACCTTTCTAGAGATATCCTGTCTTTTCATAGGAATGAAAATAAGGTTGCTTAATCCACCACAGAGAAAGCAGAGAACTCTTGGCTAATCACGAGGAATTACGCAGCAAAAATGGTGGTGGTACCATCAGTGTAGGTTTGGGTCCTGACCTGACAGTTGACAATCAGTGCACTACATCACACTGGCTGTCAAAAGAACATAAGAAGAACTTTGCTGGATCAGACCAGCATATTGCCTCCGACAATGGATGCAGCACATAGAAGATACGCTTCTCTTCTTTTATAAAGTTAGTGTCTATTGCATGGTGGTAAAGTTGACTCGCATTGGCAAAGGAGGTCTGGAGGTACAAGGAAGTCCCAGCATGACTTACAAGGCAATACACTTTCTTTACTGAGCAACATTTCCATTTAAATCCTGCCTCTGCTCTTATTCTTTTATATTTAAGACTCCCTTATCTCAGGCAATGCCATCCAGTGGGTTATTAGCATTCCTGGCCATTATTTTAAGACTCTTCTCCTCAGCTCTGATATTTTTTTACGTCCAGAATCCACACACCATTCTTTAATCGATTCACTCTAAAATGATAAACCAAGAGTGACCAGTCTCTTGGGGTTGCACTGTCCTCTGTGTGGAACAATCTAGGATACATTATCAGGTTTGGGTGTTGCTATTAATGAGGTCTGTGTGTCTTAACACTTTATGCGCCAACATAAAATAAAAATTGCCCTCATGTATTTTGTATACCTCAAATGTAGATTTCACGCACAGGGGTTGCCCCCCTCACTCCCCGAGATATTGTTGATGGTGTTGTAGGTTGGCTACATTTAAGCATGACTGGGTGGGGATGAGGTGTTAGGGCTCTGTTGACGTGGTTGCGCAGCTAGACCTTGTGTGACACTAAAATTTGATAACGTTTTTCATTTGGGGCTGCAGAAATTTGCCTTTCAGAGTTTTCCGTGAGGGGAGAAATGATAATGAGGAAAATTTTTAACAAGGCAAGCCCCGGCGGTGACCCTCTTGGATCTAAGCACTGCTGCAAACTCAAGCAAAGTCGGAATACATGGAGACCATCTTGCCGAATCTCAGTGTGGCCTTCTGTTCTATCAGTACTATAGTTCTAGAAACACGACTCTTAATGAGGCAAGATCAATCCCAACAGGGAAACCTGTGATATTTGAGATCAGTAGACATACACCCTTGCTGGTACAAATCAACCCCCCCAACCCCCCCCCCAGTCTCACACTGCAACTAAAAATTATAATGAAATAAAAATAAAAATAACAGTGTCATTTTCTTTTAAAGATGCAGGATCAATTCATGTACCATTTAACTACTGATTCCATCAGGCTTTTGAAGCTGCTTAAGTTCTTTTGTAGCCAAGTTGTTTAATGTTACTCAGACAAGGTAAATCAAAGTCTAATAGAGTGTGCAAAAAACAAAAAAAATAGCAAAGGCAGAAAATAGGTAAAAAAAAAAGAAAAAGATAAATCACACAGGAAGTTTTGCTCTCTCTCTCTCTTCCCCTTTCTTTTTGTTATTATATTCATTGAGATCAAAGCCCTTGTTTCAGCTCTAATTAACAAAAGCTAATGCAGATTGGAGACCTTCTGGCACTGAGCGGAGCCTTGGAGGATACAGCTGAAATCTTCTGAAGATTTAAATAATTAATATGACACCTTGAGCTTTGGATAGGAAAATAAAATAATAATAATAATATTTAAAAAACCCAGCCCCGTGCTCAAGTTTGAGAAACAATGCCATTGCAAAGTTTGATGCCATTTGTTCTGAGGAAAATGAGCCCAGTAGACTGCCTGGACTTCATTGTCTCAATTGGTTGGCAGTTCAGTGGGTTGGACTGTCTTTTGTCATGCTAAGAGAGCCTTTTGTGTGTGGTACTTTGTTACCCCCAAAGTCTGCCCTGGCTGAAGAAAGATAGAAAGAGAGAGAGAGGGAGGGAGAGAGAGAGAGAGGGAGGCAAATCTGCTTTAGGGAGTTAGAGGATGGTCATTTAATGGTTTTTAATCCCCTTAATCCACGTAAGAATGGAGATTTCTGAGTGAAAATCCCATCCCAGAAGTCCTTATGATTCAAATGCCTGGCTCATGAGACTTGAGGGGGCAGGGGATATGGGGGGCAGGGGATGTAGCAAAATGGTTTCTACTCTTTTGCAGCATTATAGTATATTACTCTCTGGGTTTTCCCCCACGTAAAAAGCCTAATCGGGCAGAAATAACTTCTCCAAGGTCTGAAAAAACTCAAGAAGATGGATTTCACAACCCACTTGATCTATTTGGGGGAGTCTAGAAGCTTATTTTGCTATCTTTAAACACTGAGGGCCCTTTCCCCTAACTGTCTCACTTGTATGCAAATGCTGCCTAGATTTGGACGTGCACTAATGCCCTTTCCAAGCTGTTTTTTAACTTGCATATTTTCTAAGTGAATGAAATCCTCTATTGAGTTTCAGTCCAGATTAGTTCTAAACTATTGACATAATCATAGCTAAGCCTTTTGGCTCAGTTCATTACTACTCCATAAAGGCAGGATTCCTCCTCACTTCCACATTTTTTTAAAAAAATAAAAGAATGGAAGAAAGACAGAAAGAAAAGAACACGACTGTATCTAATTTGATACCGTTGCATGCTAGGTTAAATGATGTTTTAAAACCAGCAGTATTTTTTTTGTAATAAATGCTGCTAAATATCACAATAATCATAGTTGTTTCCTTTGCAAATGTTTTTTTAAAACAAAAAATATTCAGAAATGAAGCTGATTATTATGTATGTTGCTATAAATGATACAGTAGAAAGATGCTCCAGAATGAAGACAGGAGCTCGTTATGCAATCTGTTATGATTTCTAAAGTTTTGGTACCTTGCCATTTATATTGGTGATGATAGCTAAAGGATGGTCTCATTTGTTTTGATGTTCTTAGCTATGTAAAGCCACAAACTTACATAGTCTACAGCCTTGAAAGATTACCCCACCACCACCGATATTCTCAAAGCTGACCTCAGTGAGATTTGTGTAAATGGAAACTGTACTAGGCAATGTATCTTTGTGTGAACCTTTGCGTGATAGGAAAAAATTGCCCCTGAATTTATAGAGGCAGAGCTTATAATGGAGACCAGAGCCAGAGCCAGATGTTTGGAAAGGCTGGGCCCTGAAATTAGTAGAGAACCCATTGCCCTACCAGGGCTACCATTGCACAGTGTGTTCAAGAAGATTGTTGTTGTTTAGTTGTTTAGTCGTGTCCGACTCTTCGTGACCCCATGGACCAGAGCACGCCAGGCACTCCTGTCTTCCACTGACTCCCGCAGTTTAGTCAAACTCATGCTGGTAGCTTCGAGAACACTGTCCAACCATCTCGTCCTCTGTCGTCCCCTTCTCCTTGTGCCCTCCATCTTTCCCAACATCAGGGTCTATTCCAGGGAGTCTTCTCTTCTCATGATGTCGCCAAAGTATTGGAGCCTCAGCTTCACGATCTGTCCTTCCAGTGAGCAATCAGGGCTGATTTCCTTCAGAATGGATAGGTTTGATCTTCTTGCAGTCCATGGGACTCTCAATAGGCTCCTCCAGCACCATAATTCAAAAGCATCAATTCTTCAGCGATCAGCCTTCTTTATGGTCCATTTCTCACTTCCATACATCACTACTGGGAAAACCATAGCTTTAACTATATGGGCCTTTGTTGCCAAGGTGATGTCTCTGCTTTTTAAGATGCTGTCTAGGTTTATCATCGCCTTTCTCCCAAGGAGCAGGCGTCTTTTAATTTCGTGACTGCTGTCACCATCTGCAGTGATCATGGAGCCCAAGAAAGTAAAATCTCTCACTGCCTCCATTTCTTCCCCTTCTGTTTGCCAGGAGGTGATGGGCCCAGTGGCCATGATCTTAGTTTTTTTTATTCAAGAAGATTAGCTGCAGGCTAAGATAATTCTCAGTTTGCATCAGAGGTGCCAGCAGGCAACGGTGATGGAGGGGAGCATGATGTGATGTCTCGACATTGCGCTCATGACGTCAGGACATCCAGAGGAGCTGGGGGCATGCGGTGGCTGTGTGACTCGTTGGCCAGGGGTTCTTCCTCAGCTTCCTCTTGGTGCCATCATAGGCAGGCAGCTGTTTTGGCCCCCTCTGTGACAGGAGGAGGAGGATCTGGCTGTTGGAGCCCATAGTGCCCAGCTTCGCGCTTTGCCTCTGCACTTTGGGGACATTGGGGGCCCCCCAAATATAGGGAGGGACCAAAAGAGCCAGTGCTCCTGGTTTGCATGTTTCATCTCTTCCAATGGTGGGGCTCCCACTGAGGGTGCTGTGCCTGAGGACCCCCAAATTCCTGGTGCCAGCGCTAATGGAGCAACATACTGCCTTCTTCCGAATAACAATTGCTACACACAGATCAAAGAGACTGAACACTTTTCTCATTTCAGGTTGCTTTCTGGGTGCTCTATGTTCAGTGATCTATCTATGTAACCTTTATGAACTTTATTTTAAATGAGCTACATTTGTCTGGTTTTCAGCAACAAAATAGTTGATATGGGGAGGAAATAAGATCAATCAATCAAAGTCATCAAAAAGAAAGATGACTGGGAAACACTTTCCTGCATGGTCCTCCAGTCCATCAGAAAGTTGACATTTTTGAAATTGATTTTCTGAGTTTTGTCAACTATTCCCAATGTCAGTGCAATGCACTGCAGACTTCAGAAAACTCATGCTGAATTTGATAGAGTTTGTCGTGTCTAGGGGGGAAAGGGCCCAGGATCTTATGACAGTTGAGCTTTCTGACTGACTTGGATTCTGTTTGTCTCGTTACATGGTACAATTATTTATTCAAAGGAAGAGGACAATGAAAGCAGAGTATAGAAGGAACAAGCACTTTGAATATATCTATAGCTATATCTATGGCATCAGCCGGCAAACACTGTACACATGGCATTATAGCACAACAAATGAGGATTGCCAAGGACAGAGAGTATCCCCCTATTATCAGACTACAAAGGTACCAATAACTTGAAATTCCCAGAGGTATTACAGTGATCAAGGAAAACAACCCTAGTCAAACCTTTGCTTGAATATATTTTGAAGGAAAACACCGACTTCTAAAGAGATATGAAACAGCGTGGCCTCTTGAGACACATTCTAATTGTTAAATATTCAGAAAAAGTCAGAAGCCCAAGGCAGTATAAGTTCCTCAACTACATTTATTCAACATTTGTCAGTGACAACAGCTCACTCATAGGAAAACAAGAACCAAACTGACTGGACAACACAATAATAATGCCGAGCATGAACTGACCGTTGACAGTTGAAAGTGCATGCGCTTACTTGCCATTAGAAAGTTCATCTACCAACGCTTATACGATTGGTTAGAATAAACCTTGTAACATAAAACGTGTTAAACCCAATATATAACACTAACGAAACTGAATAAAAAAATTCCTTCCAGTAGCACCTTAAAGACCAACTGAGTTAGTTCTAGGTATGAGCTTTCGTGTGCATGCACACTTCTTCAGATACACACTCTGAAGAAGTGTGCATGCACACGAAAGCTCATACCTAGAACTAACTCAGTTGGTCTTTAAGGTGCTACTGGAAGGAATTTTTTTATTTTGTTTTGACCATGGCAGACCAACACGGCTACCTATCTGTAACTAACGAAACTGGTCGATGGTTCGAATCCCCACGACGGGGTGAATTCCTGTTGCTCCTGCCAACCTAGCAGTTCAAAAGCACATCAAAGTGCAAGTATAGATAAATAGGTACCGCTCTGGTGGGAAGGTAAACGGTGTTTCCATGTGCTGCTCTAGTTCGCCAGAAGCAGCTTAGTCATGCTGGCCACATGACCTGGAAGTTGTATGTCAGCTCCCTCGGCCAGTAAAGTGAGATGAGCGCCGCAACCCCAGCGTCTTTCGCGACTGGACCTAACGGTCAGGGGTCCCTTTACCTTTAAAATATGGCAAAGCCATTAGGCCCACAATAACAACATTGATTTTAAGGCTTACACCTCACCCCATTCAACTAATGAAGTAATGTGGGGGTGGGATGCAGCTTAAAACATTTTTCCCAGTGGGATGGACCTGGAGTGGGATGGGTGGGTAAGATATTTCAGTACAGTATACCTACAGGGGAAGGAGTAATTGTTTTGAGTGCATTTTTCTTTTTGTTAGCATTGTGTTAAATAACTGCTGTTGGGAGCTGCAGAACTTTCTGTCTTCTGAAATGTCTGAAGAGCTTCAAATTGAGCAAGTCATTCGAAGCAGAGGAACTCCCTTGGACTGCTATTGTAGATGTTGTCCTAGTAATGAGCACTACAAAATATGTAAGAATGGTAGGGTTGCCATACATCCGGGAAATCCTGAACATGTCCTCTTTTGGGGGGCCTATATGCCCTTCCAGGGGGATTTTTACCATTGTAAGCAAATGTCCAGGTGGGGGTGGTGGCAAAAAAAATGGTGGACAGCTCTGGCTCCATTTTGGGCTCAGTGGTAGCGGCAACCCTAGAAATTGAGTAATATTAATAATAATTTATTATTTATATGCCGCCCATCTGACTGGGTTACCCCAGCCACTCTGGGCAGCTTTCAACAAATTAAAACATCAAACACAGTAAAACGTCAAACATTTTAAACTTCCCTATACAGGGCTACCTTCTGATGTTTTCTAAATGTCAGACAGTTGTTTATTACATTGGCATCTGACTGGAGGGCATTACACAGGTCGGGCGCCACTACTGAGAAGGCCCTCTGCCTGGTTCCCTGTAACCTCACTTCTCACTATGATGGAACCACCAGAAGACCTTTGGAGCTGGACCTCAGTGTCTGGGCTGAACGATGGGGGTGGAGACGCTCCTTCAAGTATATGTTAGGACACCAAGGAAGGGAAAGAGGATCCCAGCAAGGGGTGTAGCCTGTTCATGACACCCAGCCAGCTTGGCCAATAGTAAGGAATGATGGGAGTTCTCTGAGCTGGCTCAGCCATTAGGCAGATTGAGGTGGCTGGGAAGAAGAAATGTAACAGTGACCATTCTTCATCTCTGGGAATGTAAGAACTGACTCTTTCCTAGGCTTGTAACCATTCTTAGGATACAGGTTCCTTGAAATAGGAATAAAGGTGCAAAAGGGGGGAGATAAGGTTGTCAGTAGACAGAGGGAAGCCCAGCCAGATGGGCGGTGTATAAATAATAAATAAAAATTATTATTACATATGGAAGAGAGAGCTGGACCATAAAGAAGGCTGATCGCCGAAGAATTGATGCTTTTGAATTATGGTGCTGGAGGAGCCTATTGAGAGTCCCATGGACTGCAAGAAGATCAAACCTATCCATTCTGAAGGAAATCAGCCCTGTGTGCTCACTGGAAGGACAGATCTTGAAGCTGAGGCTCCAATACTTTGGCCACCTCATGAGAAGAGAAGACTCCCTGGAAAAGACCCTGATGTTGGGAAAGACTGAGGGCACAAGGAGAAGGGGACGACAAAGGACGAGATGGTTGGACAGTGTTCTTGAAGCTACAGCATGAGTTTGACCAAACTGCGGGAGGCAGTGGAAGACAGGAGTACCTGGTGTGCTCTGGTCCATGGGGTCACAAAGATGACCAAACAACAACAACAAGGTTGTCAATGGCTGTATATTGTTTGCATTTCACTAGCTTTGAAGAATAAAAGAAAATGAAACTTTAAAAATACATCCTAACTTTGTTGTTTAGTCGTTTAGTCGTGTCTGACTCTTCGTGAACCCATGGACCAGAGCTAACTAGTCTTAACAATTTTTTTAAAAACCCTGTAGAATTTGCAACACACACAAATAAATGTCTTCCTGCCTAATCTAATTTATTAAACCCATCAGGACCTTCCACCAAATTAAACAGGAGTCCTCCTCCTCCCAGCACAAAGAGATAAGACAAGGGAGAAGTTTCTTTTCACCTCCGTTGAACTGAAGGTTTCATCAGAATATTGATTATGATTTTGAAGTTTAAAAGAACTTGTCTCTTTTATCCCTGGTGCTAGGACTCAAGAAATCATGGCATAAAAGTATTCCGTGCATGACATCCCATGCCTTAAAATAAAAGAGGAGTTGAGCAGCTCCAACAGAGTCCTGGGTGGTTATTTTGTTTGATCACCATTTCTCTGTTTGCTACATACGTTAATAAATGTACTTTTACCATAATCTCTGTCCTCGGTCTTTTAAAACCAACATATTATATAACAGGAGCTTCATTTCCTACAACTTCCAAAGAAAACTACCAAATAGCTTTGGCCATGAGAACATAACCTGCACCATAACCTTTCTTGTTGGAACCCTAATCTTTGAATGTCTAGGACTACATGACACATGTTCAATAGATGTCAAGCTGATCTTTGACTGTAGGCTTAGAACCCAATTTTACAACCCTGTTGGATTTGCCGTTGTTTATGCTGATGGCAAGCTGCTACCATGAGTTGGAGTGTCATTACATGATTAGGGTCTCATGCAGGCAGTACTCTGAACACATTGATCTTTTTCAAACTCACCACATGCATCTTGCCCTGACCAATAGTGGGCAGTGTGCACAGAGATTCTACATGTAACAACACCCCTCGTACAATTATTTGTGCTTATTGTAAAGGTAGGCTGTTGTTTTTTAGGAAAGGTGAGGTCTATCTGTAATTTAAATTTAAAATAAAAGAGCACAAGGCAGCAACTTTGGTTCTAAAACACACACAGGTTGCACACACACCTTACATTTAAAGCACATGACTTATGCCAAAGAATCTATTAAGCGTGTTGGGAGTTGTAGTTCTGGGAAGGAGAAACTGCAGTTTTCACAGTACAATTCTGTCCAAAACATGAGGTTTGCAAAGCACCAGTCTGTCTGATATTTAGGGACAGCCTTCCAAACTACGCCAACAACTATAAAACACCTCTTCTTTGATGAAAGTGAAGAAAAAGAGCGTTTCCTTAGCTTTAATTTTGTTGGCTATTTTTTGTGTGATGCACCTCACTTTATAACATGGTGGAAGCTATAATGAGTCCTTAGCTGTCTGGCTGATTTTAAAAGGTTTATCAAGCTTCAATCCAGCAGTTAGAGATTTAAGGCATACTTCTGTCACATTCTATAATATCCAAATTGAGGGAGCTTCTTTGAGCTGGAAGCAGGGAAAGGCACTTTAGGATTCCACCCTCTCATCTGATCCTAGCAAAAGGAGTGATAATATTTTTTATTATTATTATTTCAAGTGTGCAACCATCAAAAGGCTAATATACACATGCATGCTCAACTCATCACTTAATGACTGCATACTGTATGTGAACCAGCTACTTGAAAAAGCATGTGAGAAAGTCCTGGTGCTGTGAAAGAGGGAGGAAAAGGTGTGGATAACCTAATCAAGAAGAGAATTTTCAAACATGCATCAAGTAACCACATCCACCCTCATGAATCTAGATTCAATCTAGATTGAAAGCAACACATTGAAGACGAGCATAAGCCCTACATTTTTGGTGCTACGTGTGCATGCGTGTACACAGCTTCAGACAAAATGTCCTCTTTAGTTTCATTCTTTGTGTTTGTAATCCTGGAGGAAGAGAACTGATTCCTAGATGTTCAGATAAGGAAAGGGCTCCTTTGACTCGAAAGAAAGAAAGAAAGAAAGAAAGAAAGAGAAAGAAAGAAAGAAAGATAATTTGCTTTATACTTCATCTTAACCTGGTTGGCACAGCAGACCAAATAAAAATGCATACCTGTAATATTTTTCCTAACGAGAATTCACTCAGTTATCTATTTTATTTTATTTTACTTAACTTCTTATTGTTTTATTTTATTTTAAAAAGCCTCCCTCCCTGAAAATCAGTGCCACGTAATGACAGAATTCTTGAAGTTCAGAGGAGTGTAAAGGTCAGGTGAGAAATTAGGTTAGCTGTTTCACTAGTTATACAAAGCCCACATCAAAGAGGCACCTAAAGTAGAATTAATTTACATCTCTCTACAGCGGCAGAAATGAAGAGAGGGGCTGAGAACATGGGGGGGGGAGGGCCCCGGAGAGAAGGAGAAAAAGGAAATGCTGCCCTCATGGGGTGGAGGAACATCAGACACCTGTCAGAGAACAGATGTTAGCAGCTGAAGAAGTGATTACGTGTGTGTGAGAGATAAAGGGCAACCTGGTGCTTTTCTTCTCAGTATGAACTGAGTGATTGTGCTAGCAGTGCCATTTCCTCAAGGAGAAGGAAGAGTCGCTGAAGCGTTCCTGAGCAGGTTGTGCTGGAGGGTTGAGCTACCACATGATGACGAGCTTCCATAAAACCCACCAAATGGGAAGTACTGGTTTCCAGGGAACATTTCCACGTCCCTAAATGTCCTCTCTTTCACACAGGAAATGTTCTCTACATGACACACAAATCACAGTAAGTGACTGAGTTTTGCGAGATTCTGGGAAACAAACCAACAAATGATTTCCAGGAAGAGCAGCCTTATATACAAAATTTTAATTTATTTATGTTGACAATTTATATACCATTGTCTCAAAGCGGTAAGCATAACAAACACGATACTCATAAAATCTGTTTGAAACTAACTATAAAATCAGAAATGACCCACCCACAATTGTGTTCTCGCATCCTGGTCCCACTGCTGCAGTTGGAAGAACATGGCTTGATAAGGACATAAGAAGGCACATTATATGACTGAGTGAGGATGGTAAGGTTGCTTTTAGTAATATTCTAATATGCACCTTTCCTTCTTGGATATCTGCTGAGAGACTTCCTGTGTTCCAGCTTGCTCCCCATCTATTTCTAGCATCTCTCCGTACACCCATTGCATGTGAACAGAGTCCTTCTGAGTATATTACTTTTGAAATGTTGATTTATATGCTCCTAAACAATCTTTATTGCACGGCTGCCTTTCATGCAATTTACTTTGTTCATGCAATTTACATTCCCACTACCCGCCCCTCCCCTTTCCTGGTTTCATTATGTCACATTCCCAAGAGGCCATAACCAGCAGGTGTGTCATAATATACATAGCAGATAGGCTCATCTATCTTCCTTTCTCCAAGGCTACAATCCTGTGCACGCTTTCCAGGGAGCAAGTCCATTTAGCATAGTGGCGTTTACTCCTGAGTAAGCCATGCTTAGGACTACACTGTAAATCTTCCTGCCTTCTTTCACACCTAGGTTGTATATACCAGAACATCTATGCATGACATTTATTAAGAAACCAGAAGCCTTTCTACTTGGAATAACAGGTTTGGAATTACCCAAGAAAGATGTTAGATTGTTTTTGTATGCCACAATTGCAGCTAGAATTTTGCTGGCCAAAAAATGGAAATAACAAGAAGTACCAACAGTGGAGGAATGGCAGATGAAGATGATGGACTTTTTGGAGCTAGCTGACCTGACCGGAAGAGTCGGCGACCAGAAGGAGGAGGAGTATCAAGAGGAATGGAAGAAATTTAAAGACTACTTAGTTAAATATGTTAAGATAACTTAAATAGAATTACTTGCGAGTAACAGATTGGTTTAGGATTTAAATATGTGTTGTTGTAGAATACTATGGATAAAAGTCAAAATGAAAAGAAAGAAAGATGTTAATTGACCAAGTAAATTTTATGTGAAAATAGTTTTGGAAAACTGCTAAAATGATTTATATGGAAACTCAGCCAAGGGGACTCGAGGAAGTCACCCAACAATGATAACAAAAGTGGGATTATTACAGTTAGAATAAATGTTTGTTTGTTGATGTTTTTTGTTTTATGTTTGTTGATATGTTTGTCATAAACTTAGAAAACTATTTTTTTTAAAAAAAGAACATCTATGCATTAACTATGGTGCTCTGGTGTACAAGACAACTGGGCTCATGCAACTTTAACAGTTGTGCAGAAGAGGGACTTTCATCAGTGGGTAGCTCATCACACAGACAGAAAAACCTTACTTCCTTACCTCTTTCTTACTTGGGCCAATGGGGAAGTCTTTAGCATATGTGCCGCTGGGCTGCAAAGATCCGCCCAGCGCCCCCAAATTTAGTTTAGCCCCCAAATTAACTTTTATTATGCTTATGTCAGACACTACGCTTACGCCTTATTTCTTGTTTACGAAAGAAGGGAGGAAAAAGAAACAAACTTTTTTATTTATTTATTTATTTATAATACACTTATACTCGTTGAGTCTGACAAGTGCTGCTGTTATGAATGACAAGCGCCACTGCTGGCGCGGTGCGTCTTTGGTAAATGAGCGCACAAAGTCGAAAGTCCTTTAGTGAAAGAGTAGGTATACATTTTGGTAATACCTAGGTATATATGTATTTTGTTTTTTTAGCTTGAACCAAATCATTTATTATTTCATAACAGGTAGATAGTTAAGAGCTTAGGTGGCTGCAGCAGCAGGCACCTGGCGTGCCCCCAGAATTCGGCGCCCAGGTGCCCCACACCCCTTGCACCCCTAGGTAAAGACGGCCCTGTGGGCCAATATAGGAATTAATCAGGTTCCCAATGGTGTGCTGAACTGCACACCATAATTTATGTTGTACTCATCAAGAGCCTCTCTAAAGTTCCCCAAAGAAACTTGGGAGCTGTGGTTTGTTACGGGCGCTGGGGATTATAGCTCTGTAAGGGGTATAGCACTGTTCCTAGGATTCTTTGCAGGGAGCCATGTGCTTTTTAATGTGTGTTGAATGTAAGGCTCTCCCTTGGGTGCCCCTGCTGCCTGAAATGCAGGTGCACAATGACTGAGGAGTGAGCCTTCATGGTGTGTGACACACTGTTACACGATCCTCTCCCCAGAGAAGTTCACCTGGCACCTTCTCAGATGTTCTTTCAATGCTAGGCAATACCTTTTGCAGATTTTTAATCCATAGTGAAAATTGCTTTACCACTCTACTTCTACTTACATAAGTTTTCTACACTATTTTTGTTTTGCTTATTTTTGTGTTATGGGTCTTTCTTAACACTGTTTTGCATTGAAGGGTGGGATGTACATTTATAAAATACAATAACTGGTGAATGATGATAATGTGGAGATTGATTTGCTAGTCTGACTTTGTGGTGAAGCAAAGCAGTAACTGCCCTTGCTGCAAACAACATGACAATGCAGCTGGCTTTGAGACACACATCTCAACACACACACAAAAATAATTTGAGTCAGTCCTCAAGCGGGTTGCCAGGTCTAGCAGGCGGCCATCAATTCTTCACCATTAAAAGCAATTAGTTGTAACAGATTAGTTGTAATCTATTAGTTCACCCCAAAAGCTCAAGATGGGGAAGAAGATGTTGAAATCAAGCTGTATTGAAAATAAACCTTAACCTTATGGTAATGTCTCTGGCCACCAAAAGCTAACTTTTTATTTTTGAATAAACAGAGAAAATGTTCACATTTAGGCTTTGGCAAATCTAGAGGCGAAGAATATTTTACAGATGCTGAGTAACCAAGGAGATTGATTCTTAGTGCAAAGAGGTGTCTCTGAGGATGTTAGAGATTATGAGGGAACTTGAGAAGGTGGAAGAATTTTCTCAGGTATGCTGGGTCAAGACCATTTTCATTGGTTATCATAACCAGCTGAACTGGTTATGAGTCCAGAAACCCCTGAACATTTTCTTTTAAAAAAACACAAACAAACCCTACAACACCGAGTATTTATATGTCAACAAATCCGTAGCTGAGAGAAAATAGATTTCTATTATTTTACCCAAGGAATGGCGTGTGTTTCCGTGTATTTAGCTCTTCATCAGCAATGGTAAGGATTTCACTACTGATTTGAACAGGGAAATTATGGAGCCTTTGATATGTTGCCAAGCCATGATGGTTTTCGTGCTAGAGCTTGAACTACACACTGAGCTACAACACAGGATCCAGCCTTTCTATGTGTAATAATTACTGTTTTGTAGTGACCATTTCGGAACGTTGGTGGGGAACCGGTAGATACAAACTCCCTGCAGAGAGAAAATTAGCAAGCCAGGAAAATGTTCACTCAGGACCCTTCCTCCTAGTGAGATGGATGTCGTGATGTGAGGTAGCATTCAAACATGTGCTCTTCAACTTGAATTCTGCACTGGTACAGTCCACCATCATTTGATATTTTTAAATCACTACATTAAGATTTAATGCTAAACCACTGTTTAATGCTATGGGAATGAGCCTCAGGATTACGTTTCCCCCTCTTCTCTTCTGGTACCTGCTTCCATTACAGGTTGAGTAGCTTGAAGCTGATTTACAGCCTCACTATTTTGCCCAGAGGACCTCAGCTGGAGCTGTTGCCTGGCAATTCGTAGATATCAGCAAGAGAAGACTTGCCTCTATCATGGGTTGAATGAGATCCAGCTGCTCAGTCCTCCTCCTTTACCTCAGAGAACACCACCAAAGAAGACCAAGCTTAAAGACAGGAAATGCCACCTTAGTTAATCCTGTCACTGTAGCGGCACTTTGATATAATTTCTTCTGTGGTATTATTATTATTATTATTATTATTATTATTATTATTATTATTATTTTGTAAGCTGCTTTGAGAGCTTCTCGGGGTTATAAAAGCATTCTAAATAAATAATTTTTCACTATGTTTGGTGTTAACTAAGGTTTACAGAAATATGACAGGAAACCATGGTTTGAACTTGACTTGTTTCCATAAAACACAGTTAATAAGACCAACCTCGGTTTGTCTGGGTTTGGACATAAAAAAAAACTGCAGCTAGTGGAAAACAGGAGCAAAAGCTTCCAACCACCTCCTTGTGGCCACATTAGAGGGGCCATGCCAGAGAAGGAAAGAATATGTGAGCTGTGAGGCTTGTGCACATAATACCAAACCATGGTTTAATGCTGCACTGTGGTTTTGGGTTGAGTATCTGTAATTTATGATGAATGATTAAGATTTTTTTCCGCCCCATTTGCAATTAGAGAGTAAAGCCTTTTTCATCATTTCATGGTATAGTGAGGGTGGCCGAGTGGAAACAAAATGAGCTGTTCTGCATGTTTTCGCTTTTACTTTTGGAAGCAAGGGAGACAAGGGGGTGGTTAAAGAAAAAAAAAACATACCATCAGCCTGTCTTTAACCTCTTGTAACCCTGCCATTCTTTCCACTAAAGCATCTGATATTGAGGAAGATTGCTTTCATGCATCTATAACTAATATCATATGCTTCACATCAGTCTGTGCTCTAGCTAACTGAAATCCCACTGTGTTGTGGCCTGGGAGGCCCAATTTAAATGTGACTCAGGTGAGGAAAGAATAATTTAACCATGTGGTTGTCGTATGTGTATTGCCTTCTACTCTTTATGTATGAACTCACTACCAGGCGAGTTAATGGCAAATCAAACTTTATTATTAATAAGGCCCAGAAGCCTGCACAGAGCAAAAACTATTTCCTCAACTCAGGCCACACCTTTGAAGACTTGCCTACACTTCTGCTTGCCCTGTTCCTAGAAAGCAGGAATCTGAGCAGTTCTGTGTGCAGGTCCAAGCAGTTTTCCAGAAGCCTGGATGAGCCCTCAGTCAGCTCACAAGGACCTGGCCTCCTGGGACCGTGTGTCAGCAATTAAGCTGATAATGCGTACATTGCAAAATTTCATTTAAACTCAGCCTTCAACTGCTGAGCATGCCATGTTAGCATGCTTTCTCACTGGCTACTTAGGCTACCTGGTGTGCTAATAGCTCACAGGCAGGAGAAGCAACCTGGTTAAAATGAGGTGTTGGGTGCATGTAGCACAGCGTAAGTACTTCTTGTTTGTTAATGTGATGTTTGTATTAGTCTTCAAGTAAAGACTCCATGCATGCTAATAATAGTCCACCCAAATCTACTTGCCTTTCAACTTTTCGAACAATATTTTTGAACAGATAAACAACTACCTGACTTTTAGAAGACATCAGAAGGCAGCCCTATATAAGGAAGTTTTTTAATATTTGATGTTTTGCCATGTTTGATGTTTTAATTTGTTGGAAGCTGCCCAGAGTGGCTAGGGCAACCCAGTCAGATGCGCGGCATATAAATAAATGATGATGATTATTTGAAAAGGAGTTTTATTGGTTGCCTTGGTTGTAAGCACAGGATTGGACATCATACAGTTTGTGAGCGTGTGTGTGTGCATGCACATTCCCACAGAGAGAGTTTGCTAAGGTATGTCAGAAATGTAACACTGGCAGAGGCAAGTACAAAAACAATGTTTACCTCGCTGCTGCAACAACTCATCATCAATCTTTTGCCGGAGACAAGTTCGATCTCAGACCACAAAAGTGGGTTAAAAGGGATTTGGTCTTTATTTATGAGCAATTTGCTTAACAACTTTTTTCCTTCATTTTAATCAATCGTTATTCAATAAGAAATGTGGGGTTTATTTGACAATTGATTTTGTCTCAATTGGGATGTGATTTATTGAGAACATTAGGAACTCTGGGGGCTTCTCTACTGTGATATTTGAATTTCCATATTCCTCTTCATCATATCTCAATTTCTCACACTTGAGGATGTGTTGTTGTTGTTTTTTTTTTTTTCAGTTAGACATTTATAGAGGTCAGTTTTGTCCAGCAGTAGCAGTCATTACACTGGATTTACATAGGTGCACTGAAAAACAAACACAATCCTCTGAGATTTTTCTTGTTTTGATGTTTGCAGTTTCCCATCTGGCTTGTTACTCTGAACACTGGTGCTTGTCACATTCTCTTCTCCACACAGCCAGGATCCACAGACCTGCATACTTATAAGATGATGGTGAATGGTATTCCGTCCCCCTCCCCCCCCCGCCCAACAGCAAACCCTCATGCCATGTGGCAAACTGCTTTTGAAACTGACAAGAGTTTGAGGGTGCAATCCAAACCTCACTGGAAAACTGGTGTGTATGTGTTTTTATATTGTAAACCTCTCTGTCAGGGACTGGACTGAGGAGGAATGGTGGAGACCACCCCCCCACTTTCCTGGACCTTGCCACAAACAAGAGGACAGTATAGATTTAGAACAGTGGTTTGCATAAGGATGTAGTTCAGAGGCTCCAGAGGGGGAAAACTGGGAAATATTGGATGAAGAATAGCAGGAAGAAGAAGCACTGGGGGAGAGACAGCTGACAGTGTCTTTGGAGAGCATTCCTGAGCCCCCCACTCTCAGGACCAGGCAGGCGTTGAGAGTGGTAAAACAGAAAGCTCAGATCAGCCGGCACAGGGATGATGTAGAATAAGGGAGACGGAGGGGGTTGGGCTTTACTTGGAGCAATGCCATTATTTAATACAGACAGTGTTCCTTTGTCTCTCTCTGTGAATACTGAATAAATTATGTGGTAAGAACTCTTTTTGGTTATCTGCTTTTTGGCTGCCACTGGGGGAGGGATAGGATTCCCTGAAGCCTTGACACTCTCTGAGGTCCTAGGATGGACAGTATATACATTTAATAAATGAAATAATGAAGCTACTTGAGTGAGCTATAGGAAGAGTCATTGAGTGCTGCTCCTTCAGAGAGAGGTGTATAACACTGGGATGACATCTACACACACGCTCGACATCACAGATTTTCCACCAGTGACATTCTGCTGGTGGACTGAGGGAACAAGGATGTGGCAGGGGTGGGTGTTTCCTCCAAAGCGCCTTCATTTCTCTGACACACTCACAGGAACGGCTCTGGGGTTGCCATAGTTAATCCCTCCCATTGTAGTCAATAGGAGGAAAAAAGGAAAGCCACTTCCATCTTAACTATGGTTTATCTGAAAGAAATCAACTTCAAGTCATGTCATGAAGTTGGTTTGTTTCAACAAACCAGAGTTTAGGGTTAGAGCGACACATTGCACTATGGGTATTCTCTGTGGCGGCACCCCATTTGACTTCCCTTTCCAGGGAAGTTTAGTTGTCCCTGCAACCGACAACTTTTAAAAGTCAAATGAATGTGCATTTCTTTATCCAGGCCTTTGGTACATAGCTGGAGTGAGGAATCCATCTGCTCAGGTTTCACTGTATCTGATGTGCATTCAGCTTCATGGCCTTGAGTTTTGATACAGTTTGTACTTATTATTTTATTATTATTGTATTTTGTGTCTGGTGTGGGCTGTGCTCCTGCAGGAGGAAGGATAGAATAGAAAACTAATGAATAAACTAATAAACAACAATAATAAAACCAGAGGCAAAAGCTTACAAGCTCCCCCTTGTGGCTGCATCAAAGGACAGTGTAAACCTGAGGCTTGACTAGGCTTGTTCCATCACAATAAGCCGAGATTTGTTATTGTAATAAATTATATGTCTGAAAACAGCCATAATCTCGAACAAAATAAAAAGAGACTTGGGTTTTCCAAGTTGAATAGTGTATTAGGGTGTAATTCAATAAGCGGCAAGGAATTGGGTTGTGTACTCTAAAATGTTATGGAATGCACAAATATTAAAGTCCAGTTGGAAGCAGCCTTGTGAATGAGTTAATTTCTTGAAAAATCTGGAAATCAAATCAACTGCACAATTATGAGAATAAGGGGTTTTATAGATCACAAGTGAGCTCTATTCTCACACTGTTAACACCTGCATTTTTAACCTGAGGAAATAACAAATCCAAAAATATTTGGAAAATGTTTGGAAATTACATAATAATACAATAATTGAAAACATAATGCTATCCATCATCATCATCATCATCATCATCATCATCATCATCATCTATAACCACCTGTTCCCCTGAAGGAACACAAGGTAGCTTACAAATAAAAACAAGAATTGCTAAAAACATAGAAAAAGCAATCATTAAAACACAATTAAACCATAATAGAATTAAAACTATATACGTATTTTTAAAAATATGTTTAAAACATATAGGTAATTGCAATAAAAACAGCATGGCACAGCCCTTTCATTAAGAGCAGTCAATTCCCTCAAAGCCTATGGGGCCTGCAGAAGGAGCCAGTCCCTGCAAGATGGGAGCCAGTCTAACTACTCTGGGGAGGGATTTCCAGAGTCAAATACTTTCATATGAGGAAGGGCTAACCAGGTTGCAAGAAGCTGCTCCCCACTCCCTTTTATCAACATTTCTAAATGAGACACATTTGTCACTTTAATTATGAAATATGGAGAAGGTCCAGATCAAATTTTGATATGCTTAACATATAGCCAGCTGTAAGAGGGGCTCTCATACTGTTATGTAATGAAATTATGGATATGGATGGTTTCCTTGGTGTCTCACCTAAAAGGTAAAGGTAAAGGTAAAGGTAAATGACCCCTGGACGGTTAAGTCCAGTTCATTTCACTTTCAAGATTGAGGGAGCCACCGTTTGTCCACAGACAGCTTTCTGGGTCATGTGGCCAGCATGACGAAACCACTTCTGGCACAATGGAACACCATGACAGAAACCAGAGTGCATGGAAATGCCATTTACCTTCCCGTCGCAGAAGTACCTATTTATCTACTTGCACTGGCATGCTTTCGAACTGCTAGGTTGGCAGAAGCTGGGACAGAGCAACGGGAGCTCACCTTGTCATGCAGATTCGAACCATTGACCTTCTGATCGGCAAGCCTAAGAAGCTCAGTGGTTTAGACCACAGCGCCACCCGCATCCACCTTTACCAGTGTCTCATCTATTCCAGCTTAAAAGGGACATTACTCTGGAGAGATGGAAGTGGTGATGGCATAATAGACCTTAAAGGCCATCATGCACATATTTAAAGGAAAAGGTGTATAAGCTTATGCTTGTGTTTAACTCCACATAAATGACTGCTTAAACATTTATTATATTTACATGCCAACTTTTCTCCAAGGAGCTCCAAGTGGCATAGATGGTTCTCCCCTCCATCCCCTCCATTCTATTTTATCCTTACAACAGCCCATTGAGGTAGGTTAGGCTGAGAGTGAGTGACAGGGCCAGGGTCACCCAGGGAGCTTCATGGCTGAGTGGGGATTTGAGCTCTGGTCTCCCAGATCCGATCCCAACACTGTAACCATTCCACCGCACTGGTGGAGGTGTTTTAAACTGTGAAGTGGACACCCTGTGTACACTTGAGCATCTCTACATTGGGACTTCATGGACTCCTGAATGCTAAGCTGGAAGTAGAGGAGGCAGAGCCGGCAGAGAACAGTTCAGCTTTGCTTGGGAGTTGTGAAATTCAGCACAAGGCAACTTCCCTCATGCTAAGACAGGTACCCCTGCCATTTGCTGTGCTTCCAAGTGGAAGGATGGAAATTGCTGCATGCTGGGCTTGGTCTCTCCAAAAAAAGAAGAATAAATCGCCACGCAGAAGTGTCTTTAGTAAGTGCAACGTGAATGCCTGAAATTGCAATTTAATCCCAGTTAAGTCAAATAAGAAAAGAATAAGCGGTTTTTGAGAATGCAGTCATCCTGGTCTTGTCAAATTTATTGAATGCAGCCACCATTTCTCAAGGACTGATACCTTTGGGAAAACGAGAATAGTAGCTTAGTTACTTTTCTCTTAGAGGTGTGGAACAACAAATGCCCTTCTTGCCTTGAACAGCTTTTGCAGCATCAAAACAAACTCCTCCTCCTCCTCTTCTTCTTCTTCTTCTTCTTCTTCTTCTTCTTCTTCTTCTGCAGTGAATTTTCTATCATATTCAGCCGTCTTACGAACATAGTTAACATGCTGCCCTTCTCTTATTTACCTTTGACAAGACAGGAACAGGCTGAAAACGGAACCATTTTATCCTGAGAAAGTCTCCTCCTTGTGGAAAACTATAGGGTGCTCCTCTTTGATCTGAGTAAGCATGACTGCACCATGTCAGCATCATATTAGCACCAATGTAGGCGTGTTGTACTTTTTAAATGCTGTTTCAACATGTGTCACCGGATCTGTGTTCCTACAGGCTTCACAACAACCTGCGCCCTCATAACTACAAGTTGATTGAGGCACCCTTATGAAAAAAAAAAGATATAAATGTTTGTGGTTAAGGTGATAACCCTTTTGTTTTCTCTGTAATCCATCACAGGGCTTGTCAGGGCTGACAGCTCAGGCAGATTTTTTTTTTTTTTTTGAACACCTCTTTATCTGACAGCTCCATGCATCAAAAAGCAGCAAATAGAATTAGATCAAAGTCTACCAGTCGCTCCAGCCTTGGTAAAGTATGCAATCCTGTTTGTATCTTTATCTAGGCTCTGACAGTTCATTTTAACTGGCAAGAGGGGGAAAGAATAACAGGGTGGGGTGGCAGCAAGAAGGAGGAGGAAAGTTTCTTTCAAGAAGACAGGGAAGTGCTGCATTTTCTAAAGTACACTGTTTTCAAGGCATTGCTTCCCCTTGACATCTGTGATGCCCTATGTACTCAGGTGTGCCATATATATTTCATGAATGTACAACATCCAGATTGTCAGAGCTAAGGCTTCGCCAGCATGCAAACCCATTTAAGTACACATGTGTGCGTGAGTGCTTGCAGTTTCATATCTTGATTTTTATTAATACCCATGGCAAAGATTGCCAGCGCTCCCTTTCAACAGTGGAATACCATCCATCTTGTAACTGCCAAATTCTAAGGGTTGCTGTGATGGATAGCAAGTTGACTGAGAGCTTGGTTATTAAAGAAGCAAGCCCTGAAAGAACTGGAAGGAGAACAGGGTGCTTAGTCCAACACTGAGAATTCCAGCAAGGCGAAACCCTTGAAAAAATAATTTTGCCCATAAACCTGTTAGCGTATTAGCAGCATGTCTCCGCTCCCACAGGAGCGAGAATGCTAGATATGGTGCAGAAACATTAAAAATAGGGGGTAGGTGGCAAATTTGATTCAGTTCAAACCTACCAAATTTTCATTTTCACAAACAATACATAAACTGAAACACAGCCATCCTTCAAAGCGCATAATTCTCAGAATTTTGCAAGGCAGTTCTCCAGTTAAGTAATGTGTGCAAAAATGCATATACTAGGGTAAAATGTGCATAAAAAGGAGTATACTAGTGAAATGAACAGACAAAAATGAATTCTGTTAGGGGAAATGCTTTTGCAAAATGTGCATAATATATCTATAAAGATATACCTATATAGATATCCTTCCAAGGTGCAACAGTAAATAGCATAATTCTCTTTTTTTTTTAAAGTAATTTTTATTAATTTTACAACATAAACAAAAAACAGACAAACATAACACGACTTCCCCAAACCTCCCCTTCACTGCATCCTTATTTTAAATTTTTTTAGCAATCCTTCATCCCTTTTTATATTTAATTCTCTTTAAAGTTTTTTAAATTTCAATTTTTACAGCTGTAATTCTTTATATCCAATCCCTTGACATCTTAACATTCCGAAATTTTACAACAATTTTTAAGATAGATTTTGAATTTTTTCCAGTCTTCTTCCACTGTCTCTCTCCTCTGGTCACGGATTCTGCCGGTCATCTCTGCCAGTCCCATAAATTCAGTCACCTTGGTCTGCCATTCTTCCAGAGTAGGTAATTCTTTAGTCTTCCAATACTTCGCCAAAAGAATTCTTGCTGCTGTTGTTGCGTACAAGTAAATAGCATAATTCTCAATTACGGTAGTTAACTTTTATAGAGTTGTGAGCTGGCAAAGGGTGTTATGGTAGTTGTCATGTTGGAATTAACCCTGATGACTTATATGTAATGACTACGATTTTATGCACTGATTGCAATTCTATTAGGGCTGCCATACATCTAGAATTTCCAGAACATAGGTGGGATTCATCCATTGAAAACTGCGTCCAGGCGAAATTCTCAGAAACCGGTTCAAATGTATGGGAAAACCTGGGGCGTATGGCAGCCCATAACAGAAGTGTTGAATTTTTGGCCAAATTTTGGTGTCCATATTTTCACTTCTTGAAATATGGCAACCCTAATTTTATGCATCATTTCCTAGGACTAAACTCCATGTAATTCACTGGTGCTTATTTCTGACAATGTAAGTTCAGCTTGTAAACACACACTGAGCTTTCACAAAAGTTCTTCAGCCAGCTGAAATGCAACCTTTAATTTTTAATTGGAAAGGAGAACAAACTTGCAAGGAAATATTGCCATTCAAATTACAGGCCCGAAGCAGAAACCCCATCAAAGAAAAGGGGAGTGGTAGCTAGCCTCTCCTTAAACAATTTCCTCATTCTCACCAAATTTGTCACAAAACAGCAGCAAAGCACGAAAGGCTCCTTATCGCTCATTCACCTGCCAAAGCAACTTGACTTGCACTCTAGAAGATGACTTTATCTCTGCTTTAAAAAGTTCCAGCATTGCACTCCCCTCCTCCCAGTTCCTGCTTCACTACACCACCATTGGAAAAGATCAGTATGGACTTTGTCCTAGGTTTTTCTTTTTCTTTCTTTAAAAAAACCACCCACTTCTAGGTTTTCGCAACTGCCTGGCAAAAGAAACCTTGAAGCTTCAAATGTGTTGGGGATGCCTTGCCTGCCAGTGCCTGCTTGCTCCCTGTCTGCTCAGCCCCCGTCTCTGAAAATCAACAAACATTATACAGAACACCATGCAACTCCCTAGCACTCCCATTCCTCCAAAGGGAACTGTTTCTGAATGCTGCCCTGAAACTTCCTACTGCTTAGGGCAGTGTTTCCCAACCTTGTGCCTCCAGCTGTTTTTGAACTACAACTCCCATCATCCCTGACTAGCAAGACCAGTGGCAAGGGATGATGGGAATTGTAGTCCAAAAACAGCTGGAGGCACAAGGTTGGGAAACACTGGCTTAGGGGAAACGAGAGCATGAAACAATATTTTAAGCAGAGAAAGCAAGGCAGAGAGTGGTTAATCGCTTTTTAATCTATAGTTCACTGACTTGGGTAATTCACGAGGCTGATACTTCATGATAACCATGGAAACAGGGAGAGAATTTCCTTCAGTTTCTCTTACATATAAACTAGCCAGCTGATTTATTTGCTTTGCTTGAAATGCCTGTGGGTGAATCTATAAAAAAAGAAAGAAGGAGGGTGTGGGTGTGTTAGATTTCCAATCTTTATTTTTTAAAAATTCACCTTATGGTGGAAAGCCAGGTAGTTTTTGCTTTGTGAACAACTCAGATGTGCATTTAATGTCTTTGGCAGATGGCCTTCTGAGGCTCATTGAAGTTATGCTGGTCCATAGAATAGTTGCTGAACTTTATTACAAGAATGGAATTGACGACCCTTACATATTTTAATTTTTTTCCTCCTATCTGTCAAAAGCTTGCAAAATCACCAAGCAGTTCTCAACAACTGCCTCCCTCCCTACTCACCCTAGGCTCAAGCCTTACTGATAGGCTGATTGTTGGAGCATAAAGCAAACTCGTTCTAAAAAAGGAACGCTGTAGTCAGTTTAGCAAATAAAAAGCTGCTTACCATTATCCTGGCCTGGGATTTTAATACTGCTTTGCTCACAGCCAGACTGCTTGTAACTCTTCTATTAAAAAAGCTAAATCAAGAGCATTAAACAGCTTCTAATTAAAGAGGATATTATCACCTCAATGCACAGGGAGTTTTGCATGTAAAGCCCTATGCACTGAAGGAGAAGATACCCTGTTGCTTGTTAAAATAACAAATAAAAGTTTTAAAAGAGTTGGAAGTGGGTAAAAGAACCGCTGGCAAAATGTGCACTTTATTTTTAACATGCCTATACTAGGTAGAAGACATTTGAAAGTAGGCAGAGGGAGAGAGATTAATTTTCTTCCAAATATTCCCAAAGGAGTAAGTAAAATAAAACCTGCTCTCTTTTGGCCCGTATTTTGGAGCTTTATAATTTAGGAAGACTTTGGAAGAACTGGTTGACAAGTCTTATCAGTCGCTGATGTATGAGCGGATTTTATTTGCTGCTATTCTGGGTTCCTGGTGCACCAGGTTTTACACCAGCGTAATAGAGTTGGCCAGGATGCCAGAAGGGATACAATTTACGAGCTTTCTCCATTATCTGCACAGCAGGGGGTATTCAGTCAACAGTGCAAAGGCTGAGCTGAAGTGTTTCTTGCTGGTTACCTGCTTTCAGCAATAGGGGTCGCTGTTTGGTAGTACCCGATTGGTTAGCTGTCAGATTTTAGAGCTTCCTATTGGTGGCTCTTAGGTAATTCCACAAATACAGAGTCCATTAATAAAACACAGTGTTCATTCATAAAGCAGTGACATAAATCTCCATTGCACATATTGGGTGTGTATTTCAGCGGTTGAACGTACAGGTTTATGGCCATGCTGTAGTGTAGTGCTTGTGTGACTGTGAATAAAAGGCGGCTGGGCTCATCGTCCTGGGGTTGGGGAGGGGGGAGAGGTGACAAACCTGATTTCCAATAAGTGCCCCTCCTTTATTTCCATAACAAGTCCTTGAGTCTGTACTCTGAATAGTGACACCAGGGACCTAGAAGGTGCAGGGCTTGTCAGTCCAACCCCTGCACAGTCTCATCAGGGCTGATCTTAAGGCAATTGGGCCAAATTGGGCCCCGCGGGCCGCTCCTAAGGAGGCCCCTGCACCAGGACAATCTAGATGGATTTTATTTATATCAATAAGATTTTGCAGACTTTGTAGGGGCCCTACAAAAAACCCCCTAAAGTTGGGCCCCACTTCTTCAAATTGGGCCTCACTGGTTAGTCCCGAGTCTCATAGTTGCTGGGCTTGAGTTGCCCTGCTCTTGCATGAAGTCTTGGGTTTCCAATTTTGGGAGAGGGGAGACTGCAGCACTGGGGAGATGGCAAGCTGGCAAGGCCTTCTAGATTTAGAGGACCAAGTTGCCCTGCCCTCGCATGAAGTCTTGGGTTTGCCATTTTGGGAGAGGGGAGGTTGCCTGCTGGGGAGCGGGCAGGCTGGCAAGGCCCCCTAGATTTAGAGACCCTAGGCTTCAGCCTTCTTAACCTATACATAAATCCAGCACTGTTTGCATCCCATTTCCTTCTTGCCAAACTACTTGCAGAAAAACACAGATATTTTATCTTTGGCCTACCTTATTGCACACTGCATTTCTGCCCCTCCCTCCTGAAACTCTGGCCTTTGGTCTCTGCTAACTATGGTTGAATTTATACACATACAAAAACCATTCTGAAAATGCTTCTTTTTTAAAGCGTTTTTTTAAATACATTGAATTTTCCATAAGGCTCACCATTTCCATCTAGTGTCACATTGTATATTGCACTTAAAACATTTTATTTGCAGCTCTATAGCTGAGACCTAGCTCTCACCTCAGGGAGGGGCTTTCCCCATTTTCCTTTGGGCCTAGAGCAGGCACCCCCAAACTCGGCCCTCCAGATGTTTTGGGACTACAATTCCCATCATCGCTGACCACTGGTCCTGTTAACTAGGGATGATGGTAGTCCCAAAACATCTGGAGGGCCGAGTTTGGGGCTGCCTGGCCCATTGCTTTGTGCTCTTTCTAATGGTCCATCTTTCTAATGGTTCATCAGGAAGCCAGCCTGGCTTATTTTTTTAAAACATGGCCAGCCTAGGCTTTGGAATAGGATTGGCAGTGGGGAAGAACAGAGTTCTTACACCCAACAAATGTATGAGAGGGTGAAATTTGTACCAGAAGTCTCAGGGCCTTTGACATCGCATTGGAGGTTGTGTTAGGCCCCTGAAACTGGAAGTTGCATCGGAGCCTGCACTGTGGGTGCCGAGCCCCTGGGGCCACCTATGATTGGCACCTATGCTACAGGATAAGCCTTTTATAGTATGGAAATACAATTATGGGGAAAATGTCACCATGAATGTACTCTCTCTCTCATTTTGTTTTAAGTCACCCCTCCATGACAACCATGTTGTGTCATTCCATGTTTCCCATGAGAGTCTTTTGTGACTGGTGCCTCCAACACTCTCTCAAAATCTGAAATGTATCCACTGGTCTAGAAAACTTGACAACCCTGCCTTAAAGTATGAACATGTCTTTAAGGTTAAAATATGCATTTTGGGGTATCAAGATCCTAAGCTATTTTTAGGGCTTTGTATGTTAATACAAGTGCTTTGGACTTGCCTCTGTAGTGCTTCTCTATATAAAACAATTCCCTGCACATAAAAAAAGAAGCCATTTCAGAAAGAAGGGCGCTAGATTAGCCTTCTCCTCAACACATCAGTTTTCTGTGCGCAGAGATTTATTTACTTTATGCATTACATGTTTTCTCGACTACAAGTTGTATCTATAGCTGTAGGCTTAATTTTTCTCTCTCTTTGGCAAATGTAAACTAAATGAATTGCATAGAACCGTGCACTGAGAAAATGAATAAGTGCAAAGACATTTAAGAATGCCACTCATTATCCTTATGATTTGTGGAACCAATATTCTGACAAGTGATGGGGGCTATTTGTGAGTAAAACAACATAGCAATGACTTGGAAAGAAAACAGAGCAGTGTAGCCCACAAACACAACAAAACCATTCAACATCAGCATGCCCAGAAAACTATTTTGGCTCTTTGTTATATTTTATTATTAGCTATAGGAACAAACCATAAATTCAGGGCATTCAAAACATGAGAAAGGGGGTTTGAGTTGTTTTGTCAGGCTAGATCTGTAGACAGATTGTCTCTCTCTCTCAGCCTCCATACCTGGTACGGCGGGGTCAGTCTGCGCATATTTATGGCGCAAGCACATATTTTCCAACCACACAATTTCCGGTTCATCCCAATGTACGACCAACATTTAAACTATGGAAGAGGAATTTTTGTGCCTCTATGACCTTGGGTTGAAACAGCAGTTGGGTTTTGGGGTGTGGTTACAACTGGCTTGTAGTTCTAGATGCCGCAAAGCAAGAGGAATTGAAATATAAAAAGAGAAACATTAAGAAAACAACGGGGTCAGCTTGCCATTTCTGTTGATGATATAACTACAGGCAAAGGCTGGGCATATGAGCAAAATAGAAGCCCCACTTAGTTTACTTCCAAATAAACTTTTTTAGGTTTGTCTGCTGGCACAGCAAATTTGGTGAAAACCACACAGATCTTCTCCTAGGCCTGTTCTCCTAATCAAAGACAAACATGTGGTTTCTTATTGCACCCCAAATTGCTTATAATAACAATATGAAATCATGACCTGTGATTTTTGTCTACCTGTCCTTTTTATATGGTCTGCATGCATGAATTGAAATCTTTTCACAACATTTTCTGCTTTAGGGCAGGGATGAGGAACCTTATTCAGACCAAAGGGCACAACTGTATCTACAAAACCTTCCAGGGGCCACATGACAGAGAGTAGGTGAAGCAATAATGCAACTTTTACCTTTATTCTGCACTGTGTTTTATTATGATTACTTGATTTCTCCTTATCCTGTAGCTGAAAGATAATTCAGATCCTCAAAGTTTCCCTATTATCCGGGGACAGTCCCAGATTTACAGAAGCTGTCCCAGTTTCTGATTTGATCCCAGAATGTCTTTTCCTTAAGACATCACTGTTTTCATTGGATAAATGTTGAAGGGAATGGTAGGACGTCCCTATTTTCAGTGGAGGGTATGGAATCATGCAACCCCCAAGCCAAGGAGATAAGTAACTATACAGCCTTTAGAAGACATCTGAAGGCAGCCTTATATAGAGAAGTTTTTTAATGGTTAATGTTTTATTATGTTTTTATATATGTTGAAAGTTGCCTAGAGTGGCTGGAGCAACCCAGTCAGATGGACAGGGTATAAATAATAAAACTGTTGTTGCTGTTGTTATATAAGACATCCCTATTTTCATTGGAGAAATGTTGGAGAGTATAGATAATTACTTGACCAAAGCCACAGAATGAGAATATTAAATTGCATATTAAAACTCACAGATCAAGCTTTCAGAGCTGGCTGATGCCAGTGTTGTTTCCCATGTTAAAGCCACTCTGAATATGGGAACAAATAAAGACCTCTTGAATGACTAGGAAATTTCACGAACGGGTGCTTAAGAAAGTGTAAGCCTGCAGATTATTAAGGCAACAAGAGATTTCTGGCATTTGACAATGTCTCATTGGGGAATGTCCCGATTTTCCTTATGAGCAATTGAGGCAGAGGGAAACTAAACTGGAGAGAAATTAATTTGAATTCCGTCTTGCCAGCCAGAAAACCTCTCTGTTGTAAACACCAACCTCTTAATTAGACAATTTGCCCTTTTGTTTTCTAATAACAGCCCAATAGGTATGTTTATGCCATACTGAGCTGTCTTAGGAGGATTAGCTAAAGGAAACTGCATTTTGAACTTCACCTTTTAATTAACTTTTAATGAATTGTTTATACAACAGAAGTAGTCACAGAGGGAATCCAAAATTTGGGAGCAGCTAAAGCAATATATTTTGAAAGGTATATCACTAGTATATTATGAGCTCTCTCATAAACACACACACGTGTGTGTGTGTCTATGTGTGTGTGCGGGTGCACGTGCTCTGTCTTACACATTGATTAACAGACAATCCCATGTTATTTAGAACATGCACTATAAAGTCATCACAGAACAAAGATGAGCAGGGGGGAAATAAAATCTAATTATGTAAACATGCCATCTTTGTTTGTCAGTTTTTGTTACTGGGAAATGGATTTTCCTTATTTATGACTGCCTCTGTGGTTATCTTAAGTGAAAGGATGGTTTGGCTGCGACGCCCTTGGCTGTTGGCAGCCTAGCCCCCTGTCTATCTTGACAATGATTGGATTCCAGGAAAAAGCTGGATCGAGGTGAGGATCTCTGGCGTGGTGTGTGTAATCACTCTTGGCACTTGCTGTCAGGAAGACAACTTTGGTTCTGAGTCTAGAGGATCATTAGGAATGATACATCAAATGCCTGAAAACAAATGGGGGCTTAATCTTCAATGAAAGAGAACATCGGCAAAAAGGTGTCTTTCATGATCCTGGTTACCTTACATGCTGGGAGGAATTGGCAGGCTTACCTGTATTGCATTTTCTCTCTAGTGTTTACAAAATTCTGCTGGTGTTGCATTATAAGAATGGAATACTGTTCCACTGTGCAAGAGGCAGCTCATTCTTAAGGGGGCAGCCTTTTATTGGTTTAAATCAATAGATTTCCTCCCTAATGCATAAGTTGATGGGGGCATTTCTTAACTTGGGGATCTGAGCTTTAAGAGTAGCCCACGTCTACATTTTGAGGCTATTCTGCTGGGCTGAGGCAATAGAAAATGAAAACGAAACTGCAGTTTCCCTTTCTAAAAATCTGCATAAACTGTTTGTTTGTTTGTTTGTTTGTTTGTTTGTTTGTTTGTTTGTTTAAGGGTAATCACACATCTATGTTGAGGTCTAGGCGACATGCAAATGTATTTATATTTATTAGGCAATTGATTCATTTAGTAACAAGAAGATGATTAATCCACTAAATATCCTTTAATTGATTGACAGCTCTAATAGTTTTGGCTCCTTGGCACCTGCACATGGATCCATTTGAAACACCCTGCAGGTGGTGTCAGGGGTTTATTCCGCGTCTGATCATTTAAAACCTCACTGGAATATTAGCAAAAGGACAGGTGGTGTGGATTTAGGGCCCTCCCTGGAGGTTTTATTTTCTGCTCCATAAATTATAACATGGTGCTGTAAGATTATGGCAACATATAATCCTATTCCATGGTATTTATAGGGGATCAGAACTCATTTCTCTCAGCAGCCCAAGGTTACATATTAGACTCTTTTAGACTGAGCTGTTCAGCAATATTTAATCCCAATTAGCTGGCTGAATGCAGCTAAAGTAAAAGAAAGCTATACATTATCCCAAGAACTAGTGTTCTGTGGTAATGCCTATGATTTTGTGTATTATTTCTAAGACCTCTGTTGGCTGTATTTTTATACTCTGGACTAAAATAATTTGATCATATACCTTAATTTTTCATTCAATAGGTGTATTTTACAGTTTGTGATCCTACTCTCTAGCAAGAACCCCCATATTTAATCATTCATAGTTTGACTTCTTTTCTTCTTAAAAAATAGATTTTCACTTGGAGTACTTCACTAATAATGTTGGCTCCCAACAAAACATCAAAAATACAGTTAAATATCAAACATTAATGACTTCCCTATACAGGTCTGTCTTCAGATAGTTGTTTATTTCCTTAATATCTGATGGTGTTCCACAGGATATCTGAGGGCGATCCACAGGGTGGATCTCACCACTACTGAGAAGACCCTCTGCCCGGTTCCCTGAAACTTCACTTCTTGCAGTGAGGAAACTGCCAGAAGGTCCTTGGAGAACAAGCCATACCTCTGTGAGGTCATGGACTCTGTCATGCCAAGGGCTTGGTTCTCGCTGGAGACTATCAGTGTGGTGGACAGGAGCTTCTGCAGCTCCACTGCAGTATAGTATGGTAGCACCACCTGGATGTGAATGCAGGAAGCTGGGCATATTCAAACAAGCTACTCTCACTTGAATGTTCAAACTGTCTGCGTTGGGTTTGATGCCAAACAATGTGATTTTTTTTGGTCAGTGATCATTCACTTGCATGTGACCTATGCATGTGGCCAGTTGATGCTACAGTCAACCAGTTAGAAATGTGCATGTCCATGGGGAAAAAAATACCCCAGAAAGCAACCTCACCTATTCCCAAGTGGAACCTGGAAGAGGTGAATTTTGTTGACTCAGGATTTCTATAGTAAGCAGAGGAGCCATTAAGCTGCACCAACTGCACACTCCAGGCTGTTCCCACTCGACACTGGTATCTGTTTACCTGTAAGCACACACCTTTAATTTCTTTCTTTTTTTTAATACAAGTTTCTCAGTCCACCAGATTTGCACAAAACAGCAGCCGTGTGTGTGTGTGTGTGTGTGTGTGTGTGTGTGTGTTCCTCCAAGCCAGGAAAGCTGAGATCCATGGGCATATGTTTACATGTGCATGTATCCTTTTTGTGATCTACCAAGCTTGCACAAAAGAGCAGTCCCAAAATAAAAATAAGTGATGCCTCACTCCAAACTAGGTAAGGATTTGGAGTTGTTCACACGAAAGGCTGCTTGTTGCTTCATTTCCTCCCCACCTCCTGTACCCATGGGTGTAGCCAGGGGGCGCACAGGGGATCCACAAATATTATTGAAAAGCCCTCCCTCTCAACAAAAGCTCAACAACTTTGGCTAATAAAAATCCTGGCTATGCCCATGCCACTGGAATGCACAAGAGGCCTGAGAATGGGATTGGAAGAACTAAAAACAATGCCACTGACCTCTGAACTTAGAGCTCTTCTGGACATGCCTTCAGGTAACCATTCATATAACCAACAGTACACAGCCAATGGATTAGAAAATTGCTCCTGCTTAACCTTCAAGGTATCCAAGGCAAGCTGAGCAGAAGATGTTCAATAGTTTGTTCACAATGTGCCATCTCTCTCTCTTTCCCCAAAAATGATCAGTATAGAATAAAGTCTCCCTTGTAGTGCCATCTGGCATTTACATAGAGACACAGGAAGTTGTCATATACCAAATCAGACCATTGGTCTATCTAGTTCAGTGTTGTCAACACTGACCAACAGCAGTTCTCCAGGGTTTTCGGCACAGGACATTCCAGTCCTATTGGGATGAACCTTGGGCTTTCTTTGTCATCACATGTGCTCTGCCACTGACCTATGACCCCTCCACAACTTGATTTCTAAACATCCACGTAGCTGTGGCATTTGGTAGAAAATTAAAAATGGGCTGAATGGGTTGAGTTTGATTAAAAAGCAAAGTGAGTGTTCCAGACGTGTTGCTCCTCAACACAGCAGCTTCCAAGGAGGAGTAGACTTGTCGCTGAACCTGGAGTTCAAAAAATCCACTTCTGCCATCAGGTCACTGACCTTGGAATACTAGTCTGTAAAATGGGAATATAGCAACAGCTCACTCTGCAGAGCTATAGCCAAGGTTGTGAAGCACTTTGTCCTTTTAATCTTCACCAGCTGAAACAACTTTTATAGATTTCACTTAAAGTTTTTTTAGAATCACAATCTTAACAACCCATTCCAGTGTGTATGAACTTGGATGTAAATCGCACTGGATTCCTTGGGGCTGATTTCTGAGTAGTAATGCATAGTATTCTAGCAAAAGATCACAGTCCTAAGCATTTTTACTTGGCAGTAAGTCCCATAGGACGAATCCTATGCTTCTGAGTGAACATATTTTGCATGGGGTCATTAATGCTGTAATAATAATTTAGGGATTGTGGGTGCCACCCAGTTCCATCAAAATCAATAGGATCTTTGTCATTAACTTCAATACAATGTGGATTGTGCCTACGGAATTTTGGATGACTCATATATGCAATTTTTCTTGATTGTAGAAAAAAAGCAAACATCTTTTTTCTGATTTTTAAGTCTCACCCTGTAACTTAGTTACAACATTAGCAGGCTAATGAATACTGCATTGTTGTTGTTTTTTTAAAGTATGAATATACTTCCTCTGTAAATTATCATTCTACAGTACTGGACATAACCTCAGTCCAGCCAGATAAACAAGATAAAAGTCTTGGGTATGTGTGGGATGAACGACAATGGCTGCTTCCTCCTAGTAGCCACATTTGTAGCCATATTTATTATAAGTAGCCTTGGGCAAAAAAGTTATACGTCTCATTAATCCAAATCAGCTTCCAGGATTGTATGCTAAGCATTGTCGCAGTTGCCACATAGTGTATGTTTCCTTCCCCCCCTCCCTTTTGTTCTTCAATACAGCGCTTACGAAGCTAAGGAACCATTGTCACGTCCCATTGCGTGAACAAAATGTACGAGAATTGATGGGGCTTTCTACCTAATGTGGTTACCATGAACCTGGTTTGTTTATTTAATGAACAAAATGTCACAGCGTATCTGCATCCTCCTGACATCTGAAACAGTGGCAGCTGCTGGTGGCAGATTTGCTGAAAACAGGGGTGCAGAATTAACCAATTCAATTTGCATTTCGTCCAAAACAGAAGCTCTTTTGAAAACATTCTTTAAAAGAGCACACACACGTATGTTGTGCACAGATGTCCTGTGTACTATTCTACTGAATAGAAAGAGACATTGCGGGTGGCGGGTGGGTGCTGGGGGGCGGGGGGGGGGAGAGACACACCAACTTTAATCCTGCCATGACTGGATCTACTTCAGCACAAGTATATTTACAGTACTTCATTTAGATTATATGTGATTTCATTATCAGATAGTATTAGTCAGTCAAAAGGTGGATATTAGCCACGGGTGCATTTTATAGCATTTCATAATCACAGGGTTCCATGTTGCCTCTATTTCTTCATTCACACTGAGCTTCAGTTATAGAGGGGTAATCATGGAAAACTATGCAATTATGCATAAATGATGCATCTCTTTAAAATTAATGCAGATATAAGAGGGGAAAAAGATATGATGTATCTAACATTTTACACTTCTGAGCATGCAAAGAAATGTGAGGTTCATCTTGATTATTCCCCCCTTTTACACATGGGGAAACTAGGATCAAGTGAGAATAACTGAGTAAGAAAACCTGAATCCAGTTCTTCCCCAGTTCAAATCTAACATTGCCTAAGCCTGGGGCTGCAAACTGATACCCGTTTTTTTTTGGGAATAAGCCCTGCTAGAGTCAATGGCTCTGATGTCCAAATGAGAATTGCTTGAGTTTAGGGAAGACATACACAAAACAGCTAAAAGCCCTTAAGAAACAGGCACACCCACGCACAAAAGCACATGCAAGAATCAAAAATAGGGGTAGGGTTTGATGGGCTTTTGGGAAGAGAGGAAAGCAAATGAAAAGGTAAAGTCGCTGAGATGCTTGAGACAGATCATTTTCTGAGAATGAAGCCCACAGTGTTGCCAAGATGCTGGATCCCCCCCCCCCCGCCAGCACCCATACGCAAAAGTTAACATCGCTCATTTGCAAAAGGTTGCTGTTTAGAATAGCTGGTGCTATGTAGTGACATTTGCAGGCTGAGATTTGTCTGGCTCTTTCTACAGTGTGAAGGCAGTGTGTCTAGTCTCTGCAGCCTCCAATCAAAAGCAGTGAAAAGGCAATTGCTTCTGTTTCTTGTTTGGGTTGCTTGCAATACACATTCTTGGCTGTGGCCAATAGTACAGCCAGCCTTTATATTCACGGGAAGGCAAACACTATCTTTGTGTATATTACATGACAGTGCATGGCTCTGAACCGATTGGTAAAAGGCCCAGTTATGAGTATGTCTGGCAATTAAAAATAATTGGGAAGCAGATTTGCCACTAACTCTTCCAAGAATGCCAGTTATGATATAATGATGTTTCATTAGACATGCTGAAAGCTGTGAGCTCCGTATGGCAGTGGCAATTAGGAAGGATCATAAAGAAAAGGGAAAAAAGGAGAAACATTAAAAATACCCCAGCAAAGATTAGCATAGCATTTAATGGCCACTTCATTAGCTAATTGATTTCTTATTAGTTACAGGGGAAAGCCCAGTTAGGGGCTCTGCACAGCTAATTAACAGCATTTACACAATTAGTCGGTTGCTCATTTTGTAACCAAAACAGCCTTGGAATTGACTGTGGTAGTGATGCTCTGGGCCATTTGATTCACTTGACTTTATTTTATTTTATTTCACTAATATTGGCTTAACCTTCAAATCAAAAATTCACTCCCTAGGGGCCTCACCATTTTTAATCTCATATGTATATATGTGTGTGTGTACACACACACACACACACACACACACACACACACACTTCATAACTTAGAATGGAAAAATCTGGTTTTGTTTCTTTTTTTCTTTATTTGTTACAGTGATTCCAAAATAGAACGGCCTTGCAAAATTAAGCCGCCATCTTGAAAGAATCCACCACACTGTGCGCCACCCCCCACCACAAACATCTTGGCAGAGACATCATCCCAGATGATCCGTGAATATCCTTGTTTGTTGTGTAAACTATAAATGACCTGGGAGGGAGATCCTGAAGAACAACTGTTGCCCAGAAATCCCTGAATGATGGCGGGGAGGGAAGAAGACAGGATGCAGAGGCAATATTAATTGGACTATTCTGTTCTGAAGTTGAAAGAAGAATCTTTGTCTCTTGTTCTGGGAGCTTGTAGTCAAAATACATGCAACATGTTTGTGACTGTGGAGTGTGCCCCTAAGTCAAACTTGTAAGAATCTCTACTCTAGTGAGAAGTCTGCACAGTAAATATGGGAGACAGTGAAATGCATTTTTTATTTAGCATTCCACCTTTAAATATTTGCACCTATGCTACTCCCTACAACACTGGTGCAATGTTATAGTCTGGTATTCATTGTCTTTGATGTAGCTGTTGGAATGACACACCCAATACATTTATATGCTGGCACAAAAAGCATTAGGATTGTTCCTATGGCTGTGTTGACTTGCAAATGAGAAATAACATATGCTACCTTTGATCACACAGGTGTTTTGTATAATATTTATTTATCAAGATATTTTATCCTGCTTTCCAAGGTTGAAACCTTCACAAAGTGCCTTACAAAAACTTCTTTTTTAAAAAGAGTAACATAATATGGGGTGCAGAAATTTTCAGACTTTTTTGCTAATTAGGAAGGAGCCAAACCACTGCAACACTATACCTCCCACTTCCAACTCACAGAACTGGTCCAAGAGGCTACCATCGTCATATCTAAAAGCTGGTGAGAGATGAAAGAAGGTTGTCCTTTCCCTGGCCAAAACTAGAAGAGGAATAGTTAGTGGATTTGAAATAAAGAGGAGTGTTAAGCTATACCTGTAAGACAAGGATGGGGAAACTGTGGCTCTCCTGTTGCTGCTGATTACACCTCCCTTCACTCTTGACCATGAGTAGGGAACCTAAGGCCCGGGGGCCGGATCCAGCCCAATCGCCTTCTAAATCTGGCCCGCAGACAGTCCAGGAATCAGCGTGTTTTTACATGAGTAGAATGTGTGCTTTTATTTAAAATGCATCTCTGGATTATTTGTGGGCCATAGGAATTCGTTCGTATTTTTCTCTCCAAAATATAGTCCAGCCCCCCACAAGGTCTGGGGGACAGTGAACCGGGTCCTGCTGAAAAAATTTGCTGACCCCTGTTCTTGACCATTGGCCATGGTGGCTGGGACTGATGAGAGTTGGAGTCCAATAACATCCCTGCCATGGACTGGCTGGATACAGAGGAGTAGAGGGAGGTACCAGCTGGGGAACCACTAAAGGAAGAAGGCTCAGAGCCCAGGGAGTGGTGGTGGGACAATGATGACTGGTCACAGGGACAAGAGGGAGAAGACTGGGAACAGGAGGTGTGGGAAGCTGAAGAGGTAACAGCGCTTAGTGAGCTGGAAGAGTCTGTGGCAGAGAGGAATGCAGAATCAGAGGCAGAAGCTGAAACAGGCAAGCGGGAGGAGGGAGGCCATGGAGCAGAGATGAGTTAGGCTCTTGCTGTGGCAAGCTCCCTCACCCTGTCTCCCAGTTCCAGAAGAGGGCTGAAATGGGCGGAGCAGCAACAGGCTTCATGCAGGCACAGTCTCTGATTGGTTAGAAAAAGCCCTGGAGAAGAGGGCTGTGGGGAGGTGGTGACTTTCAGTCTGAGCAACTGATTCATGGGACAAGACCTACCCAGGATGAGCTGAAGATCATGTGTGTTTTACTGCTGACTAGTTTAACAATGACCACCCATGTTGTAGGAGATACTTTCCTCCTCCGTACACTGCTGCAAGCACTGAACATTAACCCTTTGTGAACTGGATTCAGAGTATGGCTAGACCCATTGCTAGTCAAGTGGAGATTGGCTCTGAGCTTAAAATTAAACCTTGCCTTTCGCTCCAGGTGGACTGAACTATTATTTATGTTGTCAGTGACAAAATTCCTTGACTCTGGACACATCTTTTGCCAACTTTGTTGTAGGTTGCATCTCAATATTGCTAGTGAGAAATGATCGCCAATATTTTTTATTTCCAGCCAGGGAAAACCCGAAGCTCTTTTGTTACCAGGTTTTCTCCCAATGGCTTCAGCAAAGTCAACACATTGTCCTGGGATTCTCACCTAACATGAACTAGTTAAATAAAATAAATTAAAAAGACTCAATGACTGATTAGCTCTGAGGTGATTCAGAAATGCCAATATATTAATTACTCTGCTTAGGGTTTGTTTTTTTCCCTCTTCATCCCTTTGCTCTTGTTCTTTTCTTTCTTTAATGCTTCTTTGCAATAAGTGCAAAATGGGGCATAATTTTAATTTACCCTTAGTGTACTAATTGTGGCTAATGGAAAAACACTCTCTGAGATGCGGAGTGGTAATTAATCCTCCCCCCCCCCCCGCCTTTCCAGATAATTTGTTCCTTAATGTATTTTCAAAATGTGGCCTCTAATGGATGGCCATTTCAGTGTGGCAATTTTTTTATTATATATGTAGATAATATATTGTCTATTGTCCAGATTATTGTTCCCATTGTGCTGATAATGAGCATTTATATCTTGTTTGTTTACACCTAAGGATAATTAAAACAAAAATTGATGATAAAGAAGGCTAGAGACCCTAGCATCAGGTTTGAAATTTTGAGGAGAAAAACGTCTCTGGAACAAAGCAATAACCATAAAAGGCCAGGGTTAAAAGTGCTTAAAGCTGCAGTCCTTACTAGAGAGTAAGCCCCAATGAGCACAGTGACACTTGCTTCCAAGTAAACATATATTTACACTCCACTCCACAATTATTAAATTTTGGATCTGCACTTCAGCCCAGAGTTGCTTGTTAGACTAATTGGGCCATTTGGGTCTGTAAAGTATCAGACACAGACTATTTAATCTCTGGTTTTTCAAGTGCAAAGTAGCTGGAAATAGGTTCTAGTGTCAAGTCATCAAGTGAGAAGTCATCAAGTGATAAAATATTGAGTGGGATACATTCATATATGAATCTTTCCTTTCGCTTCCTGCCATTTCAGAGTGGCAGCCATAGAAAATGGACTAAGAATGATTTCTAGCAGAGACCTGACGAATCAGGACCGGAGAGGTGCATAAATAATTCAGCCCTTTTCCTTTCTTCGTTTAAAAAAGCTTGTTTTCCTGTGCAGTAATTTCAACAATGAATAATGCTAGTGTGAATCAGAGGCCTTGTGTCTACTCCTATTTTAACATTATTTCAGTTAAAATCTATTAGAAAGTGAGCTTTTTGCACAGAAAGATGTTCATAACATAGTTTCGGCACCAGCCCAAATGTGAAATAAGCTGTTTTTTTCAAGCTACGTCTTTTAGAAAACACCTGCTTTAATCCCCCGCCCCCATTTAGATTAAAAGGCTACACTTTTATAGGTTAGATGAAAGGGCTAAACTAACAACAGAGGACCTATTGAACTAAGCTTAAGCTTCTTGTGTATAAGCCCTATAAATCGTGAGACCGCGATACCTAAAATATCATGTCACCCCACTACATACTGAACTGATCATTGTGTTCTGCAGGAGATGGCAAACTGCAGATACCATCCCATCAAGAGGCCTATCCTGCACAAGGCTGGAACTGGGCCTTTTACATACTCTCCAAGTGTCCTGATTTTCCAGGGATGGCCCTGGAATTACAGAAGCCATCCCAGTTTCTGATTTGACCCACGAACGTCCCAGTTTTCCTTTTCCCTCCCCTCCATGTCTCAAGCTCAACAACTTTGCCAAAAAAGGTTCACTTTTTATTTTCACTTTTTGGAATATGGCAACCCTAGTTGATACTGAAAATAAAATCCCTGCACCAAATGAAGGAAATAGCGAAGCTGGCATACCAAGCCCTTCCTGTAATTTGGGAGGAAATCTCACCAATCCACTTTAAGTTCTTTAATTGCAAGGCTTCTGCAGCCTGCCATTTTTTAGGAAGTGTGTGGAGTGTTTATTCCTTTATTGTAAAGTGACCCTTACAGGGCAAGCCTTTACAGGTCTACTCAGAGGTAAGTACAACTGTATTCAATGGAGCTCAGTCCCAGGTAACTGGGTAAAGACTGGGCAGCCTTACACTGCAATCCTAAGCATTTATACAGTGGTACCTCGGATTACAGACGCTTCAGGTTACAGATGCTTCAGGTTACAGACTCTGCTAACCCAGAAATAGTACCTCAGGTTAAGAACTTTGCTTCAGGATAAGAACAGAAATCATGCTCCGGCGGTGCGGCGGCAGCAGGAGGCCCCATTAGCTAAAGTGGTACTTCAGGTTAAGAACAGTTTCAGGTTAAGAACAAACCTCTGGAACGAATTAAGTACTTAACCCGAAGTACCACTGTATATCAATATGTCCATTTGCCCATCCAAACACACACACATGCATACTGGCGCCTCCCCACTTAGGGTTCATACATGACTACATGGTGCTTCAGGGTAAGAACAGTTTCAGGTTAAGAATGGACCTCCGGAACAAATTAAGTTCTTAACCAGAGGTACCACTGTACTCAGAACTAAGTCCCACTGAGTTCAAAAGGATTTGCTCTCTGGTGTGTTCCTGATCATTGTCACAGTTCCTGTTGAGGTTGTTGTTGTTATTATCCTTTCTTCCTGTCAGGGACTCAAGGCAGCTTACAACTAAATTTTTTCCTCCATTTCATTTATCTGTTGAAGGTGTGCATGATCCCTTCTCTCACACCTTTATTTTTAACAAACCTGTGAGGTAGACTAGACTGAGAGGTTATAATTGGCTCAAGGTGACCGACGCATATGTGTATATGACATATATGTGTGTGGGAGATCAAACACAGGAGAAGCTTTGTGATGTAGAATAGACTGTTCCTGTTTGCATCTGAGAAATGTTGGAGGGTATGCCCTTTAGTGTGGGGGCACCTGCCCTTTTGAACTCCTTCCATATCAACTCATTGCATATCAGTCACTTTTTCTCTTGTTTTTGCCACTGCTCTCAAACAAACCCCCACAGGAAAGATGCATTCTGAAGATTAGAAAACGAGGCAGAAGCAGCGCAGCAGAGGAGGGGGCAGGTGCACTAAAGGGAAAAGGGAAATTGCAGCTCTTTAGGACCCTGGGTATATCTGGTGTCAAAACAAACACCCACTTGTCAAGCACAGCTCAGACTTCAGCCACTGGCTAAAAATACTGAAAGGTGGGAACAGCCAGGCTAGAGCAAGGAAGTCTTTAAGGTTGCCTGTACATTTTGCTTTATAACTTTACTTTTAGGAAAGTTAAAGATTTCTTTAAAACAAACAAACCAAAAGCTAAGAAGCATTGCTAGCCTTACAATTTATTTTTTTTACAGAACTATTGGTGTAGGATCTCTGAGCCTCCTTTGCATCTGATACCCTTGGACTGGAAGTCTAAGGAGTTCCAGAATTTTGTGAGCTTTTCATAGAAAAATTTGGTAGCATAAGGGGCTAGGTTTTTCCAGTGCAGGCCTGCCAACATTTTCCTTACAGACCCTTCTGATGTGTTTCAACAGCAACCTGGCCCCAAGCCTGCAACTGTTGAAAGAGGTGTTAATGATATATTTAATTCTAAGTAAATTGTTCTGGGCTACTATATCCTATTTGGTGAATGCTTGTGAAATGACACATATTCTTGCTTACCGACATATATTTCTCTCTCTCTCTCTCTCTCTCTCTCTCTCTCTCTCTCTCTCTCACACACACACACACACACACACATGTAAAGTATGAAAGGCACTACCCCATGTGAAAAAAAGTGAGCTATGTTTTAGAAATTGATGAGTTCTACTAATAAGAGCTTATCTGGGTCATAAAACCATCAAATGCAAGGTAGCCATCAGTGATCATTCATCCAGATCCATAAAAAATGTATGTTTCTTTGCCTGTGTATATCATTCATATGGAGATAATGAATACCTTGTGACATTAAGGCCAGAGGTCAGCTCCCAGACCTTATTACAAATCTAGGGAAAATTACCTTTCCACTGACCTGTGTTGTGACCTAATGGTCTAGGAGGAGTTCAAGGCCAACTGTTCATTCAGCATCACCAAATTGTGTATATATGATACAACATTGATGCAATGAAATCTCACTTTAGTAAGAGGTAGATTTACAGCATGTCTGCTGGGATTCCCCCCCCCCCCGCAGATCTTGGAACTCTAGAAACTGCAACACAACTGTACATAATGTTGGTTGATGCATTTATAGATGGCACATGGTAGCGCGGTGTTTTCTGACCCCGGTAGTCAAGGACAACCATGAAAGAACATTTGTACAAATGTTCACATCAGGAACTTCCTCCGAAATGAACTTTCTGCCATTTTATGATTTTTGCAGGTAACATGGCAGTTTCATGTTAAATCAATTTAGACTTGTTTGGCTGTCGTCGTCGTCCCCCCCCCCTTTCCTTGGCCATGCTCATGCTTAATATATGGAGGAGAAAGTGAGACTGTGCCTGCTACCATGGGATGCTATAACACTTGGGTTAAAAATATGTGGGGTCCCCCCCTTTGGACATGTACATGGGAATAAGCCCAGGAACTTAGTTATAGCTGGATTTGCTGTCATGCACTGTTTGCAAAAACATTTTTCACCAAAAAAAAAAAGGGTTATTATGAGATCTTTCTTATTTAAAAGGCCTGGTGCCATAATGAGGGTCTAAATAGTCACATATGTTTTCCACAGTTAATGCCCTCCATTCTGCGCATTCTCAGACACACACCCTGCTTCTGGGTCATGCACACACATCTTTGTGAACTTTTCTCCTGACTCTCTTCCAGGGTGCTGCTCAATATCCTTTCCCATATGCGTCATTCTGTGTCCATGGACTGCCGGACGCTGGTCATTCCAGCCAGGCTTGATTTGCAAGTTTGCAGCCCCGTAATGATGGACAAACAGGCCGCAGATTACTTCCATTTTTTACGACTTGAGTTTAGGGAAATTGAGCATCCTAACTAGGTGCAGATGTCAAGTTAGAACGCCAGTACACAATCTGGGCTGGCTTTCATTTCCACCGAGCCTTGATTCATTTGCTTCCATAGCAGTCACAATTAGAAAAAAATATTTTGTAAATGTTGAAAGACATGTGATGTAGAGCTGATTGGATTAAATCTGAACTCATGTGAGTTTGGGCAAGTTCAATTAGGAGAGGCCCTCGCGAGCGTCTGGTGGAAACCCTCCAGTGGTTTCACAAACTGCATGTGGAATCCTAGCACAAAACACTACAAGTGTTGACAATGTGCCATCTCAGAATAGTGTGGAATATTTTTTTTTTATTTTTTTGCTATACATGATTCATAAAGTAAAATAGCAGACCCTGACTCTTTTGAAGGTTCCCAGACTGTGTACATTAACAGGTGAGAAATGTTAGGATGTGGCTCAAATAAGACAGATCTAACTAAATGCTTCCAAATGGAGCACATTCTACTTAAGCTGTACCTGCTTAATGTGAACCGTCACTTGCTCTGTCCAAACCCTAGAAACCATTTTTAGCCTCGTTAGTTTTAATTTTAAAAGCTCTAATTAAGACTTGCTTATACTGCCAAGTGTTCCTAGAATATTTTTCTGAAAAGCTAGCTACTTACAGACCTTCCAAGGGTCCCTGTTTTCCAGGGACAGTCCTGGATTTACAGAAGCCGTCCCAGTTTCTGGTTTGATCCTGAAATGTCCTGCTTTTCCTTAGGGTGTCCCTATTTTCATTGGAGAAATGTTGGAGAGAGTGGTAAAGGTAAAGGGACCCCTGACCGCTAGGTCCAGTCATGGATGACTCTGGGGTTGCGGGCTCATCTCGCTTTACTGGGAGAACAGGTTTGAATCCCCACTCAGCCATGAAACTAACCTTGGGCCAATCACTGCCTCTCAGCCTAGCCTACCTCACAGGGTTGTTGTGTAGATTAAATGAGGAGGGGGAGAACAATTCACCTTGAGCTCCTTGGAGAAAAAGGAAGGCTGCAAATGAACAAACAAACAAACAAACAAACAAACAAAAAATCTATTTTCAAAACGGTAGCATCCTACAAAACCTTTTAATATTCCCACCAATTAGCATTTGCTGGAGCCAGTAATTTCACCAAGATGACATTTCATGTCACCAAAAACGTTTCTGCGTTATGTTCACTGTCATGTTACAAAGACACACGTGTTGGAAACAAATTGGAGAGCTTAGTTACAGCGCTACTGAAGGTTAAATTGTATTTTTTTATTATTTGCAAAGAGTGAAGAGTTGTACACCAGTTCATATGTAGCAACATGTACCGTACATAGGTCTGTATTTGATTAACATTTTGAGACTGCAATGTTTACTAAAAAAAAAGTAAGTCCCGTTGATCTCAGGGAGATTCCTTTTGGAGTAAACATGTTTAGTATTAGGCTGTTAGTGATTTTGGTTTTCAGTGTTGGTGGAATAGTGGGAAAGTATATATATGACCTTTGTCTCTTGGAGGGGTATGGGACACCAAAAGTGGGTTTCAGTTACAGTAATGAGTTACAGAGAAAAACAATTTCCTTGAGCCAAAGTGTAATTGGGATGTTTGCATATACATGTGCAACACTTGATTTCTCAATGGTTGACGGTTCACCGCTGGCTTTATGGTCTAGATCTGTCAGAAATCATTGCACATAAAGTGCCTGTGTGTCTGGGAGAGTTGCATCTCTGAGGCTTGATCCATGGTGACTCGTTCCCACATAAAAGTTAGTTACAGTGTGTAAGAGACATGTGTTCACTTGGTACTCCACACAACCATGTTTGCCAAGCGATGGACATGTATCCATGCATCAACCCTTACTTGGAAGTAAGTTCCATGGATCCAAATGGAATTCACTCGCAAACAAATAGGATCAAGATGCAAAGGCAATGCATTCTCCTCCTCTTAAATTGCACCGGTTTTTTATATATATAGTCCCTTTTGCTGTCGCTGTCTGGAAAAAGTCTGGCTATATTAACTCTGACTAAGACGTAAGTTGTGGAAGCTGTAAAAATAGTCACTATCTTTCCATATGCATTCGCATAAAGCGCCATTGTTCTTTTTTCACATTGCCATTTCGTTTTGTGAATTAAGTGGGCAATAAATGCTTCACTTGCCTTAATTTTTTTTTTTAATACGTAAACAAAACAGACGACAGCCCCATGAAAACAATTATTCAGACCAAACAAAAGGCTATAGTCGGAGCTGCAGAAATATGGCAAGCAATAAAACCTTCAGGAACTTCTTTCCTCTTTGGATAGGTTGATTCAAGTATCTGTGAATTTGCTTCAGATTAAAAGAGTATAAACTCCAGAGCTGGCCATATGTAGCTCTCTCATATGCAAAGTCCAGTTTTTCCTGTAGCTTTCCTCTGCTTTGTCTGCTCTGTCTGATTGGTGGCATGGTCAATGGACAATTGGCTTATGGAATTCTGCTCTTTTCTCAGTGAATTGTCCGCAGATCTAATCCATTTTAAAAATTCCTTTCAAAAGTCACAGCTTTCCCAACACACTGTTGTTCTATGCAGATACATTTTGGATTGTAATATTTTTAATTTTCGCGAAGGCTTTGCTGTCATGGCGATTTGTGTTCTCTATTGGAAGAATAATTCCTTCTTGGGATTCGCCCTTCCTGAGTCAGTCACATGTTCATTTCAAGTCTTCAAATTAATTCTTTCTTCAAATCAGCGAGTTCACTCCTCTCTTCACAATCACTATAGCCGAAGATAGAGAAATGCAAGTTTAAGGTGTCACAAAACTCTTTGTTCTTTTCTCTACAGCGAAACTTCCACAACACAGTTATGGAAGTTGGTACTGTTGTTTTGACATTTATTAAGCCCCAGGTGGGTGCTTGGGAATGTTCAGAACACCAAAGTTACATTATCAACATAAGATGTGCCCAGTGAAGTGCTCTAGGTCCAGAAGCCTCCTAAGGACTAGTGATATATGAAGGATCCATTGAAAGGAGACTTGGAAAGCAGTCTCTGAGCTACCTGAAGTGTAGGTGGGTTCCCATGAGGCAAGACACAGTGATAACAGCAAAAAGCTTTATTGATGTGGGATGTGAAACACAAGAGCAGTCAAGTACAACATCCCTAGAGTGGATATAAAAGGGGATGTCTGGACCAGCCAGTCAGAACTTCCTGTTTTCTCCTAGGCTGGGACAGACTTCCTCTGCATGTGACTAGAGGTGGGTGTGACCTCATCTGCCCAGGTAACAAAAGAGTAGGACTGGTCAGCCATCTCTCTCTGACTACATTCATTGAAGAAGCAATATCTGCTTAGCCTAAAGATGCTCTCTTGGCTCCGGCCAAGAGAGGACAAAGGGACTGTCTCCTTATGGGATAGTTTCCAGGTGTACATTACTTTTGTAAGCTAACTTTGCCTACTGGGATCCAATTGTGAACAGAATGTGAGTGAGTAAACTCTTTTTATACTTTTATAGAAGACTGTGTCATGTCTTATCTTTTATGAGGGAATAAGGGGGAAATACCAGGAGAGTTATTATAGAGGCTTTAGTGAGCCTGAGCAAATGCATCCACTGTTTAAAAAGGGGAATGTTACTCTGCTAAATTGTGGAACTTGTTAACACAAGTTGGAAAGGATATAATCAAACAATACATCCTCTCCTGCATCCCTGAACATTCCCACAATTGAACTAACAGAACTGGAGAACAGGGGCAAAGCAACTGCTTATATACATTTCTGAATGCCCGGGCCACTCCCACTCCCAATGTGATTGGCTGTCTAAACTTCCAAGCTGCAAATCATAACTCAGAGTTTAAGGGCCAATGGCAGAGGCTCAAATCCTGAAATGTTCTGAGATTGGATATCTTGTATCAAATCAGAACACAGGAGTTCAGAATCCTTAGTCCAGATACTCAAGCTCAGTTTGACTTCCTCACCTGAAGCTTTATAAATCTATATATTGTAACATCACAAATGGAAATCAATAATTGACTAAGGGATTATTATTGTAACTAAATGTAACTGATGTTAATTAAGATTATGGAACGCAGTGGATTGGCAATGCACCCAAACTACCATGTGGGGAGCCACTTTAACTAAAATCTATTAATTGGAAGTTGCTTGGCATTTTGATAATTGTATAATTTGGGAATTAATTGTTATTGTTATAGTTAGGTTATTATTGGGGGTATATGGAAAAACTAATTACACACACACACACACACACACAACCTTGTTAGGCCCTAGAGGTTAGGATGAGAGAACAAAGGCATGCACAAAGGATGGTTAAGTGATAACAAATACAACATGGACTCCTCTTGCTTGGAGGCTCTGTGGAATTCAGGCCTTCCTGTCTGAGAGGTAACATGGTTGACTGGTTGGCTTATGTTTCTGGTCTTTGGTCTTGACTCCTGGCTCATTCTCCAGTCCTGCCTTCTGGTCATTCTCCCGTTTGGATTCCCAGTTTGTAGCACCTGACGCACTCCAGACCGCCGCACAGCGCTGGCAGATACTCTGCAAATGAGACAGACTTTATTTGCAGCATTTGTGTGAACACTATGAACAGCCAGACATCGTCTTTGGATCCTAAGCACAGTGGGATTAACTTCCTCGGAATTGCCCTGTTGATCAAATGCCATGATGTGTGTTCTCTGGTATATTGCATGCCTTCTAGAGGTGTCAAGGCCTGTGGGTGGGTGGGGAACCAGAAAAAAATTGGGATTGGGGAACCATGTCCTCCGAAAGCCTTTTTTTGTTTCTTTGTTTTCTGAAAAATGGAGACAATTTAGTTTGTGACATGTGAAAGGGCAGAGAAGTTTGTTTCCATCCAGGAAAAACCTTCCATTTTTAGAAATCACAATAAATATAATGACAAACACAAAGAAGCAGAAGAAGCAGAAAGTGATAGTGATCGCTCAGAAAATAAGAGTGATTAAATTTCATGTAGTGTTCATTGAATCTTCTTCCACCCTCTCTTTTTCCAGTTCTTTTTATGGAAATGAATGCGGCTTGACACTGTGGAGGACCGGAGGAGACATAATAATCTTCAGAATACATAATAATTCTCTTTGTTTTACTATAATGTTGATGGTTTCTCCTGTTTTCATTGTTTTGGGTGTGCTCCTCATAAACCGGCAAAACGAGAAAGGTGCTAGATTCCTTACAGTTCAGCAGCTTGTAGCTCTGAGGGGAAAAAATAATATCTAAATTTTAAAAAATTCAGTTTGCAATGATTGTCTGAGCAAACTGTGCTTTTAATAGACCCAGCATGATTTTGTGATATTTTTTATCACAAACCAAGTTATACATAATACATTTTAGATTCCCAAAATAACAAAGTGACTTTTGATCTGTAAAGGGCACTAAAAATCCAGCTGGAAAAAACAGCTCTTTTTTATTATGAATGTCTGCTTTATATGGTTTTAATTGTATTTAAAGTGGGGTTTTTTGCATACAAATGTGTGTTTTTAACTGTTTTTAACTATCTTTCCTGTACATCGTCTTGAGACAGTTGTTTAGAAAGTGGTTAATAAATCAGTGATGATGATGATAAAATAAGTATTGTGTATTTTCCCATCCTCCCCCCGAATTTCTATTTTTTTCCGGGGGGGGGGGACAGGGGGAAATGGGTTTTCTCACATGCTTTCAAAATTTACATGATTTTACATCTCTAGTACATACATAGAAATCCTGCCCAGATAAACTTTCCCATTCAGTTCAATGGAGGGGCAATAGCATGTCTTTGCATGCAGGAAGCAACTGTCCCCAATAAACTGAATAGGTATCCTTGTGTGTGCATCAGAGCTCTGTTCCAATCAAACAATACAGGATCAGGGTGATGTGTTTATGATCAGGGCATCAGTTTGGTCTTAGTCACCTATCAGAGAGTGTTATTAATTATCACTTTAAGACAAATAAAACAACTTATTCTTCATAAATTTCTAAAACATATTGCTGAATGAAAGATACAGACTCTTAAAAAATAAATTTTAAAATGATAGTGTCATCAGCACTGAAATCCACAGTGGACCACTTAAATTATCATTTTGAATCCAAATCTGAAAGTGCTGATTTATTAATTAAACATGCCAGTTAATCAATTAGTGTTTGCAGCCCACTGGAAGCACTTCTTTCTGAAAGGAAATTATATGAACCTCATTCAGGTTTTATGTATTTTCAGTGTGTGTGTGTGTGTGTGTGTGTGTTAATTGTACTCTCCCAGTTCTGGACATCACTAAAGATATTAGTATCTGAAGCATTAATCACATTCTGCTGTATATTTAGAGGAATTCAGAGCTTGGCAAAGGCAAATTACACATTTGGGTTAATACTCACTGGGAATGAAGTACATTCCTGAAATCATTACGAGTCACAGCTTGTTAAGCTACGGAGTTCCCTGCCAGGGGAGAGCCCTCCTCTCTTGCAGGCGCCTGCTGTTTGGCAAGGAAACGCTGTTGTTCCCAAGCTTTGATTAAGTTATATATTTGAAATCATTTGTTGCATATAGTTATCGTGCAGTAACCCATCCTGTGACCTTTGGGTGAAGGGCGGGGTATATATACTCCAAATAAATAAGGAAATGTGGTTTTTGTTCCAGCAACTGCTGGACCTATTGGACTAAGGAGCAGTAGCGGATGGCACATTGCTTCTCACCTGACCTCTGGTTCATCGTGTTACTGCTGCTTACCAGAAAATAGAGGGGGAGGGTTGACATAGTGGTGAGGTCAGTATGGTGCAAACACACCAGCGGGAGCACTAGCTTGGCTCTGCTGGGGCATTTGCACTGCACTGACCTTGCCATTGTCTTGCCTGCCTACTTTACCTCCCAGTAAGCAGCAGCAAAAGGACGGACCAGAGGTCATATGATTGGTGGTGCTCCACCACATTGTTCACTGCTGCCAAGGTTTTTAACTTTTTTTTAGTGAATTAATTCCTTTATGCTTTTTTTTAAAGCTGCTTTTATCTGTTGCAAATACGGCTTGTTTTAATGTATTTGCGTATTTCTTTTATCATACATACATCTGCTGTCATTTTTGACTGTTGTAAGCCACCTTGAGCACACTCAAAGGCTGGGGTAGAAATCTTCATAATCTATGATATATTTGGAAAATGCTTTGTCCATTTTTCTCTCGAAAGGTGTAGCCACTTCTTGAGATACCGTCACCAAAGTTGGCACAAGCGGGTACCACTCTCCACGGACCATTGTATGGCAGCCGCCATTTTGAATAAAGATGGCAGACTGAAAGTAAGACGCCCACAAGATCCTCCCACACATTGTTTACATCAGTGTATATGCTGTGCCCCCACTATACATCCATGCAGGGGGAGTGATCATGCGCAAAGCATACTCTTTTCCTATCTCTTCAGACATGGATGCTAAAAATCAGCCAACTTTCTACTCGTCTAATGCTTAATCATTGGTCTAAATGGTGATCCGATCCATAGTGCACCTATTGACTGTTGTGATTTAACCTCCCTGAGCTCCTTGGGTAGATAGGACAGAAATGCAACGAACATGGTTCAGTGTTAAAGCATCAGCTCTGCATGCAAAAGGTCCCAGTCTCATCCTCTGGCATCAAGTAGGGCAGACGTCCTGTCTGAAATCCTCAAGGGTCACTGCCAGTTAGTGTAGGCAATACTAAACTAGATAAACCAATCAACTGGCAGCGTCCTCTGCTCCCACTCCTATGTGTTGGGCCAAAAATATACAGAGCTGTTAGAGAACTGAATAGACCACCCATGTTATTTTGATTAGGTTCTAGAAGTTCTTTCCCAAGATGCATAAAAAAACTGGTTCAGGATCTCATTGGATGATGAAGTAGGCCCCTGCCTATGAAAGTTTACATCTTGATTGAATCTGGTAGCTTTTAAGATGTCATGTGTTGTTTTTTGGGAGGAGAGAGGATACCAGACAGAGACTCACTTGGCTGCCATTTTGGAACTTTGCCCACCATCCAATGGAGTGCTTGATGGAAGACTGCAATGTAAGCCACCACCCGCTGCCATGTTTCAAGTATCATCCCCACACTCCACTGACCTTGTACCTATTTTATTTACCTAGTACTGAAAACAAAAATACGAGACTTCATTGAAATAATCATAAAACTATTTTTCCTATACTAACGACAGCTTTGGGGCACGTTTCTATGGAAACCGTTTTCCTTATGTGCTTCTCTATAGCTAAAGGTCTCAAATGGACCTTCTGTCTACTTATTGCCTGTATAAACTGCAGATTCTGTACAGTGATCTCTAACACAGATCAGCTGAGTCTCCTGAAATGTGTCAGAAAACATTATCAGGAGGCAAACACCAGTTATTGCAGATTCCCATAAATTTATAGCTAATCAGGTCCTTAGTGGCAAGTTGGCAACTGAAATCTAAGCACCGTATGAGGAGGTTTATTATTATTATTATTAGAGGTCATTTTCCAATCCTAAGCTGCAAAGCAACAGTAACGATGAATTCACCTATTATACTAGATTTAAATGTATTTGTGCTGAATAATTTAAATAGGGCACATGGTCTTTCACCTGCAGTTTAAATGAAAATTAACTCAATCTTTGTGGATATAAGCCAAGTATAAATAAAGTCTAGTTCTGATCTTGAATTAAAAAAACAGCCCATTATAGTTAATATTTGTTTTTTGAAATGTGCAAATTAGGGCATTCAGAAAAAAAGGATATGGAGGAATAAGGGCTCTAAAGGTTAGATATCTAGTTAGTGAAACATATTTATATATTTTTAAATAAGCAATTTCAATTTTCTCATATGTTTTGAATTGGGGTGGGGGTGGGGATGTCTCTCGCACATATTTTTAACCTGTTCAGATTATGCTCATTTGGTGTTAAGCAGTATAGGTGTTGCACTATACTTAATAATCTGGACTCCATCCAAAAAGGAAGAATGGTAGATTGATAACACATTTCCAAAATGTGGTTTTACTCATTATGGCTATTATGGTGTGTAACACAGGTCACGATCAGGCCATGTGTGTATTTTGGGTGTCAACCAATGAAATATATTTCAGTTGATTCATTATGTCTCTTTTAGCCAAATTAAAACTTAACCAATTAAATTTGTATGAATTTGCAAATGATCAAAACCTGAACATCGATGTCTTTTGAAATAATGAAGGAAGCATAAGTTAATGTACATTCAAAACAAAAACAAAGTTTATTTTTAATATTTCCTTGTCCATTCCATATTCCAGAGTAGCTGGGGAAACCCAGCCAGTTGGGCGGGGTATAAATAAGAATGCATTATACTTATGATTATGATTATGATTGCACTAAACCACCAGAACCAAAATAGCCCTCAAGAATAAAGAAATGTAACTTTAACTTGCAGACCCACCAGAGTTTTCCTCAGCTTATGAAATTTTAATTGCTTAAACCACTGGTTAAGATGCACACTTACTGGGAAATAACACCTTTTGAACAGAGTTAATATTATTTCCAACTAAACATGATTATTATCATATATAAAATTTGTTGGGTAGTTGCATAAGCAGACCCTCCAAGTGTCCTTATTTTCCAAGAACAGTCCCTTTAGAAGATACCTGAAGGCAGCCCTCTGTAGAGAAGCTTTCTTAATGTTTCATGTTTTATTATATTTTTACATATGTTGGAAGCTGCCCTGAGTGGCTGGGGCAACCCAGTCAGATAGATGGGGTATTATTATTATTATTATTATTATTATTATTATTATTATTAAGGACATTCCTATGCTGGAGGGTATGAAATCTCCAGGGCTCTTCCTCTGAAGGGGAAAGGAACCTGTAATGATGAGGAACATGTGACCTTCTGGATGCTGATTGGCTCCAGCTCCCATCATCCCTAGCAGCCAGGGTTGAGGGGAGTCATAGTACAACAGCTGGAGGCCCGCAACCTCCCTATTCCAGCTGCAAATGAACTTCCCGTTGCACTTGAGGAAAAGGAGCATGAAACCATGTGAAGGAACAGAGAAACCAGAGGTGGAATCCCCTACTCTACAGGACCCCATAGCCTGTTTCAAAGAGAAGAGGTGATAAGAAGCAATGCACTTAACTGCTCCAGCTCACCTTCCACTCTTTTCACACCCAGCTTCTTAGCTTTCATGAGCTGCCGGAAAAGTCTAAGCTGGGTTTTTCCCCTGCTCCCTCTCTTTTTCGTACAGCAGCAGACCTTTAGCCTCTGTCCCTGGGGCTTTGCTCTCCAGCAGCTGCTGTCGCCCTAGCACAGCTGCCTGCGATGAACGTTTTTGGTTGGGTTCCCTTCTCAGCCTGGAAAGGATCTCAGGTTCTCAGGATTCCCGTCCTATCCCTTCAGTTGAGCGTTAATGGGGAAAGCAGGCCCTGAGCATCAGAAGGGGAGCTGGCTGGCACACTCCGTAGTCATGCTCCAGACCTGCTTAAAAAAGTCTCTCTCTCTCTGCGGCCGACAAGTCCACCCCTGACAGCTGCTAATCTTCTAATTAATAACACGGAGTGAGTGAATTACTCATACTCCACAAGGAAGTCAGGACACTTGAGATCTCCAGGCAGCCGCCAGTGTTGCCAAGGCATGGGGGGGGGGGGGAGATGAATTGACATCTGTGGGCCATTTGGCTAACCTTACAGCTTTTCACAGCTGCCTGCTTACAACAGTCCTGGGATCTCAGCTAGTCAATAGTTAAAGAAGTGTAGGAATCACCAAAGCCTATAAGGAGGCCTTCCTTTCACCTGTATAGCACAGGTGGGGTGAACACTCGAACTGTCCTTTACCTGTGCAAGGTTTCTGCGCTCCCACAAAGGTAAACTAGATTTGATCTGCTAACTAGCATCAAAACCTTTACGCAGTTTATTTAGCATTCCTGATAAAATAAGATATTTAAAAGTTTGCTTAACGTTTTTCAAAATAATCATTAGTTGTTGTTTTTTAAGTATGCCTTATAAAATAAAATTATATACAGTGGTACCTCGGGTTACATACGCTTCAGGTTACATACGCTTCAGGTTAAAGACTCCGCTAACCCAGAAATAGTACCTCGGGTTAAGAACTTTGCTTCAGGATAAGAACAGAAATCGTGCTCCGGCGGCGCGGCGGCAGCAGGAGGCCCCATTAGCTAAAGTGGTGCTTCAGGTTAAGAACAGTTTCAGGTTAAGAACGGACCTCCGGAACGAATAAAGTACTTAACCCAAGGTACCACTGTATTAAAATGCACATCATGTCTGGATGGGCTTTCTTGAACATAAAAGTTTTAAGCATACATTGAGAACCATACAGTGAAGGTGTCAGCCTGAAATCAGTGGGCAGGAAATTCCTATGTATAGGAGTGGAGTCAGCCAATTCACTATTTTTCCACATTCTGCAATGACTTTTGCTGTCACTCTTTGGAAGACAACTCATAGTGCTAGGTTGTCTGAGGAAGCTAATAGGTAAAAAATTATATAACCATCTGCACCCTTTGGACGAACTACAAAAAGCTGTGGTATTGCTGTGCACAAGAGACTATCATGATAAGTTTCTATTTTACTTTATCCCTACCATGGTCCCATTGAGTCCTTGTAGAATAGTACAGAATGCTATAGTTATGACTTAGCTGTTACTGAGCTGATCCTACATCTATTTAATGGAAAATAGATAACCATTGCATGTGGAACTCCAGACAACCTGGTTCCAATAACTTTCCACTCCAAAACTGGAAACCTGGGCTCCATACACTAGGGCAAAGGGTAGGCAACCTAAGGCCCGTGGGCCAGATGCGGCCCAATCGCCTTCTCAATCCAGCCCACGGACAGTTTGGGAACCAACCTGGTGTTTTTACATGAGTAGAATGTGTGCTTTTATTTAAAATGCATCTCTGGGTTACTTGTGGGCCAGCCTGGTGTTTTTACATCAGTAGAATGTGTCCTTTTATTTAAAATGCATCTCTGGGTTATTTGTGGGGCCAGCCTGGTGTTTTTACATGAGTAGAATGTGTGCTTTTATTTAAAATGCATCTCTGGGTTACTTGTGGGCCAGCCTGGTGTTTTTACATCAGTAGAATATGTCCTTTTATTTAAAATGCATCTCTGGGTTATTTGTGGGGCCAGCCTGGTGTTTTTACATGAGTAGAATGTGTGCTTTTATTTAAAATGCATCTCTGGGTTACTTGTGGGCCAGCCTGGTGTTTTTACATCAGTAGAATGTGTCCTTTTATTTAAAATGCATCTCTGGGTTATTTGTGGGGCCAGCCTGGTGTTTTTACATGAGTAGAATGTGTGCTTTTATTTAAAATGCATCTCTGGGTTACTTGTGGGCCAGCCTGGTGTTTTTACATCAGTAGAATATGTCCTTTTATTTAAAATGCATCTCTGGGTTATTTGTGGGGCCAGCCTGGTGTTTTTACATGAGTAGAATGTGTGCTTTTATTTAAAATGCATCTCTGGGTTACTTGTGGGCCAGCCTGGTGTTTTTACATCAGTAGAATATGTCCTTTTATTTAAAATGCATCTCTGGGTTATTTGTGGGGCCAGCCTGGTGTTTTTACATGAGTAGAATGTGTGCTTTTATTTAAAATGCATCTCTGGGTTACTTGTGGGCCAGCCTGGTGTTTTTACATCAGTAGAATGTGTCCTTTTATTTAAAATGCATCTCTGGGTTATTTGTGGGGCCAGCCTGGTGTTTTTACATGAGTAGAATGTGTGCTTTTATTTAAAATGCATCTCTGGGTTACTTGTGGGGCCTGCCTGGTGTTTTTACATGAGTAGAATGTGTGCTTTTATTTAAAATGCATCTCTGGGTTATTTGTGGGGCACAGGAATTCGTTCATTTTTGTCCCAAAATATAGTCCGGTCCACCACATTGTCTGAGGGACAGTGGACCAGCCCACGGCTGAAACAGGTTGCTGACCTGCACTAGGGCATAATTCTTTTAATGGAAATATGGATAGTGTCATGATACAGTTTAGTCACTAGGTGGCACTGCACTTAGTTGATTTGTTTAGAATCAGAAACTTCCTGTTGCTTGTTCTTGTTGGAGAAAGACAATAAAGTTCTTCTCTAGTGTCCTTGGGCTTGGTGCACTTTCCAAGCCTTTCATGACATGGGGCTCTCCCTGAAGTGAATTTGAACCCAGATCTGGCCTCTCCGGTGCCTAGCACTGTCCACGCGCACACACACCTGCCCAGGATTCCAGAGCAGGGCTGCCTGGAGGCCAGTTGATATTGGACCGTCTGGCGCGAGCACAACTTGCTTTAAAAGCTGTAGCTGCGTGAGAAGCAGCGGAAGCAAGACCACCAAGAGAAGTCTGCAATCCTAGACTCAGTCCCGCGAAAGTGAAGGCTGTTCAGGATCGGGCTATGAACATATTTAGAATGGAAGTGGGAATTTCGCTCGGTGCGGGGACGGGTGGGTTAAGCTCTCCAAAACAAAATGTTTTTTCCCCCCTCTCTCTCCAAAACAAAAAGTTTCTAGATCATCTGGGAGACTAATGAAGAGGCATCAATCCTAAAGGTTTGCGGTTCATTTATGGGTGGAGATGTTTCACTGAACTTGGGTATTCCGAATCGATGTCAAGCCTCGAGAAGACCGTGGGAGCGATGAAGAATCCGGCGTGGGGGGTTTTTTTCTTTGCAGGAAGAGCGCAGCTCAAGGAGGTGTCAGACCCATTTGCAGTCGGCTTCATTCAGAGATGCTCCAGCCCAGATGTAGCACCTGTCCATTTGAAACTAAGGGGGCGAGTTGGGGCGCCTTTGTCTGAGGTCTCCTCGCTTTTAAGTTTTCGCAGAGCTTCCCATCTGACCAGGATCGGGGCCTCCAAGGACTTTGTATAGAGAACTATATCCCACACACTGTAGAAAGAAAAGATGAATTGAAGAGAACGCAGCGTGCAATTCTGTTCTAGAAGGACACTCTTTTATTTTCTTTCCTGAAGGAAAAAATGAAAGTCTCAACCCCTAGTGACACATTAGTCTAATATTTACACGATCCAGCCCCTCTGGAAGAAAGTCCATTTTCTTTCAGCTTAGGAGCCAAGGGCACATTCACTAAGATGCATCACTTCGGGAGGTTTTGCTTTTTGAAAAATAAGATCACTGAGGGCAGAACCTCTCACATGAGCGAAAACTTCAGCCCTAAATGCCATATAAATTAAATAAATAATAACAACACATTGCAGGGAACGTGTTTTGAGCTACGAAGTCCTGAAAGCTGCAACCAAAATCCTCACTTACTTGCGAGTAAGTCCCATTGAACTCATCGGGGCTTATTTACGAGTGGACAGAAATAGGTTTGTACTGCCAGGACGAGATCCTATTCACTGAGTCTCAATGGGTTCAGAAAGGGACCTATTTCTGAGGAGGCAGATGGTGGCTCTTCCCTAACAACAATACTTACTAGGGAGCAAGGCTCCTTGAGCATAGTGGGTGTCCATCTCACTTTAGAGCAAGCATTTATAGGATTGCGCCATAAGGGCCTGGTGGTCGGCGCCCTTAACTCTGCAGAGGATCGAGCTACGGTTGTGTATCAGAGATCCTGCTGGATCAGACCCAAGGTTCCTCTAATCCAGTAGCCTGTTCTCTCAGTGGCGCAAAAGATGCTTATGGGAAGTCCACAAGCTTGTGATTCCCTGCAGCAGAATGCCTCCAACAGCGGAGGAAGAACGCAGCCACCGTGGCCAATAGACGCCTCCCTTATGTCAACAGCTACCTTGGCACGATGGAAGCATTTCGTTGACAAACCCTATCCCTATCCCTCTCTTCTCCTCATTGTCAAAGAAACGTGGGCAGCGGGAGCAACCCAGGACGGCTTTTTGTGTTGCTGTTCCTCTTCGTTTGCATTTGTTTCTGCTGTCCCCCATCCAACGTTGGAGACCTTTCCCTGACTCCTACCAAGTTATGCTGATTTACTCCAAGGTGGGCTGGTCTACGGAGAAGGCAGAATTCTTCCCCCGGTTCAAGATTCGGAAATCTAATTCCAGTGACACAGAGCTCTTCGTCAAGCAGAGGAGAAGGGGAAGAGGACGTCTCAGGTTCTATGTAGAATCATATCATTGTAGAGTTGCGAGGGTCCAACCCTCTGCAATCTTTTGCTCCACGAGGGGCTCTAACTCAAGTCCCTGAGATTGAGAGCCTCGTGCTCTGCCGACTGAGCGGTTTAAAGCGAAGCTAGCTACGAAGAGAATACTGTAATAACTGGATAATTCCCACGCGTACTTTTCAGGGCCAAGGGTCTCGGGACAACCCGGCCCTTGGGAGGTGGTTCTGAGACTGGGGAGACTAAAAGGGCCCCTTTACTCGCTATGTCCACAAGACTGAGCTCCTCTGTTTGAACTAGGGCTGGCTAACCTGCGCCTCTCCAGATGTTGTTGGACTGCAACTCCCATCATCCTTGGCCATTGGAGCTGATGGGAGTTGGGAGCTCTCCAACATCTGGAGAGGATTACAGCGAAATCCTGCGCAAGTCCCCGCTGGCTTCACTAAATTGTATACAACTGCAGCTAGGCAAACCTACTAGCACCCCTTGCATCCTCACCCTCGCAATGGGGGGTTAATAATACTAGCCTATGCTGCAAGGTTTGTTGTAAGGTTTCCTTGAGATCTTATCTCTGGCCACTTCCCGGGTAAGAATTCCTTTTTCCTATCTATCCATACCCATTATGAGATCTTTCCCTTCGCCAGTCCTTTTCCAAACCGCTCTGAGTGCCCAAACTTTGGGTCCTACCTTTAAAAAGTGCTTGCCCAGACCTACGGCCCTCTGTGATCAATGGGACTTACTCACATGTAAATCTATGCAGGTTCGCAGCTCTACAGCGCAATACTCGGTACCAAATGTCCCTGTGCCCAGTGAGGTTTTCTCCCCACCAGGGATTCAGCCTTGGGTGTGCTGTTGGAGAACTGACCGTGAGAATGCCTAGTTGTTTAAACATTCAATTCTGGGGAACTGGTGCCCCCAGAAACCACTAGGATTGCTGCTTCCAAGGAAGGCAGTCTAGTGGTTTTCTGGGACCCCGTTTCCCCCCTTCCAACTCAGAGATTCATTGTTGTACTCCTGTTAGCCTGGCTCTTGGCGCTCGGGGTTTCCTTCCTTTGCTATAATCTCAGCTCTAATAACCCACCTCCTATAATCCCTGACATAACCACCTCTCTGCCTCTCCAGAACAACGGAAATCCTTGTTTTAAAGCGAGAAAGAAAAGTGGGGGGGGGGGAGAGCCTCAGCTCGCCTCCCAGTTCAAAACAGATTCGGGTAGAGTTTCCATTCCAGAACCGGGTTTGGTGACTTCTTCACCCCTCTCCCAATATTAAAAAAAAGAGGACCACACTCTCTTCTGGTTCAAGTGGACTCCAAGTCATTAAAAGCTCTTTATTGCTTCGAATTAATTGCCGTTTAATTTCAAGGCCTTTTACAAGTGGTTTTTTTTAAAAGGCATTTTCCTGTCCTCTGATACTTTGCTGACGATGGGCCCCAGCTCGGCGAGGTTGCGGCTCATTCCAAGGGAAAGGGCCCGATCGCGAGAATGATCCTGAGGCCACAGTCGATAGGGAAGTCCCGCGTATAACGCGCTCCCGAGGGCATTCCCTTTGGTGTAAAGGCCTCCACATCGCAGCCCTATCAAATGTGCAACCCGTCTTCAGCGCCGCTCCTGACTGCGCCTTTGCGGACGCTAATGCGCACAGACCACGCATAAGAATGAGAGGGAACCGTCCACTCTTCCACCTCCTCGACTACCGCACAAAAAAAGCTCTCTCAGAGGGGTTACTAGTCCGTTGGAAACACGATGGTGGGTCTACATTTGTGGCTGTTGATCGGGGGGAGGGGGGCTTATTTGATTCTAGATTATGGAAACGACCGACCTCTCGAGGGTTCCAGCTCGGCTTGTACCCTAGAAAACTGGAAATTTTCTCCCCGGGAAACCTAATGATTGGAGATCAGCTGAAGTTTTTCATCTCTGCGCAAGTGTCTCTTCTCCAATCTGACTTCTCATGGTCTTGAGTTGAAAACAGTTGCTGTTTAACCCTCGGCTTGATTTTAAACTGGATGGGTGACGTCAAGTAGTCTGGGTCTTCTGTTGTCGCCCCACGCTCCCTCAGCCCTCCCAACAAACCCATTTTACACGCCAAACCAACGAATCCCACTATACGAGCCTTGGTGTACGTCTCCTTTCCGAACTGGATCGGATTGGATCTGTGCGACAGTCTGGCTTCGCCCCAAAGAATTCTGGGAAATGTAGTTATATAGGATATACCCTAACTGCGCCCTGACTGGTAGGATTTTCCCCAGGACCTAGAATGCCGTCAGGGGTCAAAATTCCATAGAAATATCAACGTTCTAAAGGACTCCCGCCTCGTCCAATAAGGACTTTTGGAACCCGGCAGCGCCTACAGTTTCCTGCTTCTTCAGGGTAGAAGAGGCAACAAACACCCAGCGCTCAGGGAGGAAGATCTGGCCCTTAGCCTGGGGGTAGAGAGTGTTCTCTTCAAATCGAGGGGCGGCGGGGCCTCCTGGCGAATGAACCAATGGATTCAAGTGGCAAGAAATGAGATTCCAGCTAAACATCAGGAAGAACTTGCTGGCAGTAAGAGCTGTTTAACCGTGGAACGGCCTGCCTCAGAAGGTTGTGGGTTCCTTGGAAGTTTTTAAGCAGAGGTTGGGTAGCCATCTTCCATGGATGCTTTAGTTGAGATTCCTGTATTGCAGGGGAATTGCACTAAATGACCCCTGGGGACACCTTTCAGCTCTACGTTTCTTTCTAACTGGGAGTTTCGGCCACCCAGCTGCAATGCAAGAGGAGTTTTTCTTTCTCCACTTTCGGCTTGGCGTCCCTCTCCCTTGCTGCTTCTTGCTACTTGATCACTCAGGTCGCCTGGTGGAGTCGTCTGAGAGGCTCCCACAGAAAACCAGGGGCCTTCTTTCTCTGTGGGGGAGACCTCTCTTCTTGGTGGTTATTACGTTTTGGAAACACGCGTAAGAACCAGCTCATTTATTTGCTCATTTATTTGACTCATGTGGATCCCGTGGGTCCTTTAACCGTGAAACTTGGGGAGCTTTTCTTTGTGTGCGCCCGTTCTCATAATACATGTAGGGTCGCATCCAGGCCCTGATCAGATCCAGCTCTGCCTCGCTTCAGCACGGCGGGTTCTTCACAGGCCCTGCTGCTTTTTTCTCCATGCCATCGATGAAGATTGCGCTGAAAAAGAATAAGAATAAATCTGCTACCAACTTTCCTTTCAGAATACAAAACTGTGGCTGTGCCCGGAAGCAACGCGGTCAGTGGCTGTGTAAACCTTGGGTACCAGCTGTAGAGGACAAACAGCAAGTACAGGGCCTTTAGCTCCAACCACTTGTTCCGTAACACGCCTTAATCACTCTGCTTAATTTTTGCGGGACGGGAATTGAAGAGGGGTTTAAAGGGTGTTCTCGTTTTTAAACAGGCGGCATGAAGATTTGTGTGTGAGCGGTGATTATTCCGGGTACATCAACTGTTTAGGAAGCTGGCTGTGATCTTGTATATAAGAACATATTATCAGACAAAATGATTCGCAGACTGGAATCCTGTCCGTATCAACTCAGAAGTAAGCCCCGTTTAGGACCTCCCTCCCAGGTAAGTGTGTATAGGATCGCAGCCCTCTTTGTGACCTATCAGAAGTATAGAATGACAATAGATCATGTATGAACTCCACTGGTTCATACATGATCCCTTAGTGTAGTCCACCAAAGTGCGACTTGCTGGCTGCCAGTCTAGCCCCGAGGAAGGAAGTCCCACTGAATTCAATGTAACTCTTAGGCCCCATCTGCACTATATCTTTAAAACGCTTTGATACCACTTTAAAGCGTCATGGCTTCCTCCATGGAGACTTGAGGACTGTGGTTTGTTAAGGGCGCCGAGAGTAGTGTTAGGAGGCCACTATTCCCACAGAGCTACAGTTCCCAGAGAAAGAGGGATTGATTGTTGAACCACTCTGTGAGGGCTCTCTTAACAACCCTTAATAAACTATCGTTCCAAGGAATGAGACGGGAATGAGTGTTTAAAGTGGCATGAAACGGCTTTAGTACAGATGCAGCCTTACTCTCTGGCAAGTGTGCATAGGGTCACGACTTGAATGGGCAGTGGTGGAACTTGAACCCAAGACTGGCAACTGGGACTCCCATTTTTTTCCTTTCAAAGGACCACTTTGGAGAAAGTGAGCATCTCTCCATGTGCTGTGTGCCAAAGGTGTGGTGGGGGGGGGCGGGGAGGGAGAGAAGCCAGCCTTCTTCATTCTCCATCCAGCCTCTTCTCTATTAGCATAGGCTCTCCTTCTCTCCGGCAAAGGCAGCTTAAGGACCGCTGCGCCAAGCCAGGCGGGCGTCTGGCTGGCGTCCAGCAGCCAGGTCGAGCTGTTCTTTTCGCCCTGGGCTTAGCCTGGGGCCAGAAGCCCCTGCCGAGGGTGGGAGGTGGAGGAGGGTTGGCGGGGAGAAGGAGCCGTCCCTAAGCCCTGGCTAGGAAGCCCGTGTTAGGGAGCCCGGGGCTGCAGCTGGGCTCCGGCTCCTCAATTACCAGGGGCCAGGCGAGCTCCCGGGCCTCCCTCCTGCATTGTCTGCCGTGGCCTAGGGAGATTGAAAGCAGATGGGCCGAGTGAGGGCAACTCACGGCCCCCTCCGCTCCTCACGTCCAGCTCGAATGGAAGACCACTCCGTCCCTGGGTGGGCAATTGAACTCATAGAATCATAGTGTTGGAAGGGACCTTAGGGGCCATCGAGTCCAACCCTCTGCAATGACCTATTGCGCCACTGGCTGGCGCAAGTCGCGTGTTGTTGAGAAATGGAGCTGGGGGGGGGGCATTTGTGCAGGATTCTTACCCAGGTGGGAAACAAGCTCCATGGAAATCCACGGGACTCAGGGACTGGTGGGGACGCGTGCACGCGCGCCCCTGGGTCATCTGCGCCACGCTCGCACGTGGGAGTGGTGGCAGAGTCGCGGTTCCGTGGCTTCCGTGACTCTTCCCACGCGGCCCTTACCGCAGTTCACACCTCTTCCCATCCGGCAGAGAGTCATGCCACGCCTCAGCAAATCGCGGGATACTTGTGCACGTGTGAACATTCGAACCCGTGTATTCGGGACAAAGCGCGCGAGTGAGAGCGAGGAGTACGGTGGCGATGGGCTTGGCGTCGTTACCGAAGCTAAGCACGTGGCTGCTGCAACCCTAAACAGATAACTGACCCGGGAAAGTGCCTTTGGTTTCCTAGTAAAACTGAGTTCAGTCTTTTGAGGAATCCAGTGTGCACTTGCAGTCCCACAGTTTCCAGTGCGCCGCTAACTTTCCCTGCGGTGATTTGAACTGGCCTCATTCAGGGTGAGTAAAATAGATTTATAAACTGGGGTTGAATTTCCGAATAATTGTAGTTGGTTGGGGCAGGACTACGCAAAGTTCGAGCAATGACACCGAAATCCTGAGGGGGGTCGGAGGAGTTCCTTTGAAACCAGTAGGGCCCGATCCAGACAGTACTAAGCACTTTTAGGCTGCAGTCCTACTACTCCCCCCCCCTCACCCAGGAGTAAGTCCCGGGGAACTCAACAGGGTTTCCTTCTGAATACAGTAGATTGGTATAGGGATTTCTCTGTCAATTCCTGAAAGTTGGAATGGAAAGCACGCCTTTCTCCCTCTCCCATTTAAAAACAAGTGCTTGTCTTTGGCTGGATCTTGTTCGAAATGACCCGAGGCGGTGCAGTATATTAGTCTTAAAGTAGATCTCATCCAAGAAGGGATTTTCGACTTGCCATTTTAAGCATAATTAGTTGCGAGTTAAAATTCCGCTGACATCACCCAGGCCTGTTTCTCCTGTCCGGACATAATTCCAAATGGGTGCTTTAGGATTGGATTCGAAGGGGTTTCCAGAGACACAAATGGGATTTACCTCCAAACAGAGGCAAAAAGGGCTGAAAAGGTGCTTTTCATCTTCCCAGTTATTAGAGGAGGCCGGCTCGGGGTGGGGTAGGGAGGGAGCCACCGGCAGGGCGGAATTTAATCGCTTTCCTTGGAAGCAGCGGCGGTGTCTGGGTCTAATGGGAGGGTGTGTGTGTGTGTGTGTGTGTGTGTGCGTGCAAATACTCTCTATGCCCGCAGAAATCGCTTAGGCATACAAGCGTAGCTGGGCACCCCTGGGTGAATCGGGCCCTTTTAGCCGTGCCAGTTTCATACTGCCACTTTCTTTCCAGCTCCAAGTGGATCGTGTCTGCAAAGATTACTAAAGTATGTATATATAATTATTGTGTGTGTGTGTGTGTGCATTTTCTCGGATCCGGTATGTATTCTGTGTGTGTGTGCGCGCGCGGCTGCGTGTATATGTGTGCCCCCCTAGGACTGTCTCCTCGGCCTCATCTAATTCAGTAAGGAAATGACTTCCTTTCTAATACACTAATTTGTGTGTGCGCACGCAAAAGATATTAACATCTGGAAATGGCTATCAAATGGTGTGGAATCCCAGAGAGACGGCAAACTTCCACTGTATAATATTTCCACTAGCCGCCTTCGTGATCCCATAAATCGTCCTTGAGAATTGGTGGAAAGTAACAGTTCCTTGGAATGGAATGCTAGTTGGGGAAATAACTGAAAAAAAATGTTAACAATTTACAAGACTTTCTCTCTTCTCTTCTCTTCTCCTTGCAAAATATTCCATTGAGCGCCGAAAAGCAATCGAAAGACAAATATGCCGAGTTCACTCAGTTACGAATCGTTATTGCGAGTTTGGAAAAAAGAAGAAGAAAGAAAGAAAGAGTCGCCCTTAACGATTTCTTCAAACACAAGTTGCTCTCCTTCTGGTCAGGAGCAGGAGTCTGCAGGCCGCATCCGAGCCTCTCCAGTGCCCTCTCAGTCTCAGAGGCCAAAGATTTCCTCTGCAGCTCAGACTTCCTCGTATATAAAAGACGGGCTGGCTACTCTGGCCATTCTCTGTCATAGAAGCACTGAGTGAAGAGACCCGGAGTCTCCTCCATCCATCCCCCTGTTGGTAGGAATCTCTCCAACAAAGGGTGGTTAGATCAGCTGAACCTCTTGAATCCTTAGTTAAGAAGGCTCCGGGCCTCCAAAAGGCATAGGCGACTGCCACCAAGTTTCCATGGTTTAAATATTACATTGAACCGCCTTGCTGTCAGGGTGGCAGGGATAATATGAAACAGCTTCCGGCTGCAGTAGAGCTGTTCCTGGCTTAGGTAGGTCAGTTTTTCCCGTGTAATTTCTAAAATGAAGGTCCTGGGGTTTTTTACATTTATCCGGGTGTCTTACTCTCCGTCCTGGAAATTCTCACCTCGAATCTCAGATCTGTGGGAGTGTCTTTGGGGATCAGAGAAAGGCGCTCTACATATGCCTCCAGACCCAGGCGCAAGGCATATAAAACAGGCTTTGGAGCTGAGCTCTGAGAATCTCCGTTCAAAAATTGGGATCAAATGGACCGACTTCACAGGGTTGTTGTGAATGTGATGAATGCCTTACGGACACGCCCACACCCAAAGGGCTCGGGGGGGGGGGATAGTATGATTGCTTTGCTTTCTTAATTGGGAATACGAAGCCGCCGCTTCCCAGCACTGAATGAGTCAAGAGATATTTACAGGCTAATTGTAACAGATAAACAAACGAGCGGGTTCCTAGAAAGATAAGCTGCGTTTTAAAAACCACCCTAGTTTAATAAATTGATCGACTGCTCGTTGTGATGGATGGATTACTCCCCCGGGTATTGGTTAAAACTAACTTCGATGGACTAGGAAGAAGCTGATCTTTCTGTCTTTCTTTCTCTTGGGTTTATTTCTCCCTTTTCTGTAAGCTGGAGGGGGAATGCACAACTCCAGATCACCATGCAGGCAAGTCCAGGATCCCGCCCAGCAGAAGGAGCAGAATGGCCCCCAAACAGATCTGGGCTGTCTAAACACATTTTAGATAGGAAGCAAGAACGCGCGTTATCATCTACAGATGGGCCCCTTTCCCAAGACCAGGACGCCCAGAGCCTAAAACCATCGTAACTCCGCTCCTTATTGCGCCCCGGCCTTTAACGTATAAGAATACGAGTACACGACACGTTCTGTTAATTACCGTATAAATTAACCCTGAAGCTTCTGAACAAATCCTTTCTGCGCTGCTGTGGACTCAGAGAGAGCCTGAGCCTATTGCTAGTTTGAAGTAGAAAATCTCCGTCTTAAAAAACAACGCCAAAAGCCACTCGAGACATCTGGCTGGTTCCTAAAGAAGCAGGAGTGTGTTTGTGTGTGTGTGGCGAGGAGTTGGGGGAGGGGTAATATTTGTTCCTTTTCTTTTCTTTTTCAAATTGGGAAGCATTTGAAATCCCAAAGACTGTAATATAAATCTTTGGAAATTCAAATGCTTCCCACTTTAAAGGGGAAGGGCAGGGAAGCAGTCTTTCTCACGGAGATAGAGGCGCACACAAATCTGTGTGCAATCGGGGTGGGGGATTTATCCTGCGAAAGTCCCGCTGAAATGACTGGGGTATATGCGCAAGAGCACCCCACAGCTCCCTTTCGTGTGCGCGCGAAAGACTCTCCTGCCTGTGTTCGGAATATAAAAAGCTGATTCATCCCACCGTATTTCCCTCCTGTGGCGACCATCAGGATGATCCCAAAATAAATCTTTAAATTGGGGGATGGGGTGGGTGGGGAGGAGGGATGTCACATGACGACCGCCACGCATTCCCTAGCCATAATCACGCCTTTTATTAAATTTTCTAGATGGGCAGTGTGGCTGGGGTGGATCAATCCAATCCATTCATAATCACCATTGAAGGCCCCTATTTGAATTAAAATCTATTAGCCCCTCTATGGGAGATGCGGCTATTGCTTAAATCAATAAAGAACATATACAGAGAAGACATGGGCTCTTTCTTTCTTTCTCTCTCTTTCTTTCTTTTTAACCTCTCCTATGAAATGTGTTAAGGAAGAAAAAAAAACCCTTCACTCTGAAATCTCTCGATCGATCCTTATAAATATTTAAAGGCTTCGGAGAGGAAAGAAAGAAAAAATAAAGGAAGGAAGAAGCCCATTTAATTATTCGCAGAAAAAGCGAAACGCATTAACACTGCATCCATTCGGATTAATAAAACAAATTGTCCCTAGACTGATGAGCAGCGAAAATGTGGGGAAAGACGAGAGAGAAACGGAATGGAAAGGCCAGGTTGATTGTTTTTTCTGAGAAATATTATTTGCTTGTCTTCATGTAAGGTGGTCAAAAGACTCTCAGGGTCGGGGACTCTGATGGACAATGGCCAGAGCAGCTTTAAAGTGGGGGGGGGGGGAGATGCCTTTGCTAAACGACATTTTAAAACTGGTTAGGGTCTAAAGACGCCCAGGATTAAGATGCTAAAACAGCCGCTCACTCTCAACTTGGTCTTTACAGCTGATCTCGGGAGCTTGACCAGCATCACCGCCTTTACTCATCGCCGGCATCCTTCGGCGTCGCTGTATAGCTACTGGGAACCGCGCCCCCACGGCGCCGGGAGAGTCAGCCCGTCGCCCTCGGCCTAGGGGAAATGCCAGCTTGCCAATGCGAGAGCCACGTTCAGGAACTGTTTCCGGATTAGAGGCAGAGGGAAAAGAAGAGAAAAACTATCCAGTCGTCGCCAGAGAAAAGGATCAGAAAGACGAATTGAAGCTAAAGACAAATGGCGTTTTGAAAGAAAGAAAGAAAGAAAGAAAGAAAGAAAGAAAGTTAGTTCTCCTGCAAGACCTCTGGCGAAATGTTCTGTCTGAGGCTGCTGCGGACGAGGACTTCGTTATGTTACACTCTCTACCCGATAACATTTCCCCAGGGCTTGGTAGGCCTCCTTGGGGCACGCGGATCTTAAGAGTTATGTTAGATTAGGGAACATAAAGACGCATTCAGATGCGCAATAAATATATACGATAAGCTTCTCCTCTGGGCATCTAGACGCAGTTCACATCCCTCGCTTCCGCGGGGAAAGGCCCGGGAGTCCCACATTCATATTCTATCATCTCCACACACACACACACACACACACACACACACACACACACACACACCGCTCCCCCATCTATGTGAGCTAGCACGAGAATTAGCCCATCGCCAGATGCCATGAAAAGAAAATGTGGTCTGCTGCGCCCTTACAGCTGCCCTGTTTGTCCTCCCACTTGACCGCTGCTCCGTGGAAATGTTCCGCTCTGACCCGGGGACCCTGAAATCGAAGCAAAGGTGCTTGTCTTTGGGTGAGGGAGTCTCTGGAGTCCTTCAGACGAGGCGGGCCCCCTGGGAAGCGAGGGTTGGAACTGAAACCAGAGGCAAAATCGAGGAGGTCCAGAGCCAGTCCCAAACAGCTGTGTGGGAAGAAGAGGGTGCGGTCTCCCCTTCTCAGACGAGAGTTTTGTTTTGTTTTGTTTTTAATCCACAGGAAAGAAACCCAGTATTTTTTTATAGCCCTTTTTCTGTAAAACTAGGAGGAGGGAACGAGAGCACAGAAGAGGAAGGATACGCTTCATTAATCCGGATCCAGATGGAATGAAAAGGAGAAACTGGTGTTGGTGGGAGAAACCATTAGATTCGGATTTAATAAGGATACAGGCTGAAACACTGGCATAAATTTTTTCTCACTCACTCACTCACTCACTCACTCACTCTCAGACACACTCGTCTCCCTGGGCTTGTGAAAACGTTAGCAGTTGGCATGCAGATTCTGGTTTGTCAGTTCTGTTTCTCCCTGTGTGGGCACCCCTGGGCAGTGTGTCTCCTTGTCTGGCGGAAGCAAGGAGAGGTTTCCCAAAGGACTCATTCACTGGGACAAGCAGCGCTCCCACTCCCAGTCGTTTGAACGGGAGCGAGGGCTGCGCCGGGTTTGGATCCAGCCGCCAAGCAGGCAACTCGAAGAAAGTTCCCGAGTTCCACTCCGAGGAACAAAGTTGCAAACCCCAATTCATTTTTCAGATCGCTCCTTCCTGAAAAATCAAATGTCTGGCTCAGTGGCGTAGCGTGGGGGGTGCAGGGGGGGCCGGCCGCACCGGGCGCAACATCTGGGGTTAGGGCAAATCCACAGGTTAGGGGGCGCAAATCCACGGGTTAGGGGGCGCAAATTACTTGCCTTGCCCCGGGTGCTGACAACCCACGCTACGCCACTGGTCTGGCTTTTCATTCTCCATCTCCCCCCCACCCCCTCTTCCCTTTGCCCTCCTTTCCCCGCTTCCACCATGGCCCAATTCATCAACTCCGAGCAGAGAACGAACCCTAATTTGTGTCGCAAATAGGCGAACCTATGTTTGCCACGGGACGCTCGTAAAAATGTCAGGGCGAGAAATATGGAAGCGGTTTTGCTTCCCCGGCTTGAGTTCAGTAGGGCCCTTATATGGAAGCAGCAAGCCGCCCCACTCCCTACCAAACGCCTCCATTCTTCTTGAACAGCTGGGAGTGGTATCGGCCCTGTCTGCTTCCCGGGGCCCTGGAAGTACCGAGTTGCCAGGCCCAGAGACCAAGGCTAGATCATATCAGCCTTCCAGAAGAAGGGAGCTTTGAAATCCGTCATCTGACGAGGCAGATGTGGGAGGCATGCGGACGACCACTTTAAGCGCGCGCGCGCAATCTCCGCCAAGCATCTGCACCTGATGCGCGCTTCAAGTCTTCCTTGCCACGGGGAGGGCGAGACAGGCGACCGCAGGCGCAGCTTGGGTGTCTACGAGGGCTTACTTCTGTTTAAGAAAGGGTGCAAGAGGGAGCTTGGAGAGCTTTGTTAGTAATGGGGATTACCGCCTCCGAAGTCACCAGCAACAACAATACAGTATTTACAAATCGATCAAATGATGCTGGTGCTTTGAGATCCAAGGAAATTAACTTTCCTTCAGGGCTATTGGAAATAGATTAAATAGCCACTCTGTTTTGCCGGTATTACCTTGAGATTTGCCAGAGAAATATCTCTGGGAAGTACCATCATCATCCAAACACTCTAGTGAACGTGGAAGAAACGTTAATTTGGAATAAAATTCCACCAGTTTAAACGCAATTTCTTCCTACAGCAGTGGCGTAGCGTGGGGGGTGCAGGGGGGCCCGGCCGCACCGGGCGCAACATCTGGGGGTTAGGGTTAGGGGGCGTAAATCCACGGGTTAGGGGGCGCAAATCCACGGGTTAGGGGGCGCAAATTACTTGCCTTGCCCCTGGTGCTGACAACCCACGCTACGCCACTGTCCTACAGTAATGCATTCACGATCTTTCACGCTACAATTACAGATAGGTAGCCGTGTTGGTCTGCCATGGTCAAAACAAAATAAAAAAATTCCTTCCAGTAGCACCTTAAAGACCAACTGAAGAAGTGTGCATGCACACGAAAGCTCATACCTAGAACTAACTCAGTTGGTCTTTAAGGTGCTACTGGAAGGAATTTTTTTATTTTGTTTTCACGCTACAAGAGCGTGATAAGTCTGTCTGCACTGTTCTATGCCAACGATTTCACACGGGTCTATTTTTCCCAGAAGCTGCGATTGGTAGGAGAGGATGGACACGTGGCGTGATCTTCACACTTGACAGTGTAGAGAAAACTCTTTAAGTGTTTTGCACAGAAGTGGTACTTAGGGATGGCAAGCGGGTGGGGCTTGGGGCACATGACAAGAATCTCCCCCACTGAAGGTGAAATCCTCCCACCTGGACCATTTCTGGCGGTGGTCTTTTCGGAGATAGCAAAAGAAAACAGAAGAGTAGCCCTCAAATAAAATAAACATAAGAAGAAAAGGAATGACCTTCAGATAGATAGGAAGAAGAAATGTTGGACAATAAAAATGGCAGGGCACCTGTATCAAGGTCACTTCCTCTCCTCCTCTCTCTGCTTTTTTGGTACCTCCAGAGAACCAAAGTGGTTTGGAACTTTGGAGGTTTGCATTGATTTCAACAATCGCACCTCCCTTTTCATCCAGGCCATACGCCAGCTTTCCATCAAGTGCCTTACTCCAGATCTCCTAATGCAGACCAGTGACCTCCGACCCACCTGCCTTAACCGACTTAAAAGCGGGAGCTTGTTTTGTTGTTGCCCCAACTCGCTTTCTCCGCTAGGTACAACACTGTAGCAAAGCGAATTGTGTTGGGCGTCGCTTCTTACAGAGTTGTTGGCGGAATACAAACGAGACAACCACCAGATATGCCTTCCCCTGTGTTCCTTGGAGGAAGGGCCAGGTGGCACATCTACGTGGCTGTATTTGTGACCAGGTTCAAGAAGGTGAGGTTAGGATCGGGCCCTGGGTTGCCCGCTCCTGGTCCGGAAGCGCCTTCCGCCATGGATGCTCCATGAGCGCAGTTTCTGTGTGCGCGCGCCATTATTCGCTTTGCACATTGATCCTCGATTTCCGTGGCTGATTCCCTCGCGTCTGATTGGTTTTTGCGCGCAGGCTTGACGACCCGTTCCTTTTGATCTAGGGAAGCCTGCGCCCCCTTCGCTTGTTGAACCAGCTCTCAGCTGGGCGTGGGAAGGGGTGGGGGTGGGGAGCAAGACCCCTCGTAAACGTCAGGAGGCCCGTAGACTGCGCCGAGATCAAACGATCAATCCTAGTTCTTCCAGATAATTATTTTAAAATTCACGCCGGAATTGATCTCCTTTTAAAAAGCGCTTTTATTAATTGTTTCCTCTCCCTCTCCTCCTCTCTTCCTTGGTGGAGGTGGCTGAGGCTGCTGTTTATGCGCACCGGCGGATTAATTAAAAACAGCCTCCGGGGAGAGGTGGGGAAAGAGAGAGAGGGAGGGTGCGCGCGCGCGCGTTGTTTTAGGGTTCTGTTAATGATTTAGAGCCATCCGGAAAGTTTCTTGCTCCCCGATCCGAAACGCAGAAGGCGGAACTGAGTGGCATTTTGCACTTGCAAATCAAAGATGCACGACGCAGCGCGATCCTATGCGCGCTTACTCGGAAGTGTGCACGAGGGTCGCAGCTTCAGAAGGAGGGGGGGGGGGTAGGAGGAGAGGGCCGTGCTAGACAGGAAACAATAATTCAATGCCCCAACAAGATTTGTTAAAATTGGAGACGAGGGAAAGGGGAGGCGACGCGGTGCACGCAGCTTCATTAATCAATTCTCCCCTTAAGGACGCCAGACCAGAAGAGGCGATTAGAACATTCTTGCCTGGTGTTTGTGGCACGCTTTAGGTGGGAAAATCTGGTGTTTTTAAGGCACCAGAATGGACCGGATACACTCCGCTGGATCCTTTAACAATTGTCATCAGTATGTGAAAGGCTAAATCCTTTGAGATTTGAGTTGCAATCGTACATTCTCCCCACCCCACCCCCCAGGCACACACAAAGGAGGAGGGGAAACAACCAACAAGAAATTCCCATCTATCGCTGCACATTTGCCAATATGTGCAAATAAACGTCATTTTATGGAGACGGGCGTTGATGCCGACAGTGGGGATGAAGATGCCAGCATCCGAGTGAGAAAATGCAATTTACTTTACGGAATAAAAATCCCTTGGCATTTTACTTGCGAGTAAGAGCGCCAGACGAATGTACGAATGTTCACTTGGAACTGAGTGCCACTGAATTTAATATAATGACTTGTTTCCGGGTAAACACGTTTAGGATTTTCCCAATTCCAATTACACTTACTAAGGAGCTGCGGGGTGGGTGGGTTTACTTCTGAGTAAACATGCATAGCACTTAAGCTTCTTCTTTTTTTAAAATGAGTTTTTTAAAAAAGGAGTTAGCCCTAAGCACAACGGAAGTAAGAAGAGTCTGCAAGGCTGCAGTTGGAGAAAGCAGCCGGATTCCTGCTTTTAGTCTGACAGCACGTGTTTGGATGTGTGTGTGTAATTCGAAATAAATAGTTTTAATCCTGTTCATAGGTATCAGCATTCTTTTTTCCTTTTTTTTGCAGATAGTCCCAATAAGAATCCCCCATGGCAAATTGGCACAACTGTCGATTCGATCGACAGACACACAGAGACAGACTCATCCAGCATTTCATCTCGCCGGGCGAGAGAGCAGAGTTTAGAAATCTCAACATTTCCCGGCGCTTTGAAGTCTAAGGCTGCTGCTTGTCACCCACTTTCCAGGCACTTTACAGTGGTACCTCGGGTTACATACGCTTCAGGTTACAGACTCCGCTAACCCAGAAATAGTACCTCGGGTTAAGAACTTTGCTTCAGGATGAGAACAGAAATCGCGCAGCAACAGCAGGAGGCCCCATTAGCTAAAGTGGTGCTTCAGGTTAAGAACAGTTTCAGTTTAAGAACTGAGCTCCGGAACGAATTAAGTACTTAACCCGAGGTACCACTGTACTTGGGAACAAGTTCCACTGAACTCCCCAGTAGATGTAAGAAACCCATCCCATCCATTCTGGCGTAAGCCTTCCGCGGGCCCAAGCCTCCTCCACCGGACAGAGGGGCGGCGGGTGCTGTGGCCCACGAAACCTTAGGCTACAGATCGCATTTGTTAGTCCTCACGCGGCTCCGGGGCTCTTCTTTGCCATTTGCTGCAAACACACACGCAGACCCCCCCCCACGTTACCCTCTCTAGATCTACTGGGAGCCCCTCTCCCTACAAAGACACAAACACCCAAGGAGGGGGGGGGGTTTCCTAACCCTCCCTTAGCATTAGAGGAAGGGAAGACCACGTTCCTGAGGAGAAAGAGACATTTGAACGAAATATGCCCTTTTTTTTCTATAACAGGTTTCTACATTCAAAACATACACATCAAGAACGACAATGAAACAACCCCCCGGTCGCCCAAGAAAAACTCGTTTCCAACTGGCACGGATTTACCTTTTTATTGAACAACCAGAGTCCGCTCTTTTTGTTGTCATTTCCTCCCCCTTCCCGGTTGTCTAGCAAGAGTTGGCGGCCCAGCTTTTCTCCCCCCGCTCCTAGCGTGTCCATAATAAGCAGAAGATCTCCTGGTAGCCAGTCAGGTCTTCCTCGAGTCTCTCCCACCCCCGCCGCCGCCGCCGCCGCCGCCCCCACGCCTTCCTTTCCGTTTGGTTCCTGCGAGCCATTGAAAAGAATGCGGAGAGATACCTGTTTGGGAGGAGGCTATGGGATGGAGTGGGGGAGGGAGGGTGGAGGAGAAAGAGGAGAGGGAAAGAGTTTCATTGGATTCCTCCCTCTCTCCCTCCCTCCCTCTCCCTGCTCTTTGCCACCCTTAAATCAAGGTGCGACGGGTGCCAAAGCGCGATGAAATGCAAAGAAAGCCAATTGCTGGCCCGAGGTGGGGGGAGATCGCTCCTCGGAGTCCTGCCTGCGACTCTGGAAGAGGCAGTAATTGCTGGAGACAGAGAGAGCTGGGGGGCTGGGCTGAGGTAGCCATGTATAAATAGTGTGATCTCCCCATTGAAAGGCATAAATAACAGCGGGAGGGATCTAAGCCCCGAGACAGCGCCCCGTCTCTGCTCTTCGACGTGGTCTTCCTTGCTGCTTGTCACGAGGAGGAGGATTTAAAACAAAACACGCGCACGCAACGCGCAACACCACCTTCAAGCAGCAGCAGCAGCCTGGACCGACGAGGCGGCCCCCTGGACCTCCTGAGTGCAGATCTCCACCCCACCAGCCCCACCACCACGACCCACGCCCAGATCCAGCCGCTGCAGCTCGGAGGACCTCTTCACTGTGGATCGCGAGCGTGCGCTTCTTCTCTCCCCCTCCCCCTCCCCAGCCACCGGGTCGCCATGGAAGAACTTACCGCGTTTGTCTCCAAATCTTTCGACCAGAAAAGCAAGGAGAGCAGCAGCGGAGGAGGAGGTGGTGGCGGCGGAGGTGGTGGTGGAGGAGGAGGCGGCGGTGGCGGCAGCAGCGGCGGAGGAGGCACCGGTCACAAGAAGGAGACTATCACGTACCGGGAAGTTTTGGAGAGTGGGCTGGCGCGCTCGCGGGAGCTGGGCGCCTCGGAAGCCGGCAGCCTGCAGGAGCTGGCCGAGAGCGGCGCGCACTGCCCGGTGCACCTCTTCAAGGAGCACGGAGACGGAGACAAGGACAAGCTCAAGGACTTCAACCACGCCAGCAGGACCTCGGAAGGTAAGGAGGGCACTGGACCCACCAGGCGTGTGGAGGGGGGCTCTGTCTCTCCACCTCCTCTCCCTGCCCCAGACACCAGCGTCGAAGGCCTAGAGGCTTTTTGGGTGGGGAGGAGCGGTTGGGCAGGGGGCGAACTAATAATAATAATAATAATAATAATAATAATAATAATAATAATACACCCCTTGTCTAGCAACAGCAGGAACGGCCGCTGGGATCGTGAAGCACTTCTGGAGTGGAAAGTAGAAGGAAAAGGGAGCGGAGGGAGAGAAACACCCAAACTTTCCCCTTAGCTTTTCTGGGAACAATAGGAGTGCGTGGAGATGGGGGGCGGGGGGGGGGAGAGGAAAAAGAAAGAAGCAGGTTTCGTATCGACGACCCGATTCGATCGGAAGCCCGGGTATCCTTTGCCCGGTTGCCTGCTTGTGTTGCTGCCCGAAGGAGCTTGTTCTGGAACGAGCCTCCAACTTCGTGGCTTCAATTATGGCTTCTTTTTTGTTTCTTTTCTTCCATTAAAAAGAGGCGTAAGGGAAGCCAAGCTCAGGGTAAACTGGTCAGAGGCCTGCGGGGAGGATCGAAGCAGAAAAGAAGGAAGGGAAGGAAGGAAAAGCGCATTTAGGATTTTGTACCGAGCCCGTGTCGATAGTTTCTCCGGGTGTCAGTTCCTTCCTTCCTTCCTTCCTTCCTTCCTTCCTTCCTTCCTTCCTTCCTTCCTTCCTTCTGTGTAAGATAGAGTCCCTTCACCCCGGGCCACCAGGTCGATAGCCTATAGAAGGGAGCATTCTGAGGGTGAGGGAAAGTAAATTTTTAAGAAAGTTGATAAAACGTTTTTCGGCGATTTAAGACAAGTTTCCTCCAGGGCAGACGCGATGGGATTAAACGCAGCAATCCCTTAGGTGTGAGAAGGGAAAACTTAAAATTAAAATTCAGCAGGGCTGCTCAGTTATGTTAATCTCCCTTCCTTAAAATATGTTTTACTCCGCCATTCGTTCTGCTCCTTCGCTTCGTAAAATAATAACGGTGTGTTGGATCGATAGTATTTAGGAGATTTGGGCCACTTGTACCATAAACAGAACAAAACGAAACGAAACAGCATTCTGTCCTTTATAGAAAAGCCCTATCACTCAAATCTGCTCGCTCCTTTAATATCAATTCTACATATTATTAATAATTCTTTTTTATGTTCTATTAGATTCGTTATAAATGGAAGGAGAGCTTAGACGCAGGGCTAAATAAATGAGAATTTAATTTCTGTGAAGCTTTAATAATTCCAATTTCATATATATATTAGAGAGAGAGAGAAGGGCCTTTCAGAATACATTTTTTAAAATAGTAAGGCGTGAAATCCTTCGAGTTTCCTGAAATGCTGTCAGTTCTAATGCACGGTTATTGTTTTGGTAAACAATATACATATCTAATATTTTATATACATACCCGTTTATTGAAAACGTGCTTCATTCTCAGCAGTCACCTGAACACGCAACTCTGAAATGTCATAAAATATATTGTAATCTCTCTCTCTCACACACACATCTCAAGTTTGTAATTGTTTTTCGGTTAAAAAAGAAAGTAATTCAAAAGGGTATCAACCTCAGGAAGAATCCATGGAGGAAGACTGGTTTCCAGCGGTACAACAAACATTACAAGCGAAAAATCATTACCATATTTGTGAATGGTTGGAACGCTGGAACGTGTCTCCATTAAAGGGAGTTGTAAGGGAGGCAACCCCTCGAACGTTCGTAGGGAGCAAAAAAATGTAGCGATCGTGGGCCGGAAGTGAGTTTCAGCGGAATCAGGGCGAGAGACTAATAGACAGTGTGTGTTGAGAGATCTTGCTCCTAGTGTCAAAAATCCGTTAGCTTCACACCTGTGTTTGGTAGCTGTTGTGCAAAACAAAACCCTGTAGGTAACCATAACACTGTATTTAAATTAAAAATTTCCCCTCTTAATTCAAATTTTAAAAAGCCACGACAGTAAAAACCTCTCTGGCTGAGGATACATTTATATATAGTTTTATGTTCAATTTGAGGATTGTCTGGGGATTCTTAGGCAATTCGGTGTGTCCCATCAGTTAAAATTATTCTGTTAACCAAATGCCCTGATTCTTAAACTTATTTTATTTGGAGGTATACTGTAAAGCCTTTCGATGTCAGAAGATTTGCATGTAAGAGGTAGTAGGCTGGAACACAACACTGCTTCCTTAAAGTCAAAGCAAAACAATAGAACTGGACAGCAGAGGTTTAACCGTGTCACTCCTAATCCCAACCCACTTTTCCTTGGGAGGCCAGTTAGACTGGAATCGAGGGGATTTACTTCCAGGGAATGCGCTTGGAGACGGGCACGTCTATGTAAACCAGCTGTCCGACAGGCTGCAGTCCTCCGCGTTGCCGCTGAACTTGTCAGTAAATAAGTTCCACGGAGAGGAATGGTGCCCCATTGGGCCCAGCAAGGCTTCCTTCCCTAAGGTGGGAAGGGGGTCCTTTGCATCTGGCTGGAGAGCGCTCACGTCGAGGTTATTGCCGTTAGTGTGACCTGAGCTCCCCAGGTAAAGGCGGCAAGAGGAAGTCCTTGCGCCAACCCCCGAATTTCCAATCCCTTTCAGAACAGGCGAGATGAAATCCTCTCTCCCCCGCCCTCTGCCCTGTCCCTCGTTACATCTTCACGCGCTCCTGTTCTTTGCAAACGTGACGTTTTGCTGCGGGAGTGACGTGTTGGCTCCTCAGAAGGCCAGCCGTGGCTGCGGGGCAGAGAGGGCTTCCAGGCCACGCTCTTTCTGCCACCCAGAGCGCACTGGGCCCAGGCTGCTGCTGCAGCAACAGAGGCGCTATCTTTTCCTCTGGGTGCTTCCTTTCTTATCGATTTCTATCCCGAGGGAGGAATCTTCCCCCAAACGGACCGAACTTGAGGCTTGGTGGCTTTTATCAATACTATATTGGAAAGGCGACGGGTTATAAGAATATCGTCTTGTGCCATTTGTTTTTGTTTTTTAAGCACAGCCCACAAAAAGCAGCATTTAACCTGCTCTGGCCAAAGGTCATCCCGATTATGTCGCCCGAATCATTTCTAATGGTTACCTGGTCACAGGAAAGCTGGGTTCATATCGTGTGTGTGTCGGTTCCCACATTCCTAAAGCCTTTCAGTTGGGGACTATGGATTCTAATATCCTTTGGATTTATTTTAAAGCGCGCGTAACGGAGCGAAACAAACATGACGTTTTTCTGGTGCTTTTCTTATTGCTCAGTAGCTATTGGGGGGGGGGTCCCCATGTCTTTAAAAAGCGTGTTTCCGATCCCCTTCCGCCATGTCTAGACTGCAAAATGAGGCCCCGATCCCCTCCCGGTGGAGGCGACTGGCCAGGAATAGTGGACACGTCTCAGAGCCTCTCTCATCTGAAAGTGGCCATTTCCTCTTTACACTTGTTTCGCGTAAAATCTTTGCTACTCTTGGCTTGCGTGGGGTATTTGGATCTTTAACTTTCCTCAGGAGGCTTTTCAGTTCAGAAAACCTAGGCCACACTTCCTAGCCGCGACAACATATTGCCACCGAGGTATGATCCGGCAGTCTTCAAAAATAAGATGATTAAGTTTGTATGCGTGGACAGACGGGATATGCCCCTTACAAGGGGCAGTTAGCAACCTTAGCTGGAGAATATGTGAGTCACACAAGGTCTCTCTAAGGACCATCACCTGTTCTGCGCCCAAATAAATAGAGAATTTTCTCGCTGCAACAGGAGAAATGCAAGGAGAGAAAAAATCTACCCTGGCTGCGTAGCAGTCAATTACGTTTGTGATCAGAGGAAGCTCTCCGTGCGCTCCGAAAATTTACTAACGAATATTTCACTCAACCCCCCAAATGTGTCATCTGAGCATATGGGACGATGCCAACTTTTGCTTGCCTTTTTTGGGGGTGCTCACAGGGCGACCGTCCTTCGCCTTGTCTGGGGAAACTATGTGCCCAATTCTCCCGCCTCGAGGGCTTTAAGGAGGAAATTAAGGAGGCTTCTATGATGCGCAACTTTGTTGTATTCGTTTCCTCTTCCCTATCCCCATCCCCACCCCGGCAGGGATCTATGAGTGCAAAGACAAGCGGGAAGAGGTGAAATCCGAAGACGAGGACGGCCAGACCAAGCTGAAGCAGAGGAGGAGTCGAACCAATTTCACACTGGAGCAGCTGAACGAGCTGGAGAGGCTCTTCGACGAGACGCACTATCCGGACGCCTTTATGAGGGAGGAGCTGAGCCAGAGGCTGGGGCTGTCGGAAGCCAGGGTTCAGGTAAGGCAGCCTTAGAAGAAGACCAGAGTCCTCCTCCTGCTGGCCTTGTTTCGGATCTCTGTCTACCCCATTGAAATCCCCTCCTTTTTGTCACGCGCAGCACCCAGACACGTGTGACGGAGGGAGGGGACCAGCAGCCATGGGGGGAAATTCCAGCCAGTGGCGCTGCTCTCGATTTCTCGCCCCTTTAGAATCTTCAGCAGACATGGAGCGTTCGAAACATCCCTGAGTGCCGCTCGCTAACCAATCAGAGGCCTGATTAGTAGCCCCAGCCAGGAACGAAAAACCTTTCCCTTTTCCCTTGAGGTTCTACTGCTCCTCTTTTATTTTTATTTTTATTTAACAGGGAGAGGGTGGGAGCAACTTCGGAGAACAATTGGTGTAGATCAAGCTAGGCTGGTTGGGTGCTCTGGGACTGGATTATCCAGAGCCGGGAGTGGGGCGGCGGCGGCGGGGGGGGGGGGGAAACGTGCCTCTATTTGACTTTCATAACAAGGGTATGAATTCATGGTGTCCCATCTGCTCCGTTTGTCGACCCCCTGGAAAACAGAACGTCTCCCAATCCTCGAGGAGATGTTTGGGTTGTGGGGCCTGCCTGCTGGTCATGCGACCAAGGCATATGCTCTATACAAGAACAGATTGTTGCCTTTAAAAATGCATTTATTTTTAATTTTTAAAAAAGGCCTTTAGCCTTGCTCACTAAAGAGAGGGGGGGGGGCTGGAAAAGAAGCAAACAAGAAAATAGATATAATTAAAAAAGGATGGTGCAGGATGTGGCGATTGTCGCAGCATCGAACCGAGGGAAGAAGGGGGTTGGACTAGATGATCCTTGAGGTCCCTTCCAGCTCTACAATTCTATGATTCCATGGAAGTGATCAACCTGTAGCATGGCTTTGGGGTCAAAGGCATGTGGGGAAGACTGAGCTCCAGCTGAGCCTTTATTCTGGCTGAACTCCCACAGCACCAAAAAAACTATTTTAATGAACCACGCTTCCAGTTCCCCCAGTGTTTTTCCTTGGAGGTGATGGTGAGAGTCACACTAGAAAAGGGGAATCTCAGTCTAAATGCTTTAAGTCAGGGGTGGCTCGCCAGATGTTGACCCCGCCAGATGTTGCTGGACCAAATTTCCCATAATCCCTGACCACTTCCCAGGCTGGCTGGGACTTTGGGGGGTTAGAGCCCCACGACTCTAACAGAAGAGTTAGCCACCCCTACTTTTAGTATGAACGCCCCACTAATATTAGTGGGGTTGACTTCCACGTCCAGCGTTGAGCAGCATTTTTGTGCGCCTAGAACGCCTGCGTGTAATTCCTCTTTCCAGGGCAGGTCTGCCATTAAACTTTTAAAACGTTTCTTTGTAGGCTGTTTCCTCCTGAAACAGCTGGGAAAACTAGGCTCCTGAACAGTTCGGGTTTTAAATAAATACAACAATAAATGAAATATTCCCCAGGAACGGAATAGCGCTTACTGGTGTGCTCTTCTTGGAAAGGAGAGCTTACGAGGGGGAATACTGAGAGGGGGAGGGAGAGAGAAGTCGTGGCTCCCACCCCCCGCGCCGAAGATTGATCTAACCGCCCAAGATAAATGAATGAAAAGATTAAACTTTGGCTGAAGGGGACATCAACTTTTATGTCATCTTCCCAGCTCCTTCTTGCCAGAGCCTTGATGTAGCGTTTCTATAAAAATAAATTACTCGTAGTGTTTCTATAAAAATAAATTACTTGTAATTGAATTCCGCACTCTTTCTTTCAAGTAGTTTATTACCGGAGTAGCGTGGCACCTTAACAGGATATTCATAGTTACAGGAAAATTGGCGTTCCAAGTGCTTGCAGGTTTCATGAAATATTCCACCGTCTCACCTCCCCCTCCCCAGCAACTTTTTCTTCTCTCTCTCTCTCTCTCTCTCTCTCATATTTCTGAAGGGGGAAAACATCCTTCAGTCTCTCCCCACCCCTCAAAAATAAAGTCCAGAGAAAGCCGTTTTAGAGAGAACCCTTAATTAAAACATAATCAGGATTCGATCGGCTAAAAAGGACTCGGTCGGCATCTTATTAAAGGAGGAAGAGAAAAAGAAGGAGACCGAAGGGCGAAAGCAACAACAACCCAAAGATATTTTAATACTCTCCGAATTGCCTCCTAATCCCCGTCTGTAGCGCCTGTCCCTTGTTGTTAAAGGATCTAGTTTCAATTTAGTGTGGAAATGTGCTGTAAATAAATTGGAGCTCCTACGGTAGCTACTTCTTATTAACCTTTTATTTTTAGTGTTGTACCGGCAACTCATATCGCCCAGCTGTCAGGGTTATAATTGAAAGTTATGAGACCATAGTGAGGAGCAGGCAGTAATTCAATTACGAGCAAATATCTTCGGGTTTTTATGGCGCAAGGCTAAATTAAATGTCATTATTCACTGTCTCTAATGGAAATCAAAAGGAAATCAGATTAGAGCATTTGTGAAAGAAATCACTGAGTGATCCTTAATGAAGAAATAACTGTCTAAAACACTGTCCTGCGCTTTACTTAGCATATTCATGACTACTTGGAATTGATCGGGAATCACACCCGGGCTGATTTATGATGGCTGCGCGCGCGGGCTAATTCATCACTTTTATTCCTCATCACTTTCGCCTTTTTCCAAAGCAAAAAAATAAAAAATAAAAAATGGGAAGGGACGCGTATCCTTGCCCAGCTGGGCACAGCGAGTCTTTTTAAGAAGTGCATTTCAGGCGCCACTGGTACGAGCCGGCAGCGTTTAACGCGGATTAGTTCCCCACATCACACGCCTCTCGCACGCTGCTCCTGACCGGGTGGTTAAAGCTGGGTAAAAGGACATTTTTGCCCCAGAATTTGCCACATATCTGCACCCGATGTGTGATTAAAAAATAAAAATAAAGTCTGCCTCCTTTAACAGGATAACAGACGACCAAACGACCCTTGGGGGTGGGGACGGAACTCTCCCCGGAATTGGTATAAATTATATTATGACGAGTGGCGTAGAGATCGGAATTAGCACAGAGGCAGGTCATGGGAGTCATTCCAAAATCATTAATGCTGGATAAAGAGCTACACACACACACGCAGATAGAGAGAGAGAGAGAGAGAGAGAGAGAGAGAGAGAGAGAGAGAGAGAGAAAAGAGGATATGGAATGAAGAATAAATAACATGAGGGGCATATTCATTTTTACTCATTGGTTAGTTATCTGTCAATACAGTACAGCCACCCTCTGTCCTCAGACAGGATAGCTGAAGGTTTTCTGTTTACAACTTTTAAATGCACATTTCCTTCCCCGGCTTAATTAAGCAGGATTTTTATTATTATTATTATTATTATTATTATTATTATTATTATTATTATTATTGACATACCATAAAAAGATCCCCATTCTCAAGGTTTATATGAATGGTAGGTGGTTATATTAAGAAACTAATATTTTCGGAACAAAACCTAGCTAGAACCCAAATATTTCGGCTGAATTTGACTAAAGCTGAAATTTCTCAGCACACCGGTGTTTCGCTGAAAGCAATGGCCCTTTCTCCCAAGGAAGGCGGAGAGATGGCGGGGGTTGATACTCCAAACGTTAGTCCGCTTGAAGTGGCTAAGTTTCCAGAGGTGTTCGAAAGAGTCTTAGAACTGTAAAATTGGAAGGGATCGCAAGGGTCATCTAGTCCAACTCCCTGCAATGCAGGAATCGTGTGCCCAACGTGGGGCTCGACTGCAGCACCCTGAGATTAAGAGTCTCACGACTGAAGCTAAGAATGCCTTGCTGTGGCAAGCCCACGGCACACGGTATTCCTAGGCAGTGGTCTCCCATCCAAGTACTAACCAGGCCTGACTGTGCTTAGCTTCGGAGATCCCACGAGACTGGGCGTGTTGAGGGTCGTACGGCCGTCTATCTACTCCAAAAGGCTGCGCTTCGTGTTGGACTCTTCACAGAACCAGGAAATCCAAGGGAGCCAGAGATCAGGACATTAAAAGGGAAAGGGAACATTTCCACTGGTAAAGAAAGCTCCCTTTCAAAAAGTTCAGGGATCGCTCAGAAATTCAGCAAACTCCCCTTCCCCCATCTTTTAATTTGAGACATCACCTATTAGAGACCCGGATCAGGGAGGGGGAAGCGACGCCACTAGCGCACGTGTGAAGGCGGCCAATTCCTGTTGAAGATACCCATTCCAGTACCCCTGGATAATTAATGTCTTTGGAAGCCTTTCTTTGCACTAATTACTCCGTTGTAAATGGCCATCATTAAGGCAATTGAAGAAAGCTCGGAGGCGAAATGTGATGTAGGAAGTGCAGTTAGTATTAATTAACCGTATGATCAACTTGGCAAGCTGAGGAACTTGGAGGGGGGGCGGGGCGAATGGGAGCGATGTTTGCTTAACTCCCAGATTTGATCTGTCTCAGCAGACAGAGGCTGACTAAAGTTTGATTTAGTAAGAGGAGCGGGGTGGAGACACTGAGCATTTGACGGTAGACGTAATCCTTTAAACATATTTGTAAAAAATCATCTCCTTCCCCTCTCATGGGAGAAGGCTCCCATGCTGTTTGGTACGCCAGAGAGATCTAAGGACACCCCCCCCCCGCCTCAATTTATAATACACGGGAATTTCCGGAATTAGGGGAGGATTACTAGGATGGCAATTTTTTTAAAAAAAGAAAAAGAATAAAATCTGATGGCAGAATTAGAAATAATTCCTTCCACCCAAATTTGGAAAGTGTTTGATTGTCGCGTGGAAGTCAAGCCTATTTAAAAGTCAATCGTGGCTCTGAAAAAGGGATTTATGGTGGGATCCATAACCCAGTCAAAAGACAAATGGGAAGGGGTAATTGAAATCTGTTGGATTAACCCCCTTTGAATAATCCTTCTGGATGATTTGCGTGGAATTAATTGATTTCCCCATAAACGGAATTTGCATTCGAAGTTGAATTGACTTTCAAGGGAGGGTTTGGGGGTCGTGGCTGTGCAGGGCGGTCCTGAGCATCGTTTACTCGAAAGTAAGCCCGGCGGAATTCAACGAAATGCTGTGCCTTGCCTGTAACGAAACAGGTTCATGCCACAATATACTTTTTAATCTTCAAGGAAACTTTACTGGTTTCGCTACTTTTCTAGAATTGCTTTCTGTGAAGTTCTTCTAGGATCGCAACCTTAATCGCTGGCAGCCTCTTCTGTTGCATGGTTGCTCGGGAGTAAATCCCAAGTAAATGAAGAGTCCCTCCACTGAACCGTGATGGGAGTTTCTTCCGAGCAATCAGTGTTTGGGTGTGGATCCATGGTTGGCCATTTTAGTGGGCAATTCCAAGGTCAGCATGGAAGCATATGACAAAGCCCTAATAAACCCTGGCAAAAATTCGGGAATAAAAGAGTTTAGCTGAAACTCACCCCGCCCGCCCCGCCTATTTTTCCTTAAATAGGGGGGGAAAGCGATGCTGCACGAGTCGACATAGGGGGAAACCCACTAAAACTGGTCCTTTATTTATATGCGTTCAAAATTAACCTCGAGGAAACGCCACTGCCTGGCACACAGGGGGAAAGGAAGCCACATGCAGGCAAATTGGAGGAACGCTGGACGTGAGAGAGCAAATTGTGTGTGTGTGGATGTATGTGAGATGGATGTGAATTGTAAATCGGCACTTAGTACTGGGCACTTTTTGGGTGTGTGTGTGTGGCGATCTGTCACATTTATGTCTCATTGTTTAGTGTGTGAGCTGATAACCTCTTCCCCACGGGGAAATGTCCCTTAGCTGCCTGCCAGCCGAAACCTATACTTGTTCTCTCAGCAGTAAACCCCATTGACTTCCATGGGGCATGCTCCAAGGTCGGTGTGGGCATTGGATTGCGGCTTGGCTCTCTGTTCCTGAACGCCATCTGCCTGTTTTCCTGATTTCGAATAGGAGATGCCAAAAAGAGGCTCTTTTTGCTTCCCTTCCCCGGATTAAAAGCTAGGCAAGCGGGCCGTCTTTGTTGCTGGACTAAACAGTTTCTTTCTTTGGAGAGCCCCGGAGGCATTTTGTTCATCTGCTAGTTCGACATAATGATTTGCCCCCTTTTAATATTCCGCCTTTCCCGGTGAAAGGGAGCACAAGGCGGCTGACAACATAAAAACATTACAAACACACACACTTTTAGGGAGGAGAATAGTGCCCCCTCCCATTTCAGGCCATATTTGTTTGTTCTTCGGGAGTCCTCTCTATTTCTGGCCGGGTCCCTCAAGAGTGGCTGCTGTTCTAAATGTAAACCTTTAGATCGGAACATATTCTTTGGTTTAAAGAAGTGCGCGCGCGGACCTGTATCATTCGCGTTATATTTATGGGATACTGAACTACACGCATAGCTCTTCAAATACATTGACTTGTTTGCGGTCTAAGCCTTGAATATATCCTTGCAAAATTCCTCCCCTACAGGGGGGGGGGGCAGGAATCCAAATTGTCCCTCCTCCTGATTGATATCCGAAGTGCTATAAACTGAGCAGTTGTGCAAGCTTCGTTGTCGCGCCGAGGCGCTCCATTTGTGCCCGGGCTGTCGCACTTTAGCCTGTAGGTGAGGGCTCATATGCTTGACCGGTTCTCCATACAGTATTAAAAACACGAGAAGAGCTTCATTTCCCCCGCACCAGCCTAGTGGTCTCTGGGAGCGGAACTTTGGGGATGTTTCATGGCTGTGTCTAGCGCCCCCACAGACCAATCCATGTATTGCCTCTTATACCTTCGAAGGGTTGCTGCCCTTGGGGCTCCGTTGCGCCACACTGGCAGCCCCTTCCTCTGAATCCCTTGAGATGGAGGAAGCAAAGTCTCCTTTTGGCCAGGACTTAAAAAAAAAAAAAGGAAAAAGAGAAAGTACGCATGCGCGGGGAGGAAGTAGCTACACCCCCACATCAACTTCGCGGCGCTTTGCGAATTTGGATTCGCATCTTTAGGAGGGAGGTCGCTCCTGGCTTGACTGCTCCTCTTAAAAGCGCTTGTTTGCTTGACTTTGACATCAGCAATGCTTGGGAGGATCAAAATGCAAACTCTGCATTTTACAACAGGGGACGACTTTCTCCAAGCTGCGCATTGTTCCGTTGGTGGTGTTTTTTTTTTTTAAGCAGAAGTGCGAATGAGTCCCATTTAGATTCTTGTCCGATTCTCTGTTCGCACTCGGATCGCACCTGCTCTATTTGCACCTATAATTGTTGCAAATGAAACTCGTCTCATCACTTGCAGCCCACATTTTCTGATCTGGTGGCTGCTTTATGCTTTGTAATAGTAGTAAGAATAATACAGAAAGTCACTGTTCTCAGGTCATTAGTTCAGGTTTTTTTTTTTTTTAAAAAAATACAATGTGTGTGTATGGGTGTGTGTGCAACAACAACAACCTCTAAGAGGTTTACACAGTCCCCCATTCTAGTGCACAACTGTGCCAACCCCTAACAGTGCAGACGTCAGGATTGCTTGTCATTCCAACAGCGGGAAAGGAAATGCTGCATTTATACCATTTTAGTGGTATAGCACAGGCTATATAGGATGGGAGGGGAAACACTTTCTTATTTTCTTATTTCGAAACACCTCAGGCTGCAATCCTATACACGCTTACCCGACAAGAAGCGCCATTGAACCCAACGGGATTTACTTCTGACACCTATAAGGATCACACTGTGAATCTGTTGAAACCAGCTTACCAATACCACGACCCTTGTCTTAAAAGGGCCTTTGACTAGTCCTGCTGTTTTGCGTGATGTATACTGTTACTTGTATGCCAAATAAACAAGCATTTCTCAGAGAGAAAGCCACCAGATGAGCAGAGCAGAGGAAAGAGAAGTTTCAGTAGCGTGCATACCAAAACTGCCACTTTGATTTTGGAAGAAGAAGGGGGGGGGGGAGGAGGCGAAGTATAAGGTCTTCATCTTTCCTCTGCCTCTCTGAGACTGTGGAACACGGGCTGAGATAGCTTCTGTCCTCTGACATTCGGACTCCATATTTTCGTGTGTTCTGAATATCCTCAAAAGCTTGTCCTTCTGTGGGTAGGTAGGAACTTACCTGTTTCTATATTGCTAGTCCCGTGAAAATCAATAAGACGTATCAATCAAAATAAAACTTCTTTATTGTACGAGCAATCAAAATGACACAAAACAGGGAGCAAGCTTCCGAGCCCAACACGACTGAATATTAAGCAAGGGCATGTGTGGGTAAGGGGGGGGGGAGATGTCTGTATTGGTCAAAAAAGTTCGTTTTTATAAGCACGGGTGGCTGCCAGACGCTTCAGAACTGATGGTGACAAACCTCTCCTCCCCTCATTTTCTTTGATCGCAGGTTTGGTTCCAGAACCGAAGAGCCAAATGCCGGAAACAGGAGAACCAGATGCATAAAGGTGAGTTCGAGCTGGAAAGTGCTTGGGTGGGCTGGAGGAGGGAAGGGGGTTGGCGAGTGCTATCCAGACCCCCGAGGTTCCTTCCTCACCAAGACACGTGTCTCTCTCCTCCCCCCCCCCCCCGCCGCTTTGCAGGTGTGATCTTGGGGACGGCCAGCCACTTAGACGCCTGCCGAGTGGCCCCTTACGTCAACATGGGCGCCCTGAGGATGCCTTTCCAGCAGGTAGCTCGTTTTGATTCCTTTTGACCCGTTTCTCTCCCCGTACGTCCGAGGCGAATCGAGGTTCGGGAGGGGAGGGGCTCTGTAGAAAAGGACACGCCTATTCCGCGCGGGCTGTCAGACCGAAGGGGGCGGTGCTTATACGCCTCTCGCGGGGCAGGAGGCGTGGCCGGAGCGCAGGTCCGTCAGGAAGCCACGCCCCTTGGCGTCCGGGCGTTTTTCAAGGCTGGGATGGGTCAGTGGCGAAGGAGTGCACTCTGCGCGCCCTCAGAGGCGCCCTTATCGACAAGCGCCCCCAGGTTTGGAACGAGGACTTGCTCACTGTGGCTTCCAAGTCTGGCTGCAATCCTGTTCACGCTCAATGTGGGAGTAAGCGCCATTGAAACCAGTAGGACTTATTTCTGAGTGAACACTGTGTAGGATAGTAATGTGGAGTGTTGCATCGTTTGGAAAAACAAAATTTCCAGCTACTTCTACTCATCCTCTTGGAAAGATGAATAGTTGATTTGCCTCAGCTACTGTTAGTAGAAACCAAACACGTTAATCTCTGTACTGAACCACTTAAATTTCTGCCTTTCAAGTAGTCTTTAAAGGCACAACAGTTCTTACCTGTGGCGGGAAAGATATTGAATGCAGAGGGGAAGAAAATAAATCCAGGTAATTGTAGCTTCACTCCTCCAAATACCTAAATGTAGAATTCCATTATTTTTGTTCCTCTCTACTAAGTAGTCATCCTAAAGCACACCTGCATTGCAGTCCTAGAAATGTTCACTCAGAAGTAAATTATGTTGCTTTTAATGGGGACATCATTCTTGGTAAGTGTATACAGGATCATAGCTTGATCTGTATTTTGCTTAAGGGACAGGTGGATCCACACCATACATTTAAAACACATTCAACACACTTATTCCCCCTCCACACACCCCGAATCCTGGGAACTGTGGCTCATTCCTCACAGAGCTGGGAAAACTGGGGAAAGCCATGTGCTACAAATGCGTGGTGTGGATTCAACATTCTTGTGAAGTAGGTTAGGCTGAGAAACTGCTCTTTGTTCAAAGCTAATCTTTATCAAAGCAACAAAGAAAATACTGTAGCGCAAGCATGTTTCAGGACTCACACAATGAAACCACCTCCCAAACTTGCATGGCCATGAAGAAGTCTGTTTCTCAGCCATCTTCTGATATGGGCAATAATAGAGACCTACCTTATTAGATTGATTTAAGTAATGAGTACTGAATGATGCATTCTCTGCCCTTAAATTCACTGTAAATCTGCTACTTGCAAGGGGATTTGAATGCAGGTCTTTAACCCTCCGGTCACTATGTCGCACTAGCACTGTATGGAATGCAAAAACCATGCTTTGCTCACTCTTTTTGCCCCATTAGTCTTCATAAATGGGAACTGAAAGTAGTCTCACACACAAGCCATAGGGAAAAGTCAGTAAGCAGCAGAGATGCCTCAGCTCTCATCTATTTACAGCCTCCTATATAATTAAGCACCCCTGTGATTCTTGGGCTTCTGGAAAGGTCCCATTTATTTCAAACAGGGTTTCAGAAAAGTGGGGCCTAGGTAGTTGATTTCTTCTGCGGCAGCATTTATCTCTTGCAGAACTAAAGCAACTTCGCCCTTGGTGATTTCACATGCGAGGCTTAAATCAGGGTGGTCCAAGGAGAAGGAATCAACACACATTTGGTTTCTGTTTTGAATTAGATCCTGCGTTGTTAACAGATTTAAGGAGGACACCAAGAGTTGTCAGCTTCTCACTCCCGAATGCTTGTGCTGTTTAACAGGGGCTTGTTCCGCAGCAAAGCAGCAGTGGTGGTGACTGTTTCTCTCCATGTTGTGAAGCGCTTCATCTCCTAATTTGCTGTAGATCAAGCTGCTGCTAAAAAGCCACATGTAGAAGAGCGATCCTCTTAACAAAGAGAACTCGGGCTGCGGGGTTGTAGTGGTCATGTGTGAACATTTCTCTTTAAGAGGTTGTAACTTCGCATTAAGGGACGCGGGTGGCACTGTGGGTTAAACCACAGAGCCTAGGGCTTGCCGATCAGAAGGTTGGTGGTTCAAATCCCCGCGATGGGTTGAGCTCCCGCTGTTCGGTCCTTGCTTCTGCCAACCAAGCAGTTCAAAAGCACGTCAAAGTGCAAGTAGATAAATAGGTACCACTCCGGCGGGAAGGTAAACGGCATTTCTGTGCGCTGCTCTGGTTCGCCAGAAGTGGCTTAGTCATACTGGCCACATGACCCGGAAGCTGTACGCCGGCTCCCTCGGCCAATAAAGCAAGATGAGCGCTGCAACCCCAGAGTCGGCCATGACTGGACCCTAATGGTCAGGGGTCCCTTTACCTTTACTTTTAACCTCACATTGCCTCAAAGCTACTCGCGTGGACTTTATCTTTTTTGAAAGGCACCCAGAAATGCTGCCATTCAGACCAGTCTAGTGAATGTCTCCAATGCAAATGATAAGGGGAAAAAAAGTAACAACCCAAAAACACTTACTTAGCGAGGCAGGATGTGAGGGGTAGGCAGGCAGGCGGGTCCTTTTTTCAGCCCCCCCCACACGTGTCAGTGGGGCTTGGGTACTTCTCAGGCTGGAAATGTGTCAGAAACAACCTGTGTCAAAGAAAACTGGTCGATTTCCTGCAAAAGCACCCTAGCCACTGAGACACAGAGAAATAGAACTTGTTCCACTTTCTTTCCTTGAAAAACACAGGCAGGAGGAAGAAAATACTGGGGAGATGATTCTTTACCTTTCTTTGCCTCTCAATGGCTGCCCGAATATGTGAAACCTTTGCTACTTTGTCAGTTTCACCTTCATTAGCTTGAGGGTGAAACTGACTAGAAAAACAGCTCCATTTATTTTCGAAGTTAGACGTGTTAAGGGGAGCTGTGGCCTGAATAAGATGGCCGTAGTTTTTGATGGATTTCTCCCACCCATGTACAACGGAGGAAGAGGAGAAAATAAGCAAGCCTGCAGACAAGGCCACATGGCAGGAGGCTTGCGGATGAGTAGCCAGCTCAGGAAGATCTGAGGCCCTTCTCTTGACTTTTCTCTTCCCTCTCTTAAATGTATCTCACCCTTTTACACAGAGATGTACAGGCAGTATTCTGTCCAGGCACTAAACGCCTCCACACTTCCGGGCAGTGGAAGTGGGAAGGCGTGGAGACTATTGACAAGCACTTGGTTCTTCTTGCTCAGTTTTATTCAAATGTTTGAATAGCCACCTATTCTCTCATACTGGTTGTCAAAGAGATTGAATTTAATCACACACACATACAAATCTTGTCCACCTAAACCCTCTCAGGCCTTGATAAGTGTCTAGTCCCCAGTCCCTTATGTTTCAGACGGCCACAAATAAATATGCTTTAAAATAGCCATAAGTGTCCCTGAACCGTTGTTAAGTATTCTTAGAAAGTGGTCAAATAATAAAGAGATGAAGCGGATGTGATTCTGTTCACAGACTGATCCTGTATACCTGGCATGCCTTACATGTGGTGTAATGGTTAGAGTGTTGGAGTAGGACTTGGGAGATCAGCGTTCGAATCCCCACTCAGCTATATAGCTCCCTGGGTGACTCACCACCTTTTAGCCTCACCCTACCTCACAGGTTGTTGGGAGGATGAAATGGGGAGGAGGAGAACACTACCTTGAGATCCTTGGATGATAAAGGTAGTATATAAATGTAAATAATGATAATGATAATAGAATTGGATCAGGCTAGCAACAGAGCCAAATTTCCCCATTCCACCCCGCCCTATACTTAAAAAAAAAAAATTCAACAGCTTCAAAGCTAAAAAGCTATACTAAGGAAAAATTATTTATAGCCATCTTAAAACAAATCTTACAAGGGGACTTATAAACCTTATAAACAAAGACCAGAGAAGTTATCTGGCACCTTGGGGCTATAACTCTGCATCAGATCTGGCAGCACGTGTTCCTGTTGAAAGTCCAGTAGTGTTTAGGACCAGTTCAAACTCACTTTTGCAGCTATTTAATTACACCGTCGCCTTTTTAACGTTATTATTGTTATTACTATTCAAAAGTCCTTTATTTGCTGGACGTGTGCCACAAGGACTTTAACTGCAGTAACTGCAAATGTGTGTGGCTGCACTTTCTCTCCTGCACACACTTGTGGGTATGGCTCTCCTTTTTTAGTTCCTTGGAGAAGGAAAAAATGTCTGTGTGACCTCCCAGGAAGCATTAATTTTGCTTGATAAAAAACACCATGGGGTAGGGCCTTACATTATAATATCAGGCCACAAGTGAGGATCTGAAACAAAATGTGCAGGTTTTTTCCAGAGTCTGTGGCTAAGGGGGTTGAAATATTAGAGTTAGAAGAAAAGATAGGTTCCCCTGCCATAACACAGGACTTACTTCATGCCCACTTTTTATTTTTTTTAAAACGCCAGTCTGCATGCAAGCCAATGGAACACAAGGCTTTTCTTGCAAACGAGTGCTTGGTGTGGCCTAGGAGGTTTGAGAAGGCCATTCATATAGTTCTACCAGCGGCGTAGCGTGGGTTATCAGCACCCGGGGCAAGGCAAGTAATTTGCGCCCCCCAACCCGGGGCAAGGCAAATAATTTGCGCCCCCTAACCCGGGGCAAGGCAAGTACAGTAATTTACTCTCCCAAGCAGCAGCAGCAGCGAGGCTTCTCTCCTTAATTGATTCCCCCTCCACACCGCGTCGTTTCCTGGCTGCTCCCCCCCCTTCCCCTCTCTCTCCTCCTCGCTCTGCTTGCCTTGCCCTGCCCTGCCTGAGGGCACCCTGAGGAGACTCCGCTCTCCTTTTTGACCAGGCGAGGTGGGAAAAAGGGGGGAAAGTCTCTTCCCGCCCCCTCGCCAGACTCCCTGCTCCGCTCGGCTCACTACCCAGGCGGCCAGTGGAAAGAGAGACGCAATTACCTCTCCCTCCGCTTCGCCAAGCTGTCAAAGCCCGGCAGCAGCGGCAACGGCAGCAGCAGGCGCAGCCAGACCCCCGCGAGCCAGCCCGCCCGCCCGCCCGCCCGGCTTCCTCTCCTTTTTTTGCCAGCGGCAGAAGGCTTTGCTCTCCCCCTTCTGCGACCTCCTCGCCAAGCCGAGCGAGCGCGGGCTCCCTAACCAGTGGATTTTAGTAGGGGCAGAGAGCTGCTAGTGCGAGTGCGCCCCTGCCCAAGTTGCGCCCGGTGCGGCCGGCACCCCTGGCACCCCCCACGCTACGCCACTGAGTTCTACATCTGGCCTGATCTATAACAGTGGCCTACATTGCAGGGCTGCTGTAAGTTGCTCTTCCTTAGCACAGCCCTCCAATCTGCAACTGGGGGGAAAAAGTGAACTACATTGCAGGTTTGCTCTATCCTGCTGTCTCAGTTCTACCTGCAGTGTGGGGATATATATAAAAAAGCAATGCAGGGTTCTGCAAACTCAGCTTCTGCTGTTCTCCAATGTGCAATAGGGGTCTAATACCGCTGAACAACACTGTGGGGTTGCTGCAAAGTGCCCAGAGCCTGATATGCAGTATTCAGGGTGCCCTAAGCTGTGGGTTAAACCACAGAGCCTAGGACTTGCTGATCAGAAGGTCGGTGGTTCGAATCCCCATGACGGGGTGAGCTCCCGTTGCTCAGTCCCTGCTCCTGCCAACCTAGCAGTTCAAAAGCACGTCAAAGTGCAAGTAGATAAATAGGTACCGCTCTGGCAGGAAGGTAAACTGCGTTTCCGTGCGCTGCTCTGGTTCGCCCGAAGCGGCTTAGTCATGCTGGCCACATGACCCGGAAGCTGTCCACCAGCTCCCTTGGCCAGTAAAGTGAGATGAGCGCCACAACCCCAGAGTCGTTCGTGACTGGACCTAACGGTCAGGGGTCCCTTTACCTTTTTTACACTGCCATTAAGCCGTTCTCTCCCAGCCAAGGGGAAGCTTGAATAGGTATTGCTATGTAGAGGAACCATGCTACAGAAAAGGAAAGAGTTTGTGTGTCTGGAAGATCCAGAAAAGGGGAACTCTGCAGTTCTAAGTTAATGGCAGTAAAATGATGAGTGGAATATGGCAATTCAACAAGTTAAGGAACATTGGTAAAGGATTGATCACCATGTACAAAGTGTGGCACTGTTCAACAGTAGATTAAAATGCTGAGACATAAGAAGAAAGTGCTCATGGTTATTTGGGTCTGGACCTTAAGTGGTTTCTGATATGATATGCTGACAACAGAGTGAGAACATCTCTCTGTTGTTGCAGATGACAGTGGTTAGAAGCAAAAACAACACTGTGATATCCTGTTGACCTTATTGTGGTATTAGCTTACAGACCTTTTAACCACCTAGCCCAGTTTACCAGGAACCCACATCTGCTTGTTATGGAAGGCCATTCTATTCCTACAGGCTGCAGACCTATCCTGGTGTATGTCCTGTTGAAAACCCGGCCTATTTTCAGATGCACAAAATGACACTCATTTGTTTACCCTCCTGGAAGCTCCTTTACTCATTGTCCCTTTTGCTTCTGTGTCTTCTTTTGCTCCCTCAGGTCCAAGCTCAGCTGCAGCTGGAAGGCGTCACCCATGCCCACCCTCACCTCCACCCTCACCTGGCTGCACACGCCCCTTATCTGATGTTTCCCCCACCCCCTTTTGGACTTCCCATTGCCTCCTTGGCAGATTCCGCCTCTGCGGCCGCAGTAGTAGCAGCGGCCGCGAAGAGCAACAGCAAGAATTCCAGCATCGCTGACTTGAGGCTCAAGGCTCGGAAACACGCTGAGGCCCTGGGGCTCTGACATTTCCTCCCCAGAAGCCATTTTGTTGCCAGGGATGGACAATAGTTTCTTTCCTCTATCCAGTTTCTGAGCTTGGCTGCGATAAGGACAACTGGTACCTTTTTAAAGGCCCACAAGTACTTGTAGACAGGCTCAGCGCTGGCCTGTTCCTTCTTTCCTCCCTTTCTCATCCTCTCCTTTTATTTTGTTCAAAGACTTCAGCAACTTGTTCAGTTGATCTGAGGACTGAAGGACCTACTGGCCTATTTTCTGTTTTAAATTTTTATTTCAAAAAGCACTTAGTGCTAATGATTGCAGTTAAACTGTTCTTCAGCCACCAGATGCATAAATACTAGGTTTGAAATCAGTCTGGATCTCAGTTATAAGTGTCAGTTTTGGGGGGGGGGAAATTGAGAAAACTTTGGAGGAAAGTAGATTTTTTGGGGGGGCGGGGAACAGAACCCTCCAATCACGTGGCATCCATGAATCTTGGGACAAATGGAAGTGGACCCTGGCCAAACTGAAGATGATCATGTCAGCCCAACACCATTTGCTGCTGCCAGTTTTGCTACGTCGTGCATGTGCCTAACTTTAAACAACGTTTGAAAATCGCCAAGTATACTGAAACAAAAATGAAACAGAAAAAAAGGAAAAAGCTTAACAACATCGTGGGGCTGGTCTCCATTAAGATGACATTTCTTCTTTGTTGCCAACGGTATTATTTCAATCTCATGAATCTCTTCCATCGCTATGGAGCTGCTGCTGCTGCAGAACTGGTTTGAATTTAAACGTGGAATTTCAGATCTGAGACAAGGCAGTGTTTTCTAAACAAAGCAGCAATAACACAATGGGGTGTCCAAATGACTACATCCTTCACAAGCAACAACAAGAACAACAACAACTGAGTGTGCGTGTGAGAAAGAGAGACACCCAAATTAGTTGGTGATCCAAATGACTGGAACAATGATGAACACATCTGTTTTACTGAGAACCACCTGAACATGCTGAAATGCTTGTACTATGTGAACAGGTTTACTTCACCGTTTTTATTTCCAGATGTCTGGATCTCTGCGGAAGGCCTGCTTGGTTTACAGGATATAGAGGGGTTGATTCATCTGTCAAAGATGGACACAGTTTTTTTTAAAAAAGCATAATACTGATGCAGCGTTAATTTTAGTGAAATGCAATTAAGTGCAGTAAAGTGCAATACTGTAAATATTATAGATTAAAGGGGGGGGGCGCGGGGAAATAGCCGCACATTCTTTTTCTGTTAAAAACCAACTCTGCAGGAACTGTAACCTGGTCCTTTGTGTTCAGACCTGGGAATTGCCATTTGTTGCCAAAATGATAAAGTCTGGGCCTTCTACAGACTGGGAAAGAAATATGAATTGCATATATAAAAGAGAACCACCATGATTATGAATCCAGTTCATGTGCCATATTTCTGGGAACTAAGCTCAAATGCCTGTATTAATTATTATAACTATAATTTTATTTTTATTTGGCAATTGTTTTAAAGTAAGGAAACAACAACCAAGTCAATGTCATGTAGAGGTGGACAAGTTCAGTGGGGTTTTTTGGGGGTGGGTGGGGAAATTGAAGCCAATTTTATACACCAAATGCAAGCTCATTGGAGCTTATCAGCTAGTATGAGCTGCTACTACGACTCATAGAAATTGAGAACTCCTTGAAATTATATTACCAAAGTGTCTAAGTTTATTATACCCACATTGCTCACTTACATGTAAATTCCTTTCAACCAATTTATTAACTGGTGCTTCTTCTGGAAACAAATACTGCTCTTGTCTACTTCTAAATCTGTTTTTGCATATGATATCCAAGTCTCATTGATGGAATCTTTGCATCTCAACAGCATAAAATCATTAAGTCTGTTCCATTGACCTTCCAGTGTATTTCTTTTTTGAAGCAACCCATTAATAGTTTGGGAGGTTTTTGTTGATATCCTCCCCCACCCCAGCGAAGTGTCCGTAGGACAGAATGTATTGTATTTCTTAAAAAGTCAATATTTTCATCTCTATCTCTCTCTCCCTCTCCCTCGCTCTCTCTTTTCTAACCAGCGTGCAATCTCATTGTCAGGATGGTTCTCTTTTCTCAGTTTATTTATTCTTTGCAAAACAATTATATTTTGGACAAGTTTTCAGAGTTGAAACATTTTGCCCGACTTTCCTACCTCTTTGTGAAAGCCCAGGTACCTCTTTCTGTCAAGGGTATGGTGGAAACCTGAAATTAAAAATAGCTGCGGCAGCCCTGCACACCAATGTATGCATATCTATCAATCACATCAGGCATAGGCAAACTCGGGCCTTTGGCTGTTTTGGGACTACAACTCCCATCATCCCTGACCACTGGTCCTGTTAGCTAGGGATGATGGGAGTTGTAGTCCCAAAACACCTGGAGGAGTGAGTTTGCCTATGCTTGAATCACATGGAAGGAAGTGTGTTTATGTCAACACACTACAATCTGAACACTAGTTTTATAGAGGCTAACCTACAACTGTGAATTGTACTCTTGTAAAGCTTTAGTGAAAGCTCTCTGACATCTTCAGTTCCCTGAAAAAACTACAATTCCCAGGGTGCCTTGGAGAACAGTGATAATGGTTAAACTGGATTTATGTTGGTAGTGTGGATCTGGCCTCAAATGCGGGTAGCTCTATGCTACAGCCAAAGGGTGCAATCTGTGAGGGATGTGCTGTGTGGAAATCCCACAGAATGAAACCGATAGGAGGGAGGAACAATTGTGCTGTGTGCTTCTGAGCTAGGGAAAAACCAGCTAGAAAGTGGTTTATGAAGCTGTAAAGGTAAAGGTAAAGGGACCATTAGGTCCAGTCGTGACCGACTCTGGGGTTGCGGCGCTCATCTCGCTTTATTGGCCGAGGGAGCCGGCGTACAGCTTCCGGGTCATGTGGCCAGCATGACTAAGCCGCTTCTGGCAAACCAGAGCAGTGCATGGAAACGCCGTTTACCTTCCTGCCGGAGCGGTACCTATGTATCTACTTGCACTTTGACGTGCTTTCGAACTGCTAGGTGGGCAGGAGCAGTGACCGAGCAACGGGAGCTAGCTCCGTCGTGGGGATTCGAATCGCCGACCTTCTGATCGGCAAGCCCTAGGCTCTGTGGTTTAACCCACAGCGCCACCCGCGTCCCTCTATGAAGCTGTAGGTAACACCAAGTAGAGAATTTAAACATAATACTAATAACAGATCATCAAATATTTTAGCCTTCCCCAAACTGATGATCTCCAGCTGTTTTGGAATACAACTCCCATTAACCCCACCCATTGCTAATGCAGTATAACAAAAACTGCAAATCTTCCTCCTGTTTCTCATACAATTCCTGCACTTTGAATAAATAGATGGGAGAAGAGAACTGTTTGGGTCTAATTAACTAATATGTAGCCAGCACATTCCATTTTTAATTCACCATAAAGATGTGCCAATGTGTGGTAGTGCCCAATTTTGCTGGAAATTCACAATCGTCTGAGCTATTATGACTTGTCTCATGCGCAAAGTTGGATATGACAGATCTGTTCTGCTTGACTTGAAATCTGATCCCCCCCTCAACAAGACTAAATAAAGTCTATGTGATACAATGCTTATTTAAAACATACACTATCTATGACAGGGATACTTGTTTTTCAGAAGGAGGCACCCATCTCTCACACCCTGAGCATGCCTTTTTCAGTAGAAATGCATTTGACCTTGATTTTATGTTTGATGGCCAGGAATGGGGAATTTGGGGGCCTCTGGATATTTCTGGACTACAGCTCCTTCCTTCCATCCCAGACCTGATCAAAGACGATGCTGTTTGGAATTTGGAATCCAACAGCATCTGGAGGGCAACAGGTTCCCCACCCTGCCATGGACTAACAGGGTGTTCAGATGGCCATATTTAATGGGACTCATTTGGCCTTTGAAAATGGGGCTCAGTGGGGAGATTTTTCAAAGCACAGAAGGCCCTAACGAAATTGGCGGGAGTAGCGTTGACCTGCCATTTTGTGCCTTTGAAATCTCTTAACAGCAGGGTTTCCCAAACTTGGGTCTCTAGCTGTTTTTGGACTACAATTCACACCATCCCTAGCTAGCAGAACCCATGGTCAGGGATGATGGGAGATGTAATCCAACAACAGATGGAGACCCAAGTTTGGGAAACCTGCTTTATAAATACGCCTGCATTTTAACAGGTGAAGTTTATTGTTGCCCTTGTTCCTAGTAGCTGCATCTCCTGATGCATCAATGAACTTACTATAACACAGTTTCTTTTCTATTTGGTAAACCTTATATTCTCTTACACTTGGGGATTTGTACTGTGACACACCCACCCACCCACCACAAACACACACACACACACACACACACACACACACCCACCCCTGTGCCAGATCATCTGTTTTGTGCAGTTTAACATTCCTGTACACTTTCTTTGTATTGAACATGGCTAGAGACAGTGTACTGCATTAAGTGTGAGGTTGTATTTATTACTAAAACTAGACTGGGCCAGTAGTAACCCTCTGTCCAGAAGATAAATGGTTGATTTACACGCCGATCATACACAATGAAACTTCGCATTATGGCCACAATCTGGTGCACACAAGTCCCATTGACCATAAATGACCTTATGTGCATATAACTTTGTACTGAACTCTCATTTTGTTTAGGAACAGACTGCAGAACTACTATTCTTACTCTTCAGAAAGGGCTGTTTCACATGAAATATTTTTTCAACTTGGAACTAACTTCAGTTGAGGAAAATAGATATATGCTATCATACATAATGTGGGTTATTTATGCTTATTTTGCCACAAGTGCACATACCACTTTCAAATCCATGTGCTTGTGATGCAATACACACTCTCACATCACCTCATATTCGGTGGTATATGTGTTGCCTCCTAACACAGAGGACATCTCAGTGTTGGAAAAAAATGGCACATCTCAAATGGCTCTTGGTTATTTCAACAGATGGTCTGGAGAGATTTCTTTTTTCTTCCAGGGAAGAGGTAAACATCTTGCATCAACTGCCATAGATGCTGCTTAAGAAAGATGCACTTCTGAAGAATGAATGGGATAGAAAGGTCCATCTCAGTATAAGAAGAAATAGTATTCAGAACAACATGGAATAATAACGGCAAAGGCTGGAGAGAGATGGCATGTGAACACACACTCATCTGAGTACTGCCTCTACTCACAAGTTTTGCTTGATATACTTACGTTTCAAAAACATGTAAAACTTATATGATGCAGAAACAACTGGAACCAAAGAAATGAATGGATGGCCCCTCCCCATTCAGTTTTTATTTATTTTTGTCTGCTATCAGCCACTAAATGATGAGTCTCGCATTTTGCAGATGACAGTTCTGGTTCAGATTTTCCTGTCTCATCAGATGGACCGTCAGAGTGACAATCAGTTTAAATTGATGAATGGTTCTGGCACTAAATAATCCTGCATACAGCCCCCTTTCAGAGTGACCATGCCTTTATAAGCAGGAATATATAATATACCTCTTGATTGTTAAGTGTCACCAAGAAAGGCGATATGTCAGCCCTGATGGAAAGTGGAATGATTATCTGAGCTGTTGTAGGCCTGATTCACATTATTGAAGAATTTTTCCTGATGTTTTTAGTTTTTATTTTTAGTTTTTATAAAATAGTTTTTATTTAGTTTTTATAAAATAGTTTTTATTTCTTTTTACTGTGTTGCAGAATTTCAGAGCTACTATGCTAGCAGTGATGGAATAGTTTGAATACTGTCACATCCAGGAGTACGAAATCACAAATAATATGAATTTTGCTCATCTTCTTGGGCCTGTATCACCTCATAATTCATAAGAGGAAATTACTGTTTGAAAAGGCTCTCATGTCCAAAGTTTCTTCAACTTCAAAAGCTAACACAGTCTAATTTTATGATATATCAGCTTCCCATATGCAATGAACCTTTTCATTGAGGGCACTTCTACATTGTAAGGTGGTTCAGGTCCATGGAAGGACTATACCACATGCTTCTCTCTATGCTTAAAGTAGCTTGGTGACAGAAATAATTAAAGGTGGTCTTCAACTTAGCTCCAGGCAGAAGATGAAGAACACTGCTCTAGAGCAGTGTTTCTCAAGCTTGGGTCCCCAGCTGCTGTTGGACTACAACTCCCATCATCCCTGACCACTAGTCTTGCTAGCTAGGGATGATGGGAGTTGTAGTCCAACAGCAGCTGGGGACCCAAGTTTGAGGAACACTGCTCTAGAACCTAATGCTACTATGGTTTAGGTAGTTACATTGTGAAGGTTTTACTGACCAACCCATAGAGTGTGATAAGCTGTGCTTTGCTCTACTTCACCCACACTGAGGAGAATAGGCTTGGACTCACCTAATTTATTTTGGGGTAATCTAGAAACATGCTGAAAACTCTTGCTTCTAGTTGACTCAGAATCAAGCCTGTTCAATCAGAATCCATTTACTTCAAGCATGAAGGTAACACCCTGGGAATCATGTTTAGGCATGGCCCTCCCCGCATAAGTAATTTTGGGACCCAGGTGAGATAGATCCAGGTCAGAGTTGGTGCAGGGCTAATAATGGGACATAAAATGAGTTCCTGGACACCTTTTCTGTTGTTGTTTAGTCGTGTCCGACTTTTTGTGACCCCCTGCACCAGAGCACGCCAGGCACTTCTGTCCTCCACTGCCTCCCGCAGTTTGGTCAAACTCATGCTGGTAGCTTCGAGAACACTGTCCAACCATCTCGTCCTCTGCCGTCCCCTTCTCCTTGTGCCCTCAATCTTTCCCAACATCAGGGTCTTTTCCAGGGAGTCTTCTCTTCTCATGAGGTGGCCAAAGTATTGGAGCCTCAGCTTCAGGATCTGTCCTTCCAGTGAGCACTCAGGGCTAATTTCCTTAAGAATGGATGCGTTTGATCTTCTTGCAGTCCATGGGACTCTCAAGAGTCTCCTCCAGCACCATAATTCAAAAGGACACCTTTTCTAAGTGGCATCAAATGCTACAAACAACATTTGATGTAATGACTGTTAATGTGCACATTCCATTGTTGTGATCCCAGAGAAGTTTTCTTGCCCCAGACCAGAAGTCTGTTCAGTATTCTGCATGTGGATGCACAAGACATTGCCCAGGTTAGGATCCAAAAGAGTGAATTGGCAACTGCACACATAGAAACCGATCTTGGATGTAGATATTTTTTCTCAATAAGCTGCAGAATTTCATGAAAAGTTGTTGATGTGAAATGGTTGTAGGCCGTGGTGCATGCATGCTGCTCTCTCCGTATGGTGTCTGGTGGATTACTGAATCAGGGCAACCAATGTACCAAATGTACATGAGCTCAGGCTACAACCATGATGGGTAAACCTTCAATATTCTTTGTAACTGGAACTAATTTAACTGGTTTAGTGCAGGCTGTTGAGATTTGAGGTTTTGTCATGAAAGCCTGCACTTTCTTAGTGACACTATTTAGAAAGGATAATAGAGCAATGTTATCTCATCATTATCCTTATGTGAATCAACACCACAAACTAATCAGATTATTTTAATGAAGGAAAATATAATTCTAGATATGGAAGATTTACCACTTCTGATGAAATATAGATGAAACAGCCCAATCCATGTTTACTTGGAAGAAAGTCAAACTCTGTTCATTGAAACTTTTTCCCAGGCAGGTGTGAAAATAGAATCGCTGCCTAAAAGCCTTGCACATTCTTAATAAACACTTTCCAACTTAATTCTTTAAAAAATGACCTTTGAATTGCTAGATTCAATGACAGCTGCTTCCATTTCTGTAAACGTTATATTCTTTGTATTGTATTACCCTCTTAACATGCCATGATTATAGATTATCATCAGGAATTCAAATGCCAAGTGGCAATGTGTTGACAGAGCTGGACCTCTGGTTGAATATATCAAAATAACGGATATCTTGAAATATTGTGTAAAAAATCAGAGAGGTTTGAATAGAACCAGTGATTCCAAGCAACTATTAGCTGGGTTTATGGAAGTCATGTAAGTGTATCTTTCTAAAAGCATAATTATTCAGTCAAAATGAGCTACTTTGTTTCATCGATTTGAGTTTAAGTACATGCTCAAGTATCTTATCAAATTTATGGGATTCAGCAGTGCTAAACTACAGCTGCCTTGAGTGCTAACTTCTTCTTTTTTACTGTCTGTTTTGAATTAACCTGTCTGTAACATTATGCTGTGTTGGTAATCTGTCTCTTAAAAAGTTTTACCTCAAATATAAACCAATGATCCATGATATAACCATTGCTATGTGGTAGGGGATCCCTCAAACAGAGCCCATGCAGAATGGTCAGCTGTTTGCTATCTCTTTTCAGTACTCTTGCTGCTGAATTCAATGGGATGCCTGCAGAAAGAAAGAGAACAGGGCAAATGACATCCTCTATATCTGGGTATAGGTGTATAAGTTGATATAATAATAATAATAATGATGCAGTATATTTGCTACTGCATTGTTTGTCCAAAGTCACCCAAATAGTTAAGGTGGAGTTCAGAAGACTGAATAGTAAAACAATCTAGATGCATTTGATTGATGATATGTTGCATTTATCAATAATTATCCAAGGAATGTAGAAAATATCAAGACCGAATTGGAAAATATTTTTTGAACAGCAGTATTTCCATGAATTACAATATGTGTGAATTACAGCATACGCAGGCTGATTTATTTGTTTCTTTGTTTTGGTATAAGTGGATGCTTTATTTATTGTTTTATATTTTAACATTCTAAATGTATAATATGTAAATTAATGGTGAGTGTATATTCATACCGCTTTTGCATTTTAAAAAAATATATTTTGAAGCAGTTGCTTTTGCTGAATTACAGGCAGTCGATGTGATTTACAATATCCTTGCATTGTATTGATTCTCTAGACACAGTCTGAATTTACAGACATTTCAGGGATTTCTGTAATAGAAGAAACAACCCTATCTAGAACCAGTTGGTCTTAAATTATGTAAGCCTCTGGTATTGTGGAATTAAAAAGAAAACAGACACCTTTTATAATTTTAGGTATGTCAGCATGCTCCTGCATAAATCCATCAGATGCTCTGAGCTCCAGTTCCAGATTGTATTATGTTGAATCACATGCTATGAATGTACCCCTTGTAAAAGTGAGATATGAATAAACTTATAAATATTTGTAATCCCGTGTTAAAAAGACACTCAAAAAGAAGTGGTGCCAAAGGAAATATTTCATAATGGACTCTTTGGATTAAATAGACAGAGCAATTGTTTCTTATTTTTCATCTTTACATTTGTAAAAGCAAATAAGATGCAGCTTATGATGCAGTATAAAATATATAACCTGCCATGACTGCGAGTAGCAGTTCCAATGGAGAAAATTAAACATTTAAGTGTGGCAGGATAGCTTAAATTATTGTCAACACCAATTAACATGTTGGATCCCTTTCAATTCCATGCTTAAAAAAGAAATCTAGTCTAGTGCTAGAGAAAAAAAGGCTTTTGTTTCCATTCTCCCTTTTTGCAACAAAACTTACTGGAGAGGAAAATGTTCTATGCTTTGTTTACTGTATCTAAATCCTGTTGACTTCACTTCTTGTACTAAGGCTCTAATCAGACACAAACACACAACTCACATAGTGTATCCCTCTGGTATAATCACACATGACTACAGAGTGCATATGAATATTGGAACCACATGGAAAGAGTCTTTCTCATCCAGCACTAACGTATAGTCACATACTTGTTCCACTGGTGAAATGTTTTGCACTAGGTGGGATGTTGTTGCATAAGAAAATGCAAAAGCAGCCGTCTGTTAATTTTCGTACTCAACATAGTACCATTTGTTGTGCAATGAGCTTCCACTAGCACAACTGTTGCACTGGATTCTGCAACTTAAAACTCAGAGAATGTTGGATACAGATTTATCTTTTTCCTACCATGCAGGCGCCATTTTGATTTTTTGTTTTGTTTTTGCCTCTGGCAGATTATTTATAAAAAAAATGCTTGTAAACTGCAATTTCATACGAAACACCAGACGTTATGCACACAATAAAAACACACACAAACATTTAAAATGGCTCACTTGCTCGTATTTAACTCTTGTCCCACATAAGCTGGGAATGCAGTCAACAACTCCTGTCCGGGCAACTCATTGCAGGAGATGGCAACAATGGGAGACAGTTTGTATTTCAGAGAAGTTTGGGTGCCATGACTGAGATTCATGTCAAAGAATTCTTGATAAGTTTCCAAGGAATCTCAAAGCTGCTAAGAACACTGTTTGAAAATGGTGTGCCTTAGAATGGAATCATGTTATGTTTTGTATTAGCTTTGTAGGATGTGTTTTAATACGTAGGAGAGGATATATTAATTGCAGTTTATCTCCCCAGACCCCCATGTGTGGGGGCTGAACATACACTGAGCAGAGTTTAAAAGTCCCATCCTTAGCAGAAAAACAGAAAGCATATTGGAATAGGCCATGAAGCCTTCTTTTAATTACTGGTAAGTCCAGCTGTGAAGCAAGCTGGCTCCCCCTTTTCTTACTTTGCATAACAAAGAATCAGACAACAGACTGAAAAGTAAGTTTAAAATATGATTTACTTACTCATAGTCTTTGCATTTGGTTCTCAGCTACAGCACCAGTAAAAACTATGCAGATAACTATATATGCCTGGGCAGGAGCAGTGGAGGGCATGTCTGCCCCCATTGCTGGTCATAGGAAGAAAGGGGGCGGGTAGGAGCAGGATATACTTATTTGATTCCTCCCACTCAGGAGAGGAGGGGAAATGACATCACACAGAGCCCTCTCTACCCATTACATTTCTATGGCCTGAGTCTCTGCCTATCAGCAATACAACTCTGTGGTGATTAGCCCCTAAATTTACTAACTAGCAAGAATATGCATTGTTGGATTTGACTGCAATCTTCCCCAAACTTTAACACCCTTTCTGGGAGTGGGAGAGAGAGTTTACTCTCCCTATATGACCCTTTAGCTCTCCCAAATGTGTGCCCTTTCAAAAGACCCATATTTAGTTTTAAAATGTGTATCAAATCAAAAGCATTGTACGAACTTGCCTGCCTCAGCAATTGCATCTAACCTGGTCAAAATGTATCCCTTTGCTCTCTGTTGTTCTTCTGAAAACTCCAGAGGTTAACAACACAGATTTCAAACTGATGAAAACGTCAGGGATGGAGAAACTGTGGCCTGCCAGATGTTCTTTTGACTCCAACTTCCATTAGACCCAGCCAACATGGCCAGTATAAGAGATGATGGGAATTGTAGTCCAACGTCTTGAAAACTGTAGTTTCCCTACAGTTATTGAGGGTTCTTTTAATCAGAGAATGGGCTTGGAATAAAAGGAAGCTGCCTTATACAGAGTTAGAAACCTGACCCATTTAGTTTGAGATTGCCAACGCTGACTAGCAGTGGGTCTCAAGCATTATTCCAGGCAGTCTTTCCTGGTCTACCTGGAGAGACAAGGAATTGAATCTGGAACCTTTTGCATGCAAAGTATATACCAAAGAGCTCCAGTTCTCCCTGTCTTAATAACTAATTAATAATTTGATTAGCATTTACAGCAGGGTTGGGACACAATATGGCCCTCCTGTTGTTATTGGACTACAACTCCCTTCATACCAGACCATTAGGCCTGCTGGCAGAGGCTGATGGACTCCAACAACATCTTGAAGGCCACGGTTTCCCTACCACTGTTTTACAGTATTTGAAAGCAGGTGGTTTCCCGACCCTGGGAAATGTAACGAGAACCCTTTCTTTTGACTCAATAACATTTATGAATAATTCCTCATGCGAAGAATCTCAAACACACCTCCTGAATTAAGTGAAGCACAAAAGCAGCTTACAATCATGCCATCAGCAATACGCACTCTTTGGCTTGAGAGAGAGAGAGCCGAGTAAAGGTCCGCATTTGAAATCCCGAGTTAATAAATAAATGCTGATGAACTGATTAATGCTTCCAGTCTGTTGCAATGGATATAGCTCAGAGAATATTAACTACATTTAAGTCCCACTGAAATCCATTGGACTCCCATTCTTTTTCAAAGAATCATAGAATTGTAGAGTTGGAAGCGATCCCAAGGGCCATCTAGTCCAATCCCCTACAATGCAGGAATCTCAGATAAAGTATCCATGATGCTTTAAAAATAATAATAATTTGGACATGTCACTACTTTCAGTGCAAATGACTTGACAAGCAGTGCAATCCCAGGCAGGTCTACTCAGAAGGAAGTCCTTCCAAGTTTGATGAGACTTACTCCCAGATAACTCCCAGATAACTTACTCCCAGATAACCTCCCCTAAGGAGGAAAGTCTTCAATCCATATCTCCAAGGTTTTATATGGACTTTGGTGAGATTTTTCATTACCTGTTAATTCTTGCATTTTATGTGATCTTTTACTCAAGATGGGATGCGGGTGGTGCTGTGGGTTAAACCACAGAGTCTAGGACTTGCTGATCAGTAGGTCGGCGGTTAGAATCCCCGCGACGGGGTGAGCTCCCATTGCTCGGTCCCTGCTCCTGCCAACCTAGCAGTTTGAAAGCACGTCAAAGTGCAAGTCGATAAATAGGTACTGCTTCAGCAGGAAGGTAAACGGCGTTTCTGTGCACTGCTCTGGTTTGCCAGAAGCGGCTTAGTCATGCTGGCCACATGACCTGGAAGCTGTATGCCGGCTCCCTCGGCCAATAAAGCAAGATGAGCGCCGCAACCCCAGAGTCGGTCACGACTGGACCTAATGGTCAGGGGTCCCTTTAACTTTACTCAAGATAAAATTGACTTCTGGAAATCTAGTGGAAGTTTAGTGCTTCCACAAGTTTAGTGGGGAAACATGTCTGGAAAAAGTTGGGGAGTACCAACATAGCCAATGATGTTTGCTGTTGTGTCATGCCATGCCCATGGTGTGAGTGAAATTTAGTACAACATGGTGGGATATGGATCAAATAGCCATGGTCTCATTATGCACTAGAATGTAAAAGGAAGGCTGGATATTGGGATAGAAGTACCAGCATTATAACCCATAAAACTAATGCAATAAACCCCATGGCTGGATGCAGCTATGACAAAGAAGATTATTGATTAAGAGAAGTTCCTCAGTAACCCAATATGGATCAGGCATGGTGCTTGGGTTGAGGGCAAGGGTTTAAGCCATTTCCCCATGTTGCTTCTCCAGTTTAATTCCCCCAAGACTTCTATTTACTGTGAAGGTGAAGGAAAACAGAATATGGGTACCAGAAATGGATTGTGCCCGTGGTAAACATGGTCTTTAATGGATGATGAATAAAAAGCATGACTTCAGCTACAAATAATTCAATATACAATCCAGTTAAGAACAAGTATTTATCAATGATTTAAACTGAAAGTATGGGTGAAAAACTGTATAGGACTGCAGTCTAAATGAACAACCACACAAACAAATGATTCATATAAGTTTGATTAATAAAATATAGCAATTTTCTATTAATCTTCATTTAATGTATGGAAAACTAATTCCACTGATTTTAATGGGTAAAGCAAAAGCAAAATGCTGTTTAGGCTTTGTTGTGTAAGAAAGTTTTTATCTGAAAAACGGCTTCACTTCTCTGCTCCTCTTTGAATTAAGCGTGCATTGTCAAATGTCACTTTCCCCATTTTGTTTCCTGAAGCTGTTCTGCTTTGAGGCTTTTTATCCCTGTGATTTCGTCTATGCATGGTTTCTGCTCTAGCTGAGAATTTATTTCCCATTCCAAAAACGTATGGGCTGACCCACTGCCATGAGCAATTTGGGGAGGTGTCTCTAGTTTCTAGATTTATTTATTTATTTTTTTGAATTCAATTAAGTACAAATAAACACGATAACAGAATAGAGTTCTTATATGCTGTCAGTGGGGGAAAGCGGCATTGTTTTCTTTCTTGAAAAAATTCTCTCTTTGATTTGCTTGCCATTCATACAGGAGCTATAATAATAGACCACCACAGTTAAGGCCAAACAACTTTGACAGGTTTCTTTTTAAAGAACACAGGTTGCTTCTGAACAATAGAAAATGAGCAATGTGTGTGTGATGGCAAGGGGAGAAGAGGTGGGCAGGTGGGAATGAATTTCTGATTCCTATCGAAGACTGCTTCTTTAAAAGCAACAAGAACAACAACATTTCTATATCTCTTAATGCCAAAACAGGCATTTAAGCAGCTTACAAGTATAAAAACCAAAGCACCCAAACAAAGCTTCCCCTGTTACCATTTTCCCATGGTGACTGGGAGTGGCTGCCAAGATATTATAACACTGGTCCTGAAAGACCTACATTGGCTCTGGCCCATGTATACATGGCTTTGACCCAGTATACCTGAAAGAGCGTCTCCACCCCCATCGTCTAGCCTTGACACAGAGGTCCAGCTCCAAGGGCCTTCTTGTGGTTCCCTCATTGCCAGAAGTGAGGTTACAGGGTACCAGGCAGAGGGCCTTCTTGATAGTGGCGCCCACCCTGTGGAACACCCTCCCATCAGATGTCAAAGGAATAAACAACTAACCTGACTTTTTGAAAACATCTGAAGGCAGCCCTGTTTAGGGAAGTTTTTAATGTTTGATGTTTTATCTTGTTTTTAATAGTCTGTTGGGAGTTGCCCAGAGTGGCTGGGGAAACTCAGCCAGATGGTCTGGGTATAAATAATAAAATAATTCTTCTTCTTCTTCTTCTTCTTCTTCTTCTTCTTCTTCTTCTTCTTCTTCTTCTTCTTCTTCTCCTCCTCCTCCTCCTCCTCCTCCTCCTCCTCCTCCTCCTCCTCCTCAAATAGCAGGATTCTGTGTTCAATTGGGTAGATGAATGGAGGTACAGAGCCTTAGGATAAGTGAGTGGAGAAAGGTCCAGTCCTCTCCCTTCACATTTCCCCTTCAAATCCTCACCACTGCAGTATGAGACAAGGCTTGATCTGCTCTGTAACATCTATCTGTCTGTCTGCTGTTGTTAATTGGATTTGTTACACACCCTTCACCATAAGGTCCCAAGGTAGGTTTCATCAATATAATCATACAAGTTTGAAATCAGTTAAATCAATCAGAAGAATAGGATGGGCCTTTATCTATATATCAGGTGTCAGTTTAAAGAGGTGTGGCTTCAGCATGTGATGAAAGCTATACACAGTGAAGCCATCAAGATCCCTGACTTTGGTGACACCTCTTACAAAGGCTGGCATGGCCCAGCCATGTACAGTGGTACCTCGGGTTAAGTACTTAATTCGTTCCGGAGGTCTGTTCTTAACCTGAAACTGTTCTTAACTTGAAGCACCACTTTAGCTAATGGGGCCTCCTGCTGCCGCTGCGCCGCTGAAGCATGATTTCTGTTCTCATCTTGAAGCAAAATTCTTAACCTGGAGCACTATTTCTGGGTTAGCGGAGTCTGTAACCTGAAGCGTATGTAACCTGAGGTACCACTGTAGTAGTAGTTTGCATTAATAACTTCTGCTATGAAAAATGAGGTAGTGGGGCACAACATGGCAAGCAATTTTACTGCATATGCTGCATCCCTTTAAAGGGGTTTTGTGCAGGACTTCCTTTGCAATAAAGGGAGGTGTGGGCAACCTGTGTTACTCCAGATATTGATGGACTACAGCCCCCTTAATCCATGACCATGGGCCATGGTGGCTGGGGATGATGGAGGCTGGAGTCCAACACCACTTGCAGGACCACAGGTTGACCTGTGTCCTCTCATTGAGACCAATGGGACTCAATGCCTTATTAATTAATTAATTAATTTTTAATACTGTTGTTCATCCAAGGATCACAGGACTGTTTACAATATAAAAAACACAAAAATGCACTTCAGGGGCAGCCACCGGCCAATCAAGTTGACTTTCCCAACTCTCTCAAGAGGATGAGTAACTCCATGAGGAAATTTAATGGGGACTGTGAAGGCCAATAGTCCATGCCACACCTCTACTGCTTTAGAAGAAATGATGAATATCACCAGTCACTAATGACTCATTATGATCATTTGGAAGCAGTGATTATCCCAGAGACATTTAATGCCAGGCGATACATTGCTTACACTTTCACAATCATATCTAGTGGCCTCACGTGCTCTAAGATTACTACGAAACCCAATGCCTTCATTCTGTTAACACTGTCAGGGGTTGAAAGGATGAGTGCTCTTTGGTTAAAGGGTTGACAGAGAAATAAAGTTTATTTCAGAAACTCACTGTAACTATGGCAACCCACCTGCATTGTATTTTAAATAACAAACACAAGCAGCCGCTTAGTTGGAAAAGGATAGAATCTTCAATTATTGATTTATGCATACTACAAATTTCGCAAATCCTTTTTCAAACGCCATTTGCCTTTTTGCCAGTGAAGAACAGCACAAGGCTAAATCTCATATGAGAATCTGCTTATCTCTTAGATTAGCGCCAGTACTTAGAGAACATGAGTATTCCCATCCAACAACACCATGACAAAGTTTGTTCTGAGTGATAACAAAGTCTTATTTCCAAAGTGGTTTAAAAGAAAGAAAGGCTGGGGGGGGGAGTGATGCTCTCCCCCCATTTCATGTCCAGTTGCTTCCAGATGACCTGTTTATTGGGCATCATTTGATTACAAGGATGACATTGGCTATTTAAATGAGCATTCATTCTGATTTATTTTTTTTAATTGCAGGGATCTTAGGAGATATTCTCCCATCACATTCCTTATCACAAAAAGTCCAGTCTTTGCTGGAAGGGTAAGCAGGTTTCTCGAGCAAGAGCTTCAGACTGCTTTAACTGCAGAACCTGAATTTTCAGGAATGTGATTGAATCCTACTCGAAAATAGCGACAGTCTGAAAGGGCCCACAGTCTGTCTCTCTTTTGCGGTCTGAAATCCATTCAGTCTGTTGTCAAAAAAAACAAAAAACCCTAAAAGACTTCCAAGTAAACATTCAGAATGGGAAATGGGAAACAGGTGGAATGGACGATAATTTAAATAAATGCTTACAAAAATCCTAAACATTTTTGTTGGGAGATAACTAGTCGGGGGTGGGGGATCATGTTAACACTAAGAGCAACTGCTTTATTTAGGAATGCTTTATTCCTATCATTTAAAGTTTCTTTTTCTATATATAGCATGAGCAGATGTCCCTGGCTGTCCTTCCACATTCAGATTCTATCTGCCTCGTGTTGTGATTTTTCTTCCCCTTCTGCGTGAGGGGCAATGATTTGTTTCTAAAACCAGAGTATGAAACATGATCAAGAGGCTCCCAGGTTTGTTTAGGTTATGGAGAACCTAAGATGTGTACTAATGAACTTGATACTGACTAATGAATATGGAAGCCTTAATGCAGCAAGGTGTTGAAACAGAGCAAATGGCATGAGTGAAACGACAGCCTTTGAACACTAATTGAAACGGCAAAGCATAAAGAGGTGATATCATTGCCACTCTAGGCTTTTAGGAGAAAACGAACACCAGTCCAGAGGGTCCACCTGACGCCTGTGAATCACTTAAGCATATTTAGTGGGGCTTAAGTGGGACTAAAGGGATCCAAATGGCTGTTGTAGGAGTCTGAATGTGGGCGAAATTAACTCGTAGAGAATTATGCAATGTAACATTTATGCACTGATATGAATGGTTGATGCGGCGGTGGCGGCAGTAAGCCAAGCGTTTGATCTCCAGCATCTTTCCAAAGCCAACTTCCCCCAGTGCTAAAGCTCAAATCAAGAGAGGGGCTCAGTGTCTGGAGGAAAAAAACAACAAGCTGCTATGTAGAAATGGTCTAACGAGGCTATTGGAAGCTGTTAAGCCGCGTCCAAGAAGTATGGAACAATTAATGTAAATATTTCTAGTCCGTCAAAACAGAAAAGGTAATTGAAAATTCGCAAGAGGTCATACTTTCACATATGAAATACTTTTGCAAAAACAAGGAAACGTAGACGTTGAGATTACATATTTTGGTATAGAGTGGCGTCAAGGATGTATATATATATTTGGCTGGTTCTCTTTCCTTTGGTTTGTGTTGTGTTTTCTGGGTTTTCACCCACAAGACACGGCCCAAGAATTATCAGAAACAATCCATAACTCGTCCCAGGTGGATTTGAGTTCTGCTTGCAGGTTTTGTTTGAAGAACATTAGTACCTTATTGGTAATGTGTTTCTAGTGCTGTACACAGCCCTGAGATCTTTTGATGAAGGGTGGTATATAAATTGAAATAATAATAATAATAATAATAATAATAATAATAATAATAATAATAATATTGAAGAAAGTTTGCCACCCCTTACTTAAAAGGGTCAGGTAGCAGCTGATGTGAAAGACCTTTCTCTCTGCTGGAGAGAAACAATGGGCTAAATGGCCAAGCATGTAAGGCCGCTTCCTAGGCTCCTAGGATTCGACTCCAGGTTTTCTATGCTTGCAAGTGCTCAACTGTAATTGATGACTAAATTAATCATATTAATCCATTTAATCAATTAACCGATTATTCCATTTGAGCCAGGCACAGCTAATAGACTGGAAAAATCTATTGCTAGCCAAATATGTAGGCTCAGGGGAAGAAGAGGAAGCCCACACATGTTAAGCTTGTGGCGCCCCTCGGAATGTCTCATCCAGAGATTATTATCTTTTCTTTTTGAGGTAAGGTTATAAATATACTTTAAACACAGTGTTTAAAATGGTAAACAGATAAAATTCTACACTCAGATCTACAGCCTATCCCTCAGCTCCAACGGACTGTGGAATTGCATGTGGAATCTCCCATTGATGTGTGAATCTGAGAAGAGAATTTTGCCTTAGGGCTCAGTTTTCCTCTAAGATTGACATATGTATATAATCAAAAAAATGGAATAATTGAGGCTTTTGTGGCACTATCAGCATGCAAAGTTCTTTCTTTCTTTCGTCATTTTTTTTGTCTTCCCCACCCTCTGGAAAAGGTTGGTCCAATGTTTTATGCTAATGCGGCATTCTTTCCTACCAAATTGGTATGTTTTATATAAAAACACTGTCTTATTCACAGCCTAATAATTTATGCCATCAAATATATGCATAATATAAGTAGTAACCCCCCCTCTCTGAATGTATGTGTGCATGTGTAATATTCACATATTTTGCTTATACATACATAGCATTTTAAATCTCCTCAAAATCTACCCTCCTTCCTATATAACAGCTTTTCAAAAATATCTCATTTCAAAACATTTGGTTAATTGGAAGTTGTCTGGCTGTACGTCATTTTCATAATAATATCAAAGATCAAAATGCAAACTCATTTGTATCACTCCTCAGAGGATTTCAGACCTATATAGAAGTGACGAAGTGAGTGGACTGCAATGAGTCATAAGAAGTTTACCCTCCCAGCTGTAACTGCTCTCATTTTGATGTAGCATTTTCACGAGCCTTTTGAATTACACCGTAGAGAGTCTTAGGACTGGACACTAAACCAAACCCATTAACCTCCTTAGTCTTCCACAGAGCAAGACCTGAATCCCCGTCTTCCCTCTTTGAATATGCATTTCTAAAACAGGTCCTGGCCTTGCTTCTCTTTCTCTTTGCTCTCACTGCCTATTCACCACCCCTTTCTGAACCTGCAAGCACTAAAAAGAGTTAGGAAATAGAACAAGCACCCTTCACTTAGTTACCCTGTGCTCTTTCTCAAGGTTGTGGCGCAGACTGAGCCCAAATAGAGAGGACAAGTGAACAGGGAGCCACTGGTGTAATGTGTTGCCCTGGGCACAGACTTGTCAGGGGCACAAAATTTAAACACCCGGTTCTGCCTTAATACAGCTGCGTGCTTCTGTCACTGGGCTCCCTTGAAAACTGCTTCTCCATGCAAACCAGGAAGTGACCTCTTCAGACAATGGAGCGACTCGTCTTTTCTTATTTCTATGGCTGCGATCTCCTGGGGTGACATGGAGACTGTTAGGCAGCTGAATGCGCATGTGTACTCCATCCATTTCACCCCTGCCACCTACCTCTCCACGTGGCCCCGGACACTGGCAACCTCTGCTACACCACTGCAGGGAGCAGCATCACTGGCAGGAAGGATTCATAGGAAGAATCCTGTTGCATCAGGCCAAAGGCCCGCCAAATCAAATACCACGTTCTCAAAGTGCCCCGAATTCCCCATCATTCAGTTTCATTGGATAACCCCAAGTTCTCGTATTATGAGAGAGCTGGGGAAAAAAAATCTCCCTATCCACTTTCACCACAGCATGCACCATTTTATACACCTTTACTCACATTTCCTGTAAACTAAAAGCCACAAATGTTGTGACTGTGCCTCATGGGGAAGTTGCTCCAACCCTTAGAACATTTTGTCCTCTTTTTTGAAACCTTCTCCTGTGCCACAATATTCTTTTTGGGGTAAGGCAAGCAGAACTGTACACAGTATTCTGAGTGACGCGGCACCATCGATTTGTATGATGGCATTATAATATTAGCAGTTTTATTTTCAACCCCTTTCTGAATAATCTCTAATTATTCAACTTATTATTTACTCTCAAGGAGAGGTGCTTGTGGTATTTTCTGTCTGAGGCACCAAAATAACTCAAGAGCCTTGGGTACTGTGCATCTTAGCTGGGGGTGGGTTTTTGCTGTTGTCATTTTCTGTTCCACCTCAGGCAATGAAATGTCTTGAGCCAGTCCTGACACAAGACTGGCGTTAGCAAATTCCACAGTGAACACACTTTATTATATTGGCAGGACCAAACTTAATCTCAGTGATAGAAACACATTAAAGTGCAAGTCCTGAGCTGTAGAGCAACAAAAGTGTGGCCCAAATCCCCTCTTGAGGCTCAGAAAATAATCTTCCATTCCAAAACAACGTATGAACAGCAGCTCATCATGTAGCAGGTATTCCAACATATATTTTCATTAAAACTTCATAAACCGAAGACACAGAGCTGGAAAGGTTTAAATCAGCCAGGGATAGCAAATGAGATCCAACTTTCCAATTGTGAAAAGTTCCTTCAGGTCAGATGCAAAGTAGGTCATTGACTTGACGATCTTAGAACACTTTATCGTTAAATTGACTAGTTAAGAGTTAGGGCTGCTTTTAATAATACTTTCACTGCACTGTAATAGATATCCAAGTTCAAAACATGCGTGTCTACATCATGAATGGCACACACATGTTCAAACTGCTGTTTTCTCAGAAAAACAAATATTATTGAATCTGGTCTTTTTCTGATCATTCTTGAGTATTTTGCCATGAAATGCAGTGATTTAAAAGTGCATGTGCTGGTTCCAATATAAACAGTGTACATGCATTTTATATTCTGTCTTTTGCACTGACAATACATTGTAGGATCAGAAGCAGCTCTTACAGAACAGAGAGAACAAACTAATACCTTTCAAATGGAACTAAAATTTCATCCGATTGAAATAAATCTGGGAAGAATGTTAGCTAATCTATTCTAAAGTACTTATATAAAAATAAAAATAAAATAATTTTTTATATCTCCCTTCATCCGTAGATCTCATGGCAGTTCACAGCTTAAAAATACAAGATGAAAACACAAAACACATTTTGAGACTGTTCTGGTGTAATGCACTTCGAGCTTCTAAGTTTGGACCCTATTGTTTTATATAAACCTGAATAGCATTGCATTAGCTTGAATGATAGATTACATATAGGTTATGGGTGTTTAAAGGCATGCCAATATTTAACTAAGTCTTATCCTAGTATTCTTCATCAGGCTATAACTTTACCTAACTCCACAAGCACACAAATTCTCAAGAAAAATCAGTCAGTTTCCTCACAGTCTAAAGATAATAAAACTGTGTGGACTGGTATCCATTTTTCTTATTTACCAGTGTTAACAGACAGTAATTTCAATTCTTCAGATCCTTTTTACTGTCCATTCTCTCTACCTCATCCTCATTTGGCTTTTCTCCTCTCTTGGGACTCAACCTTGTCAAAGGTCCAGTTTGTTCATATTTCAGACTGCTGGTCAAGGTAATGTTGCGAAGTGCTGATAGATGACCAAATTAAGCTGCATTGCTACAGGCTTCCCAATCCATTGTATTTAATTAAAAATTATTAGAAAGCTTCACACACTCTAAATTGTTGTTGGAATGATTGTAATGCAAATATTATAATATTGGTTTTTTAGCGGCAGTGAAAAGTGGGGTGAGGTGGGGTGGGGCAGCCATTGAGATGAGACAAATTACCTTACAGCTTTCATTTTCCAACAGCAGAGGTGTTGAGTCTTCTGTTTGGTATTGAAAACCATTAGTTCTATTGACTATATAGTTACACTGATTCAGACCTACATGAGAATAATTAGGGATTTCAGACATGGGGGTGATTCATGAGATTCTGTTCCAAGCACATGACTGGAACAGCAGTGTGACATGGCGTTTATTAGGGTGCACCATTATAGATTGGAGGTGGGGAATCACATGTCTGAATATATCAAAAACTCTTTGTACATAGAAAACTGATTTGACAGGGAGAAACCTAGGCTTGAAGTGAGTTCATAAAAACACCCAACAGTTAAATTCCTGCATCTCAAGTCACAGTAGGAGTATGCCTATTAATAAAGTTTAAGCTGCTTTATGGAGCTTTACTAACTATTTGTAACCATTATTGAGGAGGAGTTTGGATTTGATATCCCGCCTTTCACTCCCCTTCAGGAGTCTCAAAGCGGCTAACATTCTCCTTTCCCTTCATCCCCCTCACCTCACTCTGTGAGGTGAGTGAGGCTGAGAGACTTCAAAGAAGTGTGACTGGCCCAAGGTCACCCAGCAGCTGCATGTGGAAGAGCAGAGACGCGAACCCGATTCCCCAGATTATGAGACTACCGCTCTTAACCACTACACCACACTGGCTCTCACTGACCCCTCCCCAACCTATAAATGCTTCCAGGGATAGGGAAACAGAGGCCCTTTGGATGTTGTTGGACTCCAACTCCCACCAGCCCTAGCCAGCATGATTAGTTGTCAGGGATGGTGGGAGTTGTAGTCCAACAACATCTGCCAGGCCATAGGTTCCCCATCCTTGCACTGAAAGTTCTTTTTATATCGTTGCTAAGGACATTTTTAATTAGGTTGCAGTAGAAGAAATTTATAGTTTATTTCAACTGACATTGCCTTTTATGTTGCGTCATTTGCATTTATTATCTCTTCATGATGCTGCTTTTAATGCTGAGTTTTTAAAAGAGGGAATCACAGTTGATCTATTTCTTTTGTATATGGATTACAAAATACATAAAAGGGGATTAAAAGAGAATAAAAAACTACTGTACCATAGGTTATTATTTTTTGTCAGCGATTGCCTTGTCCACAACTCAACCCAATGATAATGCTTCTGTTTGAGTTTTCTGTTAATTCCTGGATTGTCTATACCAAATGATGCTTATTCATTGTAGAACTGAAGAAAAATGTGACATGAAGAAATGGATAGTCAATGAGTTAGCTAATCAACCCTGCATAAATGAAGCCAATGATTACACTCCCAATGAAGAGAAGAATATTGGTCGCTGTAATAAACAGCTTGAGTTTATGGATTTCCTATCGCTGGCTATGAAAAAGGAAGACCCATGTTCACACAGAGTGAATGGCTGTCTTCTTGCTTTTGCAGAAAATCCATGCTTGGATTTCACTGGGAAAACTGGGTCCTACGTACCATAAATCCAAATGTTCTGGTTGTGATTCAGCAGATAAATTTGTATTCCCAGTACTGTATCAGTAATCCAGTTTTTTCAGTGAAATGTGAACCGGTCGTTTTCAGCGCTGTCATTTGACACACCAAACTGAACTCCAACCACTGGAATTAGCATTAAGTTTAGGTCTTTAACGAAGAACATTAATTTAGGAGCTAAACATATATTTTCCATGGAAGGGCCATAGCTCAGTGGTCAAGTATCTGCCTTGCATGTAGAAGGTCCAAAATCCAATCCTCAGCATCTCCAGGTTGGTCTCAGAATATCCCCTACCTGAATCCCTGAGGAGCCACTGATGGTCAGTGAACTAAATGGGCCAATGATCTGACTTGGTATATATTTCCCTATTTGCCTAATTCCTCTGATCTAGCCTGCCCATCTTAAATCACAGTCCTTTGATTGAAGTGGCATATCAGATTTATTGCAACCCTATTCTCCAGACCAGATAATTTGTGTCACTTACGCAAACACGTCAAGTAAGGGCAATTAGGCATTCCCTATGTAGATTGTCTTATATGATTCTGAGTTTGGAGAAATCAGCAAAAAAGAAGAAGTTGCCTTTAGTAGTTTCTGTGGTTTGCAGCATGATTTGGAATACTCAGCTCACTGACAAATAAATGAGGTGGCATAGGGGGAAAACACTTAACTTTATACAATACATCTGAGAGAACTGAAATGAAACCCAGGTGCATTCAACGTTCTGTCACCACTGTGGCGCAGGCAGCGTCCTGCTTCATCAATGATCCACTCTGTCCCTCTTCTTGCCAGCAAAAGAACGGGATGTGAAAAAAGAAGAAAACCCTGCCAAATGTGGTTAGATGGACTTTCTATTTTTGTGTTGAGATACAGTAACACCATATGGAATTTACTCCCAAGTAAATGTGTTTAGGATTGTGGTGTTTTAATCCAGTTGATCTGTGATTAATGTGACTTTGTCTCTGATTTTAAGAGAAGCGTGTAACTGAAGACCACAGGGGACATCTCTTATATATTTTGTCCCACTGAGGGCAGACTGAGATGGTGGCATGGTGGCCCTAATGGACCAGCCTCCACCATTTAGAAGAAGAAGAAGAAGAGTTTGGATTTGATATCCCGCCTTTCACTCCCCTTCAGGAGTCTCAAAGCGGCTAACATTCTCCTTTCCCTTACCTCCCCCACAACAAACACTCTGTGAGGTGAGTGGGGCTGAGAGACTTCAAAGAAGTGTGACTGGCCCAGTGCTGTGCCTCCTGCTCTCTTCCTTCCTTTCTAGGTCACTTTACATATTTTCTTCTCCATCTGCTAAAACAAGTGGGACATTATTGTTGCCTCATAGTACATAGAAGCAGATTGAAAGCAAGCAATGGGATCTGGGAAGGAAAGGTCCTGCAGCTGCTCCTGGTGCCTTGGTACCATTAAATATACGGGTATTACCCTTGCTGGTACTTTTCCCGGGAAAATGAGAGGCTCACTAAGTCAGGTTTCTATTGGAAGACTGGACAAATGCTAGAACATTAGCAGTGGCAATGTTTTTATCGGTGGTTGCAAGAACCAATGATCCCTATCTTTAGGTCTGAACAAAATGCTTGTTTAACCTGGAGGTAGGCTGTCTGAATTGTGCATTGCTTTGTAACAATTTGTTGGGTCTCTGGACCGTAATAAAGATTGATCGATTGATTGATTTACAGGTAGGCAGGATAGGCCCTGTTGTGTTGCAACCAGCATCAGGTGACAACAGGATGGTAGATGAAGGCAGGAACTGTTGTCTGAATAGTGCGCCGAGGCTTTTTAAAGCAAAAGTGGGGAACTTCTTTCAGTCTTTCCGAGGACCAGATTCCATGGTGGGCAACCTTCTGGCAGCTGTATGTCAGCAGGGGGCAGGGCCAGAGGCAAAAGTGGGTGGACCCAAAGCTGTGACTCTTACCTTTCTTCAGTAGGATATATTTCGGCCATATAGAATTCAGAGGTTTCTGCATGTACACAGACACACACCATGCATCTCTCCATCCATGTGAGCAAGAGGCATCATCACAGGTCCAGGACACAATCTAGCTAGGCAAAGACAATCAAGGGAAGGGCTGGTGAAAGGTGCAGCTTGAGGAGAGGGAACATGGCTTGGCTTGCATAGTTACTTATCTCCTTGGTTCGGGGGTCACATAACTCCATACCCTCCAACATTTCTCCAATGTAAACAGGGATGTCCTAAGGAAAAGCAGGACATTCCAGAATCAAATCAGAAACCATGACGGCTTCTGTAAATCTGGGCCTGTGGAGGGTCCGTGATTTTAAACATAACTTGACAGTGTTCTGTGGAATGGGTTTGTAATCTGGATGTCTAAAATCGCCCTCCCCCCAAGTACTTTTTGCCCGGCCTTTTGTTAGTGTTGTATTCAAAATTCAGGAGTAGCCTGTTTATTTATATGTGTTGCTGTTAATCCAAACTGCCTGCTAAAGTAATCCCTTGTTAAAGTGAAATCAAATCAGTGATTTGAGATTACATAGCTAAAACAATAGCCCAGCCAGACATTGCACACATCTGTTTTGCTTTTCCGAACTTGCTTTGGAGTTTTCCTCTCACATTCTTTCACAGCAAAAAGTGCCACCAATTAGCTAGACTTTTCTTTTCTTTTCTTTTCTTTTTCCACTTTTGACCGAAGTCCTTTTGTTTTCTCAATCCTGGGTCGCCAATCACCGTGGAAACGTTCACACTTCTGATGTGTTTGTTTTCCTTTGCACTTAAGTATCCATTTTAAATGGGATAAAAATTTCACACTTATTACTGGTTAATATGTTGTTATACTCCATTACCCAAATTTGGACCAGAGGTAATGCTGATGTGGGAAATGCCAAAATAATAAATTCTTGGAGATGAGATCTTAGACAGATATGGGGGCCCAAAGTAGGCTTTGATTTACTCATAGTCTGCAGGAAATGAAGCATTACTATGAATGTGGAACATCGAGATCCTTAGTGAGGATAACCTTATTTCCAGCTTTACCTGCTGCTTTGATTTAAAACGTTTTCACATCATCTCGTTTTTTATGAGCTTTCATGCATTTAGGTGTTTTCCCCCCTTGCCCTTTTCTGAAGTGTTTTCATTCCTCAGGGAATGAAGCCACATTGCTTTTCTCAGTTGGGTTGCCTCCCCCCCTTGATCTTTTAAATAACAAAAGTGAAATATTTCCCTTGATGGCCCAATTAAGAAAGAGAGACATCCATGCAGAAGCAGATTCTGCACGTGGAAACTCTTATGTTCTGCTGGTGAGCATCCCAGAGGCAACTCATTGGCTACTGTCGGGAACAGGATTCAGGACCTGGTAGGCCTCTGGTCTGATCCAACAGGCCTCTTCTTCAACCTGTGGCTCTGTCAGGCCTTGAAACAAATCTGGATGAGCATCTAATGAAAGGCTGACCAAATAACCCCATGGTGCTGCATGGTGTTTTCATGGTTGATGAAAGCCTAGATGTGTTCAATGTTTTTAAAATCTTCCAGTTACCACGAGGGCTTCAGGCATATCCAAGTAACCAATACCACAATTTTCAATTTAGGGCACTCTATGAAAATGAGACAAAACTGTACGAATCTACAGCGTTCTTTGGATTTATCCTTAAATATTCTTCTGCTCTATTGTAACAAGTGAGTTCTTACAGATGCAGAAGTCCTCTGAAAATTGTCTAGCAGCGTGCAAGCTTGATGAAACGGGTGGCAGTGAAGTGGGATTGGATAGCTGTAAGGTGGTTGACATTTGGCAGTGAGCTGTAGAACCCCACCTGAACCCTTCTCATCACACCTGCTGAAAACTTAGAGCAGGGTTCAAGTTATATTTGGAGTTAATTATCAACCTAATGGAGAAGAAGCACCTTCAAAAGCCTGGAAGCATATGCACATGCTTCAATATGTGGTAATAGGTGCTCACCTGAGCTCAAGGGATGGATGGGTTGGAGGGGATTCCATAGGGAGGACAGCCCTCCAGTAAAGGACCTCCTACTGATAGAACCTCCCTCATTAGAGGCAAAACCAAGAGGACTTTATTGATCAAACAGGGCAATAAGGGAGAAGTTGCTGTTCCATGTAACCTGGTCCTAAGTTGTTTAGGGCTAAAGGTTAAGAACAGAACTTTAAACCTGAGTCAGTAACTAACTGGTAGCCAGTACAGCCCTTTTAAGGATGACATAATGCTTGTTCATTTTGCACTACCTGCAAAACATCCAGACTGAAGACCAGCTCAACATAAAACTCATTGCAGTAGTCTAATTTTGAGGTTACCAGTGCCCGAGGCAGAGTGGCAAAGAATGATCACAGCTGGTATACCATGGTGCTCCTAGCCACTGGAGTCACCTGGGCTTCCCATGACAAGGATGGGTCAAAGAGCAACCCCAAGCCACATTTCAATCATTACAGTATTATAATTCTCGATTCTTTTCAGTTTCAATGGGTCTTTCTTTCTCCTCCCAAATCTATATTAACCTTGTTTTTTCCCTCCTATGCAAACTTTGAGGGAGGGAAGTAAACTTAATAAATGGCGCTTGGGGTGGGGTGGAGGAGAGAGAAATAGAAAGTTGTACTTATTTCCTGTCTGCACTTCAAAAGGGACTCTCTTTCTTTCTCTCTCCTGCTCTCTCTCTTGCCTCTCCTCCATTATTTCCTCTCCTATTAGCTTCACTTTGTTGGCTTATGGTTCCAAAATGCACCAGGAGTCAACCTTAGTGCAAACCTGATATTAAAAACTAACAGGCTAATGCTAGGGAAAACACTCTCTTCTCCTGGTTTCAAAGAAAGGTCCCCCCCGCATAAGTGCAGCCATGCTTTTCTAATAAAAATTCATTAAACAATGGTTATGAGGGATGAAACATGGGGGTGGGGAAGGCATATAATCAAGTGAAACCCCTTTGAAGTTTTTTTTTAAAACCCTAAAAAAAAAAAAGCAAAGGCAAACAATTTGGCTGCTAATGTTGCATGTTTCCCTTATGAAAAGAAAGGCCAGGACATTTATTCACATTTAGGAAGGGGAGAGAAGGTAGAGGCCTTCCTGAAATCTCCTGATTTTTATTTGGCACAAAAGGGTGCAGACTGCCTTTTAAGTCCTTTAGTTTACATTGCTGAGGGTATAAACGGTACTAGTCGAAAGGACCTAATTCGTTTATGTAAAGTAAAAACAAATGTAGGAGCCCTTCATTCTTTTTATTGTTAACATCCCATTGGGAGGCAGGAGAGTAAATATTTGAAAAGTTTAAAGCCATTGACTTAAGCTTAATAATAATGCTGGGTTTCGAGTAACAGAGAAGAGTACAAGTTGTTGGAAGATCAAAGATTGGATGGAGTTTTATAGCAGATCTGGGCAAAAACCTCCTGGGAGGGGTAAATCTTCTGAACTTGACTTTTTCCAGTGTTTCATTGTAATCACTTGACATCTCAGGAGCAAAAAAAGGGATGAGGAGAGAATTCAAACAGTTCTCCTGTGACCTCCCCCCCCCCAAACCCGAAAAAAAGGTTGGCCAGGAAAGTGAGTCAACACCGACGGCAGGTTTACAATATGAAGTGGAAGAAAGAAGCAGCACCAAGCCATCGCCCGTTCCCTCTGATCTCAGACCTGAGTATTAATTGAATGGCAAATGATCTCTCTACATCACTGACAGCTACCCTGCATGGAAACGTTAAGTGCTTGTCAGCATTTTTTATTTTTTATAAGAAAACCGTCTACCTGTTGGGAAGCACCAGCTAGACTGTCTTTACATTTCTTCTAAGCATCATTATTCCTTTCATCTGGAAAGAAAGAAAAGAAAAAGAAAGGGAGGAGGGGAAACATAGCAGGAGATGTAAAGTTTGGGCCACAGGCATAATTGCATGCATTTTGAATAAAAAGGGGGGGAAACAGAGAGAGTAGGAAAAGAAGGTAAAGAACGCAAGCAGGTACCAAGTAATGATATACAACAACACTCTTGTTGTTAGTGTAGATCAATTAAGAAAGGGGAATGAACACTGAAAAGGAAATTGGGTGGGTGGTGAATCTCTATGAAAGTGAGGACAATTTTCATTGTCTAGTTTCTGATGACAACATCAACAACAATACTGGATTCATCAGCCATTGCACACAAATCTCTGTGTTACCAAATGAATATTTAAAACAACCCAATGGAGGGAGTCTTTCTTTCTTTCTTTCTTTCTTTCTTTCTTTCTTTCTTTCTTTCTTTCTTTCTTTCCTTCCTTCCTTCCTTCCTTTCTTTCTTTCTTTCTTTCTTTCTTTCTTTCCTTTCTTTCCTTTCTTTCTTTCTTTCTTTCTTTCTTTCTTTCTTTCTTTCTTTCTTTCTTTCTAAATGTAGTGATATAACGATCAGCCTTTGACCAGTATGAATATCTTACAGAGGCTGCCCTCCTGTTTAGTTACACACTAATTCTATTCTCCTCTTCCAGGGTGAAAATGTAACACTTCAAGGAGGGAAAAATATCTACTTCAGCTGTTCCTGATGTGCATTTTATGGGCCTCTTTCCACATGGAACTTCCAGATGTACAACAGACCCTACTCAACGACTCTCTTTGCGGGCCTTTATAGCAGAAACACAAAAGCATCTAAGAGAGGAAAGAGCGAAGGTGGGGAGAGCGGGATGGGAGGAGGGAAGGAATTATTGAAAATCAATAGCATAATAATGGCAGAGAGTCCTGTGCTTTCACAACAGCAGCCAATTATGAGCAATTTCCTAAAGTTGTCAACTGGTGGCAAAACAAATAGTGTTAATAGCGAAGGTTTCATAAAGGTCTATTTGTCTCCCCACGACTGCACTTCATGGAGAAGAGTTGCGGCTAATGGGATCATCTGTCAGCTCATGACAAAAACTGAAATAAGATCATCATTGCCGGCTGGATTTGGAGAAAGAGGGTTTTGGTGACAATACACCATGCAGCAAGTCTAGATACTGTCCTCCTAATGAAAACGCCAATATTTGACGCGGACAAAGGCAGGCCTGTTTCTCCCACTCACAGGAGCTTGGCTACATCCTTCCTTCCTTCCTTCCTTCCTTCCTTCCTTCCTTCCTTCCTTCCTTTCCATTTATATAAAGCTTATTAGAGCAAAAGACTTCTAAGCGGTTTACAAGACAGTTTAAAATATTTATTTTAATGTCAGTAAAATACAAACATCAAAAGCAAGGGTTTTTTTAAATTAAATAAAAAAAGGAAAATAAAACAAGCAATTTAAAAACACTTATATCTACCAAAATTATGTGTCAGAATTATATGCCTGGCTAGGCTTGCTGGAACAAACACATTTTTAGCAGGAGCTGAAAACAAAACCATAAAGGTGTTTGCCTAATACCACTGCACAGAAAGATCCAAGTGTAGGAACTGCCACACTAAAAGGTTAAGTCCCCCCCCCCCCGCCCAAGTGTGGAATATCCTGTGGCACTTGTGATCACCTTCACAATCTCATGACCAAAGGGACAATGTGGAGTGTGTATGCGTGTGCTCAGAGACTTTGTGAGTACCAGGGAGGGCCCTTGGTGCCATGTTGACAACTGCTGGCATACATACCAACAAAGTCAGATAATATTAAAATCTGGCTCACATTAAAATCGGAGACAAATTCCCAAGTTTCACCCCAGTTTCCCTCCCTGAGAAGAATTTGGGGGGCTGGTAAAGCTTATCTCTTTTTATGGCAGTCTTTACAAGTCCCCAAATGTATTTTCCGGGCCTGGTTTTTCTGACATCTCTAGTGTATGCAAAACTGCTTGGGTTGCATCTAGAGATCTAAAGGTTCCTTTCCTCCAACAGAAGTCCTGCATTTCTGAGAACATCAAAGCATGAATATTAAAGGATCATTGTAACACCAAAGGGGGACAGTAACACTGTAATGTGTACAATCCTTATTTAAGTCACAAGATACTGTATTCACTTTGCTAATGAATTCCAGGTCTATGAATTCTCAGCCCGACACTCTCTTGCATCTTGTCAGAGTGTTTTCACACATGGGCCTGATCACAGCTTTTGGCTTCTCACACACTCTCAAGGTGCGTGTGAATGTTGTTAAACGCAGGACAGAAACTGGATGCCATTTAAAATAGAATAAAATATGTATTCTAGCCCATGAAGATTTACAGGTGTGGGAAATATAATGGGTGTAAGCATCTTGTATGAAAAGTTAGCAACCTTTAAGTAAGCAACCAATAAAACGTGCAGGCAGATTGAAATGTTCCCCACACACTCTGAAAATATGTAACAGGTCCAAAGTGCTGTGCAAAAGGATCTTCATCAGATTCTTCTAGCACAGAACTCTTTGTTTGAGACCAGCAGATCTTCAGAATAACTGTCTGATAGTAGGAAGTTTTTAATGTTTGATGTTTTCTCATGTTTTTATGGGAAACCCAGCCAGATGGGTGAGATATAAATATTATTATTATTATTATTATTATTATTATTATTATTATTATTATTATTATTCCTGAAAACAGGACCAGAAATTTCTGGCTGTCTTGGAGGGAGGTTGGCCATTCATTCTCCAGGCACATGTTCTTTCTTTGATTTTCTTTTCTAGGCCCAAACCTAGAAGAAAAAATATGTCCTCAATGGAAGTTCTCAGTGGATGTTCAGTGCAGACGCTCCAAATGCCCCTGTTTTTCAGGGGCAGTCCCAGATTTATAGAAGCCATCCCGGCTTCTGATTTGCCCCCAGAATGCCCCACTTTTCCTTAGGACACCCCTATTTTTATCAGGTAAATGTTAGAGGATATGGAGTTATGTGACCCCTGACCCAAGGAGATAACTATACAACATTTAGAAGACATCTGAAGGCAGACCTGTTTAGGAAAGTTTTTAATTTTTGTTTAATGCTTTATTATGTTTTTAGATTTGTTGGAAGCTGTCCAGAGTGGCTGGGGCAACCCAGTCAGATGGGCTGGGTATAATAATAATAATAATAATAATAATAATAATAATAATAATTGAATAGGACATCCCTATTTTCACTGGAGAAATGTTGGAGGGTACAAAATCACCATACCCTCTAGTTCATACACTATATGTTTATTTGCAATTATAATCTATCATCTGTTTATCCATACATTGCCAGACAGATGGGTAGAGTACAGTGGTACCTCAGGTTACATATGCTTCAGGTTACATACGCTTCAGGTTACAGACTCTGCTAACCCAGAAATAGTGCTTCAGGTTAAGAACTTTGCTTCAGGATGAGAACAGAAATCGTGCTCCGCCTGCGTGGTGGCAGCAGGAGGCCCCATTAGATAAAGTGGTGCTTCAGGTTAAGAACAGTTTCAGGTTAAGAACGGACCTCTGGAACGAATTAAGTACTTAACCCAAGGTACCACTGTATAAATATAACAACAACAGCAGGAACAACAGAATAGGACATGCCCATTTTCATTGGATAAATGTTGGAAGATGTCAATGGATCAATGCAGATCATCAAGTTGCCTCAGTGGACCACTGGCAAATTTCTGATGGGTCACTTGGTGCCTATTGGATTGGCAAAGGATGTTGAATCTGCTCCAGTAACACACAACTTATATTCTAGTGCACAAGGGCACACTCAGAATTTCCTCACCAGACTTGACATTTGATCCTTCTGAACCAAGTTAAAACCAACTAAAAACTTTTAAAAGCCTCCAGCCAGGAGGCCTACACAACCACAGTATTTTTTAGTGAAAAGCCACCTGAATAAGATGGGTTCTCAGAACTCTTTTTAGAGGCTTGCAAAGAGAAAGGTCATCTACCTCTCGGAGGAAATTCCCTATTTGTGGAAGCACCACAAAAGATGCTCCCCTTGTACCTACCAGTCTAGCTTGCTCTACTGACAGGCAGGCAAGGAGGGCATCTGAAGCTGATCTTAAAATGAATGCAGGCCAATACAAGTAAAGGGTGAGGTGTCCTTCAGGTAACCTGGTCATCAGGTAACAGCTTAGGGCTTTATCGGTTAGCACCAACACCTTAAAATGGGTCCAGAAATACAGCAACCAGTGAAAGTCATATAATATTTGTGTTATATGCTCTGATGGTTTGCCCCCACCAAAATATAAATTATTACGTTTTGCACCGCATGAAGTTTCTATACTCTCCTTAAAGACAGCCCCACATAGATTGCATTACAGCAGTCTATCATGGCATGCACAACAGAGGCAAGGCCTGCCCTAGACTAGAAGTGTCTATTATCCACTAAGGCTAAACCATCAGCTATGATCTTATTAGCCTTAGTTGATAATAGACACTCCTAGCCATTGCCGCTACCTGTGCTTCCTCAGCTAGTGTCAACTCCAGAAAAGCCACCCAGCTGTGAATTTGGTCCTTCAGGGCATGTGGAACCCCATCTATGATTTGATGGTGGTGACCAAAGGAAGATGAAGTTCCCAGTTGCTCTTTTTGTGCAAAAGTTTCAGCTTAGTATCAGCACCACCCATGATGCTATGGTACATATGTTTTAACTCTGAGAGATTTCAGTATGCTGGAAGTGGTTGATCCACCCTGGAAGTGTACAAACAACTTCTGGAAAATGAAAAAAGAGAGAAAGGAGAAGAAACAAACTAAAAATATCCTGAGGATGAAATAAGAAGAAATCCTTTGTACTTTCTCCGAAATGCAAGGAACTATGGCATTTTTTTTAAAAAAATATATGTGCATTTCAAAACCTTTTTGTGATAGCATAAAATTCAGCTGCTAGGCCCAGGTCACTGAAATTGCTAAGCACAATTTAATTTGAGACTGGGTTAGTAGGTGGTTTGTGACTGCAAAAACAAACCTTCTCAGGCAGTCTCACAAATGTCTTTTCACACAGGGGAAGTCCTCTGCACCTATCTGCATCAATGCAACACTGATCTGCAGTATTTGCTTCCTAAATTTTTAAAATGCAGTTTAGAATAAGATGGGGAAATCCAGAAATCACTGTTCAGTTTTCAGACCTACACTGCTTGAAAAATATCACTTCTGGTCTCCGGAACATCCTCTTCATATAAAATGTTCTAAGTGTAGCATGAATGGATTATCCTTTTTAAAAGCAATAAAAAAGGGGTGGTCACCTTTTGTAGAAGAGTTTACCTAGTATGTGTGGGAATGTTCTGGGGCGCAGGAGAGGATATATTGACTAATTATATCCTTATCCAACTTGTGCTAACAAGTTCCCAAAATATCAGCAGAGTTTATGACATTCCCTTTTAAGTTCGCAACGGTAACGTCTGCACAGGTTCGCTAGAACCTCTATAATAATTACTCTGGTAATTTCCCCTTTTGTTCCCTCTTAAAATACAAGACACGACACAGTCTTTATAAAAGTATAAAAGAGTTTACTCACGTTCTGTTCACAATATGATCCCAGAAGGCAGACAGCTTTAAAAAGGTTACATACACTTAGAATCTATCTTATAGGAAGATAGTACTGTCCTCTCTTGGCTGAGAGCCAAGAGGGCATGTTGCTCCTTCAGAAGATGAAGATGAGAGAGAGAGAGATATGGCTGCCTGCCCTGTGCTTTTATCATTTACCTGCACAGGTGAGGCCACACCCACCTCTGGTCACATGCAGAGGAAGTCCGTCCCCAGGAAGTTTACCTACTTGCTAGACAGACATCCCTCCCCATGTTCTAACATGTACACTCTAGGAATGTTGTCATTGACTGCTCCTGTGTTTACATCCCACAGTATGTCCTGAGAACGAGCCAGACAAGTGGTTATTTCAGACATCCATTTAGCAAGGGGGTAGCTTATAGTTGTGTTCAAGTTACCATTTTGTGAGTTGGTCATCTGTAACACCCTGCCCAATCTTACCTAATTGGAAATCTGGTGGAACATGAGTGCTTCCAGATGATCTGTTTACTAAGCATTTTTTCTTATTTGTTTGCATGGAGATTAGACAATGTAGGCCACTTAAAGAACATAGACTAGGATATGCTTTCAGAGAGGTTAGATGATGTTGTGTCAAAGCAAATGTTACCCTACGCTTTCAAGTGCATGTCCCTATCACTTTCGATATCTTTTGGGGAAACCAGGTTTGCTGTGCAAGAGCTCCCCATCAACTATTACTGCACAACCTAATAAACTGGAGTGTGAGTGAATCCTACCCCTCAAATAACAACAGTATGAAGTTGCTCTGGGGTGGGTGGATGGTAACATTTCTGGCACAATGTTACAAAGCCTTACCCTAGGTTCCTGTGCAATATCTGTCTGAGTGTTTTGTGAAGTAGCTTCTTAGCTGTTGTTCTTGCCCCAGTGCAAAAACCTTCTGAAAGCTCTCTTGGTAAAATCTCCTGAAACTGGTCTAAGCATTTGAAAACTGAAAATGATGCATAGTATGAAATTTATACAAGGACCAGAACCTCCAGACTCCTTCTCAAGTAACATTCTCAAGTCAACCATAGTCACAATTCTGCCTAATTTGAAATTATGCTGTTTTGACTCAATACATTAGTGTATCTTGTTTACACAAAAACAATCTTCTTCTTCTTCTTCTTCTTCTCTCCTCCTCCTCCTCCTCCTCCTCCTCCTTCTTCTGGACTGTCATATTCAATCCATGGGGAACTGTGTTTGTTTTACATGCCTAAATGTTTGTTAGGTTTTGTTCTCTGTTTTTGGTTTCTGATACTCTGTTAAATTTGTTTTTCTTGCCTTATATCCATTAAAGATGAAATAAAAGTATTTATTAACAAAACACTTGCTGTTCTTTTATTTTGCCCAAACTATGGGGACCGGCAGGTGCCCTTAAGAAAAACCAACAACTTCTTTTGACCAAGATCTAGTGGATCTACTCTCACAGGGTGGAACATCTTTAAGTACTTCCCAGAATGTTTTTTTTTTTCTGTTTTATGGAGTGAACTGAACAGGTGGATATTTCTTCCTCACTCACTTAATCCACTTGGCCTTATTGTTGGCAGTGCCAACTATGATGGACCCCCCCTTTTTTGCAAGAGAACAATGGCTTTATGTGAACCTCTGCAGTGCCTGGACTATACAAATGATACTATTGATGTGCATTCTCAGTCTGAAGCTACTGAACATATTTCTCGGAACATAAGGCATTCAGGTTGCTAAGAACTGTGGCAGATGAGAATAGGCAAGCTGGATGTAAGGGGCTAGTGCTGTCCCATTACCAATTCCCCAAGCTATCCGATCCCTCCAAAGAACACAGATCCACTTAATAAACAATTACAGACTAATGTAAATGACTCTCCACTGCCAAGCGAAAGAGACGTGATATCTGATAGGGTCAAGCTGAACTGTTTGAGATGGGATGAACTTGAGGTAACCTGACGCCAACCATCATGTTGTCCTGGCAATTTAGAGAAACAGACATACGCCCCCCAAGACATCAACCCCCACTGCCCCCAAGGAGAATAAAAATGAGACCTAATACATCACTTCTCTGATGGGCCTATTTTCAATTGATCTGAGGCATCAGCATCCTGAGATATCTCCTGAGATTTATATGTACCCACCTGGCAGCTGCAACATCACAATATCAGCACTTCAGAGTGCTGCTGGCTTAAGGGGCCAGATCCTTGCCTGTTTAACAAAACCTAAATCAATTGGGAACTAAATGGATTCGTATTGGGTTGTATCCAATGGTGTCGCTGTTTGAGCAGAAGGGATTTTCACTCATGCAATGGAATTTCCCTTTTATTTATTAGTTAACCATCTATTGAATTTATATCCCACCTTTTCCTCCAAGGAGCTCAAGGTGGTGGGCATTATTCTCCATCTCCTCATTTAATCCCCACAGCAACCCTTTGAGGTAGGTTAGACTGAGAGGCAGTGACTGGCACAAGGCCACCCAGTGAGCCTCATGGCTGAGTGGGGATTTGAACCCTAATCTCCCAGCTCCTAGTCTGACACTCTAACCAGTGCACAACACTGCCTCTCTCCTTCATGTTTACTGTGTTTACCTCATATTCGCTTCTGTTCCAGAGGGGTGGAGAATCCTTTAGATAAGGGCTAATAATAATATTTTTGGGGGGGTATTTAATTCACATCATACCAAACTGTCACAAACATAATGGCAAAATTATATTCATTCTGTATATTGCATTTATATCAAATATTGGCAAATCTTAATTAAGGTGGAATCTTTGTGTAATGGCCCGAGTTTGTCCATTAAAAATGTAAAAGGAATTCGGAAAAGAAAAGAAGTAAAGAAAGAGGCAAAGCCCACTTGCATAGAATCATAGAGCTGGAAGGGACCACGAGGATCATCTAGTCCAACCCCCTGCAATGCAGGAATCCTTCACCAAATGTGGGGCTTGAACCAATGGCCCTGAGACTAAGAGTCTCATGCTCCACCAATTGAGCTATCCCTAAGGGGTAGCCTCTGACAGTGGAGCTACAACATAGCCATTGTGGCTAGTAGCCATTGATAGCTTTATCCTCTGTGAATTGAGCTTAATCTTATCACAGAGCCATACAGTTTGATGGTCCTCACTGTGTCCTGTGGGAGGGAGTTCCATAGTTTAACTCATGTGCTGGGCTATGCAATGCAGGCTTTATATTATGTATGCCTTCTATTATTTATGGTGGCTTTACTATATACAGTGGTACCTCGGATTACAGACGCGTCAGGTTACAGACGCTTCAGGTTACAGACTCCGCTAACCCAGAAATAGTACCTCGGGTTAAGAACTTTGCTTCAGGATGAGAACAGAAATCGTGCTCCGGCGGCGCGGCAGCAGCAGGAGGCCCCATTAGCTAAAGTGGTCTTCAGGTTAAGGACAGTTTCAGTTTAAGAACAGACCTCCGGAACAAATTAAGTTCTTAATCTGAGGTACCACTGTACCTTTTAATGACCTCTATGAACTCTTTTATTTTAATGCATTAATGCCTGGTAAGTCACTTGGAGACCTTTGGGCAACAAGAATAAATAAATAAATAAATCTCTCACCCACTAGTTGTGTGCAAACAGGTTTTGTGCAGAAGTGGTAGCCTGTGTGGCAGGGATGGGAAACCTGTGGCTTCTCAGGTGTTGCTAGACTACAACTCCCATGATCCCCGTCTATTTCCCATGCTGGCTGGGGCTGATGGGAGCTGAAGCCCAACAACATCCGGAGAACCTCAGGTCCTCCACCCCATTGTATGGCAATTTCCATCTGCATTACAACTCCAGACAGTTGGTGAGGATCATGTCCTTGTGGATACAAAGAGGAGATCACAGACTGGGCAGTGCTGGTGGGGATTGCATTGGCTGGATTTGGGAATCCTATCTTGCAGCTCTGATTGCTGGATGAGGGCATATTCCTGAATTTGAACATGGGTTTCTGGTAAGAGGTGACATTTTGAGCCCCAATATCGTATGCAGTTCTGTAGAAAAGAGCTTTGTACTGTCTCCATAAGGACTTGAAGGAAGAATGCATTATTTGAAAACCAGGCTCATATGGCCATCTTTCAAGGAGTTGGGTGTTTATTTCATCAGGTAGTGCTATTACAGGTACGATGGGCTAATGTTTCTCATATGTGGATCTAAACCTGCCAGGTAATAAGGTAACCTAATGAAATGAGTTTTATTCAGACCTTGTCTCACTCACAATGCTTCAGCAGAAGACAATAAATCAAAAGATTCTTTTAGCAAATGCATCACACAAAGCCCTGGCATATTGCTTATGAAGTTTAATTTTGTAATAATTCATGGGGTTTAATATAGCTGCAGCCATTTCAATGGGATGAATCCTACAGGCTCATTGCAAAAGCTCTACTATTGTCCCCATATACGGCTTTTCTTGCTAGACCGCTGCAAAGGTTCGGTGCCATTTGCATGCTTAACCTTGATGGAATTGCCAGACCCTGCTTGTTAATTTATTTTTAATTTATTGTGCTTTTATTACTGAGCACGATTGCTTATGTCCTGAAAATGATGCCTAGTTGGGAAGTCAGTGTGAACTAGTCACTGACATCAATTGGGCAGAAAATCTAAACTTAGCATCTGTTTACTCTTGTAGAGACTCTCTCTCTCTCCCTCTCTATCTCTCACACATATATAATCTCTATTTTTCAAGATAAAATAAGTGCATCTAGAAATTAAGATGCCTAAAAATAGATTTAGATTTAGATTTTGACAATGGTGTAGGTTCAACTAATGAAAACTATAATACTAAAACCATATAAAAATACAATAAGAATAAAAGCAGTACGAAAGCCAAAATTACCTGAGGAATCCTGGGACCTGTAGTTTGTTAAGGGTGCTTGGAATTGGAACTCTGTGAGGGATAAACCACAGTTCCCAGGATTCTTTGGGGGAATTCAAGGGCTTTCTAAATCTACAATGTTTTTGCAGCCAAAATCCCAAATTCTCTAGATTGGATCTAGCAGAGTTGGCACTTGAGGGTTAAGCGATTTTCTGGAACAATGTGGGAGGAACCACTGGGCTGCAGGGGTATGTTTGCAAAAGCTCCTTCCACCCCCCCCCTTGCCAGTGGGATGCCTCTGCTGGCATAAAAAGCCTCCCGTGGATATATTGCTCTATGCGTTGCACTTCAGGCATAGTGGTGTATAAAGGTAGGAAGTAAAAGATGCTTCTTTCAATCCAGTTCTCCAGTTTTGTCAGGAGATTTAAAAATGGTTGTACAATGCTATAAATCTTGTCAAAACCTAAATTCTCTAAATATCTCCAAGTGGGCTTTGCAAAACATTATTAATGTACAAAAATGTCATGTAGTAATGAAATTCTAAGTAATTACAACTGAAATCAATATAGTGCATTTGCAATGTTGTTTACTTGCCACCCCCTATCAATTTTAACCACATCAGTGATTTCTGGCGCTTCTACATACATTTCAATTTTCACCTTCCTTATCTATAATTATTGTTCAATTTTTATAGGGGAGATTGTTTCTTTGTAGTTCATTTTTATGTATATATGTTTTTGTGAAGCCAGTTTTCAGAAACAATTTATAATCAAAGCAATGAAAACTATAATACCAAAACTATTTAAAAGACATAATCAGCATAACAACCAACATTACCTGAGGGTTCATTCAAACAAGTGACTTCAGGGTTAAACTATTTTTTTATGGCTCACAAGAGACTTCATAAGTCCAGCTATGCTGCTATAAAAATATTGCTTTTTATGCATCATTTGTAATCGTTTCTCACTTTGTCCTGGGTTTCTCAAATTCATTGTTTATTATTGATATTGATTTGACCTGAGCCATCCACAGAGTCAATTCACACTTCGCTTTTTAAAACTCAAGTACAAAATATACTCCAGGCTGAATGGAAATGTAATATGTACTGCTATCAATGAATAATAGCATGCATGACATGCACATTTAAAGATTTATATTTTGTGGCAATAATCACAGAAATCGGACTTGATTGCTGCTTCTGTGCCTTCTGTGTTTAATGGGGAGGAGCTAACCATTTTAAAGAACATGCAGGCGCTTTAAAAATATAAATATAAAGATCAAACCAAAAGTAAAATGGCTCTGCATCCCACAGTTAAGCGGGGATTTTAATCAAGGCTGACTAGAACCATATTCAACACTGTCCATGGCAAAATATTAAATCTGGTTCTAAACTGGACACAGGCTTACTGCCCAACATGGTTGTGGTGGCTCTTCTTAAAATATTAACATGTTGGTTCAGTTGCAAGCTGGGTGTTCAGTGTGGCAACCACACTTCTACTTCACCACATGCAGAAATCCACCTACATTGTTGACTTAAGGCCCTATTCATGTCTTCCACATACGTAGCGTGTGAAGCATGGATACACTCTTTGTCCCATGCCCCCAAACCTTGGGACCAGATTGTGCCTTCAGAAGGCTTCTTCCATCATCGTTGTCTGGATTGTGCCTTCAAGCCCAATGTGCTAGCTTCTTCTGGTGAGGAGGGGCACCATGTGTTCAGGACACCTAGTGGTGCAAGTGTCCCAACTGTGCAGATCATAAGAGCCTCATACAGAGTCTGCCTGTTGGTCCGTCTAGCTCAGTACGTTAACATTAACTGGCAGTAGCTCTCTGGTGTTTCAGGCGAGCAGGAGCTCATGCTTTGGCTTTTCTTGATTGCGCCACTCAAGATGAAGTTGTGGAAAAAGGAAGACACAATATTGCGAATGGGACTCAGTGGAACTATGCTCAGCGATTTACACATTATGTTCTACATGCATGTCATGTATGAATGGGGCTAAACGTAGGCCACATTCACTCCACACATCTAAAGTACGATACTGTAATAGCACTGTAAACCTGTCATGGCTTCCCCCAAAGACTTCTGCAAGCATTTGTTAAGGGTGCTGAGAATTGTTAGGTGACCCCTATTTCCCCTCACAGAGCTACATTTCCCAGAGTGGGTTAACAGTTAATCCCTCTGACAAAAATAGAGGTTTCCTAGTAAACATTCTCAGCACCCTTAACAAACTACAGCTCCCAGAATTCTTTGGGGGTGGCCATGTCTGTTTAAAATGGTATCATTGTGCTTTTGCATATTTGAGGAGGAAGTCCAGTAGTGTGCCTCCTGTTTGCGGATGAAAATCACCTGGAACAGAGAGGGTGATGCTGGTTTCCTTTTACTTCAGAGTATGTTGCTCTCTTTCACTTCTGGACTCATGATAGAGTTGTCTCCTATTAAACCGTGAGCAAGAATTCTAGGAAAATAAACAATGGAATGTGGGTGGGAAAGACAAAGGGAGAAATGGCAAAGGTTTCCAAAATGTGCTATGGACTGGACATTTCTCTGGGGTTATTATTTACTTGCGTCAACGCTTTCTATTTAGGAGCTATTTCCTCCAAAGCAATGAATATTTGAAAGCACGATATTTATTAACTGTTAATTTTACCCCTAGGCCTTTTGAGCTGCAAGTTCAAAACACAACTCTGGAAATGCACACAGGCGCCATCTGTTCATCTCCCTCTACATACTTTGAAAATGTCACCTAGTGCTTTTTTTTTGATTAATAGTATGATTTTGGTTTAATTGTGTGGTTCTTTTTCTTTTTTTCTTTTAAAAAAAAGCTTTCTTAAGACACCCCCACTTTGGAAAGTTACCAAACCATTGCACATCTATGCACATTCATATTGGAATAAATGTCCTTTTGAATGAAAGCCTTTATATTTGTAGGGAAACCTAATACTTGCCTCAACTTGCCTGCCACCCTCGGATAATGTCGTGCTCCCTGGGGAAAATGTAATTTAAACATGTATTTATAAGTATATAAATATATAAAGTATATAAAATATCTATATTACAATTAATCAGACTATACACTTTTCTTGCTGTAGTGGTGCCTGAAAAAGTAATGATTTTAATTAACGTTGGGTTCCGTTTCCTGACAACAGGAAACAGTTGTCTACTCAGGATACAATACATGCTGCACAGGTTATTTCACATCAAAAGTTCATGGTGATGGACCCCAAATCAGGCCACTCCAGTTTTGTGGTGTATCTAAGTTGCCTTTTAATAAATTGTGCAATTGTGTGATTATCCCAGATTTGTATAGAGCAACTAATCTGCCTCATATTTATTGCAGGGCAATTGTTTTCACATACAGTGGTACCTCTGGATACAAACGGGATCCGTTCCAGAGCCCAGTTCGCATCCTGAAGTAAACGTAAGATGCGACTGTGTGTCTGCATGAGCGCGGGTCGTATTTTGATGCTTCCGCGCATGCGTGTGATGTCATTTTGACAGTCTGTGCATGCACGAGCGGCGAAACCCGGAAGTAACACGCAGAGCACAACCCGAAAATATTCATCCCGAAGCTACTTCAACCCGAGGTATGACTGGATACATTTTTTTTATCAATAGTATATATTTTTAAATCCCCTTTAGTTCTGTTGCTGTGTCTGACTTCTGCCAAGTTGGGGTTAGGCAAGAAAGAGACATGTCAGGCCAAGGGGCTGGGTTGCTGCCGTGTGTGTGTGTGTGTGTGTGTGTGTGTGTGTGTGTGTTTGCGGGGGTGCTTATCATGTTAGTGGGTGGTGGTGGAGGGCAGTAGAAAAGGCACTTCAGTGAGCAGAGGGTCACCTGAATCACACATTTACATTTCCCACAATGCTACAGAGTGCCTCTGACACGGCCCCATCTGCATTATACATTTATGGTCTAAGCCACTGAGTGTCTTGGGCTTACTGATAAGAAGGTTGGCAGTTTGAATCCATGCAACAGGGTGAGCTCCCATTGCTCTGTCCCAGCTTCTGCCAACCTGGCAGTTCAAAAACATACCAGTTCAAGTAGAAAAATAGGTACTGCTGTGGTGGGAAGGTAAATGGCGTTTCTGTGTGCTCTGGTACTTGTCATGGTCCTCAGTGTGCCAGAAGCAGTTTAGTCATGCTAGCCATATGACCCAGAAAGCTGTCTGTGGACAAACGCTGGCTCCGTCAGCCTGAAACGAGATGAGCGATGCACTTAATCACCCAGGGGTCTTTTACCTTTACCTATACATTTAAATCAGGATCATATCACCTTGAACAGCCATGTTGTTGTTGTTGTTGTTGTTTAGTCATTTAGTCGTGTCCGACTCTTCGTGACCCCATGGACCAGAGCACGCCAGGCACTCCTGTCTTCCACTGCCTCCCGCAGTTTAGTCAGGCTCATGTTTGTAGCTTCAAGAACACTGTCCAACCATCTCGTCCTCTCGTCCTCTGTCGTCCCCTTCTCCTTGTGCCCTCCATCTTTCCCAACATCAGGGTCTTTTCCAGGGAGTCTTCTCTTCTCATGAGGTGGCTAAAGTATTGGAGCCTCAGCTTCACGATCTGTCCTTCCAGTGAGCACTCAGGGCTGATTTCCTTAAGAATGGATACGTTTGATCTTCTTGCAGTCCATGGGACTCTCAAGAGTCTCCTCCAGCACCAGAATTCAAAAGCATCAATTCTTCGGCAATCAGCCTTCTTGATGGCCCAGCTCTCACTTCCATACATCACTACTGGGAAAACCATGGCTTTAACTATACGGACCTTTGGCTTCCTTCAAAGAATCTTGGGAAATGTACTGTTAATGGTGCTGAGAATCATTAGGAGACTCCTGTTCTTCTCCAAAGCTACAATTCCCCAGACTGGTTTAACAATCAATCCTTTTTCCCAGGGAACTCTGCAAACAATAACTCTGAGGAAAATAGCGGTCTCCTAACATCGTTGCTGTCCCCAAATGAACTTTATTCATGTTCAGTTCACCCAACAATTATGGGAACTACTTTCAAGGTACAGTTGAGAGATTTTAGAACAATTCAGCGAACTTTGTTAAACCAAACAAGATATCCTTATAAAAATAATTACTGTTCCCTTTGACATTCCTCAGGTACACTGTTCAAGCCAGCACCCCAAATTCACTTCAAATGTTGCCTTAAGTCAGGCATAGGAATCAGAATATTGCTAGACTACAGCGCCCATCATCCCATGATGCTTGGGGCTAATGTGAGTTCAAAAACATCTGGAGGGCCACAGCCCCCACCCCGAGCTGTAAGTGTAATTAGATGGCAACTGCTGAAGTGAATTGAGAGGATATTTGGGAAGGGGAGGAGAAAAGGGATTTGGTGTATATAACAGAGTGCATGTGAGGCCCCACACTGTATCAAATATATTTCTTCACATCACCTTGATTACTGGGGTGTGCATATTTTAAATGTATATGGAAAACTATTCTCTTCTGCTAACTTTTATTTTTTCCCCTTTGCATCGCCAACTTTCACGAGGCTGTTTTGCTTTCCTTTTGTGAGAATGCAATTCAGGCAACTGGGTGTGTTTTTTTTAAAAAAACCCCATTTGCAGTTCATGTACCAAACAGCAGCCTATTCTTTCCTCCTGCTTGTTCCTCCAATTAACTAGCTGTCCTCTATAAATTTTAGTGCCGTGTGAGTAATGAAGTCCAGGTAATGAAGGCCAAGAACACATGTTGTTCTCATTAAGGGATGGCATCAGCATAATTTGCACATCCCGCAACTATGATGCAAGCTGCTATTACTAGGGAAGAATAAATATCTTGGGTGGCAGACATTAATTATGGCTAAAGCCGAACTTCTGTCACAGATATCATAGGCACATTAGACTCCATGAAATTTGATTTCTAAGATATTAAGGAACACCCAGGATTTAAAATGTGGTGGTTTTCCCTGAAGGCTGCAAAGACTTTACAACAAGCAGTGGCTGATTTATAATCTTAAACCTAGGAATATTTTATGTTTTGAATTCTTCTTCTTCTTCTTCTTCTTCTTCTTCTTCTTCTTCTTCTTCTTCCTCTTCCTCTTCCTCTTCCTCTTCCTCTTCCTCTTCCTCTTCCTCTTCTTCTTCTTCCTCTTAGCGGCACTTATATTCCTTTTCTCCAAGGAACCTAAGGAGGCATACATTGTTCTGCCTTCCACACACAAGAACCACGTGAAGTAAGATTGGTTGAAAGGCGATAACTGGCCCAAGGTCACCCAGTGAACATGACGGCTCAGTAGAAATTTGAACTCTGGTCTCCCAGCTTCTAGACCAATCACTATACCACACTGGCTCTTTTTTTCCTCCCAGTTATTTTTTCTCTAAGAAATCAAAAGCAGCATTTATGCCTTATAACAACCCTGTGGGTTAAGTCAGGCTGGATAGAGGTCTGAGGCTCAACAAGATTCATAAATGAGCACTGATCTGAACCTGCGATTCTTACATCCAGGGCCACCACTGTGGCTCCTGAAATATCTTCATGTACCAGAAAAGTCTGGTTAGTTTAAACCAGAAGGTTGGAGCTACAGTGTAGTCTTGCATGCCTCTGAATAGCTTCCATGTTTCATCAGAGCAAGTTAGGTACATCACACAGGAAGAGCCCTGCTGGATCTGGCAAAGGACCATTTAGTCTAGCATCCTTTTCTCACAGTGGCCAGCCAGATGTCTATGGGAAGCCTGCTTGTAGTTCCCAGCCTCAGCTATTTCAAGTAATGCCATCACCAGGGCAGGATTTGGGGGCAGGAGAGTCTCCAGAGCAGGAGAATCTCCAAATGCATGGCTGGTTCACCCAAAATTTAAGAAAGAGAAGTAATGCACATCATCATTTAAAAGGGGTGAAGTCTGTAAAACCAGGTTTCCCCCCAAGCTGGAACTCACTGGAACTCAGTTCCAGTGAACACCATTGCCATTATAAGAGAACAAGGGAGGTGTTCATGGTGAGTTCCGGCACCTCTTTTTCTAGAAAAATAGCACTGTATAACACCATTAAGCCTTGAGTTTTAAATTACCTAACTGCTCCACCACACATTCTGAGTAGATTTAAGTAATCAACTTGTGCCTTGCGCAGTGCTGCTGCATACGCCACCCCAACATTCCTGCAATGAAATTAGGAACGTCCCAGTCCATAATGATAATTTTACTATTTATACCCCATACATCTTACTGGGTTGCCCCAGCCACTCTGGGCAGTTTCCAACATATATAAAAACACAATTAAACACCTTCCCTATACAGGATTGCCTTCAGACTGCTCGACGGTCAGATAACTCCATACCCCCCAACATTTCCCCTATGAAAACAGAGACATCCTAAGGAAAAGTGGGACATTCCGGGATCAAATCATAAACCGGGACGGCTTCTCTAAATCAGGGATGTCCCTGGAAAATAGGGACACTGGGAGGGTCTGCTGCTGTGCCACACACAGGTGAGCTGGGAGGATGGCGGAAGCCCTCGTGGCAATTTCAGCATCAGCTCTTGTCAGGTTTAGCACTTCTCCCACATAAGACATGGCACGCTGGCAGTTCGACTAGTTGACATTTATTTATCAATAAAGGACTTTCAGCAATTTCAGCTTCCCACAGCTCAAACCTCACTGTCAGAATCAGTTGACTCGACTGGCTTCTGGCCCCTTCCAAGGCCAGATATACTTCAAGCCTGTCCCTGCTTCCTGCTGGTCTTCCTTTGTTCTAATCGCTTGCTCCATCTCCTACTTCTTGGAGACTCAGGTGCAGCCAATTCCTCCTCCTTTGGAGTTGAATCCAGCCCCCTACTTCCACCTACATCTACGTGCTGCTGCAAAAACTTATAGGCAGCAATCCGGAGTGAGACGGGCTTCTCTCACTTTTGTGGTATGAATGAACCAAGTTCCTGTTTTCCTCTGCCTCTTCCTTCCCTTCTGCAGAGTCCTCTCTACCGGCCATGTCTCTGACAGCTCTGGAGTTTGGTTCCACATCGGACCCAAAGGGCACATGCAGACTGCAAATGGTTTCAGACTGATGGGCCAGCCAATCTTTTCAGCTTGATGCAGTGCTGTTTATGTATCTTCAATTCCATCCTATTTCGAGGACTCCTTCAACTGCTTTCACTTTGCAATGTATGATTGGTCCAGACACACAGATAAATCACCAACTCTAAACAAAACACATAATCTATCAAACATTAGGCGTGGGACTTAACCAGATCTAGGCTTGCCAGATGTCAGGTTTTGAGATGGAGGAGTCAAGTCTGTCCCAGCCTGCTTTCCACAACACTCTACACACAAATGATTATTATTTGCCTTACAATGTTCCTGTATTTTGAAAAGCACTTCAGAGTCTAATAAATGAGATTCTAATAGCAACACCCATAAATGCAATAAATAAATAAAGCCATTGTCTAGAGACACTGAACACACTTTAATTGTATCAGATCAAACTATTTTTAAAAATTTGACACTATAAGTTTAAGATGGAAAATCAGCAAGGCTTTATATTATTAGCCCAAAGGGACTCGTATTGTTGTATTCCTATTTTAAAACATATGAAAAGATTATTAGCATTGCACTTGATACAGCTGTTTAGTGCTCTCTCTCACTTGGCTATGGACGATAATATAAACTGGATATTAAATATTTTGTTTGTTGCCCTCATTCTCTTTTTTTTAAAAAGAAAAGAAATGTCAATTCAGATATCTTAGGAAATTGGTGATATCTTCCAGAGGTCTGCTTTACTAATGAAAGTCTGAAAATAGCTGGTGTTTCCAAGAACATGTGTTTTACATTGAACAACAAAGATACAATTTTTTTTTGCACTCATAAATAATGCTCTTTTAAAAAATGAATAGAAATAAAGGTTGTCTAAACGAGTCCCTTGAATATAAAACAATTGATAGTAAGTATATACTTTGGTAGCACTTTCAATAGATTGATAAGAAGTGGCAAAAAAGAGGATTGCTGTCAGCGTTTAAGAAAAGCTTTTTTAAAAAGAGTGAGGAAAAAAAATGTGTTTTGAGGATTACTCTCTGTTAATGATGAGGCAAATGCTATTTTATGGGCCTAATCTACTGAACATTAATAATCATACAGCTGAGGTAAATCCTTCTAGTAGAATTACTGGTGCAAGTGGTGCTCAAAATAATGTAACAAAGGAATTTTATAAAACATTTGGTTCAGCATTTAGTTGGGGTTTAAACCTTGGTTTTACACATTTCTTTGAAGAATGTAGTTGTTCTACATATACATATAAGTCATTCCACTACATATAAGTCATTCCACACCTGCATTGTCCACAGATAATGTGTGTTTGTTGTACATTATGGTCTGAATATGCTTTCTCTACATACCACTTAGGAAAATTATCTTGCCTGAAATAGTTCCAAAAGTGTTGGGTTGCTTGGTTCTCGATTTGCCCTCTTGTGCCTTAGTTATCCCCAGCCTACTCAGTAAAGCTACAAACACACTATACATTTAAAGCACTCTTCCAAAGAGTCTTGGTTTGTTAAAGGTGCTGGGAATTACCGCTCTGTGGGGGCAAACTACACTTCCCATGATTCTTTGGGGAAGCCATGTGCTTGAAATGTATGATGTGTACATAACCTAAGTTAAAATGTATTATTTTGATGCCTCTTGGTTTTATTATTGCCCATTTCAGTGTTAGTCAGGCAATGTTTGCTACATGGAAGAAAAGTGTTTTGAATGACTGCTTGTCATTTCATGTTCAACAAACAAGGGTGCCAACCAAGTTAGGGCTGATTATATCATATGCATTCATCATACCGAAAGTTACTTTTGTATATGTGCCGTGTTACCTCTCATAAAACATACAGATATATGTTCATAGGTACTGGAACACGCCTGACAAAAACAGTCCCTCAGTCGCTGGTTTTTAGTGTAGTATTGCTAAGTTTCAGGAAACAGTCTCAAAATAGAAATAAACATGGTCCTGTCTACTAGAAGGTCCAAAATGATTGCGAAGATGAGAGCCTTGCTCCCCAGGCATCTCTTTTGCCAGAGACCAACAAATGAGAAAAAATGATCTTAACAATTATGTTAAATGAGAAACTGTTAGTGGTCTTGAAGGTGTAGAGGGGTCTTTGTATTGAGAAACAAAAGACATATAGTGTCAGAAGTGGAAAAAAGCAAGCATTTGCTAACAGGCATATAGCACGGGAATGCTAAATGAGGAATCAGAAATGGATAGATATCTATTTTCAGAGGCGACTCAAAAATACACAACATTATTCAGAGAAAATTATGAGCTCAATTGGGCATGCAATTTTATGGCTACCTATTGGAAGTGGTTGTTTATGATATGACACCATTTAATGATGAAGGAAAAACAAATCAGCTCTGTGCTGGAATATAGGAAAGGTCAGATAGAAAATGCATATTTATGAGAAAAACTAAATTCAAAGGGTCAGCTTTTCTATTTTTTAAAAAATACTTTTGCTTTGCATGTCTCATGTTGCTTATTATAACTGAGTTCATGTCCTGTGACAATTATCTGTCTTTATGTTGGTGGGTATGTGTGCCAATGGTTTAGCTTTTGAATAGATTGTAAGGAATGCACGCTACTGTTGGAACAGCTCTTAGGTTTGTTCTTCATATTGAAGATATAACACAATGGCTGTAATTCCGTGCAAAACCTGTTAACCCCCTGGACACAGAGTGTGTTCAAAGAACAGAGATTGCCAGTGTGGCACCTGTTACACTGGCAAAAGCTCTGAGTCCCTGCCACTGCGCAGGTACCGTATTTTTTGCTCTATAAGACTCACTTTTTCCCTCCTAAAAAGTAAGAGGAAATGTGTGTGCGTCTTATGGAGCGCACAGCTATCCCAGAAGCCAGAACAGCAAGAGGGATCGCTGCTTTCGCTGCACAGCAATCCCTATTGTTGTTCTGGATTCTGAGATTCAGAATATTTTTTTTCTTGTTTTCCTTTTCCAAAAACTAGGTGCGTCTCATGGTCTGGTGCGTCTTATAGAGCAAAAAATACGGTAATCTTTTTCTACATTGAGCAGTACAAAGAGCTAAAGAAGGAAGTTGGAAAAGTGACGCTCTTTCAGCTTGATGTGCTTTTTCAAGTCTGAGATTAATTTTTCAGGCTTTTCAGAGATCTGCACTTGGTCCAGTATATCTAAAGGAGCATCTCCACCCCCATCTTTCCACCCAGACACTGAGGTCCAGCACCGAGGGCTTTCTGGCAGTTCCCTCGTTACGATAAGTCAAGTTACAGGGAACCAGGTAGAAGGCCTTCTCGGTCGTGGCACCCGCCCTGTGGAACGCCCTCCCACCAGATGTCAAAGAGAATAACAACTACCAGACTTTTAGAAGACATCTGAAGGCAGCCCTGTTTAGGGAAGCTTTTAATGTTTGATACATTACTGTCTTTTAATATGTTGTTGGAAGCCACCCAGAGGTGGGATATACACCATGTGGTGCGGGGTATAAATAAATTGTTGTTGTTGTTGTTGTTGTTGTTGTTGTTGTTGTTGTTCTTCTTCTTCTTCTTCTTCTTCTTCTTCTTCTTCTTCTTCCTATTATTATTATTATTATTATTATTATTATTATTATTATTGCTAATTTGCTACCGAGCCAAGTTCAAGGTGTTACTATGCCAAGACCTTAACAACTTGGGATCACTTTGTCAGAGAGAACACGAAGGTGGAACAGTTTTCAAACATACAAAAGCATTAATTAAAGGCAATGGGGAACAGCGGACAAGGAAAAGAAGCAATGGGTTCTCACTGCAGCAAAAGCAGACGTGCAGACTGATTTTATGCATGTTTACTCAGAGGTAAGGTCTATTGCTTCTGGTGGGCTTTACGTACAGCTTTAGGCTGTAATCCATAGCTTTCCAAACCTTTCATGTTGGCGATACACATTTTAAACCTGCATCTTTTCATGACACGGTAATTCAATTTATTAGCAAACTGGAGGTTAAACTAACCCCTTTGCAGCTGCAGGAGGAGCGTTCTCATGACACACCTACAGTATATACTGCAGCTGACACTAATGTGTCACAACCAGTGCTCCCCCCCCCCCCCCGGAAAAAGTTAAAAAGTTTACCACCTACTGTAACAACTTCATGGTGAGTTCTGGAAAGCTCTGCTGTAATCCTTTGCACCCTTATCAGCAAGGGAATCTGATTGCATTTCATGCATATGTTGCTGGATGCTGAGATGGACTTCCTAGCTGTAGTTGTAACAAACTGGTGTTGTCATCTGGATTGGCAAAAATTCCGTTTAAGGAATTCACCAATTAGAAACAGCTACGGAAATCTCTGTGAAGAGACAAAATATCTCTTTTGGAAGTAACTTGGACACAAACTGATAAAGACAAGCAGATATCCTCTGAACAAATATATTCTGGCTGATATTTAAAAAATGTCTTTCAACACAATATTAGTGAAATGCGTCTTCATTCTTCCAACCGTCCTTTTCCATAAAGAGCTAAGCATTTCATGATGGGCTTCAAAAGGTACTCACTCTTTTTGCTTTGAGAAACCCGTTCCCTTAGGAAACAGTGCATTTAAGGCAGGAGTAGTGAATGTGGTGCCCTGCAGATGTTGTGGCACTACAACTTTCATCATTCCTGACCATTGGCCATGCTGGGCTGGGCGTGATTGTGTCAAATCCCTCTGTCTTGGTGTCTCATTGTTGGCCTGGGGAAGACTCAGATTCATAAGCTCTCTAATCAATTCACTTGGGGTAAGGGACTCAGCACCTGCTTCTATTCTGCCATGGCCTGAGAACATGGCTTTTCCACCATGCTCATACTGACCATGATTCCCTTTCATCATCTCCAGCTCCATAGCTTTGGAAGGGAGTGCGACTGCAGAATCACCAATGGCTCCTTTAAAATTGCATACAGCCCTCCCAAGGAAGTGGAACTACTGGAAAGGAAGGTCCTGCTAGCTCTCTGAAGCCTTCTGATTCTGGCATCTTTGATATCTCAGCCAGCAGGGCCTACTGGGAGCTGGCCAGAGTTCTGATCTGCCTTGGACCAGACCTGAAGCCAATTGGAAGAGGCTCACGCAATTACAACCACTTCACCTGTGGCCCCCAAGCCCCAACAGAACAGGATAGATGGGAATTGCAGTCCAACAACACCTAGATGTTGATATGTTGGGTAGACTTCATACCCAAGGGACTGTATTATCCAATCTTTATTGAATAGATAGCTCCAACTTTGGCTGCTACATGCTCTGTCTTCTTGCCTTCTTTCCATGTTTGTTGTTTTCTTGGGGTTTATATCATTGGGGGATGCAGATGGCACTGTGGTCTAAACCACTGAACCTCTTGGGCTTGTCGATTGGATGGTCGGCGGTTCGAATCCCCATGACGGAGTGAGCTCCCATTGCTCTGTCCCAGCTCCTGCCACCCTAGCAGTTCAAAAGTACATCAGTGCAGCGGGTAGGTAAACAGTGTTTCCATGCACTCTGGCACTTGCCACGGTGTCCTGTTGCACCAGAAGCGGTTTAGTCATGCTGGCCACATGACCTCAAAAGCTGTCTGTGGACAAATGCCAGCTCCCTCAGCCTGAAAAGCGAGATGAGCACCGCATCCCACAGTCGCCTTTGACTGGACTTAACTGTCCAGGGGTCTTTTACCTTTTACCTTTACCCAGTGCTTTTTTTCTGGGGGGATGCAGGGGTACACATACCCCTAAACATTTTGTGAATCTAAATTTGGCCTCATTGAGGGGCAGTATTTCAGTATGAGTAGAAAAATGAGAGTACCCCTGACAGGGGTTCAGGAGCAGAGACACAGGAGAAGGAGCAAATGGAGAGTGAGGAGGAGGAATCCGAGGGGGGTGTAGGCAGTGACAGTGGTCAGAGAGATTCCACGAGTCTCTCCAGCGAATCGGAAGATTCACAGAGAGGAGCGCCGATGGCCAGGGCAAGGGGGGTGCCAAGGGGGAAACCCCAGAAGGAAGGGGCCAGCGGGGACTCCCTGAGCAGCAGTTGGAAATCAGGACCAGCGTCCCCACCAGAGCGTAGTGGGGGGGAGGAGTCCCAGGCATCGGGACCAGTCTTCTCACCACCAGAGGGAGGAGATGGGTCAGGATGGGCCACGCCTCCATCGGAGAGCGGGGAAACGGTCAAGAGGAAAGTCACCGGCTGGGCGCGCGCGCCAAGTTCAAATGTACAGGCGAGCGGCACAGCAGGTAGCCCGGATAGGGAGCCAGGTCCCAAAGCCCGCTGGAAGGAAGGGCAAGACTCAGGGGGGTCAGCGTCAGAAGAGTCCAGGAGGGAGGAAACCCCAGGGGGCAGAAGGACCCAGAGGAGGAAGGAACAGTGCAGGAGGTGGAGCCGGGCTAGGATCTTAAACTGGTGCGGAAGGGGTAGTGACTCAGAGGGGACTTCGCCGGTCTAGGGCCAAGACGTAGGGCTGCACGCTCTGGGGTTTGAAATGGAAACTAAACTTCAATAAAGACTCTTGTACATTACATCAACCGGGCGTTGGTCCTCTGTGAGCTGGGACCTAGAGGCAGCTCTGACAACCCCTAATTTTTTTTAAAAGAAAAAAGCAGTGCCTTTATCTATATCATTATGCAGATGCACCAGTCATGCATGTTCAAACCTGCTTTCACACATCTATTTTCTTTCAAAACCTTTATAAACCGCTTACTGTTTAAAGGCTTTCAAAGTGGTGCACAACATAAAGACAACAACATTAAATCAAAAATAGTCCACTGGCCAGTAAAACAGCTGGATGAATCTAATAAATAATGGTAACAGTAATCATAAAGGTAAAGGTAAAGCGACCCCTGACCATTAGGTCCAGTCACGGACGACTCTAGGGTTGCAGTGCTCATCTCGCTTTATTGGCCGAGGGAGCCGGCGTACAGCTTCCGGGTCATGTGGCCAGCATGACTAAGCCGCTGCTGGCGAGCCAGAGCTGCACACGGAAATGCCATTTACCTTCCCGCCGGAGCGGTACCTATTTATCTACTTGCACTTTGATGTGCTTTTGAACCGCCAACCTTCTGATCGGCAAGCCCTAGGCTCTGTGGTTTAACCCACAGCGCCACCTGCATCCCTATAGTAATCATATAAACATATAAAAACAAGAATTCTGACAAATGAAGATTGGGTATGATCTTATGGTTCAGGGAAATCCTAGACAATAGAATGTTATCTCAAAATGTCTGAGGCAACCTGTGGTTGCTGCTTCACATATGGCAGAGGAAAGAGCATTCCAAAAATACGGGGCCCCTGGTGATCTAAGTGATCGTACAGGGTCAGGCAGCCTTTCAGGTAACCTGGTTCCGATTTGTTGCACATTACATGGATCTCTGTTGTTTCGCCAGGCTGCTTGTGTTTCCCAGGGTGTGCTGTCCCTCACTTCACCATGAAAATAATCATGATTTAAAAATAATTAGAAAAGCTTAATGCAAAAAGAAAGAAGTCTGCTCTTGACACTGACTTGGCTTTCAAGGAACTCTTGGTAACCTGAGGGCACGACCTGACATGAAGAGCAAAGTATGGCCCAGAAATCGAGTACAAATCAAACAAACACTCTGACAACATCTGCAAAGAGAGGGCAGCTTAAATAATAGATGCAGAGTTTGCTGCTCTCATCAATCTTTATTCATAATCTTTATTTTTAGACAGGCAAGAAACCTAATTAAAGATGCATTTTAAAATTAAAAAGACAAAGAGCCAAAAAGTCACAAATCCATTATCATTACTGCTTAGTGCATATTAAACAGAATGTAAATTATCCATTAGTTTTCTGTGCACTGTGGGGTGTCAAAATTATATATCATGTTAATGGGTCATCATGGTTGGCCCAGGGGCTGTGTAAGTCAGTTTCTCAGAAGCACAATTGCTATCCAGGCTCAGAGTAGCTGGGAATATTTCTAAGGGCACGCGGTGCAATCCATCAACTGGAGAAATATGCTCATGCCACTTTTTAGATAATGTCTTCAACCAACACAATGTCATTGGTTTCAGGGATAATTTTCACAATGCTGAAAGTGGACTGAAAGGTGGATTGTACACATAGGGTCTGGATTTGGCTGCCTTGGTCAAGGAGTTGTGCGATGGTTTTCCACCCACCAGGGTGGGAAACTCTTTTAAAAAGTAGACAGTGCAACAGATGCAACTCTTATGTATTGCCTCTCCCAATATGAACCAACCCGGACCCTGCGATAATCATCTGAGGCCCTTCTTCATGTGCCTCCTCCATGAGAAGTCTGGAGGGTGGCAAAATGAGAACTGGCCTTTTCTGCAGTGGCTCCCCCTCGTGGAATCCTCTAACCAGAAAGGCTCGCCTGAAATCTTCATTACATATATTTAGGCCCCAGGCAAAAGCATTCCTCTTTTCCCAGGCCCTTGGCTAATTAAACAATTTCTGGCCTTTTTAAACTGGGTGGGTGTGTTATTTTTGTTTGTTACTAGGTTATGTATTTTTGTGTTTTTATATTGTAAATCATCCTGTGATCCTCAGATCCTCACAGTGGTATATACATTTAGTAAATAATAACAATACCTTCATATGGTAGATGATATTCCAGCCATGCAAGAGCCAGGGATTTGTATGCAGACACCCCCCTACACCTACCAGGCAAGAGACATCCTCACAGTTCAAGGAATCATTCTAGCCAGGCAAATATACCCAAGGAGTGCACAATGTAGGACTGGTGAAGTGTGACCAAGGGAGAGAGTCTGTGGTCTGGGGAGTGGTCTACAGAGAGTAATAGGATTTGGATAGAAAGGCCCATGTGCCTGAGATTCATCACCTCATATGAGCTCATGAGCTACTAAATCTAGTCTACCTCATTTCCTCCTTTTAAGAAATCTGCATGAAAAATCTACATGTTTGCATTTACATTTTTTTTCCTGCTTTCTCTCAAAATGCTCATTTCTTTTTCACAGTACATCCAAATGAGATGTATTTCGATAGGTTTCTGGAGCCAATAGCTACAGTACACCAGAAAAATCTGTGAGGTGCAGAAGTGAATAAATAAGTTTTGATAAGCAATTAGTCCTGGAAATGTAGATCTGGTCAGCTCAAACTGGAGTTCATAAAGCTCTGGTTTTTCCAAGTAGGTCAATTTCAATATGGACCAGTCTATTACTTCTATATTCTCTGTTGTCCAGGTAGCCCTTCAGATGAGACAAGACTCTCCACCAAAGTCTCCGGGTAAAAGAAAAGGAAAGGCAAAATGGATCAAGAGGTTGGCACAAGTCCCCTATGAGGAGAGTCTACACCACCTGGAGCTTTGTAGTTTAGAAAAATAATTAGTGAGCGTCACATGACAGAGTATGGATGCTGTGGAGGAAGAGATGTTTTTGTACCACTATCACAACAGCAGAACTCGCAGTCATCCAGTGAAGCTGAATGATGGGAGAACTACTTCCAGTCTTGGTACCAAAGAACACAACTGGGGAAGAGCACAGTGTTGCTCGTTTCCTGCTTGTGGACTTCAATACTGTAGATAATTGGTTGGCCTTCATGAGAACAGAATGCTAGGCTAGATGAATCTATGGCTAGATCCCACGGGGCTGCTCCTAAGTAGCTATCAGAGATGTCATAGTATTTGTTTTCTTAATGAAACTGTGGGTAAATATTTTAGCATGCACTTGACTGAAACTTGGTGGAAGCATGGGATCAGCTTGCATGCGTAAAACCATGTGATTTTATTTGTAGAAGTTCTTGCTGAGGATGAAGACACAAACAGTCGTGAAACAATAGGGCAACAGCTTTTTAAAATAAAAATAACTTGATTAAAACTTATGGACTGTTGGAAATACGGATTTTGAACTCAAAACAGCAGCAGCAGCAACAACACACAATTAAAATGGTGTGTGGCTCTACACATGGGTTTAGAGTAGCATGTAGCCTGTTGGTTTTTTGAACTGGGAGACCCATTTAAGTTCCTCCAGGAAGCTTAGTTGTGTCTTATCTTACTTGACAGGATGATTATAAGGCAGAGAAAGGTGACAATGAAGAAGCATTTGCATAAGGGCAGCACACTTTGGGATTTGTTGGTTTAGGTAATTAGTGAGCACTTTAAAAAAGAGAGAAACCTATCCTGTGTATAATCTGGAAATGATTCATTTTACTATTAGAAAGGATGGAACATCAGAGCGGACAATACACACATTCATTCTGTTAAGACAAAAGACCGCGGCATGATTTCAGTTCCTATCCTTTTCTCCTTCCATACTTTTTTGCCTCCCCGTGGGCTACTTACGCTATTGTCATGAATACATTAGGCATTATGCATAATATCAGATGATTTGAAGAACTCTCAGGCAGATGTAGATTAATTGGTTTCTAATGGGAAAATGCATGTGTGGTGCACTCAGAAACTATTTTTATTGCAAGGCATTCTTTCCCTCCCATGTGTTGGATCACAACCATGTATGCATCTGGAGATTAAGCTTTAATGAAACTTTTGTCCTCGTTGGTATAAGAAGAGGGGTGGGAAATAATACAGCTTCCTTTTTGCTTTAATACAGGACAGCATTTCTGAAACACTTACTCTGGTCTGTGATGGATATGCTGCTGTAATGATATTTGGATTAAGGATGAATGGATTTCCCCCATTCCATTCTTTATTGTTCCATGGGTTCACTCGGCCCTGCATCCACTCCTCCTAAATTCTGGTTTAACAAGGAGGATTTCTGAAATTAATTTTAAAAGAAACAGGAGGGGAATACCTTTATTAGAAGCAATGCAAATGTCACAAATTGGTAAGCAAGTTATCAAGCATCCAAGAACTCTTCTTTGGGGTAGGGTGATTGGAAAGCTTGTTCACTATTTTTTGTTTTTTTCATTGGCCTTAAGAAAATGTATTCCCCCAGTATCCATTTTTTTATATACTTATGGCCCCAAACACCAACATGGCTACCTAGAATTTTTGTAAAATTATTTCTACACATTTTTTGCGCAATACCTTAGGAGTGGGTAGCTTGTGGTTCTACAGATGCAGACCCTCCATGTGTCCCTATTTTCCAGGGACACTCCTGGATTTACAGAAGCCATCCCAGCTTCTGATTTGACCCCAGAATGCCCCACTTTCCCTTAAAGGTAAAGGTACCCCTGCCCGTACGGGCCAGTCGTGTCTGACTCTAGGGTTGTGTGCCCATCTCACTTAAGAGGCCGGGGGCCAGTGCTGTCCGGAGACACTTCCGGGTCATGTGGCCAGCGTGATGAAGCTGCTCTGGCGAGCCAGCACCAGCGCAGCACACGGAAACGCCGTTTACCTTCCCGCTATAAAGTGGTACCTATTTATCTACTTGCACTTTGACGTGCTTTCAAACTGCTAGGTGGGCAGGAGCTGGGACCGAAAGACGGGAGCTCACCGTGCCGCGGAGATTCGAACCGCCGACCATACGATCGGCAAGTCCTAGGCACTGAGGTTTTACCCACAGCGCCACCCGTGTCCCTATCACTTTTCCTTAGGACACCCCTATTTTTATCAGATAAATATTAGAGAATATGGAATTATATGACCCCTGACCCAAGGAGATAACTATACAACGTTTAGAAGACATCTGAAGGCAGACCTGTTTAGGAAAGTTTTTTAATTTTTAAAATGTTTTTATATATGTTGGAAGCCACCCAAAGTGGCTGGGTCAACCAACTCAGATGGGTGGGGTACAAATAATAAAATTATTATTATTATTATTATTAAGGAGAAAAAGTTGGAGAAAAGTTGGAGGGTAGCTCAGCACTACTGTCTACACTGACTGACAGTGTCTCTTCAGGGTTTTAGGCAGGGTTCTCTCCCAGCTACACCTGGAGAAGACAAGGGGTTGAACCAGAGACCTTCTGTATCCAAAGCGGATGCTCTTTCACTGAGCTACAGCCCTTTCCCTTTGTAAGACTCTCATCAGTGCCAACCATCATGACCAATGGCCATTGATGATGGAAGCTGTAGCCCAGCAGCATCTAGAGATCCAGAGGTTCCCCACCACTGATATATTTTATTTATTTATAATTTCATTCATAAACAGTTTAAGGTCACTTTTTCAGGCAGTGCCCACAGAGGCTTCTTACAACCATAAAACCATCAAGAAAGGGGAAAAATAGTAACAAAAAAGATTTAAAAAGAAATCAACTCATCCAAATTTCTCACAAGAATAAGAAAGCTAGAGAAAAACAATTAACTCAATCTCTACTGAGTGGTACATAAGATTCCAGGGGTCTTGGCGCTTAACCAGGTTTTGTGTTTCCTTTGGAAAATTAAGGCTATAGTGTCATTATGAAATATTGTTTATTTACACATATTTACAGCCTGAATTCTTCAGTGGAGGGGGTGCAGAATATTACACTCCGACAGTGTTTTTTGATGCTTCTCTAATAGCTTCAGCAAGCTTGGGTCTGCCTAGCATGAATGGATTCCTGCCTACTTCCTGCTCCTTCTTCCCAGGACCCCTTGCAAAACTCAACTTCCATTTACATCACCCCCTGTCACACTGGCAACCTCCATTTCAAGAGCCTCCTGCAAAAGGCACTTTTTCCTGTGGTGACATCACACCCTGTAACCCTGGCAACCTCCCCCTTCTTCCTTCTGTCTCTGTCCACTAAGTATCTGCATTGTCAATTGCCCTTCATGGCCTGGTACTTGGATTTCTTTCTCTCCTAAGGGCACCTCTGTCAGCTGATCTCCTGAACAGGAAAACTGGTATAGCCTGCATTTTTATAATGTGCCTGGCATCTTCCCTTAATACTCCAAATGTTAGCTCAGTTATAACATTTACTAATTTAAGAATTTGGGGGACCTTCCCCCTGCAATTCATAACAATATGTAGCCGCCGTCCAACCAGTAGACTGGAAGGTCAAATGTAAGGATGAGCCTTCAGGGCTGAGCTTGAAAACCCTTCAAAATGGTAATTCGGCACAGGCTGAAAGAAGAGAATTCTATTTATTTGTTTTCTCCCCACTGCGTTGCTGATACACATGTGCAAACACTATTAAAACAACCAGCACCAATGCTTTGCTATCAGCTCTTACAGAAAGGCCTGTTTATCTTAGCATTTGTACTTGCAAAGTAGCTCAGTTGAAATATTATGGCAGGCTCTTCTATACTGAACTGTAATTTTTTACAGGGATCCAAATTTATCTCTCCAGTACTTTCTTTGCACTTGTGGGACTCAGGTGAATTTTATGTTTCAATTTCAATGGCAGACTTCTGTAAGATTACAGGGGGGGGGGGGGGGAGAATAGTCAAGGTCCTGACTGTAGCCATCAAAACTAGCACAGAATTGTTAAAGGGAATATGAGTTTTGAATCAAAATTGCCTGCATTTTTGAACCAGCTTTGAGTGTGGATTTTGTTATGCTTTTATTTTAAAAGGTGCTATCTGTAAACAAGCATATTGCGTTCTGCCCTCTGCTGTGGTTGTCTTAATAACCCTATACTGTATTTGATGTTTATGGTCTGCAGACCAAGTAATCTACTACTAATTTTGATGCAATCATATGTATAATTGCCTCAAGATTGTTTTCGTGCAATGTTTTAGTGATCCACATGTGCATTCCTACATAATGTAAAAGACCACACAAAAGGTATCTTGGTTGAATTACATGTATGATCAATGTTGTTTGCAGTGTTTTATCGATGCGGACATGTGCATCAGTGATGCAGCTGCCCCAGTATGGCTGCTCCATGTTTGATAGACCACATACCTCCTCATACAGGATCTGAATCTTCATTGAAATAGCACGTAGGCATGAAACCAGTTTTAGTGTCAAGTTCAGTCTCTGGAGACTTGAAGTAACAGAACACCTTTGAATATGCAGAGCTAGCCACAACCAAACCCCACACATCTGGAATGAGGGAGAAAAGGCTTCCATGTAAAGAGGCATGAATTTGAAACAGACTTGGGTCCTGGTACATCTCATTTTAACAATTCCACACCATCATTCTTTAAAAAAATGAAATAAAAATCTTATTGCCACAGTTGATCCTCATATTGTCCTTATAATATACCAGGTGATAAGTCCTGTTGCTAAATCTTTGATGTACCTAATTCCAAAATAAATGGTGTGCGCTCGATACCTAGGTAGACTACAGAATCAGGCTACTGATTCATGGCTTTATACTTCAGTGAATAAGCTACAGAGCTAGGCTACCATTAGAAAACAATAAGGACACATTATAGGAAGATAAAGTAGTGTAAATGTTCAGGTTTCAGGAGGGCTGGATTCAGAGATGCGGCCACCTGAGGTACTGTGAAAATGGTGATCTCTTATAGGATGTTCATGTTACAGCTAACAACATGACATAGTGGTGTGCAAAGGTCGCAGCACTGAGCTTTCTCCTTTTAAAAATAAGTTTCCAGCCCTTTTAGAAGGAAAGTTATGAAACAAAATGTGCAGACCACCTTCTAAGAGCTGCAATTTCCCCCTCTGATCCTAAACCTCCACTGCCTTGAAGGAAAAATCCATACCTGCTGCATTGTGGGACATCTTCAAGGGAAGAAAAAGCTAAAGAGTAAACCCTGCAGAAATCCAGAATGGAGGGCATAGGATTGCAGCCTTGGCTTGCTTGTGGGCAGACAGGCTCATGATGAGGAGGTCAGTATCAATGCAAAACAAACAGAACTTAAATATATTCAGCACATTGGGCATAAAATAAAATAATAACACCGACGTGATTATATTAATAAAATAAAACAATCCCATCACACTTTAAAATCCTGTTGCATATATATTGGAATGGACAAACTTCCTCCTTAGAAACTTATTGAAACCTGAGCATCTTTTGCATGTGTTAGAATACTTTTCAATTCAGGCAGGCTTTGGTGGGTGACAGGTAGAAACAGCTAAGCATTTGTGATGTTTGCAAGTTGCTTCATTGGAATCTAATGGATTTTTAATGTGAGCATTTCCTAATTTTCTGTGACCTACCCTGAGGCTTTAGTTGAATTAATCAAATATTATTAGGGAGTTTTGCATGAAGCCGCCATGCACTGAAAGAAAGTGGGTTTTCCCCTGATGGGGGAGAGTCATCAGGCAGCATAAGTTACGTAGCTCCACCACAGTGACCATGCCTCCTCACAATCTATAGTTATGGTGGGTATGTAAAAGGGGTGAGGTAAAAACTAAAAAAACAACCAACAATTGTCTTCAAATATACTTTTTGCAAATACGTTTTACACATTTCCCCAAGAAAATTCATTTCTGTTCAACTAAGAATCTTGCTCTTTCCCTGTAAGATCCCAAAGTGGTGTTAATAACCTTATTTCAGAACAACAATGCACAAACTTACCAGTATGGGAATCCACAGACAGAATTTGTGGATTAAGCTATCAAGAAGCAAAAGACTTTAAGCTTGCATGATGCACTGCCTAATCTAACATTGGTTGCCTGGCTATCCACTCTGGCCTGCTATGACTCATTGCCTGGGTTGGAGCCACACACTGGGAATCCCTACTTGAAAGTATCCTCTATCTTTCCAAGATGGTTTGTCTCCCACTGCTAGGTTCATCATCATAACACAACTAGGGCAGCTCCATCCCATGGTGCCTCTTCCTTAGCAAGGCACACTCCAGCCCCCTTTTATAAGTGGATTGGCGTTAACAAGCTGACCCTGCCCCTGCGACTCAGAGACATAATTACCCATCATCTCTAGGCAGATCTCAAGCATCTGACATTGGGATGTCAAGACAGGAAAAGCCCTTCAGGATCCAAGACCTTGCCTAGAACCTGCATGATGCTTCTCTGTGACTTTACAAAGCTGGTATAGCCTTATCTTTAGGGTACATACCAATTTGTTTCCCATTAATGTATTCTTTTTGTGACCTCCTAATTAATAATATTAAGGGAATTTAGCCTGGGAATCCAAGAAAAGGCAGTATTCTAGGACCCTTATTGAATATTAATATCCATCTTGTAGCAAAAGCTGAACACTTGTTTATGTATATTGGAGCCCCACTGGCTTAGGTCTTTACCAGGAAAACAACAAAGATCGGAAGGGGGGCACGCGAAATAACAAATTACAGCTGAAACAAATCATCAGCACCACTGTTTTCAAATTATTATATTTCTGGGGGATTTCAGTCAGTTACATGAAAAAGACACCAGATTCAATAGAGCTTTGATAGTCAGGTTATGTTAATAATGGGGACTCATGTAAAATGCATTAGGTATACCTTACAGATGAAGAAGATTGCCGATAATTATTCTGTATGCTAAGAGTGTAGCTCTTTCTGAACTGATATATAAAGACTCCTTTACATCCCAGCCTAATTACTTATAGACAGTTGAGCACAAAATTACTTTCATCTGTTTGAACATGTGGAAGGAAAGAGATTAGAGATGTAGGTTTCAAAACAGCTGGTTGGCGTGTTAAAGAAGAAAACCTACTGGTACTTTGGTACTGATTGAAAAAGTGCATTTCTTTATAATTAGACCTATTAAAGTGAATATTGTGTGTGTGTGTGTGTGTGTGTGTGTGTGTGTGTTCAAAGAGGGCATCTGGGGCGTGCAGCAGGAAAGCCAAGGATTTGCTTTCTAGCTAAAGAATTTGAGAAAAAGAGAAAAGGAAATGTTAGCGGTTGGGATGATTTTCTCTCCCTTAGCCATCCAAGTTGTGGTGTGTGTGTGTTGTTTCCTTTTCTTCTCTTCTACTATGATGGGAGTTGAGATTACTTTCCAGGCTATTCTCACTTTGCTTCTCTTATTCCTGAGTAAATTTTTTACGGAGCATACAAAGTTGCCTTAACTTTGATGTAGGTAGACATATTTGGGTGAGATACATTTGGTGAACCAGTTTCTCTTGAAAATTCAGAACCAAATGGTCAACTGAATACATAGGAACATAGGAAGATAAGAAGCTGTACCAGTTCAGACCAACGATGCATCTAGCTCAGTATTGTCTAGGCCAGGGTTTCCCAAACTTGGGTCTCCAGCTGTTGTTGGACTACAGCTCCCATCATCCTTAGCTAGCAGGACCAGTGGTCAGGGATGATGGGAAACCCGGGTCTAGACTGAGTGGCAGTAGCTCTCCAGTTCTCTTACAGCCCTACCACAAGATGTCCAGGATTGAACTTGGGACCTTCTGCATGCAAAAAAATATAAAAAATATTGTTTAATGCTTTGGGGGTCTTTGGGCCAAAAGTGGTATATAAATAAAGCACAACATAATATTCCATAACAGTTTTTGAAGAATGTTAGGGGGACGTTTGAGGCAAAAGAAGGTTTTTGAAAAGTTTTCGCACAGTTATGTAAGCAGTCAGTGCCACCTGCAAGGTTAAAAGCTTTCTTTTTGTACTCGCTTAAATCTTTTAGCATTCCAACATTCAAATTCTGTTTCAAAGTCCTGGGAACACCTACCTCTTCGAAACAATTCTGCAGGAGCAGCAGCTCTTTGAAAACCTGAAAACCGCTGTTTATCTTGCCTCCACGTGCTGTTTGAAATGAGTTCCCAATTCCTACAGTAAGTTTTGTCATGGTAAAGCTATAAGACTTTCCTGTCATCTGTGTGGAGCAAATCTTAAAAGGCTCCATGGATTGATCATGTTATTATAGATTCAAGGGAACCTTCAAGGCTGCCCAAGTGCAGAATCTGCCATGCTGGATGAAGGTACGGCTTTGCTAATTGATGGCTGTCAGGTCTGTGCTTAAATATTCCCAGTGATGGAGTGCCCACCACCCAGTGCTTAGAGCAGGGTGTCAGCAAACTTTTTCAAAAGGGGGCCGGTCCACTGTCCCTCAGACCTTGTGGGGGGCCAGACTATATTTGAAAATATATATATAAATGAATGAATTCCTATGCCCCACAAATAACCCAGAGATGCATTTTAAATAAAAGGACACATTCTACTCATGTAAAAACACGCTGATTCCCAGACCATCCACGGGCCGGATTTAGAAGGCGTTTGGGCTGGATCCGGTCCCCTTAGTTTGCCTACCCATGTCCTAGAGAGTTCATTTAAAAAAGGAACTAGTTCTACTCCAAGTTCATCCTGTCCATCATGGAACTAGTTCTAGCTCATGATCATCCCAGTGAACTTTTTGGTTCATAAAAAGTTCACCCTTGGAGATTTCTTTTTCAGCTTCTTGCTTCAAGCTGCTTCTATTGGAAGGGAGTGAATCTCTTCAGCAGGGAAGACTAGAAAAATCTATTTTATTTAACAAAATGGATATACCACCTGACTGTAAAACTCCTACTGCTTTAAGTGGTTTACAAAAATATGAAATAAAATATCAACATGGTTGGTAAAAACTGTTAAAAACAAGTATATAAAAGCATTCAGTGCCTCACATTCCTTCTTTTGCTTGTTTAGCATCATGAAGTGTCCTTCAAACCAGCAGTGCCTCTACTTCTGTGTCTGCCCAATGAGCCTTAGAACATTGCCTCCAGGCTTTGCTTTCTAAGGAAGGAATTCAATGTAGTACTTAGGCAATCATTTCACCAGCACAAGTTAGTGGAACCATCTTGTGTTTCCTCTCTTTATGCACTGCTCTGAGAGCCAGAGTGGTATAGTGATTAGAGTGTTGGATGACCAGGACCTAGGAGACGCAGGTTCAAATCAGCACATGGCCATGAACCTCACTGGGTGAACATGGGGCCAGTCACTGCCCCTCAGCCTAACCTACCTCATGGAGTTGTTGTGGGGATTCAATGAGGAGGGGAAGAACCATAAGCACCACCTTACCCTCCTTGGAGAAAAAGGTGAGAGATAAATGCAACAAACAAACAAACAAACAACATTTAACCCAGAGCATCTGCATGCAAATGCTCTACCAATTTGTACCAATGATGAGACCAGCTATACCCTCTGCCCCCAACCTGGTGGGCGTTATTGGCAGGTCTGTGAGTTGGGCCTCCATGGCCAGTCTCAAGACTCATACTTTTTGTAAATTTTAGAACAGGCATGCCCAAACTCAGTTCTCCAGGTGTTTTGGGACTACAACTCCCATCATCCCTAGCTAACAGGACCAGTGGTCAGGGATGATGGTAATTGTAGTCCCAAAACATCTGGAGGGCCGAGTTTGGGAATGCCTGTTTTAGAATTTATTGCAGATGTTTTCTTGTGACTCTGGATGTGTTAAATTCTCCTCTCAGAAGGGTGTTCTTTCCCCCCTTTCTCTAAAACCAGCTTGAATTATGCCAGCTGTGAAGTCTTTATAAATAGGAGATACTTCTGATTAAAAGATACATCTTGATTTAAGGGACAGCTACTGTGCCAAGCACATAATACATGGCTATCAAGAACCCCACTGATTGCTAATAATTTAATTCCTATAACAGACTAGGAAAAACCTTATTACCTGGCAGCTGGTATTCAATCACTCTTCCCCAAAATAAATAGCCAATTGGGCCAGTAATGATAAAAAACTAGACAGCAACGGCCTCAATTTCGTGTTTAAAAATGTAATATGCTGGGTTAACACAGGCCCTCTCCATGTTAATCCTCCTCAATAGCTATTTCTTGTTCTCACAGAATGCCCATTCAGGTAAACAATATTGTTACATTTATTTAAAACCTGACTTGCAGGCTGAGAAGTTTTAGTGCTTTGGGGCATAAAACACAATAAGGAGCATTCAGCGTGTGCATGGGTGGTTTGTAAAGAAACAAAGCCGTTGAGTTCTTTATTGCTTATTTTTTAAATAGCGAACAAACCCAGAAGCAAAACAGGCTAAGAAAACTCATTATCCTAAATTCTTCTCGTTTTACTTCTGTATCAGTTATTTAACCTATTTGCTTTGCATTTCAGGATAAAAAAATATTTGTGTTCACTGGGCTCTTATTTAACAGGATATTCAGAGGTATTCTTGGGGCTGCAAGCGGCAACTGACTGAATTGCTAGATTAATCAGGGTACGTTTCAGTCTTCCAGTGTGAGCCCTGTTGAAATGAATTGGAGTTGCACCATAGAGGTGAACTTTTTGGATGATACTTCTGTAGTCAGGAATATAGTTTTTCAATAAATTTCAGCCATTTACTACATGCCCAGGGCACCTTAATCTGTGGCTGGGTTTTGATGCCGCTGAGGAGAGCAATTAGAAAAGCAAGGTATACAGATTCTGTCCAGGGCCTTTTAAAAATTGCTGTTTTGTTCCAGGCACAGCAGCACTACAGGAAGAGATAGACAAAGAAGGAGAAGAACAGAGACAATATGGACAATATGCATAGCAATGCAAGTCACAGATATATAAGATATCTAAGGATTCATAAAGAAACAGTCCATCATCTCTAATGTGTGTGTAAATTTTAATTGGCAAGGGCCCGGAGGTAACACAAAGGATGCACTGTTGGTGTGTTACTGAAACAGACTTTCTAACATTCCTCTCATGAAAATCAGGATATGAGACCATGGCACCAAAATGTGTGGTGTCACATTCTCACCTAAGTTTGCTGATTTGCACAAGAGCGCAGCACCACTTCAAGAGCCAGCACCAGCTATAAGCAACGCCTCGTCCCCGGGACTTTCCAAGATCAAATCAGAAGCTGTGGGGCTTCTGCAATTCTGGGAATGTCCTGTTAAAATAGGGATGGTTGAAGGGTATGTTGTAATAGGGAACAGCAACATTTGGGAAGATGGTTCATCCTTCCAATAATGAGTGATAGCTTTTCATTCATGAAATTTCATTTAAATACCATCAATTGCTACTAGTCATGAAGCCTGAATGCTGCATCCCAGATCACCGCATCACAACACTTCCAACAAGAAATACACAACAGTTTTTGATGTTATATAAAGCCTTCTTCTGAAGCAATCCTAGGTGGTCATTTAATGCATCCTGAACAACCTCTGGGTTTGTATGGTGTTCAGGATGTGGTAAATATCAGGTATTTTCTTTATTGTCCTTCTTTCTCATGCCCAATTCATATCCAGAGAAACCAGGGAAGTTACCAACAACCATAATCTATTTTATTTTATTTTTATTTTATTTTCCCCTCTGCATCTTTAACAGATAAAACAGAAATGGCCTGCCAGATGTTGTTGGCCTACAACCTCCAGTTGGAGCCCAACTATATTAGGAGGGTCATGGGTTCCCCACTCTTGAGCTAAACCATAGTTCAAGAGTTCAACTTCTGTCGTTTCATGATTTTTCACTCAAATAAAAAGCCCTTCTGACTTTTGGTGTTTTTGATTAATTCTGGTAAGACGCTTCTGTACTGCGGTGGCTTACAATTTCTCCTGTTAACTTCTAGACTGTGGCGTCATGTCCCAAGACCTTCAGAGCTGTTTCCTTATCTGGAGCCATGAAGGTGGCCTGAAGAAAGAGGTGGAGAATAGCTCCTCTGAGGACTTGTCTTCAGTGGGCAGGATGGAGGGAGTTAACCCAACTATTATTTCTTTTCTATCTCTAGCCCCCTTAATTCTGGGATTAAGGATTCCTTTGGTTATGGGCCTCACAGTTATATAAAAATATTGTCCTTTCAGCTTACAGTTTATGATGTCCTTGAAGTCAAGTCTTGCAAACAGGATTTCTCTTTAAATTAGAAATACAGTAAAGGGATGGAGAAACTGCCTTCTTGTGTGCTCCAAACGACAGCCAAAATAAATAACCAATGGAAGATTTTTATATGCAAAAGACCCTCAAGGACTTAAATAGGTACTTTCTTCGATGCCTAATATTTAGCTTAATCCCTTTTTATGTTGCCATTAGCTGCTACACTTTTATTGAATGTGTTTTATAAGAATACACTTTTTGTATAGAGTGCTCAGCAATACTTTTCAATTGCCACATGAAAGCCCTAACCATAAGAAGGGGAGAATGGTTGAATTGTTGATGGAGGCTGGTTGTCTGTATGGAATGGCTGCCCAACAGCTGATGGACAGAGCTTGTTTCTTCCATTCATTTTAAACTGGAGTCAGTTTTAAGTAGATTGGTCTGAAAATAAGTGGCACAGATTTGTGGATACACATCCAATTATAGCTCTGTGCAGACATAAACTCCTTCCTCCTCACTCTTTCGGTGTGGGGAGGGTTGTACCAGCTGGTCCTGCCCTCCCCCACCCTTGGGTTGTTCAACCTCCTCATGTTGGAGATCACATTTGTACTGGGGCCGATGTACGAAGGTGGCAGATGATGAGAAAAACCTCAAATCTCAGAAAAAGTTTCAGAAAAGCCAGAGATCCCAAGAAAGGTGAAAAACAATCAGAAACCCCCTAAATCCCACAAATAGTGAAAAATTGTCAGAAAAATCATAAAGTCCCAGAAATGGTGAAAAATGGCCAGAAAGACCCAGAGTCCCAGAAATGTGGAAGATGGTAATCATCATCATCATCATATTTTATTTATATCCCGCCCTCCCCAGCTGAAGTCAGGCTCAGAGCGGCTAACAACAGTAAAATAATACAACATTCTAAAATCATTTCATTATAAAATCAGTTCAAATCAAATTAATGGCAACCATTGGGCTAGAGTTCTGTGAGGATGTGCCCTGGCCAAAGGCCTGGTGTAACAGCTCTGTCTTGCAGGCCCTGTGGAAAGATGTCAAGTCCTGCAGGGCCCTAGTCTCTTGTGACAGAGTGTTCCACCAGATCGGAGCCAAAAAAGCCCTGGCTATGGTTGAGGCCAGGGTACATGAAAGGAGATTCTGACAAAACATTAGGAAGCACTGTCTGATAGTAAGAGTGGTTTGACAGTGGAAAGGACTTCCTTGGAAGGTGATGAACTCTTCAGTCCTTCCTTTGAGGTTTTTAGGCAGAAGTGGAAAGGCCGTCTGTCATGAATGCCTTGGTTGAAATTCTTGTATTGCCGGAGCTTGGACTAGATGACGCTCAGGGTCTCTTCCAGTTCTACAATTCTATAACTCTATGTGCAGAAGACAGCAAACTTGTAGATCAATGTTATGGAAGTAAGCCACATGCACTTGTGATATTCAGTGTACGGATGCTGAAGATGTAAAACTGTAGAGGGAAGGCTGAGAAGAACATGGGCCTTCTGCTACCACTTACATGTTGGAAACCAGGATCTGCAAAATGTTCAGTGCTTTTTTTTCAGCCAGAGCACACAGTTCCAGCACTTCTCAGGTGGGCACCATTGTAGGTGGCACCCCCCCGCCTGCTTCTTGCCTTTACGTACTTCTGAGAAGCCCAAAATGAACATTTCAAGTCAAAATGGAAGCTGTCCAGCATGTGTGAGTCTACACTTTTTTTTAGGTCTATGACTCCACCTAGCTACTAGTTACTCCTATGTGTGATTGGCCAATTTGCATTTCCTTTTCTGTGTAGTGGCAGCAGGCTTTAAGCTTTCCGAAGGGTCTTTCCAAGCTGCCCTAGAACGAGGGAGGCAGAGGTGCATTTATTTGATTGCATCAAAACCAGGGGCGACCTCCAAACTAGCTAGGGAGGCAGCTTGCCCTAGTTTTTAGCACCTCCATGGGTTGACAAACTGGCATCACCCAGGGACTTACTGTAAGAACTTCATGGTGAGTTCTAGCACCTATTTTTCTTGGGGGAGAAAAGCACTGATACTGCTTAATAGCAAAAAAAAGTTGCTTAAAGATGCCAGACTATGGTGCTTAGCAGCTTACGCCTCAAAGCAAGAACTATGCCACTCCAAGCTCCCTACATGCAAGGGGAAAGGCTGTAGCTCAGTGGTAGAGAATCTGTCGTGTGTAGAAGAACACAGGTTCAATCCCTGGCATCTTCAGGTAGGGAATGGACAGACCCATCTGAAATCATGGGCAGGCAGTCAGTGTAGACCAGGGGTAGGCAGCCTAAGGCCCGTGGACTGGATGCAGCCCAATTGCTTTCTCAATCCAGCCCACAGATGGTTCAGGAATCAGCGTGTTTTTACATGAGTAGAATGTGTGCTTTTATTTAAAATGCATCTCTGGGTCATTTGTGGGGCCTGCCTGGTGTTTTTACATGAGTAGAATGTGTGCTTTTATTTAAAATGCATCTCTGGGTTATTTGTGGGGCATAGGAATTTGTTCATATATTTTTTTCAAAATATAGTCCAGCCCACCACATGGTCTGAGAGATGGTGGACTGGCCCGTGGTTGAAAAAGGTTGCTGACCCCTGGTGTAGACAATAGTTTTCTCTGTTTTCCTACGGAAGTACAAGATCTACCTACTACTATCACCTTGAAGCAGAAATATGGTTTGGAATATAATCCATATTTAGATATTTTCGGATATAGAAGACAAATGGTCATGGGGTCAGGTAAGAAATTTAAGAAGGCAGAAATACAGTTCCTTGCTTCATTTCTACAGAACCTTCAAATCTAATGCCGTTGGCAAGGCCGTGCATCACCAACTGATCCTTGAGATGAAACATTTTCCGTTTACACAATATTTAAGGTAAAGGGACCCCTGACAGTTAAGTTCAGTCACGAATGACTCTGGGGTTGTGGCGCTCATCTCTCTTTACAGGCCAAGGGAGCTGGCTTGTGTCCGCTCCGCAGACAGTTTTTCCGGGTCATGTGGCCAGCATGACTAAGTCGCTTTTGGCGCAATGGAACACCAACACCAGAGCAGTGTACGGAAATGCCATTTACCTTCCCGCCGGTGTGGTACCTATTAATCTACTTGCACTTTTGGGCATGCTTTCAAACTGCTAGGTTGGCAGGAGCTGGGACCGAGCAACAGGAGCTCACCCCATTGCGGGAATTTGAACCACCAACCTTTTGATTGGCAAGCCCAAGGCTCAGTGTTTTAGACCACAGTGCCACCCACATTCCACAATATTTACATCCATATAAATCACTCAGCATATGAATGGAAGGAGTCCCATAATCTAGAACTCATCACCCTAAACTAAACAAAACATTTAGACTAAACATTTAGAAGTGAGCTCAAGGAACTATAGCCTAAACATGAACCCCAGCAATGAAGTTTGAGATGATGGTGGAGCGGGTGAGGCAGGGAGAGTAGAGAAGTTTGGCATGCTAAGCTGACAATTCACACCACTTCTTCGTGCATTGCATGCACCCACTGTGATTCTTAATTATTCTACCTGCTATCCAATTAGCACCCTGTTAAGCTGCACACCTGCAAAGGTTTTATCCTTCACCTCCTGCCTAGTATGTCTCGACTGACCCCTCTACCCCTTTGACATTATAGGATGATGGATTCTGCTTTAAACCACATTGTCACCTGCTGCCATTTGCAGAGTAGGCTAATTGTCCCAAGCCCTTTAATCTTTATTGCCCTGAAAATCCTCCAGCACCAGGCCAGAACAAGTCAATTAGAGCAGCCCATTTGCAGAATCAAATGTTGGAGGAAGGGATGGGGGAAACCCTCTCACATTGTGAAGCATAGGGGCTGGGAGAGAGTGGGCTGACAGCTAAGTTTGCGTTTTAAGAAATCCATGCTTTCCAAATGCAAAATGTCCAGCAGTCATCTGGTGGAAATTCAAGCAGTTGTTCCAATGTAAGTTTCTACACATTTTGGTAGTGTACACTGGGTTCAAGAGTGTACACCATCAGAGTGTAAAAACCATCGGAAGACCTTCATTGTACATATCTTGCTGTTGTCTTTCCAAAGCGCCTAGATATGGCAGTCACTTGCAGTCACAGTTATCTCACTGGGGAATGACATCTGATTCAGCATGCTGCGTCCCAAGACTGGTGTATTTCCTTTCCTGCTTGCCCATCTTCCCAAACTGCTTTCAGTAGGTTGTCATCAGTCTTTCCAATGCAAACAATGTAATTGACAGAGAGGGAAGAGCTTCCTTTCCCCAAATTTCTAATCCAGCACAGTCTTGCTACAGTTCACGCCAGCTCATATTAAGTTACATTTACTGACGCAACAGGAGAACAGCACAGTGAAAAGCAAAATTACAAGCACTCTCTCTCTTTAAAAAAGGGACAGTTTTGGGGATTAGTTTTCAAACCGTTTTGATGCTTCTGCACTTCTGGATCACTTCTCAGCCAACAGGGGACCCTAAAATCACATGTTTCTCTTCTGGTTGCTCAGATTCCCGTTGACTGGATCCAATTGTTAGACATTATAGAGTAAATGAATACATCTTCTAAATAGTGATAGTGCATTATGAGACTTACATCCATGGTGGGAAACAGTTGTTTGGCAGCATTTAAGTAAACTACTTGCCTTGGAACTTCTCAAATGTCTGAATTCTCATGGCTTTAATAAATACATTTTTAAAAGAAATGAATCCAAAAATCTGGATATGATTGAAATATCTGATATCAAGCTTCCATCCTTCTACCACTATTTACTATCTCTGCCTTTTAATATAAATCCTACGTATAATTAAAATTGGATACATGTGTAGAATAAGATGTGCTAACAACAGCGTTGACTCAATGATGATAATGAAACATGCCAACCTCAGGGCTACTAGAATTATGAAGGGATATTCCTTTTGCTTCTCTCTCTCGCTTGAGATCAGTTCCCCGGAACTCCCTTACCCTTTTCTTCTTTTAACTCAGCAGAATTGAAAAATTGCCTCGTGGACCTTTGCATTTACATTCAGGTGTATGTTGTATATAGGTATAGTTTGACTTTTGTCCATATCTTATGATGTGCTCTGTGGTGAAAGCAGAATGTCCAGATTCCCATAGACAGTGTGTGGAACAGCTTGTTCCTTTGCCCAGATGCTAAGATGCCCACTTTATGAATGCTGCATGAATCATCCATCCTACACTGGTGTCCTCACAAATATGGATGTGCCATGTGTGTGTGTGTGCACGCGTGCACACACACACACACACATCCATCTGTGGGAAGCCATATAAGGTTTTGTGACCAAGGAGCTTGGTTCAGTGCAGCTTGGAACTATGTCACCATTTTGTCCCTGCTCTGTGCAGTGTATGGCATGCTACTGCAAAGCAATAGAGGACGCAACATTCATGCAAGCTAAATCCAGCAGGAGGAACATGGTGAGAAGATAGAAGCTTAATTGGTCCCTGGAACCTTTGCTATACCTAATGCAAACATACACTCTTATTAGACCATGAGTTTTCCCCAAAGTTTTCTCCAGCAAGCATATTCCACCAGTAGTTAATTGAACATGAGCAAACCTATTTAATAGTTTGGGTTTGCAGATGCATGTGTGCATTATAAAAATGAAACACACACACTAAACTTAGGGAATGCAATCAGAATTTACATCTATTCACCCAAGCTATCATGATATTAATCTACAGTTAACATTGCCTGTTATTGATCCTTCACAATTCCTTTCCTAAAGTGCATCTCCAAAACCTCTTGTTGACAATGAACTCTAAAACTACTCAAAATTAAGAAAAAAGTCTGCTTCCAGATTCTGCTCACCATTTATCCTAAAATTTATTATAGGTTTGCTAATAATACATAACCATGCATGTGTCAACTTCTGAATATTTAAAATGAATGTCCAAAGCAGATCAAGTATTAGACTAATAAAAGTTTTGAAAGAAGGAGAAAGAAGAAAAGAAAAGAAAAGAGCTGTACATATGGATAGATAGATGAATACAGAAGCAGGAGGAGGGATTGCAAAAATGACTGTTGACAGATGGTGGTTTAGTCTACTGAAACCCAGTGACAACTGTAAGGAAGTTAAGAGGGTCCCTTAACCATGCCAGACACATGGGAAACTGCATGACAGGAACATTAGTAGAAAAATCTAATGTACAGTACTTCGCACTGGAAGGAAAGAATGCTGATTTGCTCATTCATTTGTAAGGCTTTCGTCTTAATACTAGTGATACTATTGGTAGTGCCGGAGAGAGAAATCTACCAGCTATCATTACTTTTATCAAAGTCTTCCTTTGGTCTTGCTTTTCTCTCTTTTTTTCTCTTTAAGGTTACGGCTCCCCCACACTTGCCATTTGATTTTGTTTCATGTCTTCAGCGCTGCCGATCTTCTCTGTACTTCCCCTGTTATCACAGCTTTTAACTGGTTTCCTTTGCCATCCTATTAGGATCTAAGGATGGATGTGGGAGTCATAAAAAGAGAGGCCGTTTCAATTGCTGTGTGATTACTTAGGTGCTGAGGAGTGCATCAAGGGATGCAATAGATTGGACTCAGATCATTACTTGGGGCCATTTGTCCTTCTTTATTGACATTTAGGGTAAGGACCAATGGGCAATTTCCCTCGATACTTCATTTTATTTGATATTAAATTTATTCACAGACTGTGTTTATAATGTGTATATATCTGGGGTGGGTTGGTGGGGGATGGGTATAGAACCCTCAGGGCCAAATATGGACCTTCAGGCCTCTCTCTCTGGCTCTTAGGGATCTCTCACTGGCTCTCACCAGCTGCCCTTTGCACCCTTCCTTGGGTGTTTTTGCCTGGCTGCAACGTTAACTTCAACTCTGCTAATGGTCTTTTGTTTGCCTAGGTGAAGGATATAGAGGGATGTGTGAATGTGTGCAAAAATAAGGCTACTGTGCAAATAATAATAAATAAATAAATTTATTTATTGCCCTATACCCACAGGTATCAGGCTGGTTCTCAACATAACATCTCAATACTGAAACACAAAATACATATTAATAATAAAATCAGGTACAACCCAATAATCCCTCTCTTCCATGACACATTTTAAAAGGGCATTGGATGTCAACCAGCCCAAGGCCTGGTTGAAGAGGAATGTTTTTTTTTTAAATAATATTTATTAAGGTTTTAAAGGTTACAAAAAGAAAAAGAAAACACACCAAATTAAACACAGACTTGTAACAAACAGAAAAATAGATACAATTAAACCAAAAAGAAAAAGAGAAAACACAAAAAAAGAAAAAAAAAATACAACGAACCTTCCCATAGCTTATCTTTCATTTGCTTGTTTCCTTGACCTCGCACCTCCCTTTTTTGTATTCTAGTTCGGTTAGCTATTTCAACAAATCCTTTCCATCCTTCCCAATTTTTTCCTAACACAATGTAACTTTACCTTCCCTCCTTCCATCCATTAACAATCTATTTTTACTTAATCCTTTATAATACTTCTGCTAAAACCACATAACTTCATTCCAGCCTCCTTCTAACATTCCTTAATTTTACAATGTTTCTGTAAATAGACTTTAAATTTCTTCCAATCTTCTTCCACCGACTCTTCTCCCTTGGTCTCGGATTCTACCAGTCATTTCCACCAATTCCATGTAGTCCATCACCTTCATCTGCCATTCTTCCTGGGTGGGTAGGTCTTGTGTCTTCCAGTACTTTGCTGGTTCTCAACATAACATCTTTATACTGAAGCACAAAATACATATTAATAATAAAAACAGGTACAACCCAATAATCCCTCTCTTCCATGACACATTTTAAAAAGCCATTGGATGTCAACCAGCCCAAGGCCTGGTTGAAGAGGAATGTTTTTGCCTGGAGCCTAAATGTGTATAATGAAGGTGCCAACCAAACCTCCCGGGGGAGAGCATTCCACAAACAGGGAGTCCCTGCAGAAAAGACCTGTTCTCATGTTGCCGCCCTCCAGACCTCTCATGGAGGAAGCACATGAAAAAGGGCCTCAGAAGATCTGGGTAGGTTCATATGGAGAGAGATGGTCCTTGAGGTATTGTGGTCCTGAGCTGTTTAAATTTGTATTTGTTGCTCTGCTCCCATTTGCCTCTTGCATCACCCGCCATGGGCATGATGTGGACTCTGGAAGGTCGCTCCAAGCAAGCAGCTTCAAGAAATCTCTCTTGAGAAGAAGCAGCTGCTTGTGAAGGAAGGCACTGTGCAAGACTAGATGCTGCAGGATCTGGCCTTGTGCGGTGCTGGCTGTTGCTCTTTTGCAAGCGGCTTCCCTGCAGAGAAGTGATTTATACCATGTAGGATTAGCTTCTCCTGGGAAAACGTAGAGAAATGAATTGAGAGGGGGAAAATGAAAAACCCAGAGAACTGGAATCCACAGATTAGCCAATCCCCCAAGAACAGTTTAATGTTTGCAGCATTGGGGGGCAACTCAAACCCTGGCTGCAAACTGGCAGGGCCACCATTGCTCCATCTGGACCAATTTGCAGGAGGAGTTCTCCAGAATTTGGAGCAGAGGTCTTTCCCATCCTTGATGCTTATGATTATTGGTGAAAAGAAGTGAGCGGAGATACTAGTGCCTGAAGCTGGACCCTTTCACCACGCAAAATATGCAGTCTCCTTTTTCAATAGCAGATGTATTCCCATTAAACACCATATGCATTGTAAGGTATGGTCCTAATCCTAGTGGAGTCATTAAAAAAAAAAGAGAGAGAAACTTTCCTCCATAGGAGTTAGTTGGATCAAAGGCTGCTTTTCCACTGCAGGTTTTGCTTAGCAAAGCTGTTTTATCTCTCATGGAGCAGGGCAGTGTTCCCTTTTACTGCTCCCCGTTTCTTTCCTTTAATTCTGTTATTAATCACAATTTAACTTCTTTTGAAATAAGAACAGAGCTTTTACTATTTTGGAGGGTGGGGAGGATTATCCTTTTTTTTTAAACAAAAAACCCCCACAGCACTAAAGTTGGGCTGTTTGTTATTCTTTCTACATAGTAAGAACTGACACATTCTTGTTGTTACTAATTGCTACAGGTTGTTTCGAGTTCCTTTCCCCACCAAGTTAAAGATTTCATTAAGTTGGAGCGTATCGCTTTCAGAAACGAAGTACTGTTCCTCAGTCATGTGAACGCTATTAAAATAGCCTCTTTTGATGTGCGACCCCCTTTAAATCTCTATAGATGGGAAGCCTGTCTGGGTCTGAAGCGGGGGCACTTATTTGGCCTGCTTTTTTCCCCTTCTCTCTCTCTCTCTCTCTTTTACAACTTGGCATAAAGCTAATAATTATTTCACGTTCTTCAAAGATTGATTTATTATCAGTTCCCAAAATATGCCTTTTCATTGGGAAAGCTATTTGCTCACTTATTATGGCAAATAAATAGCTGCTAAGGGTCAGTGTGGGCCTCAGTGCTTGTTACTGCCTGTTCACCTTCTGATTTGAGCTCAGTGTGACTAGTATGGGTGTCCTGGGATTCCAAAGTCTGTACTGATTACCAACAAAAGCCTCTTTAAAATCAGCAGAAACAGTCTAGGGACTAATGGTGCCAAGGCAGTCTGAGGCAGTGTAGCAATGCCTGAGGTCATAAAATGAGCAATGACAATGGTCCTGTCCTTGCCGATTTTATCACTCGGAAACTTGTTTCTTTCTTTTTTTTTAAGGCATCACACAGGCAACAAAAGGAGTCTTTAGGCCTCTCTTGCGCTCTCACCTGAGAAGAGCTCTCCGAAAGATAGTTGGCATGCCTTTTAGTTATAATGAAGGGGGAGATTTTTGCTCTGCAGCGCTGCACTTCTAGTGATTCTTACGATGTGCAAGCTTTTGAAGCGTTTTGCCCATGGAAGGAAGTGTCAGAACTGGAGGCTGAGCTAGAGATGTGAGGGATGTGTCAGGCAGAGAGAGAGAGAGAGAGATTCAGATTATACTCCACTCGCTGGCTAAAGCAGGTTACTGCAAGACTTACCAGCACCAACCAAGAAAGTCTCTCTGCATCGATAGGCCGCAGTGGGTCAGGTGATACTCCCTGACATTTGATACATTTATTTGTTTTTAAATCCAGGGCTGGTTGGATCACTGGTCTATCTCCCAATGAGACTTGTTCTTGTTGGCTGTAAACTGCTTTTGCCTTGTCGCAAACTGAGCTAACCAGGAGCTCAGATATGATTTGCAGTCAAGGCTCAAAGCACAATAATTTAGATTTTTGAGTGTGAGAATTCCATGGAATATTCCTGGAGTGAGTCCGTTGTGGAATGAGAATGTCTATGTTACCAAAACTGAGTTTCTTATATGCAAAATACCAATTCTGATACCAGATTTTAGGAAAGTGGCAAAAAAATCTGTTGAGTTTTATGTGGTCTAAACAAGTGAACAAAAAACCCCAAGTAAGCCAGAAGGTAGCAGAAGTTAATTGGGAGAAAGGTAGCTAACTATTTGTACCCATGTTTACTTATTTACATCCTACCTTTCCTCTAAGGATCTCTGGGCATTGTGCATGTTATGATCCTGCTGAAGCGGTATACTTTCTTGATGTGCTACAAAGAACTACAAGTTAGCAACTGGTATACCTTTTCTTTCTTCCATGACGAAGTATTTAATCTAGGATCTAGATCAACAGTTCAAGCTTTTCATTTATTGGGGAGTAAGATATATTGGTATAGAAATATATGTATTAAAGTAAAGTAAAGGACCCCTGGACGGTTAACTCCAGTCCAGCTTGATTATGGGGGTACAGCACTCATCTCGCTTTCAGGCCAAGGGAGCAAGCATTTGTCCACAGACAGCTTTCCAGGTCATGTGGCCAGCATGACTAAACCACTTCTGGTGCAACAGGACACCGTGATGGAAGTCAGAGCACATGGAAACACCGATTTAGCTTCTGCAGCAGCGGTACCTATTTATCTACTTGCACTGATATGCTTTCGAGCTGCTAGGTTAGCAGGAGCTGGGACAGAGCAATGGGAGCTCACCCCGTCGTGGGAATTCAAACCGCCAACATTCCAATGTACTGACACCTTAAGTTGTTGCTAAGCAGGACATTGTATGCCATTTTATCTGGACTTTCATGTTTAACTTTTCTCTATGCATAGTAAAGAAATCTAACGTCTTTAGAGTGGCAATAGATATATAAAAAACCAGTTATGTGCTTGGATTTTACAAAAAATTTTATTATATTTTATGTGGAACAAAACGTGTAAGTCCCAAACACATATGGGAAAGTGGAGAAAGGATTTACAGCAAATGATGCTGAAGGAAGTATTCTTTTATTTTCTTTTATTTAGGATATTGATTTGCAATAAGCTTAAACTGAGAACAACTAAAATTGTCACACAATGGCATCTCGTGCTCTGGATAATTTTGACCACATATAATTTGGATACAGGAAATTTTAGCAGAATAAGGGTAACTTTTATCATATATGACAGTCTAGCATAGGAGTAGCTCATAATTTTTGAAGAATGTCTGTGTGTGTGTGGGGGGGGGGGGTGTTATCCAATAAGCAATAAAGAGTTGGTATTGGTCCCACTGATAACGTCTTTTGAATTTTCTAAAAATATCCAGTAAGCTCTCAAGAGTTCATTTTAAATTTACTAGCTACTGCAAGGATGACTTTTATGCTAGGTATTAGAAATTTCAAACTGCGCCAGCCAAGTGTGGGATTTAATGCATCTTGTAAAATTAAGAACTTATAAAAGATCAGTGGTTCATTTTTACTCCTTGAGGGAACTTTGGTCTTGCTGCATTATATATAATGAACCAACTCTCAATATCAGAATGCTTGGATTTGATTCTAATTATTGCTATGAATTATAAGGAGGCTCCTGCCCTCATTAAGCAAACATGATGCACTTACGATTGCCTTGTAAGTGGAAAAACTGATTGTTTTTCCTTTATCATTTCTTTGTTTTTGAAAGCTATCATTGCAATTTTTTATATTTTTTAAAGCAAAGTAGCTGAAGTCTTCCATGCAGTGCCAGATTTATGTATAGGCTAAGTAGGCCGAAGCATAGGGTCTCTAAATCTAGGGGGCCTCACCAGCCCGCCCGCTCCCCAGTGGGCAGTCTCCCCTCTCCCAAAATTGCAAACCTAAGACTTCATGCAAGGGCAGGGCAACTTGGGCCTCTAAATCTAGGAGGCCTCACCAGCCCACCCGCTCCCCAGCAAGCAACCTCTTCTCTCCCAAAATTGCAAACCCAAGACTTCATATGAGGGCAGGGCAACTTGGGCCTCTAAATCTAGTGGGCCTTGCCAGCCTGCCTTTTCCCCAGTGCTGCAGTCTCCCCTCCCAAAATTGCTGTCAGGGAAGCCATAAACCTGTAAATATGTAGCAATGGAGATTTATGTTACTGCTTTATGAATGAACACTGTGTTTTATTAATGGACTCTGTATTTTGTGAATTACCTAAGAGCCACCAACAGGGAGCTCTAGAATCTGACAGCTAACCAATTGGGTACTGCCAAACTGCGACCCCTATTGCTGAAAGCAGGAAACCAGCAGGGAACACTTCAGCTCAGCCTTTGCACTGTTGACTGAACACCCCCTGCTGTGCAGATAATGGAGAAAGCTCATTAATTGTATCCCTTCTGGCATCCTGGCCAACTCTTTTACACTGGTGCACCAGAAGCCCAGAATACCAGCAAATAAAATCCGCTCATACATCAGTGACTGATAAGACTTGTCAACCAGTTCTTCCAAAGTCTTCCTAAATTATAAAGCTCCAAAATACAGGCCAAAAGAGAACAGCTCAGGGAAGAGCAAGGCATACAATGGGCACCACCAGTGAAAAGGCCCTGCTCTGTGTAGCTCTTGCCCTGTCATTTGATAGGGTGCCCACTTGCCCTCCTTCTTGATATGGAATGCTCTCTATTGGAGTCTCCAGGTCCAGTACAAATACCATAAGAAGGGAGAGCAGGAACATTGAAGTTCCCAACAGCTGTTAATCAAGCAAGCACACAGGTCACCTTTGTCACAGCCAGGCCTGCACCCAATCTTGTTTTTGTACAATCTTGTTTGTTCTCAGTAACCAAAATTATATTATCAACATATACAAGCAGAAAAGTTGTTTTCCTTCATTTGCAAGGAATCATACAAAACAAAGTGGCACTAATAAAGAAAAGTTTCAGGGCGGCAACAGAAAGCAAACTAAAAATGCTTTTGCAGTTCATCAGAAATATACAGCAATATCAAGTTATAGGAAAACTGGTGCTATTAACAGTAATTCTTCTACTTGGTTAATTGCTTCAGCAACTTCCATGCACATGATGTGTATTGCTAATTATTTCCCCAAAGAGTTAAATGATAACTAATCAGAGGCAGCTACAGTTGCAAACGGCAACAAAATATCTGTGAAAGCAAGAGGAGTAGGATTGCTCAAGTGTGTTGCAGGTAGAAATACTGTTTGTAATGAAGTGAGAACAGTAGTTTACTTGCTCGAATTAACAAATAAGAAAGCTTTGAGAATTTAAATTCTAGATTAAAATTGATTACTTAATTTAGAAGGGGATTGTAACAACAACACTGGGGCCTAATTTGAATAGTACAGTGCCTGGTATCTGGTGGGCAATCTCATTCTTTATTTCCACACTGTGGCTACAGACCAAATCACCAGTCAGGAGAGTTATGAGATTCAGTTGAGGGTCAGATGGTTTGTCAATCCCAGCAGGTATATAAGAGGACAACTGCCCTCGCCAGGCCTTTGCCCATTTTTTTTTTTTTAAAAGAATAACATTACAACTTCATTTTCCTAAAAAAAAAAATGCTCATTCCACAAAAGGTTTACAAAGTTCAGTTACTGAAAGGTTTTTCAGTGTTAAAATCACCATGGTATTTAACAATAATATCTTATGTCCTTTAGAGGAGAAATTGTGAATTGCAGAATTTTAAATACGCATCATCATCCTTGGTTTCACTCTATTTTGTTTGTAAGACTCTTCCATTTTCTTGTAGCTGTGAGGGTTGGAGATGGGGAAGGGGCCTCACAAGTGGAGTAGCCTTCATCTAAATCCTGCCCTGCTTCCATGTACAGTAATTTCTGTAGCCATACTTGTGACAAGCCACATAAACCCAGGCAGTTGAAAATGGGCTGCCACCTGAACTATTACATCAGGGATGGGGAACCTGTGGGCCTCTGGAGGTTGTACTACAGCTTCCATCATCCTTGAGCACTGGCCAGACTGGCTGGGACTGATGGGAGTTGGAGGTATGAGGAATGCTTCAGATTCCCCATTCCTCCATTAAGGGCTGGACCTCTTCTGATAAAAAGGGATGAGTGCTGACAACCATTTGCTCATACATCTGCACCTGAAGTATAAACTGCATAGCAAGATGCTACAGGTGGCAGACTAACCCAGGGGTCAGCAAACATTTTCAGCAGGGGGCCGGCCCACTGTCCCTCATACCTTGTGGGGGGCCAGATTATATTTTTTGGGGGGGAATGAATGAATTCCTATGCCCCACAAATAATCCAGAGATGCATTTTAAATAAAAGCACACATTCTACTTCTGTAAAAACACCAGGCAGGCCCCACAAATAACCCAAAAATGCCTTTTAAATAAAAGGACACATTCTACTAATATAAAAACATGCTGAATCCTGGACTATCCATGGGCCGGATTGAGAAGGTGATTGGGCTGGATCTGGCCCCTGGGCCTTAGTTTGCCTACCCATGGACTAACCTGACAGTTACAGTCACAAATAAGTAAGTTACCGCTTGGCCACTGGCCATCTGTACACATCCATCATTCTCCATGTACAGTGGTACCTCAGGTTAAGTACTTAATTCGTTCCGGAGGTCCGTACTTAACCTGAAACTGTTCTTAACCTGAAGCACCACTTTAGCTAATGGGGCCTCCTGCTGCCGCTGCGCTGCTGGAGCATGATTTCTGTTCTCATCCTGAAGCAAAGTTCTTAACCTGAAGCACTATTTCTGGGTTCGCGGAGTCTGTAACCTGAAGCGTATGTAACCTGAAGCGTATGTAACCTGAGGTACCACTGTATAGTGTTGTCTGGGCCCAGTAATATCGGACATGTGGGATGAGTGCAATGTTCAGTATGTTGGTGTTCTTTCTTGTGGTGCCTTCGCATGACCTTGCTATGGCACACCCTCCAAGAGTCCCTATTTTCCAGGGACAGTCCTGCATTTACAGAAGACATCCCAGTTTCTGATTTGATCCCAGAATGTCCCGCTTTTCCTTAGGACACCTTTGTTTTTATCCAAGAAATGTTGGAGGGTATAGTAGGATGTTCCTATTTTCATCAGAGAAGTGTTGGATGGTATGGAGTTATGCAACCCCAGATCCAAAGAGATAAGAAATTATACAACCTTTAGAAGACATCTGAAGGCAGCCTATATAGGGAAGCTTTTTAATGTTTAATGTTTTATTACGTTTTTATGTATGTTGGAAGCTGCCTAGAGTGGCTGGGGCAACCCAGTCAGATGGGTGGGGTATAATAATAATAATAATAATAATAATAATAATAATAATAATAATTGAATAGAACATCCCTATTTTCATTGGAGAAATTTTGATGGGTATGCTATGGTTGAATATTGAATAGGCAGTTTTTAAAAGTTGTGGTGTGCGTGTATGTGTGTAGATCCATGCATTCACAGCCTAACTATGCTTCTCAGAACAGGGGCTTTATTTAGAGTAAATAGAGTAAATAGACCTAGAAAGACAAAATTGGATCCCCAAAATTGAATATACTTGGCAGGGAGTATATCAGAACTCAGCAGCCCTATAATGCAGAAAGAGCAATGTGATATGATGATCTACAGACAGGCAATGTGTCCTGCTATTATGATTGAAAACATTAGACGATCAAATACCCTTGGAATGCAAATATGAATCAATGGTCCACCACAGTGGAACATAATGGTTCAAATTATCAAACTGACTTCCCTAGATTTAGAAAACTGTTTAAAGAGAAAAAGCTTGTTTAAAATAGTTCCACTTTTTATTCCCTCCCCCCATTCTAGTCTGATCTAAACTTCAAATTAATGGAAATATGCACATATATATATGTATGTAGGAAAACAATGAATATGATCCCCATGAAACAGCCTTAGCTCTTATGATTTCTTGTTGTGGTAAGTGGTTGTTGAGGGTATCATATTTTTGCAGTATTATGTACCTAAGAAAATGTAATTTTTCCGTCTCCCTTTTAAAATCAAATTACAATGTGACATTCAATAAAATATCTTTTGTGCAGCTAATAAAAATGATATCCCATCTCATGTCCTTGACAAATAAACCAAGCAAGTCAAAATCCTACCTCTGATACAGTTTATAGCTTCAGCTTTCATGTCAGCCTTTCCCTTTAAAAAATAATAATAATAAAAAGCCCCATTATTTATTAATAGCCTTCTGTGTTTTAAAAGTTTCTTTTGCTTGAGTGGAGAAAAAATCATTTGCCTTTTAATGGGGTGTCAGATTTGTTTTCCAAACCTACTAAAAGGTTATCGTTGTTACATATGGACAAGTGGTTCCCCCTGTCCAGAATCAATGTAAACTCTCTTACTAGGGTAATTTACTGCTGTCCCCTGGTAGCTGCATGGAAAATTTAATTTCACCATTTTGCAAAGTGGAGAGGTGGAACCTTTTCTCTATGGTTAACTATTTTCACATGGAGTGAAGAAAAGAACCGGGGTGGGGGTGGAAGGAAAGGAAAATACCAACTTCTAGCACATACTAAATAACCAGTAGGCTATTGGCCTTGTGTTTGAGTTCAGGGCCTATCAGCTGTCTGGTAGGGTTCATGGCACAGAAAGATGACTGAACCAATTAGATGTATCATAAAACCTTTTGGCAATTAACCCCAAACTAGCGCAGGAGATCCGGCTTAATGCTAATGGCAAGAGGATAAAAGCTTATTAAATTTTAGACCAATGCGTATCAATATCTGAGCTATATTTATGATATCTGGGAAAACTGTAATTGAGAAGGTGGGAAAGAATTATTCTATGATCGACTCAACCATGGTAGGTTTAGGTCTGGAGCACAAAAGGCAAACATCACCTTTTATTTTTTTTAATTGTTATTAAAAAAGCAAAATCAGCTGCATGTATTAGAGCTTGCTTTAGCCACAAGACAATTGCCGTTTCCAACATGTTATAGAGCTCTATGTTTGCTGCCAATTTCCCCCCACCCTTTCCAAATGCAAGCAAGGATTATTCTTAATTACAAATTACAGGTGCAGCTTATCCTCCTGATACATATTTGGTCCAATCCAGCAACGGAAACCCAGGAGCAGAAAAGCCAGAGCCGCCATCTGACTACACTTGTTGTATGGAAGGGATAAGGCCTGGAGTAATGTACGAGAATAAGCTGTAGCATCTTGGGGAGTACTTTTCAATATTATTTCTTCCATAGGACCGTGTCATTTGAAACCCACTTAATGGCAACAGTGGGGTAATCTGTGCTGCTTATTCCAGAACAATTTAAAGTACAATGCAACAGCACTAACAAACAGAAAAACGAGGAGACCTGGCATGTCTTTTTTAAAAAAGAAATCTGGCAGTGTGCACTGCCAAATGGTTCACTAACAAAAAAAAAACAACAACCCCAAGCCCCAAGCATTTTAAACATGGAAACACTGGCACATTCCCTACAAATAACCATATACAGTGGTACCTCAGGTTACATATGCTTCAGGTTACATACGCTTCAGGTTACAGACTCCGCTAACCCAGAAATAGTGCTTCAGGTTAAGAACTTTGCTTCAGGATGAGAACAGAAATCGTGCTCCGGTGGTGCGGCAGCAGTAGGAGGCCCCATTAGCTAAAGTGGTGCTTCAGGTTAAGAACAGTTTCAGGTTAAGAACGGACCTCTGGAACGAATTAAGTACTTAACCCGAGGTACCACTGTACAGCCATTTGCATGTGCTAGAAGGGACTATAAAGTGCATATGTTGATAAATAGGCCTCATGCTCAGTTCCTTATTTTTTAAAAGGACCTTGGAAAGTCACTGCCAGTTGGAGAAGACAATATATTACCAGATGCTTCAATAGTCTGCTCTGGTGAGGTAGGTTCTGATTTCCATTCAGTATAAATGCCTATGATCTCTACACTACCTGCAACCTACTGGGTTGGTGTTCTGTCCTGCGGGTCAAAATACAGACTGGGGCAAAGGATTGGCTGATGCCCCAAAGGACCCAGTTGCAGAGATTCCAAAGAGAGATGCACAAAATACAGAGCGATCAGTTCTAGTCCTTTATTATAGAGATATAGCAAGAGATCTATTTTATTTTACAGCTCGCACCGATGAGTCCCTGGGTTATCTTGACTACCAAGATGGCGTTTACAGGCCTTCTGGGACATATGCACTGTTTGGTTCTACACAATTAGTTATAGATGGATGCTAAGGTTGTTTCATAGTTTAAACATCTTCTGGATATACAAGTATTATTGAAACTCTGGTATGTTCCGGCTTAAAGGTAAAGGTAAAGGGACCCCTGACCATTAGGTCCAGTCGTGACCGACTCTGGGGTTGCGGCGCTCATCTCGCTTTATTGGCTGAGGGAGCCGGCGTACAGCTTCCAGGTCATGTGGCCAGCATGACTAAACCGCTTCTGGCAAACCAGAGCAGCTCATGGAAACGCCGTTTACCTTCCCGCCGGAGCGGTGCCTATTTATCTACTTGCACTTTGAGGTGCTTTTGAACTGCTAGGTTGGCAGGAGCAGGGACCGAGCAACGGGAGCTCACCCTGTCGCGGGGATTCGAACTGCCAACCTTCTGATCGGCAAGTCCTAGGCTCTGTGGTTTAATCCACAGCGCCACCCGCGTCCCTATGTTCCAGCTTAGGCGTCTGCAATGCATTGTGCTAGGAAACTTCCCTTGAAGGTTGCTGGGAAACTGCCATTTGTCTCCAAATGCTGTCACTGGCTGCTAACTGGGGCTAGTTTGCTTATGTATGAGAAAAAGAAGGTTTCTGCCCCAAGGATAATACAATATTAATGTAGATGCAAGGGAGAGAGAGAGAAGGACAACAGAGAGAGAAGCAAAAGTAATGAGAAGTGAATGTGAACAAATACAGTTATAAACAAAAGGGCACTCTCTGTCCAAAATAATAAGGAACAAAATTATTTATCCCCACAGCCTCCAAATCGCCAAACCTCAAGCAGCAGCAGTCTATTAGACACTCAGCCACACAACAGATGTGGTTGCAACTCCTCCCAGAGGGAGACAGAAGAAATCCAGCCTGTTGCTGATTTGCACATGGTAACATTCAAATTAATAATGCACATTAGGAATTATTTGTTCCAAAATTTGAAATCATACCAAAAATAACTTAGAAACAGAGCCAGTGAGAGTTTGCCAGAAACAATATTTTTTAAAGTTTATTTCAAAAAACCCAAATAAACAGGGAGAGAGTCTGTCAGATCTGGAACTTGTAGTATTGAGGAAAATGGTAGCATTCATTCTTCATTTTTGTGCTCTCAATACATTTTGCTGCCTTCCCTGCCTGCCCATCCCTCCAGTTCCACATACAGAAGCTCAGCTGGATTGGCAGTTAAATCTTAATGCAATACTGGTAATGGGACATGGCCTCCCAATACACCAGGAGGCAGCAGATTAGCTTAGGAGATACAAGGCAAGCTGCCTTGCACACTGAGTGTGTCCTCTAATACGTCCCAGCACCTGCGGCAGCTAGCGGCCTCATTTTGCCTAATGATAGAGCCGGCTCTGTGAGCCAGCACTGAGATAGCCATTGCTTTTGCAGCCCACCTGTGACAGACTGGGCAGACAACCACAGACAATCACAAAACGTATCAGGAGGGGCATGCGCACAGAAGCTTCCTCTGTCTATGCTTAAGTTGATAGAGGCAGAAGGAGAATGCAAGATGTTCCTGCTCTACGGTAAAGAACAATTTGACACGGGGCATAAAGCTATTACTGGCGATACAGCCATGATGGCTGTGCATTGCCTCCACTTGCCTCTGAATACTAGTTGCTGTAAATCACAGGTGGGGAGAGCTCAGTGGCACTCAGGTGCTGCTTGCAGTCTTCCCATAGGCATCTGGTTGGCTATCGTGCAACCAAGATGCACTATATAGCCCTTTTGGTCTAATCCCATTGGGTTCTTCTTACTGCAATGGCTGCCTTGCTGGGTTGTACCCAATGCTGCTGTTTCACTTGCACAACAGACCCCTGTGTGTACAGTGGAGCTCCTCTTGGTTTCCCCTGTGGCCAACCGTGCTCCCTCAGTGGACCTCCCAGGAGCAGATTTTGAAAGGAGAGATGGCGAGAGGAGAAGAAAGTCCCACTATGTGAGCAGAATGACACTTGTGCAGCATTGATCGCAACCCCATGCCCACAACTTTCCAAATCCTTTAAAGAATATGGAAACTCAAAGCAGGGTCTTCTCAGTGGCTGCCTCTAGGCTCTGGAACTCCCTGTCAAGGGAACTCTGGCTACCTCCACCCCTGGAGACTTTCCATTCCCAGACAAAAGCATTTTTATTTAGTCAAGTATTTGACTCTTCAGCTGATTTTCAGATTGTATTTGGTTTGAACTGGCTGTTTTTGTCTGCTTTTCTTTTTTTGTTTGTTTTAATTTATTGCTTTCTTCTTATTTGCGTGTCAAGGCCCCAAGGAGAATAAAGACACAAGAACCGTGGCAGCAGGGACAAACAAGATCCGAGTGTGCAGGAAGATCTGTGGTGCGAGGCTGAAAGAGGAAGCCTCAGAATCTTGCCATGGCTTAAATCGTTCCCAGCCATGCCCCCAAGAGACCTGATTGGCCGCCTGGCAACCTGACGTGGCCAGGGTCTCCCCCAGCGGGACGCCGCCCTGCCCCGATGCTGAGGAGAGTGGCTAGGTGGCCAGACCGCAACCTGGCTCCACCAGGAAGTGGACCTGATTTCCCCTCCACCCTTGTTATCTGTCTTATTTTGTTAGCCACCTTGAGCGCTACAGTGGTACCTCGCAAGACGAATGCCTCGTAAGACGAAAAACTCGCAAAACGAAAGAGTTTTTCGTTTTTTGAGTTGCTTCGCAAGACGGATTTCCCTATGGGCTTGCTTCGCAAGATGAAAACGTCTTGCAAGTTTGTTTCCTTTGTCTTGCAAGTTTGTTTCCTTTTTCTTAAAACCGTGCATTCACTTCGAGGAGCAACTCATAGCACGCGGTGTGGTAGCCTTTTTTGAGGTTTTTGAAGACTTTGGTGATTTTTGAAGCTTTTCCAAAGTCCGTGCTTCACAAGACAAAAAAATCGCAAGACGAAAAAACTCGCGGAACGAATTAATTTCATCTTGCGAGGCACCACTGTACTTGGTAGAGAGGCAGGATACAAATTTAGCAAATAAAGAAGCATAGGAAACAGCTCAGTGTTCACAAAAGAGACAGTGTTACAAATGTTCCTTTTTTGGTGTAGAGGTGGAGCAACAAGGGCAGATGTTTAAAAATTATGTTTTAAAAGGGACTCTTCCTCAAACCAGTACTTTGTGAATAGCCACTGATAGTGTTCAGTGGGGATGATGCAGCTGCAAATGGTTTGCCAAATTGGTAAACAGAGAAAATATAGGATAACAGCAAGTTATAAGGGAGTGTCATAAAAATGTAAGAATCATAGCATCTCGACACACATCCTGTTCTCACAGGCCCAACTGGATGCCAATGGGAAGTCCATAAATATAATAGCATACTCTCCTACTTATGATCTCCTGAAAACTGGTATTCAGGGACTCTGGTCCTGATACTGGAGGTAGTATAACCGTCGTGACTAGCAGCTGTTGATAGCTTTATCCTCCATGATTTTCTAATCCTCTTTTAAATCTGTCAGAGTCGGCCATCAGTTTCCACAATAAAGTTTGGTGCTGATGGTAGGCCTTGACCTAACCATAACAAAACCCCCACGTCACCTCATTATTGTGTACAGTAAAATAAAATGTTTAGCATTTTACCTCCCTAGTGAACCATTTTTTTGTCAGTCATGTCATGTTTTATGATTTATGTGTATGCAGTTTTGTAACCAGAAGATAAAAAGATATTTAAGAACTAAAAAGAAAGAAAAACTCTCGTGAGGCCTACTTTGAGTATGAGCCTAACCACGTTTACACAGATAGGTAGCCGTGTTGGTCTGCCATAGTCAAAACAAAACAAATTCCTTCCAGTAGCACCTTAAAGAAGAAGTGTGCATGCACACGAAAGCTCATACCAAGAACTGACTTAGTTGGTCTTTAAGGTGCTACTGGAAGGAATTTGTTTTGTTTTCACGTTTACACAGAAGGAAGTCCTGTTGAGTGGTATCCAGCTAAATGGTTCAGCTAGTGGAAGGAGTTTTAGCTGCCCAATGGAACTTCCTTACCCTTTCCCATCCCAATTTGCTCCACGGTGTTGGGGGAACCCCGGGAACATATTCAGAGGTCATGTGGGCAGTACGCAGGGAGAGGAGAGGATGGGGAAAATGCCATTGTGCAGCTAAGCCCTTGTGCTAGCACAACTGTTCAGTTGAATGCCACCAACTGAATTCAATGGGATTTTCTCCCAGGTAAATGAGATAAGGATTGCAGCTTTAGATACACGTTTGTCTCAGTGCAATTTGCTGCAGATACATATACTCTGTATGTAATTAATTACTTCTAATATCAGGTTAAATTATCTTAGTTTTGCGATTATCTGTAACATGTATGCTTTAATTTGCATTCTTGTATTCAGGAGGAAATTACCTATTTCAATCCAAAGCAAATAAGTAGCCTCTGCAGAAATGGTACATGTGGAGGCTCACATTGCATACACTCAGATGGTAAAGTGTAAATTAGATACTCTCAGTCACAGTAAATTAAGAGAACAAATAAGGAAATGAAGAAATACCACATTGGAGTGATATTTTATCCTCACATAAAGAAACTACAAGATAGGAGAGAGAAATTCAAGCAGTTGGTTTTTTTTTTAATGTAGAAGCACCTTGACATGCAGCTTAATGGTTGGTAAAGATCATTTTGATGGTGTCCAAAATATAGGTTTTTTTAAAAATAAAAAATAATATTTATTAAGAGTTAAAGATTACAAAAAGAAAGAAAAAGAATTAAACAAATCAATATAATAAAATACAAAAACAGAAACAAAAACACTACATGAAACACTGAATTAACAAAACAAAACAAAAACAATTAAAAACACTTCCAATATTTTCAATCTTAACTTTCATTCACTTGTTTCATTGACTTCCTCACTCCTCCTTTTTTGTGTTCCACTTCAATTAACTGTTTCAGCAATTCCTTTCCATCTTCATCTATTTTCTGTCCTGTAATTAATCTTAACATATTCTAACCTTGTTTTTTTCCCTTTAATACATTAACAATCTATCTGTACCTAGTTCCTTATAACATTTCTGCCAAAGCCATATAAATTCATTCCACCATTTTTCTATAGCTCATTAATTTTACAATATTTCTGTAAATAATCTTTAAATTTTTCCCAATCTTCTCCAAAATATAGTTTTTGCTCATTAAGCTGTGGATGTATTTGCCCAAGAGAGCGCCGGTTATTGCATTTTCCTTGCACTCTGATTTCATTTTCCCATTAATAAAAGAAGAGCACTCTCCAACAGATGAACATTGTTACAGCAGGGACTCTCCAGAGTTCCGGATGGTGGACATTCCCAACCCTACCTGAAGATGCCAGGGACTGGATATGGGACCTTTGGCATTGCAAGTCCAATTTCTGAATCACCACCATGCTATGGCCTCAGGAAACTCCCAGGGATTCTATCAAAGAATTCTCAGCATCCTCACCAAACCTAAATTCTGAGGATATCTCATGAGGCAGCCATGATTGTCAAATGGATATTAAATCCAAATAAATTTATAGTGTTGACATGACCATATTATTGGTAGTTGGCATCGGGACTGGGCCTAAGAACAAACGTTTCCAAAGTGTTTGGCTGTAGTTAAAATGTAGGTCCCTGCGATTTTCATCAGTTCTCTTTTTAAGCTTGATTTTCACTCTACTCCTGCCCTCTTCATTATCTATTTCCTGCTATGCCACTGGTCCATATGGCCCCCTTCCTTTGTTGATGAAATTTAAACAGCAACATCTGTTTGGTGTCATATTGGCTCCTCTGGAAAAGTATCTCATTCATTCTCCCTCTCTCTCTCTCTCCCTCCCTTCCCCCGCCTCTCTCTCCTTCTCCTACAGCCTTTAGCAAACTCCCTATTTTTGTAGTAGACAGACACCCAAAGGGTGCTTCATCTTCTAGACATTTGTCCTCCTGTCACTAGGGGGTTGCCATACTGACCAAAGTTATCGGAGGTCTTTCAGGACTTCCGCAGTCCCCGAATTGCTGCTTTGATGGGGCTGTCATCAGCCATCTGAAGCCAGACTTCAGGGAATGTCATCGGAGTATGGCAGTTTGGCAGATGTTCAGAGGGTCACAGGAGTACCTAGAGATGATCCATTTGCATGGCAGATAATAATACCTTCACATTTTAATCATCAGAAGCTTGGGTTCCATGGAGAATTTGAAGAGCATTTCTTTTGTTTAAAGCAGCCTGATATCTCTGCTATTTCACACTGCTGCACTCGCCTCTTGTTTGGAGCTGCATATTGATCCACTGCCACACATGCCTTCTTTTCAAAGATGAATCTAATGTTTGCCCCTTATTATGGAAGATGTTCCTTAATAACAGTACGATCCATGTACAATTGAAGTCCATGACAAAATTCCCATTGGTTTCAATTGGGCTGCATTGTTCAGAGTGACAGTCCCTTATTTCAGAATACAGCCACTTCGTTGAACCCTGTGCAATAGATGTTAGGTGCTGTGTCCCTTTATTTTAAAATGTTTGATCTGGCAGCCTCATCTCTAGGGTGTATATTTTTCTACGTGTCTTTCTATACTGCATCAAGACTGTGTCATGTAATTACAGATTTATCCATGTTCTTCACCTCAAAGAACCTTTATAGAAAGCATTTAAAGCTAATACTTATCTATTTGAAAGCCACACACAGCATCTTAATGAGCTGGACAACAGATGGAATTGACAGTTTTAATAGGGAGCAACTAACATCATCTCCCAATCTACACCTCTGTATTGGATTTCAAAGAACTGATATCAGTTTGGACATGTGTAGATATGGGGCCTGCATTTAAAGCCAGAAATTCAATCAATAGCCTGTCTCTCAACAGAATTTACAAGATTAGATCAGTTAGAAGTGACCATCTGGCCTAATCTTGGGAGTTCTGAAGTCTCATGTAGATCTTTTTCACTAATGTCATTTTTATTTGGTTAACATTAATAAACTGTAGCAAACATTGCAGATCTTGCACTCTGGAGCTGTAACTCAATTTTTGCCTTTCACATGAGTCAAGTCAAACATCTGCTTCTCTGGAGGGAGTGTGCATGCATGCATGCTTAGAGAGAGGAAGAGAGTGCTACATGCACAGCGCATAATCATTCTGAAGGCATTACTAACTTTCTTACATTGAAAGCTAATAGAAAGCCTCAGGTTTGGCTTGGTTTTTTTTCTAAAGAACACTTGATTAAAGAACATTCTCTATGCTGGCATTGGAACTGGGAGATGAAGCAAGTAAAAATATTTGGAAGAATATATTTCTTCCTGTAACCCATGCTATTACTTTTGTTAAAAAGAAAAGTTGTTATTTATCTATTAGGTTTATGTTTGGAATGAATGATCATACATCAGGGGCTGGCAATTCAGCTATTATAGATGATCTTGTTTATAGCATGGCTGGTTTACATGGTTCTGTGAATGTATTTTGCTTTTGTTTGCTGTTGTATGATGGCTTTTGTGATTAGTTTGTTGTTATTATGGTTTGTGTTGAGATGGTAATACCCTAAATGGTCACTTATCCATCTTTTAAACAAACACATGTGTAAACCAAATAGCTGAAAATGGCTATTTACTGTTAAACATTCCCCCTGTATCTCTTATAAGGGAAAGTAATAAAGCTTATTATTAAAGGTAAAGGTAAAGGGACCCCTGTTAGGTCTAGTCACAGACGACTCTGGGGTTGCAGTGTTCATCTTGCTTTACTGGCCGAGGGAGCTGCTGTACAGCTTCTAGGTCATGTTGCCAGCATGACTAAGCTGCTTCTGGTGAACCAGAGCAGCACATGGAAACACCGTTTGCCTTCCCGCCGGAGTGGTACCTATTTATCTACTTTCACTTTGACGTGCTTTCAAACTGCTAGGTTGGCAGGAGCAGGAACTGAGCAACGGGAGCTCACCCCGTCACAGGGATTTAAACCACTGACCTTCTGATCGGCAAGCCCTAGGCTCTGTGGTTTAGACCACAGAGCGATCCGCGTCCCTACAAGCTTATTATTAGGTGAACCCAAAGGTCTTGCACATGTATTATTATTATTAATCATAAGTAGTAGTAGTAGTAGTAGTAAGTTAATGCATACTTAATATTATGTGAACCCAAAACCCTTTACTCAGTTTATAGGGATGTGTTACTCGGTTGCACAAGATCCAAATGCGCTTTTCTAAGGTGGTGCTCAAACTACTATTGTGACATCAGCCCTTTCCCCCTCAACAATGCTATCCCTGCTTTATAAAAGTAAGAGTCCCTTTCTCATACCAAGGCTTCCATAGGCTAGCAACTGTACAAAAATATTTTAAGTTGATTTATTGCCTTCTCATTTGCAAAGGTCAATTAAAAAATCCCCTGTGATTGTGGAAGTTTTTAATTGTTGCATTAACCCAACTGCAATTCTATGCCCACAGATCTGTGGAGTCCTGTGTCTGGTTTTGGGGGGAAATCTATTTTATACCGAAAACATTGTACAAGTATAAACGTTATTTCCCACACTGAAATGGTATTTGACAGCACAATCATATGCATGTCTGCTCAAAATTAAATCCCATGAACAATCATTAAAGGGAACACTTTAAAAAAGTCATCTTGCTGGACTTTAAAAAAGTCATCTTGCAACTACTGCAATTTCCTAGGTCCAAATAAAACAACTGCATTGCTTGCATAAAATGTTCTGGACAAAGTTTTATTGGATCTCTAGGGGGAAAGCCTTCCAACCCTCATCTTCTGTATTGTGAGTGATCAAATGTGATAGTAAATAATAATAATAATAATAATAATAATAATAATAATAATAATAATAATAAATGACAGTTGTTATGATGAAAACCTAAAGCATACAGCCCAGTATTTTCAAAGAAGATGCACAATTTCCACATATTTGCTACAAAACACTTGGTGGCCATTTTGATCTTGAGCTAAATACTGAAGACATCCTTTCAAATCATGTTTCTTTTTTTCCTTTCTTCTTCCTTTCCAATAGAAAAGAAAATCCCATCCATTGTAGCACAAAATTCACTGCTAAGCACAACTAAGGGTTTCCTCTAGGCTAGCTCTCAATGGATGTACATGGCACTTCCAACTTTCTGTTTTTCACTGTAGTTAATAAATCAGGATGCAGATGAGCGATTCATAGTTAATTTTCAGAGCCAGCGCAGCATGTCACAGCCTATAAAGTCCTGGAAGTCTTAAGCAGTGAATTCCTTGATACTGACAAGCCAAACAGCTTAGAAATTATAATTATAAGTTACAAGTGTCTTAAGGGTTGTTCTTCTGACATAAAACTAATTTCATGTTTTTATTCATAATGTGAAAGAGACGAGAGGATAGGGCCTTATTTAGACTGAGCTCCTAGAGACATCACAGGCTCCATTTTCAGACTGTAATCAGAAGCGATGGCTTACTTCATTTTTTTAGCAGGAGGGGGGCATATATATATATATATATATATATATATATATATATATATATATATATGAAATCTGCTCTGTAAGCTCTTTTAAATTATTGTGCTAGTATAATGTAGCATTTGCCACATTTGTCAATTCATTCCACCTTCAAGTTAAAAAGACTGATACCCGTGTGCCGTGTGACTTACATATCACTTGTTTCTGGTCAGTAGTATAGTGGTAATTTTGAAGCTCACCATGACAGCCTCCATAGTCATACATAAGACCATAGGAAGAGACTACTGGATCAGACCAAATGCCCATCTAATCCAGCACCCTATTTTCACAGGGACCAACCAGATGCCTGTGAGAAGCCTGCAAGTAGGACCTGAGAAAAAGACCACTCTCCCTTCCAGCATTTTCCAGCAACTGGAATTTGAAAGCATACTGTCTCCAACTGTGGAGCTAGAACCTAGTCATCAGGGTTAGAAGCCACTGATAGCCTTATCCTCCATGAATTTATCTCAATAGTTTAACTGTGCACTATGAGGAGAAGTATTTTCCTGAAACTTCCATCATTAAGCTTTGTTGGATGTCAATGAGTTCTCATGTTACGAGGGGGGGGGGGAATCTGTCTACTTTCTCCACACCATGTGTAATTTTATAAACTTTTATCATGTCACCTTTTGCTCGCTTGTTTATGAAACTTTAAAAGTCCAAAATGCTTCAACCTTCCCTGATAGAGGAGCTGCTTCATTCCTTTGATAATTTTGGTTGCCCTTTTCTGAATCTTTTCCTACTCTACAATATCCTCTTTGAGGTGAGGCTAGCAGAACACCGCCATTGCGAACCTACAGCTTTGCTCTGAAGGAGAGTCCAAAATGCTGGCAGCTGTGGTAATTGATCATACAGTCACCATCAAATTATTACCACTTGAACTTCTAGCTGTTGTGGTTCAGGACCCAGAATTCTCAGGTGCAGAGCTGTCTTATAAAAGGTAAAAGGTAAAGGACCCCTTGATGGTCCGGTTAAGTCAGTCAAAGGTGACTATGGGGGTTGTGTAGGTTGTATAGTGGTTGTGTAGTGGTTAAGAGCGGTAGACTCGTAATCTGGTGAACCGGGTTCATGTCTCTGCTCCTCCACATGCAGCTGCTGGGTGACCTTGGGCTAGTCACACTTCTCTGAAGTCTCTCAGCCCCACTCACCTCACAGAGTGTTTGTTGTGGGGGAGGAAGGGAAAGGAGAATGTTAGCCGCTTTGAGACTCCTTCGGGTAGTAATAAAGTGGGATATCAAATCCAAACTCTTATTCTTCATCATCTCACTTCGGGCTGAGGGAGTCAGTGTTTGTCCACAGACAGCTTTCCGGGTCATGTGGCCAACATGACTAAACCACTTCTGGCACAACGGAACACCGTGACGGAAACCAGAGTGCACGGAAATGCCATTGACCTTCCCACCGCAGCGGTAGCTAGGTTGATAGGAGCTGGGACAGAGCAACGGGAGCTCACCCCATTGCGGGGATTCGAACCACTGACCTTCCAAACAGCAAGTCCAAGAGGCTCAGTAGTTTAGACCATAGTGCCACCCTCTCAGGTGCAGAGCTCTCCTATAGTGGCAGTCTTTAGGAAGAGATGGATCCGCTCATTAGTCTATCCCATGTGAATATGGTAGTGCTGGGTTCTGATTTCATTCCTTAACCCAGTGAGAGATCTCAATCACTGAACTCAGATGACTTCCTCATTTAGAAAGAGCTTCTGAAAAAGCCACAGGTCCTTTGTGCAGGTGGTTGTACAGGTGGCATATTCAGGATGTGCAGCTTCCATCTTGATTGCCAAGCTCAGACTATAGAGGCCTACTAGTTGCTCCAAAACATTGCTGAGGTAATTTATTTTCTGCCTCAGCTGTAGAATGACTAACAGTGGTCCTTGTCCAAGGTCCTGACCTCTCACTGTTTGCCTTCCTATCTGCTTATATGTTTATCTACCAAGGCTAGGAAACATGGGCCTTAGAGGTTTTCCACTTGTTCTAGACACAGGTCCAAGCAGTTTGCCCCACTGCTTTTCCCAGGAAAACCCGCTCTTTACCACTAATGTTTGCTCTGATTCAGCAGCAAAGAGTGGGTTTACCTGAGGGAAAGCAATGGGACAAGCAGAAGGATGGATGAACTCATAGTGGGGCAAATGGCTTTATACTATTGTTCCCATTTCCCTCACTGCTGCCACCACTATGCAGTGACTTCTTTGAGTCACCTTCCAGTGACTCCAGTAATGTTGAAGCAGATCCAGTGTTTCCATTCAGCACAGGGTTTGGCAACCTGGTTTGTTATCCATGTAGGACAGCTTCCTAGGTGCTTGATAAACAAAGTGGCCATTTTTAAAAAATCAAAATAGTTTCTTCATCCGTGTGTGTTTGTGTGAGTAAGTGAGAGAGGGGGAGAAGTGACTTTGTTCAAGTTTCATGATAAATTGTGGTTTATCATGATAGGAATGAGCCCAGATTTCATGCCTGTCATAAAAAGCAGAATGGTTGTGCTGTGAATAGCATATCTGAGATGGGGAACTAGCATCATCTGGAAAACTGAAAGATGTCATTCTTTGTGCAAGACTGTCTTGGCCAAATCTGATGGTCATACACTTAAAACATGTAAACGGAAACATGTAAACATGTAAACGGAAACATGTAAACATGTAAAAGGAAATAACAGAAGGTCACATCTTGGGTTTGGACAAGAGCAAATCTGAGATATATATGTGGACAACCTTGTGGACCTTTCTTATGCTTTAAGTCTCATCCTTGAACTGTCTCCAGACTAATTTATGACAGGGCTGCTGTTTGCACAATTTATTGGTCATTTCCATATACATGTTTTATTCCCCCTGAAGGAAAATAGGAGGAAGTTCTCTTTCTCTGCATGCTTATGCAAGGATAGGCAGAAACTAGGCATAGGGGACAGAGACATGTGAATATGGTTCTTCTTTGCCCTTTAGAAAAAAAGCCATTATCTTGCCTTTCATTGCATATATTACCAATGTCTCAGGTAGCACAACTAACTGTCAGCCGAACTGGGAAGAATAGTCCTGGGATAATATTTCATGTTTAAAATCCACTTAAACAAAACCCCTTCCCTCCTTGGACAGTTACTTTAGCATCTCTGGACAAATATTTCTGCTTTTTTGTAAAAGAAAAAGAAGAGGGAGAGAGTACTTTAAGAAAAAATGCACCCAATTTTTGCCTAATACTTTAGAAACCAAACCCTAATTTATTACTGCTTTATTCAGAATTCTGCTTTATAATGATTTCTTGGTATTGGCAGAGTCTAACACATATTAGAAATAAATTCAAAGGAGGCATATTATATTTGGAAGAATCAAGATGGACATTAAATCCAGGAGATAAAAAATGTTGGAACAGGGGGGAGCTTATAAAAGCAAAAGGTAAAGCCTGCTGAGAGCAGTGGCCGAGGTTCATTCTGCATGCAGATAAGTCATTCATCACAAATCCATAAAACAATTAGCACTGAACTAATGATATTGCTTAACAACTGTATTTTTGATTAATGCATCAATAATTTAACAGAGTATTTGTTTAGTCTCCCCAGCTCCCGCTATTATTTACTGGCCCTGTCACGGCTGCTCATAGCTCACATGTCTTATAAAACATTTCCCAAGCTGTTGTAAGGACCAGTTTGTTTTAATGCTCCAAGTTAACACTGCGAGAGCTATTAACAGGCTGATTAGCATAATCCATTGTGATCTATCATCGTCTAAAAGTTCAGCTCCGCAACTGAACAGGACTGGAAAATTGCTTTGAAGATTTTATGATACGATAACTATCCATTTGATAAGCAATTAAAAAGATATTCTCAGACACTAAGAGGAAAGACAATGGGAACAGGAGGGAAGGAGGAGGGTAAGGGAACAGGAGTCTCCTGCCTGGAATATAGATTGCATTGCAGTGATTCCCTCCTCAACAATTGCACATTGCTGGAGTTCTCTGAAACCCCTTGATAACTCTGTATGTCTGATTTTGACCTGTTTATCCAGGAGAGAAAGGTTGTGATATTCCTCTCATCCTGGACAGGGTGAGCTGTTTGTTTGAGGCTCCAAGGATCACCTAGATTATTTGGTCTGCATGCCATCTGTCTGCAGCCTGCGCTGTTTTCCTGATTAGACTCCTCATTTTGGTTTCGGGAAGAGTACCAACATCACAATCAGCAGCAAGCTCAGAATTTCTCACATTGTTCCCACTCCTTGCTCCTGGCCTTAGCATTAAAAGCCCAGCCCCAAACACAGATAGTTCCTTTGCAGGTGCACTCTAAGGATTTTGGGATGTTTCCAAACTACCTACTGTAATCAATGGACTTAACTTAGTAATCATTAAATTTATGCATGGATTTGAAGGGGTCTGCCTTCGCTATGGTTTACTTGGATACAACCCATCAGGTCTATCCACACTTTCCACAAAATGGGGTCAACCAACTGCATAGCTGGGCTGTGGGATCAGCGCTGCCCATCTGGCACAAATGCACATGCGTCCTGACACGAGTAATCCAACAGCATACAATCTTTATCATCACATGGAAGGGAGGGGAAGGTCTTACAAATCAGTAGTAGATGCACAGGACTGTACATTAGCACGCACCATATTTAAACTTTATATTGAATACACAGAGGTGAGGCTGAGCCATTGCGATTCCACAGTCCCACAGCTCAAATAAGTTACAAAAAGTGCAGTGAGATCTCTGCTTCTGCCTTGCATATTTTTCCATTTGTAAATCTTCTTTTGGATTATTAGATGCATCCATTTCATCCCGTCCCTATTATCCTCAATAGAAATTATCAGGATGAGGTTAAACTGGGCAGGTTTCCTGCTATCTCATTTTCATTGCCGACCCCACAGAATGTAATTTTTATTGTGTTTCACCAATGAATATGGAACAAAAGGAAAGGGCGGGATCCTCATTGTGAGGAAGAGTGGATTTCCTGCAATCTCTCACACACAATAGCAGGGGTATAATATTGCGTCTTTCTGTTTTTCTCCATCTTCACTCTTGAGAGATGCTTTGGTCATGGCATCCATTGTTAAGGAAATATTTGATATTCTGCCCTGCGCTGAGTGGAGTTTCCCCATCAAATGATTCAAGGTGCCTTCTAAACACCCATTGATTAACCCCTCACAGTTTCAATCCCAAGACTGGGGAAATAGGACATTTTGTGAGGTGTTCCAGTTAACTGCTTCAAGATTGCCCCATCAGGCATAATAACAATACTTAGCATTTATATAGCACATTTCAAGTGTTTCCTACTCAAAGTGGTTCATGCACATTATCTAAATAATCTTTATAACAGTGCTTGGTCAAAAAAGGCAGGGCTTAAATAAGAAGCCTCCTCACCTGCAGCTCAGTGGCAGAGGAGAACAGCGGCTTGGCATGCAGAAGGTCCCAATTCTCTCTACAGAGAGTTGGGCAAAACTCCACAAAACCCTACAGAGTTACTGCCACTCTGTGATACCTAGTTAGGTGGACCAAAGGTAGAAGGGAGCTTTCTATTTTCCTTTGTTATTGAACTGTCTGGGACTGTTTGCACTCAGGGCTCAGGAAGCCTCTTCAGAGAAGGGAACAGGGATGCATAATATTGACCCCCTTGAGACTGACATGGCAGCATGAAGGATAACTGCAGTTATGTGAATGATTGCCGAGTGAGTAATGGCAGAGTAATGTTGGGAACTGGCAGCAGCATTGGCTGTGAGGGCTGTTTTTGTACCACTCCTCTTATTTGAGTGTTTGTATGAAACACAAAACCCCAATTAATGATGCAGTTTTCTATTATGTTGCTTTCAGGGACGGTTTATGGAGAGTACAGCCACACACACACAAAAGAAATCCTCCATCAACCACAACTATGAAGTAATATCAGACATGTCAAGCATTTCTTGTTTTACAGTTTCCTAGTAAAGCCCTGTTGTGAAGGCACTGCTATTTCATTATCTTCCTGGTTTACAGAGGAAATTAAATCCGTCCAAATTGTAAATTATTATTATTATTATTAAAAAATGTTTATATCGGCCAGGACGGGACACGGGTGGCACTGTGGTGTAAACCACTGAGCCTCTGGGCTTGCCGAGTGGAAGGTCAGCGGTTCGAATCCCCGCAATGGGGTGAGCTCCCATTGTTCGGTCCCAGCTCCTGCTAACCTAGCAGTTCAAAAGCACATCAAAGTGGAAGTAGATAAATAGGTACTGCTCCGGTGGTAAGGTATACGGCGTTTCCGTGCGCTGCTCTGGTTTCGCCAGAAGCGGCTTAGTCATGCTGGCCACATGACCCAGAAAAACTGTCTGCGGACAAACGTCGATGAGTGCCGCTACCTCAGAGTTGTTCGTGACTGGACTTAACTGTCGGGGTCCTTTACCTTTACCTTTTTATCAGCCAGGACCATCAACGCTCAGTTTTCCCCTTATTTCACTTTGCTGTAGAACCCAAGCAGAAGCTTAGCCCATCCTGCCTTATAGTATCAGTTGCAGGAACAAGCTCTGACTCCTGAGATCTTTCTGCCTCTGCCCCTTGCTCTATTTAGATACCAGAATTCACATTTGAAAATGAAAGCTGGCGGTTCTAAAAACCAAGCCCTTAGACCCAGCAACCAATTTCAACGGACTGAAAACAATGGAGAACTGAAAAAGAACCAAGAGTTGCTAGCGTAGGTTATGTAAGACCCTCATCGCTGCATACCAAGCAGAAGAAGGTTGAACCAGAAGAAACACAGAGTGTGAGAAAGCCAAGCAGATGGGTGGAACAACATGGATGTTTCTGTGAAGAAGATGGGAAGTCATCAGAACGGGTGCTTATGAACTGAGCAATCCTTAGGGTGACCAGCCGCAAAGAAGGACACGGTTGTGTGGGTGTGTGAGAGCATTTCAGCCAGTCTGTGGTGTAGAATTGTCTATAATGATTCGCCCTTCATCGTGAAGAGGAAAAATGTATGACATGTGCAATTGGTGTGGTGGGGCTGAGGCAGGATTGTGGTGAGATCAGGGCTGCACAGATGCACAGGCAGAGCCTATCCAGCACTCTGACTGGTCCATCTTCCCTGCCCTGCCCTCCTCCGTTCAGGTACGCTGCAGCGACGCCAGTGTTGTGAGAGTGGCTCCACAGCCCTTTCCTACCACACAAACCACTACTCTCTCTTTCTGTCGTGTGTTTGTGTTCCTTACATATACCTCCATGGCACGTGAATACTAGCCCTCGGTGAATCTCTGTGGCTTGTGTGAATCAGGAAGTTACAAACTTTGCAAGCTGTCTTGTACCTCAGGCATCCTCCAGACATCAGGGTGTAGATCCATTTATATAATTTACAACGTTGCTGAAAGATCTATTTGGTCTTCATCCTTTAACAAGAACAAAAAAAGAACCACCCGGGCTCAATGGCACGGCATTCCTGTGAGAGCAACCAGCAGACTCATATACCTCCAGCCAGGGAAGAGCAGCTCATTTAGATGATAAATAGAGATGACAAAAATTGCACAATTTGAATATGAGTGATCAAGCAGGGAGCGGGAGAGAAGGAATCAGGCTCCTTTTATTACTGCCATCTTAGTGCTTCGACAACAGGTAGCACTATTACATATTCCCTTTCCACTTTAAAGCTCTTGTAATTTCCTTCCTCATGTCCGGGAGATTTTATTCATTGTTTCCTTGCACCTGTGATTGATGTTCTGAGCTGCTAATCTCTCTGAGTGATAACTATTTTCATGTAAGTCCGTGAGTCTATGACACAGGCAGCTCGACCAGGGCTACTGCTGACTACTTATTTTGTGCCTCATTTACATTTCAATCTCGGCCTCATGAATGTAAAACCCAGGCTGCAAATTAATAACAGGGAGAATATTAGACTGCTCCAGAGTGGGGGGAACAATGCAAATCCACCCGAGCGCAGGCTTCGCCATTGTGTTCCGGGAGGGACTCATTTATTGGTCGGCGGTGAATGACATTACAGAGAATGGCATATCCAGAGTGACACAAATTTATTTCTGTCCCCCCTGCACTCTAGTATATTTTCATAGAATCAGGGGGCTATTTGTCTAGGGACAATTTAGTTTCCATGAAAAATTTAAATGGTTTCTGTGGAGATAGTGGAGTGAAATTTAATTTGTTTCTCATTTACTACAGCAGGTATGAAAAGGAGAAAAATTGGATGTCTGATGGGCAGAAATTGGTGCTGTCCCTCCACACTCTCCCCCAAAGGCCCAGTGGGCCTATATCATGGAGATTGAGCAAGACGAGAGACTCCCTTCCTCACCCCCCCTTAGAGAATGGTAACCTTAAACCAACTTACAGGAAATCTTTGGGGAGGCTGCCAATCACCCTGAAAACAACATTCCCATCGATTCCTTGTCTGTGTGATTTATGGCTTCATTTTACGGTAATTGAGAATTAGTGAGAAGATTAGCAAGGCTCAACACTTTGCCATGATATGCACACTAAGCACCGTAATTTGTCACTAAGGGATGTTGGACACTTTTTTAGTTACACGGGGTTCCCATCTAATTGAATTTGGGGATAACACGGAAATTAATTTGACACAGGAAAATTTTTTAATACACCCATCTCCCCTCTATTGTAATGCACAGCGCTGGGCTGTGTGCCGGGCCAGCAATATTGATCCTGATCACTTTCAATTGTGGCCAGCTGAAGGATGGAATAACTCTAAATCTTATTTAAGCTCATATGAAAGCAGTTCATCTGCAGCAATCTGTGGCAGATAAAGAATATTACCTTTCATTTTGTCTGACGGCATCAAGATGAAGTTTTGAAAATTTACTTCTTGCAGCAAATATACCAAATGTCCAAAGTCAACAGTTACAATTCAATTACAGAGCAGCTCTTGTGGGCTGTTTACAGGGTAATTTGCTACTTAGGCAGCAAATGAAAATACTAACTATGCCCACTATCCAGACAGAAGTTGCTGCACGTAAAAGAGACCAGAGGAAAGGGGAGTGGGCAGGACAAAGGATAAAAAACAAGAAGGCATTTCAAAGTCCATTTCAGTTTAAAGGACCAGTTGTGGGATTGTGTTTCTGCCTGGGATGATTTCAAATGCAGTTATCTCAGGCTTCTGGGCAAAGGTTCAATCATATTATTCCACCCTGCCTCCCTGAACTCAGTGCATCAAGACTTTCTACCATCTCCTTATGGTGGATACCAAAGTGCCGGCTGGTCTTGTGAATGCCCTTAGGTTGAAGGCCAACACGAGCTTGTTCAGCTCAAACTTCCGTTATTATGGCGGCTTGAAGAAATGTCCCCAAAACACTTGCTCCCTTGTCCTCCTCCCACATCCCCCTTAAATCTGTTCTCAGGGTTCCATCAATCCCCTGGAATGGATTTGGAGGGAGCATGTGGTAAGCTTGTGGGAGGAGAGGCGGAGGGAAGTTCTGTTGCACAAGTAGAAATCCTTGCAATGATGAGGAGCTTACTTAACAGTGCCTTGGATACAAGCCCATGTTTTCTTAACACCTTTGTGCTTCTGCCATAGATGTGAACTCTGTGACTGCTAGTGCTAGTGACAGATTTAGTTGATGGGTGTTCTGGGGTATATTGTTTCAATGGGCAAGCTTTTAAAGTCTGGTATTGTAATTATTTTAATAACCCATTTTTTTAATGTATAACAGCGCATCATTATACAAACATGGGGCTGGATTTCGGCAGAGTTGCCCTTAGGTCTCATTGAAATCAACGGGGAAAATTAACCACAAATTTAACTTTGAACCATTGATTCCAACTGTAACTAAGGATAATGAAGAGTCTGATATTAACCATGTCTATGCAGACGTAAGCTCTATTGACTTCTATAGAGGTAAATGGGGTTAGGACTGCAGCCTTAGTCTGGATGTAACCTTTTGGGTTCTTGGTAGCACATAGAAATTAATAGGATTATTTTCATATTTAACTTACTGGTTTGGCAACTGAATCCACTGCATAGTGCTACTGAAATACAGCGTTTTTAATCCAATTAAATTGCCACTGACACTACTGAGTGAAGCTGCCATGGGCTTAAATCCCATATACACTGGAATTTAACTGGCACAGCTGGCTACTTTGCAAAAACAACCAAACCAAACCATTTCAGTGGACTAATCTGTGAAAGTGATGGTAAGGAAGGGTTTATATTTAACAATGAGGCAATAGCTTAGCAGCCACACAGACAGCAAACCATAAAAGGGAGTTTTATCTGTGGTAACTATTTCCAGGCCTGCCTGTATCCACTTGTGGTATTTTCATGCCATATAGAAACCTTTAGCCTAGAATTAGCATTTCAGCCAATGTTCCCATTTGACAAGGAGAAGCAGGAGGTACCGGTAGTTTGATGGAAACAGATAGCTCCCAGTTAGCCACTGGGTCTAACTTGAAGTTGCTGGTTTTGCCTTTCATTGAGACCACATTGTCTAGGAGGGTCAAAAAAACACAAATTGAAGTACCCAGAAGTGTGTGTGTGGAGGCACATGTGTGCTGGTGCAGTTATGGCAGTAACTCAGAAAGAGTTTAGTAAATACCAAAAATAAAAAATGATGGTGATGATGATGATGATAACATAGTAGCTATATTTTTAAACTTTTTGCTAGTAGGCTATGACCTTCCTATTCAGACAGGCCTTTAAAAATTAAGGTGCACATGATGTTGATCTCTGGTCTGCTATCAGGGCAAACTATATTTTAATTGTTGGTTTTAAACGTGTTATGTTGTGTTTTAATTATTGTTTTTAGCTAGTTTCTTTTTTCTTCGTATTTTATAATGCTGTTTTAAATGTTAGAAGCCGCCTTGAATCCCACCTTGAATTAAATAGTAATATAATCATGCAAATTCATTTGTCTGTTCCAGAAGTAGGGACTGGTAGATCTGTCAATTTCAGTTTCTCCCAGTTTCTGATTTTTCCAGTCTTACGTTCAGTTCAACGTATTTTCTTATCAGTTTGCAATTTTTGTAAAAAAAGAAAAGAAAAACCCTCATTCGCCAGTATTTTAGGGACGATTTCCCCTCATGCACACATTTCCATATGAATTTTTCACTAAGGCATGTTTTGCAAACCAATTTTCCCTAATGCATGCACCTTTAAGGCACATATTTATCCTAGCACATCACTTTGGGTACATGCTACTTGGCTGGAGAACTGCATTGTAGCATTTGGAGAAGGGTGAATTTTGAAGGATGGCTGTTGTGGTTTGTGCATTGTTTTGAAAAATGGAACTTAGGTGGGTTCACCTTTAAATGTGGTCTGAATCAAATTTCTCTCCCCCTCTCATCCCTATTTTGAAAACAGCTTGGTTGGGGGGGGGGGAGCTATATAGGATGTCTGTAGCTCAGTGGCAGAACATATGCTTTGTAATGCATATGGTATCAGGTTTCATCCAAGCAAAGGCTGGGAAGCCCTCCTGTCTGAAACTCTGGAAAGTCCCTCTCAACAATACTGAGCTAGTTGGACAAATGGTCCAACTCAGTGTAATGCAGCCTCCTATATTCCTTGAGCTGTTCCACACTATCATAATGTTTGTAGGAAGCTTCCAGTACAGTGGTACCTCAGGTTACATACACTTCAGGTTTCATACACTTCAGGTTACAAACTCCGCTAACCCAGAAATAGTGCTTCAGGTTAAGAACTTTGCTTCAGGATAAGAACAGAAATTGTGCTCCGGCGGCGCGGAGGCAGCAGGAGGCCCCATTAGCTAAAGTGGTGCTTCAGGTTAAGAACAGTTTCATGTTAAGTACAGACCTCCGGAATGAATTAAGTACTTAACCTGAGGTACCACTGTGCCTCCTTGAATTCTCTCTTGTCTGTGCAGTAGTCTCTTCCAAATCATTGCCTTCCCATATTTTTCCTCCCTCAATCCAGATTTCTTCATACCCTCTCCTTTTCAAAGTATCCCTGGTGAGAGAAGATCAGGATCGAGGGGAGAAAAATGTAGGAAGGCAGTGATTTGAAGAAGAACATCATAGGGACAAGACATGAAATGGCCGTATGGATGAGCCCTGAGTTACTGGTTCTTTGGGATTTCTTTTTCTTTGCTGTGGGTTTCCCTTTGATTAAAAAAAATGTATTATTCATCACTGTAATTGCTGTGATGGATTGAATAATGGAACCATTGTTTGTGTCATCAGTGACTGATAGACTCTCCAAAGGTTTTGAATGTACCAGTCTCAGTGTGTCCATGTTATTCTCAGTCCTTTCCCAGAATACACATAGAAGTGGATACTGACACCCTCCCCCCTCTGAATGTCATTGAGAGATAGAATGTGATTGAGAGATAGAAAGGTAGGGAAAATACAAATAACGAATAACACGGCTTAGAACCCATTCCTAAGTAAGTTGACTTAGAAATATCACGGCCTTAAATGGAACGTACTCCTAAATAGGTCTGCTTAGGATTGCAGTTATCATCTGTCCGTGAATTTTAGCTGTGAAATCTCCAGCTGGTGCCATGGAACTTTTGGGACTTGATGTTGATGATGATAATTTATTACGGCCAAAGACCAGCTCACATAAAATAAGACAATAAAAACAGTGTTCATAAAGATAAAATATACAATCAGAGCAGATTGCAGCAATAGCTCATGAGTTAAAATTGAGATATATACATACAGCCATACAACTGAGATTTGGGCTACCGTAAAAAATTGACCCTGAGGAGCCCCAAAGGGCAACTTCAGCATTTCCCTAGTAAGCTATTTTATTCTAGAGGATGATCTGTGCCTACAAATCTGGGCGCAGAATCTGGCTACCAGCCAGGTCGACTTGTTGATGTTCTTGGGCACTGTTTCCAATTTCTAAACTTGCGAATAGCGAATTCTGCTTTCTGTCATCACACAGAATGCCCTGATTGGCTGCTGAGGGGTGGGGTGGGGTAAGCGATGAGCTTACCAACAGGTGCCTTTTGAATGAAGTCAGAGGAGACAAGGGTGAGGGGTGGCGCCAGGAGGGTACCACAATGGCTCATCTTCTGTCCAATTGCATACCCTGTCGCCCTTGTCTTTACATGTACAGGTCCCTCCCCACCTCACCTCTTCTGTCATCATGAGTGCTCTTCTCCCCTCCACATTCATCACCGTCATTATGTGTATTATGTGTGATAGAGCCACAACCAGCCTGCCCAGGAGGTGGGGTTGCGAGCTTCACGCCCACCCCCACATGAGCGGGGGCTGGTTTCAGCCCCCGCGAGAGCAGGGGAATCCCGGCCGCGTCTCCCCCCCCAGCCAGCCAATCAGCTGGCTGGGGGGCGTGGCCTGCCCTATTTAGGGCCGGCGCAGAGGGGGCCAGTGAACGAAGGGTGGTCCGATAAAGGACTCCGGGGGGCGTGGCCCTGTCCGAAGCCTATGGAGGTGTGGGCCAAAGGCACGCCCCCGAGCGGTGACCCGGGGGAGCTCCTAGTTGACGTGCCTCAGCAGGAGACTCCCCCTCTATGGTGTTAACCCTTCCCGTGTCTCGAGCAAATGGGCTGGAGCCGGATAGTCGATAGGACCAGTGCCTAAGCCAATGCTTCTCATTCCTGAATTCAATAAAGTTGTGGCCTAATTCACCCATTTAACCTTAAATTATGGTGTCTTGTGTCTTTATTTATCCTGGTGGGGGGCGGGAACTCGCCACGCAACAAGCCTTCCTGAAAGGTAAGAGGCACGTTCCTGGGTTCATTAGCAGAGAGTGCCACCTTTTTCTGATGGAAACACTATTGTCCTGTGTTGCATATGAATAAAAAGCAGCTAGAATTTCTGGTATGAAATACTGCTTCCAGTATTCCCAGTGTAACTCAGTGAATTTTAATGCTAATGAGCATCTATAATGCATGCGTGTGATTATCACATGACAAAAAGCCATTAGGACAACTGAGCTTTTTTTTTTTTTTTTTTTTGAATTTGTATTGGAATTACGGCTTGCATCAGTATTATAAACTGGTTACAATTCATCATCCTCCAACAGTATTTTTTTTTTTATAAAAAAAAACCATAGACATGGGAACTTATTATGTCCACCATTGACTCAGATTGCTTTATGGAGAGGTTATATGCATGTTCCAGATTCTCATTAATCCTTTGGAAAGTGAACTGGTAAGATATCAGAATACACATGACACATTAGTTTCTGTTGTAAATCTCAATATTGTATATAGATTCTGTATCCGTTTTTTTGTAGTCCAGTGAGTCCTACTTTGTTAAAAGGATCTTTCTGTGTTTGTTTTGTTACTTCTAAAACCCAATAAAAGCTATTAAAAACCAACAGCCATGAAATCCTCTTCCCCCATCAGTTTTGTATGTTAGCAGTGCAATCCTCAAATATTTACTTGGAAGTAAGTAAGTAAGATCAACTTGACTCCCTTTTACATGTTTAGGATTTCAGTGTAAATATTACACTACTGGAAAAGAAGTAGTTGTGGTTGCTCATTTGGCCTTTATGTCTAATTCCATTTATATGCTATGGACTTAATATATTCATCCCTCCCCCTGCCACCCCCTGGGGCTTTCTAATCATGAAACCTTTGTAATCCTTCTGTGGTTAATGATTGTATAAATGCGCCTCCATGTGGTGAAACTGAAATGCGAGCATAGCTTTCAGCTATGCACAGGATAACAATGAACTGATTAAACTAATCCATGGCTTGACCATGATTCAGTCTTTAGCCCTCTGCAAAGCTAGTACCGAAATCTGTGATCTGGGCTTCTAAGAATAATGATTGCATTTAAGATTCCCACCTCCCAACCTTACCTGTTCTGAGCCTGCAATCCTTGGTGTAAGCTCAACTAGACATCAAGGAGCTAACTTCTGAGTAAGCATTCATAGGATTCCTCTGCAAGACCAGCTTCCTGAAGCAACAATTTTATGATGGTGTTTGAGGACAATCTGTTGTTCAACCATCTTGGAAGGACATAAGAAGTCCCCTGCTGGATCAGGCCAAATGGCCATCTACTCCAACATCATGTCCTCACAGTGTTCAAGCAGATGGGCAGGACCTGAGTGCAACAAATGCTCTCCCCACTTGAGATGCTCAGCAACTGGGATTCAGAAGCACACTGCTTCCAGGAGTGATGGTAGAACATGACTATCATGGCTGGCAGCCATTGCATACCAGTCAACTGTCCTGGAAAAAACCGGAAGGTCCCATTTTTTCTTGTGAGAGGACAGTAGTCAAAATGGCCACCACAAACTTGAGCAATTTTGGCCTGCACTTTTGTTCAGGCATGGCACCTAAAAACACATATTTTGGGGTGCTGTGCAAGACTGCTCTGTGCCATTAAGATAAGACAGGGAATATGCAGGAGAAATGATTTTGAGGAGATATGGAAGGTGTTTGTAGAATTTGTACTGTTAAAAGGGAAACAGAAATGCAAGAGATGTTGAAATTTTGGGAGGTTGGATAGTTACAATGGAATGGTCTTAGTGGTGGGCTGCACATTTTTATTCTTATTTATTTATGATAATAATTTTTTTTAAGGATCACTTCCCCCAAAAGCACTTTTTTGAGCAATCTTATACAGCACCCCAAAACGCATGTTTTGGGGCACTGTGCTCAATAAAGCACTTTGGGGAGCTTTTTAATCTTGTGTGGGTCACGTGACTTGTGTGGGAGTGCGACCCCAAAAGTTTGCCTCCCAGTTTGGGGCCCCTTCATATTGGAAGGCATGCCATTGATAACCTTATTCTCCATGGATTTGTCTAACCTTGTTTTTATAGTCATCCAAGTCGCTACGTCTTGCTGGAAGAAATTCCACAATTCCATTCTTTGTATAAGCTGTGTGAAACAATGCTTTCTTTTGTCTGCCCTGGACAGCTTTTCTTACACCCTTCCTCGCCAATGGTATCGCTGGACACTTGCATGTTACGGCATTGGCTCTCTTCATGTCCCATGATTGCAAGGGAAACATGTGCCTGACGGCAGCAGAGGGGGATGGAGGCTGAGCATCAGGGGAGAGCGAAAGTGAGACGCTGATAGAGACATCCTGACAGCTGCAATGGGTCATCAATAGATCCATCAGGCCAGTAATTTGCAACAAATTTAACATGCATCACTTTAGTCAGGCCATGCTATATCCATCTTGTCATGGCATCAGAGCAAATAACACTTAAATCTGGTGTCACCGCTGACCTTTAGCGACCCTTGAATTGACACCACCATTTGAGCTTGGCCTAGCTGAACAGCAGATGGAGGGAAGATTAGTACAAAAGAGAGAGAATGTGTGTGCGTGGAAGGGGGGCAATTAAGCTTAACCAGACAAACAATTGGATGGAAGAGGGTGGGGAGACTGCATTGCTTAGCACACTCCTTCATGTGTGGCTTGATAGCCTCTTACTGCCACTATAATCTTTTGTTTAAATCAGATAATAAAATGCACACAGATACAGCGACACCCTCAACATTCAGATGGAATCAGCACTTCATGAGTCACAGCCAAAATGGTGTAAGATGGAACAAACAGGTCTGCCTTCAAGCTATTGTGGTTGGAAGGACTGAACAGTTTTACAATGAAAGCCCACCATAGGAACTTGATATTGAAATGTAGCCTTATTTTGAAATGGGACTTGGCGTTTCCTCTTTCGCAGAAGGCTAGCCGGGAATATTATTTCCCAGTTTCCGAATGCCTAATTAAAAGTTACAACATTAATTTAAAAATTGGGTTGGGGCATTAGTTTGCCACCCTCCTGGTTTGCCTCCCAACTTGAAGCATATTGTGCCTGAACTGTTTGATCAAACTGCAAAATCCCTTCCCCGGCCAAGATCAGGAGGAATCCCCCTGGTTGCTTAATGTGTTTGGAACAATTCCCAATTTCACGAGGATTTAAAGGTGAAAGGAAAACATTACAAGTAACAGAAATAACAGAAGAACAAGAAGGGGGAAAAGGTTATGTAAACTCAAGCCCTTATTCATGAGGGCAGCAAGCTTACTTTGAGACGTAGTGACTTACTTGAGGCCACCTACTGCGGAGTTGAAGACGAGGCCCTTTGGGGCTGAGTCCAATAGAGGACCACACTGGCTCTCAGTAACTTTGTTTTACACCATTATACTCTTTCATATAGGCCCTGAGGTAGCCTGACAAAATTAACACATAAATTCAGAATGACGAAAAGGGGAAGTATACTGGTAGATGCTGTCACGTGATATCGCTATGGGTGATGGCACAGATATGATGAATAAGAAACAGGAACATTAGTGGCTGCTAACTAAAAGCTAGGATCTACTTGATTGATATTTTACTGTGCTAGGAAGGGGGGGTGTTTGTTTTTGTTTTAATATAGTGAACCTCATTTTATGAATGGGTTCAATATACTCTAAGCCACCAATCCACTGCAATCCTGAGAGATACATAGAGCATTTTGGAAACCTGGTAGCTGTAGTTGGCAAATGAGCCACATATACGATCTTTTCATAAGAACAGCTCCACTTAGAACTTCTCGTGGAGAATCGTTTTATCTAGAATACATCACTTCTGCATGTTTTGAAGATGGTACTGAACACTGTTCTTCATCCTTTGGTCCCCAGATGTTGTTGGACTATAACTCCAATTTTAGCTTAGCCCCAATGGTCAGGGATGATAGGAGTTGTAGTCTTACCATATGGGTACCCAAGGTGGAAGAACATTGATGCAAAACATCAAAAAGGGCTCTGTTTAAATTTAATGGTCCATTAATGGTCCATTAATGGACTTGCTTTATTCTACAAGCCCATAAGAGATGCAGGTGGCACTGTGGGTTAAACCACAGAGCCTAGGGCTTGCCGATCAGAAGGTCGGCGGTTCGAATCCTTGCAATGAGGTGAGCTCCGGTTGCTCAGTTCCTGCTCCTGCCAACCTAGCAGTTTGAAAGCACGTCAAAGTGCAAGTAGATAAATAGGTACCGCTCTGGCGGGAAGGTAAACAGCATTTCCGTGCGCTGCTCTGGTTTCGCCAGAAGCGGCTTAGTCATGCTGGCCACATGACCCGGAAGCTGTACGCTGGCTCCCTCAGCCAGTAAAGCGAGATGAGCGCCGCAACCCCAGAGCCGTCTGCGACTGGACCTAATGGTCAGGGGTCCCTTTACCTTTAAGGTTAAAATGCAGGTGTTTGCACTCACTTGTGAAAGTGCTCTAAGTCCCATATCAGGGGTGGGGAAAGTTTGACCCTCCAGAGATGTTGCCGAACTACAACTCCCCCATCCCTGCCCATTGGCCATGCTTGCTGGGGATTGTGAGAGTTGAGGTTCATCAATGTCCAGAGGGCAAAGTGTTCCACACCCCTGTTCTATGCCATAATTGTAAACTGAGCAACTGAGAACCTTGAAAATGAACAGGGAAGCTTCCATTGACTTAAAATGGAAATGATGTGAATATCAACCCTACACAAGAAAGGCCTTCTGCACAGGACGGGTGGAGCTCAGTGGTAGAGCACATGCATTGCACGTAAAAGGTCCCAGGTTCTCCCTCTGGCATCTCCAGGCTGGGTTAGAAAAGACTCCTGCTTGAAACCTCGAAGAGTTGCCACCAGTTATTCTCAACAATACTGAGCTAGATGATCTGACTTGGCATAAGGTTCTTTCCTAGGCTCTTTCACTTTTGTCTCAGGGATAGCTTTGGGTCTTCTGCAAAAAAGATGCTCACAGCATGTTTTTATATGATCAGTGATACCGCAAGGCAACACACGTTTGTGGGTTGACATGCAGATTTGCTTTTCTTCTTTCTCATTTCCTGGCTGAGATATGAAAAACAGGGGGAAAGTCCAGGGGCACTAGTAGCATTTTAAAAGTATATATACTATATTAATATTTTCAAGTACAATAGTTCCATGCACAAAATATACAAGCATCTAAACAATATTTAAAAAATAAAAAGTAAGCTAAGCTTTAAAAACGTAGCATCAGGAGGGAAACCCTCTGCTAATATTTTCAAAATAGCAATATTTCTAAGGATACCTTTCTTATTACATTTTTACATTGCCGATTCCTGCAAGTTACACATATTCCAATGGTTCCTATATTCATTATTCTATACCTTCAGTGAACCTTTCATAAATGAATAAGATATTTTTGTTCTCTTCCACTAACTTTCCATGTTAGGGCTTTTCACAATCCCCACCCAATTCAAATTATGAGCTCTCTTAACTTCTCTTCTGGGTAAACTGGAGAAAGCTTTGTGAAGGACAACATTATTAGAGGAACAAGCTTCGCTTGGGAAGAATCAGTATGGTTTCTGCAAAGAGAAGTTCCTCTCACACACCTTTCAGATTTGTTTCTCCTGGTAGATGCTTTGGAAGAGCCTTACTGTCTTATTTTAAATATTTTTTTCCTCTCTGCTCTTCAGCTGACTAGGCTCCCCGAGTGGCTTACATAAGATCAATAAGAACAATAACATCTAATTAAAACAGCACAACAGGTTCTTTAAAGAGGAGTCCATGATGACAGTGTCCGTCTTTCTGTTCTGCTCCCAAGCCAGATGGTTCTAATGCCTTTGGGATGGGAGGGTAGACCCATAACCAGCTGCTGATGCAGCAGATGGGGAAGGAGATGATGGCAGTTGGTTTCACTGACTCTTGCTTCCCCAAGATGTCTATTCCGGATAGGTGTGTGTATACTCCCCCAGAAGGAAGAGGTGCATCGTTTGGGGGTGCTCCAAATAACGCAACTGCTTCTTCAGCAAGAGTACATCCCCATTCAGAACAGACAACTTAATAAAGCAACTGAATAAGAAAGCAATAGATCCATCTAGTCCATTTTGGAATACAGGCAACTCCCTGTTTGTTTGCTTGCTGCGCACATCTGCGGATGTCTGCCCCACCCTGTTGTGCTACCTTTTCTGGCCACTTCCAGGTCTGCAGCAATGAGCATGTGTGCGGTGGTGAATCAAACTGGACGTGCATCAATCTAATCACATGCTTTCTAATTCACTTTAAACTATTCTTTAGTAATAACTGACATTATTGCTCAAAGTTTGTTCTATTATAGCTGATCAGGCACTGAAATAAACTTTGTGCATGTCCTTGAGCACCTCCCCCCACCTTCCCTACAAACCATGTCTAGCACATTGATACCCAAAATCTTGAAGCCGCTTGCTCATCTCTGGCTTATTCCATCTGCATCTGCATGTCTAGGTAAAGAATCATTATATTTTTTCTGCCCAAACCATGTGTGCTGTTGAGTCCGCCAAATGTTTGTGTAATGGGAAGGTAATAAAGTACGGTGGGTGTGTTGCAAACAGTGTTTTATGGTAACAGACAAAGCGGACCTCTTACAAACCCCATGTCTCTAATTTCATTGTAGAAAATTAGATACTCAGAATTTTGCATAAGATAAGTGTATTACTGGGATGCAATTTGGCCCAGGTTCCTAGCTTTCGTGCATGTGGCTCCTTAATAAAAAGTGTCAGTTAAAATGAAAATACAGCTTGGGTAATTAAATTTAATTGGATCTTGTCACTTTAAATCCTCTTCGTTTTTGAGTGTTTCCATAGAATTGCACTTCTGGTTTTGCTAATTTCTTTATTGCAAGCTGTGCGCTGAACCTCACTGTCCTATAATAAAGTGGGACCTTGTTTTTGTAGAGGGCTTTGAACCAGGACTGCAATAACAAACAAAAGGGATGGCAACTAATTCCATACAGAGGGGTGGGGGTGGGGGGTGAACTCTCTTCCTTTATTGTTCACATGTAATCAGGGAATAAGGTTGGCTTCTTAACTCTTTAATGCTGATTCGTATTGCTGTTTTGTGGAGGCCACCACAATGGCGATACAATGTGACGCTATGCATTCAGAGGCAGGAAGATAATTACCATTCCTATATATATTTGTACCATGCAAATTGCAGTATTCATACATAGGCCAAACAGGGAACAAGCAGGCACCAATGCAGATGATGTGTATTGCCTGCCAATAGCCCCTTGCTCTGAAACGGAAGGACGATGCTCTCCAGAGGTGAGAGATAACTCAGTTCCTTTATTTCATCTGCACATGCTCGTAATCGGAAAGCAAGAAGATTGAAATGTAGATGAAGAAGCAAACTGTTTGTGATCTCAAGTAGAGGGACCATAAAATATGATTAGTCTTCCGCCAATTCCCTAGATGCTAATAAGGCAATCACAATCTTGCTTCAAAATTAAAATCAGTTAATGAGTTGAATATATTTAAGCACCCAGACTTGAGGTATATAATGTATGTAAGGGGGGTGCCTGCTTTTTCTGAGACTACCTGTAGCCACCTCAAAATTCTTCTGCAGACATCAAAAAGCCACACAAGCAGACCTGCCAGGTTGTTCTCTTAGGACTGGGCCACATGTTGTAAGCTCCATGAAGATGCTGTCCCAATAGTCACATGCTCTCAAATGGGGCCAAATGTCCAATTCTGAAGACATGAAGCAGGTGCTAGAGGCCTCAGTGTGCGTTATGCCCTGACATTGCATTGCTGGCTCCATGAATGGCAGAGGCAGCAGGCAAAATCCAACATACTCTGTGAGGCATCCTGGACTGCAGCCCGTTTTAACTCCTGAACTAAACAAGATGTCGCTGTCACCCCTTCATAATGCTTAGCAGAGATTGGGGTTCTTGGATCCAGGTAGCCACTGAATCCTGGCCTTTGCCTTTCCGTTCCATTCTAGCTCCCATGATCAACCATGGTATTCTGGCAAGGGCTATTGCATAAACTGCTCCTGCACGAGCTCCAAAAGCTCCAGGCTTGGGTTATATCTGTGCTCTCTTCCTGTGCTTCTCAGACTTCTTGTGGAAGAATATAATTGAACCAGTGGCAGGTGGTGCCCATTGGTGGTGCTCAGCACTGCTAACTTGGACCCCAGACTGTGGGTGTCCAGGCCCTGGCCCAGTTGCTGGAGCGCCAGAGGTAATGCAGTGGCAGCGGTGGGGGGAGGCTGGGCAGCCACGGCAAAAAAATTGTGGGTGCCTGGGTGCCCAGGGCCCCCTGGAGTTAGTGCCTGTGGTGGTACTGGTAGGGTGGAAGTCAGGGAGACCAACAGCAGGTGGAGTCAGAACCAGCATCATGTTTGCCCTCATGTTCTAAAATCGCAACATGGAGATGGAGGAGCAAGCTGACAGGAATTGGTTATAAGTAAGAAGGCAGGCAGTTGGATGTTGACTGAGGGCAGATTGAAGTTGTTGGGGCACTGCCCCACTAAATGGGCCAGCCTTCAGTGGATTGAGCCATTCGTTAGATGCAGTTCACCTGGCCAGAAGATGATTCTTGCTGAATTGGATGTAGTTTTGTTTCTCCCCTCGGTTTTGAATAAAATAAAAAAGTTTTAAGAAGAAGCCTGCAGCCATCCAGCCACTGTCCTCCACATATGATAGCAGCTCCCTCAGCTGGAATACACTGGATATTATTGATGTCCAGTACCAGAGGGAAATGTTGAAGTTGTGGGATGAGTTAGGCCTGCATTCTTGATAAGGGTCAAAGGGGGAATGCAACACTTCGTGCAGTTTACACCCATGCACACTTCATCAAACTCGCTTCAAGGGGAGAACAAAACTTCCTGTGTGTAATTATGATACAAATACCAAAGCAGAACATGTCTCGGACACATTCTTAAGTCATGCAGAAACCATAAAACGAGCTGAATGCGAAATGAAATGCACAATTGGCCATGCCTGCAATTTATATCCTTGAAAAGGTGTTGCTGAAATGCACTCCCCCAGACTTATTTTTTCCTGCTCCCCTCTCAAATGCCCCCAAACTAGCAAAGCAAACCCTTGACATAAAAATGGTGACATTTGGGGCACTTAAAAACTTCATATAATCATGCAGATTTTAGCAAAATGCCTGAATTGATATGCCTTACAAAGTTTTATATTTTAACTGTAAAGAGAGAGAGGCAGCTGCAGATTGTCAGACCTCTGTGAAATATGACTGCTCCCCCCCCCATTGTTTCTGCCTTTGATTATGGGCTGTACCACTAACAGCAATCTGAGGGTGGAGGGGGGGGGGGTTCGACATATTCCCGGTTCCACATTATGGATCCTTGTACTAGCCACATAACCCAACTCTTAATTTGCTGCTCTGATGTAATAGGGATAGCTTCTGCCACTGCAGCAAGTATGAGCTAAGCTATGGGCAGGGAATCTTATTCAGCCCGAGGGTCACCTTGCCTCAGGAGGAACCTTCGGTGGACCTGCATGCCAGTTGTGGATGGGGCCAGAAAAGAGGGTAGAGAAACAGATTGTACTGTTTCTACTCGTGCTTCTCTCCATCCAGGCAGGGAAGAGGCATTATCTCAATGCAAGGACACATTCTAGCTAGGCAAAAGTGTTAAATGATGACACAGAACATGGCTGCTAAAGGCTGAGGCATGGAGAGAACCTCAGGATTGGTGACATCCAGCTGTTGGGCCTGAGGTCCTCACCTCTGATCTAATCTTATTAAGGGAAACAGAGTGAAAGAAATTTGGGGCTTGTGCCCATCACTTCTATCCCTCTCTCCTATAAGAATACATTTCACTTTCCAAGCCTGGGTATTCTCTTGGCTTCCATTCTTATGTGGCCTTTATGTAGCTCCTTTCCAAAAGCTCAGTGTGGCTTTTCTTTTCATGCTGTAAGAAGTCATAGATTCATAGAATCTATGGCTGAGCCAAAAATCTCTCTGAAGCCCTTTTCCTGAGAAAATCTCTGCTTTACATGCCCTCTCTAGAAAAAGGAAACTGCAGAATTTTCTGTGAATATTACCCTCATATCTTTTTGTCAGCCCCTATTTCTCCACTCTAACCACCTGCAATGCCTTGTGGTGATGTTAGGGGCCTTGTAAAGGATGCAGAAACAATAACAAGATCCTTAAAAGGGGTAACAGGGATGGGAGCTGTACGCTTCCACCCCCATTAGCAAAGTGCACCACTAAGAAACAATTGGAGAATTTATCTTCAACAGTAGTGGAGATTGGGGGGGGGGGGAACTGCTGCTCACCTAATCGCTGGTCAGTTGTGTCATTGCTGCAGACTGGGAGATAGAGGCAGGGCGGCAAGTTCTGCATTGTGCAAACTCAACTGCGGAGCCAATCCTGGTGTTCATGCTGGTGCATGCGCGCTGCACCAACCTTGTTGCCCCATCCTCTACCTCATGGTAAGCAGGAGTAATGTGACTAAACAGAGGTTAGTTGAGTGGCAGAACCCCAACACTCTGCTGATTCTCCCTCCTGAGAAACTTAGCAAAAGGGTCTCTCAAATTTCTGTACCCCCAAATAGGATAGAGATTTCTGATTAATCATTTGAACAAACAGCTCTAAAGCCTGAGCTCTGTTCCTGAGCTATCACCCCTGCCCTAACTTACTCTTTTCACTCCTTCCAGGAGGGTGAGGGAGGCAGGGAGTGCAGAACTATCCCAAGTTATCTAAAGTTACAAGCCATTGTGTACAGTATTTGGGAATAGATTATATTGAAAACAGTGACTTACCTCCAGTCAACACAGGATAAGATGGTACTGTCTCTTTCATTAAAAAGAGGGTTCTAATAATAATAATAACCACCACCACCATCTAAGTAGATTGACTCAACACTGTATTTTAAAACCTGACTAATAAAAAATATTCTTACAGCTCTTGAAGGAGTCATATTATGATTGCCATCAAATCACTGGGGTTAAAAAGATATTATTTTAACTCCAAGCATATATATATATTTATTTCTCTCTCTCTTTAAAAAAGTGGATACACATGCAATGATTACTGATGCAGGTAAGCTACCACCCTTTTTGAATGTGAAATTGAACTAGCAGCCTTTGATCTGAACTGCAGGCTGATCTGAATTCAAGCAAAGCTTGCTGCTAAGCCACATTCCCATTCAATCCATTAAACCATTCACTTCTCTTCTCCTCATCACACTGACTCCTAATTTGACAATGACAAAGAGCTCCACAGTGATTTTAAATTTCATAATTTTAATCTGTCAAGTCTGACATTTAATTAGTGCCCTTCTAACCTGTGCCCGCTTACTTGAAGGTTACTGTTGGTTTTCCTTTAGAAATTTTTTCCTCTGGAAGAGTGGATTAATAAATATGTACATAACTGGCAGGGATAAAGACAATGCGCACACAATGGTCTATTAGTTCCAAATCTAGACAGATGAGGTTAATAATATTTTAAAGTGCTGCTTTATTGTATTAAGAGTGATTAAGCCTTTGGCTCAACCCTGTATGTGTTGTTCATTGAAAACATAAAATATAAGGTCTATTAAGCAAAGTCTAGCAAGAACAGTTACCCAAACTAGGGTAATAGCGTGTTCATAAGTCATATTACAGGATTCTCTTGTAGCTGTAATATTATTTCTTGGGTTTGCCAGGAGAATGGAACATCAAGAAGTGACACATGTGTTGGATTTTAATCAGCAGCAGATCTATTGTAAACATGGCCCTTGAGAAGTCACATGGTTAAAGGTTTTAAATATCAGAAATTTGGCTACTGCACGGATAGGTTCTTATTTGGCATACTTGGGTGAAATGATTTTTTCAAATAAAACAACAGCAACCCATGAGGGTAGTATTCAAAAGCAGCACCCTATAGTCCTAATTTGTACAGATCATCCATCTCTTCAAAATTCTACCACCTTATTGTGTAGTGTGTATGGTCCTGGCCTGAATGTCCGACCACAAGCCAATCAATGGGCTGGATTGGATTCAAAGGTTCCCTTCCTCCAGCAGAAGAACCCTCCAATGACAGGAATGCTTTGTTTTGATCAAGCTCTTTGTTTTTGGAACCTCTTAATAACTTTAGACTATGGTCACTATGTTAGCCTTCAGCAATGTTGGCTTGTTAGTGCCCAACTCACCTACTATATTTACATTGTCATATTATGTACATATAATGTACACACTATATGTACACATTATATGTACATAGGGTGTGTTGGACCACCCTCGTTTAGAGCATCAGATGTTACAAAAGCAGCCTCATCTGAGTTAGTGACTCACACTAACTAGTTGGTTCGACACATTGCTATTTTTTAGAAAAAGAGGTGCTGGAGATCATAACAAACTTCTCCCTTGTTCTCTTAGAATGGCAATGGTGCCCACCTGAGAGGTGCTGGAACTGAGCTCCAGGGAGCTCCAGCTGAAGAAAAGCCCTGGTTCTATGACTGTTGAGTTAAGAAGCAGCTTTCATGTGGCATGTGAAACAGCAGTAACAGAGAACACTCATCTAGTATTCTTCCATCCATCTATCTAACAAGCTCTTGTTACGTGGGAGAGCATTTAAACATCCATTCAAGAACATAAGAGAATCCATTTTGGATCTGACCAAAGGCCCATCTAGCCCAAGACGTTGTTCTCACAGTCACCAACCAAATGCCTATGAGAAACTCACAAGCAGGACGTAAATACAACAACTCACTTGCCTCCTCTCACTTGTATTCTACACCATTTTGTTGTTGTTGTTGTTGTTGTTTAGTCAGTTAGTCGTGTCCGACTCTTTGTGACCCCATGGACCAGAGCATGCCAGGCACCCCTGTCTTCCATTGCCTCTCCCAGTTTGGTCAAACTCATGCTGGTAGTGTTGAGAGCACTGTCTAACCATCTCGTCTTCCATCGTCCCCTTCTCCTTGTGCCCTCCATCTTTCCCAACATCAGGGTCTTTTCCAGGGAGTCTTCTCTTCTCATGAGGTGGCCAAAGAATTGGAACCTCAGCTTCAGGATCTGTTCTTCCAGTGAACACTCAGGGCTGATTTCCTTCAGAATGGATAGGTTATCTTCTTGCAGTCCATGGGACTCTCAAGAGTCTCCTCCAGCACCATAATTCAAAAGCATCAATTCTTTGATGATCAGCCTTCTTTACAATTCTACAAAATATACACCACTGTTCTTCTGAGTGCATAGATCAGTTCTTAGTCCTGCAAATCAAATCAAGTCAAGGAGTAGGGGATTTTAATTTACAAGTAAAGCTTTAGTTGATTTACCTACTGAAGATGTAAATTAATGTTTGAAATCCTTTTAAGAAGTGTCCCTGTCCTTATTCATTTTAATATTTTTTTCATCTGAAGATATTAGCATGCAGTATTTTGACTATGGGCATATAACTGTTGTTTCTAATCAAGTACTACTCATAAGGTTTGTAGGTCACTATGATCTTAGTTTGCTATAATATAAGAACATTTTTTTAAAATCACAAAATACAAAGAATCTTCCTAGTTTTATTTGAAATAAATGAAAAATTGTGTTACGAGAACAAAAGCCTATTGCCAAGTTATTAAAGTTCCTGATACCATACCAATTTAAAAGTTCCATAATATATGAGAAGAAAACATTCTGTGAATATACCTTTCAAATGCAGACATTAATAACCTGTTAATGTTTTTATTTCCATTTTTTTAATACAGCAACAGATGCTGGAAGCAAAGTGCACTTTATAATTTTCATTAAAGCCACCCCACTTTGTAAACAAGCCTAAACTTTCCCCTCCGTCATGGGCATTGAATGGAAGAGCTTACCTTTTTAATATGTGCTGGTTATAACATTTGTTTTGTCGAAACAGAAATGTAATCATCCTTGCAATACAAATCCTTGGAAGTGCATATAATTAACTCGGTGAGATCAAATGCAGGGTCACGATTTTAAACGTCTTAAGAAAAAGAAGAGATGTGAATTTGACCGCTGGCTTGATCCTAAGGCCTGATGTACCCCTCATAAATAAATGTTGCTGTTTTAAAAACGTTGCTTGCTACAGTACTAGGAGAATGGGAAAGGGATGAGGAAGTCTAGAAACTAGGAGGACAACCTGGAACTGAAATTATATATATTTTGGGGGTGGGGTAGGGAATTCAAATGGACAATTATCCTCATTTGAAACACTGTCCGTTCCTTCATGGGCATATTAGTAGCATGTGTTGGAGAGGCTGTGTTCTTTTTAACCCAGCTGTGTTCTTTATTCTGACTGCTGCCTGGTTGTGGTAATAATAATAATAATAATAATAATAATAAGAAGAAGAAGAAGAAGAAGAAGAAGAAGTAGTAGTTTTCGTTTTAGAAATTCACTGACAAATTCACATAGAGATCACTTCTAGCACTCATACTTACTTCCTGTGTGTGACCACATACAGAGCTGAGTTCCTCCCAGCCAAACTCCTTTTCCTTCTGACCCCTCTCCCCCCGCCCAAGCCATCAATTTAGAAACTGAGGAACTCTGGAAATGAACAAGCACATGCCTGTGAAATGATAATTGCATGTCTGGTTTCTAAGGGGTATGGTTCCTTCTTCTAGAACAGGGGTCAGCAAACTTTTTCAGCAGGGGGCCGGTCCACTGTCCCTCAGACCTTGTCGGGGGCTGGACTATATTTTGAAAAAAATAAATAAATAATGAACGAATTCCTATGCCCCACAAATAACCCAGAGATGCATTTTAAATAAAAGCACACATTCTACTCATGTAAAAACACGCTGATTCCAGGGCCGTCTGTGGGCCAGATTGAGAAGGCGAATAGGTCGCATCCAGCCCCTGGACCTTAGTTTGCCTACCCATGTTCTAGAAGGCTGTGACTTTCCACTTATTTATTTATATAAAATTATTCTGTCAGGGTGACATGGTAGCCTGCTTCAGAAGTGCCCCACACAGCGGACCTTCCTTCAATATTTCCCCTAGCGTTAGTCTTCTGGACCTCTGTGCACTTGGGGGAAGGACTGCAAGGGCCCCTGTGTGTGATCAGCTAAATGTGTGTATTCTCCTCCGCAAGATTGGGAGCCCGCGGCTGGGCACCTTCTGCTGATTGCTTTCTTTTTCCATGTCTGTGGGGCAGAGGCAGAGGCAGGGGAGGGAGGGAGAAACAGAAGGGGGAGGAGGCAGTAGCCTCTTCTGCTAGCGATGCTGTCCTCCAGTCTGTGGTTGGGGCAAGCCGTAGAGGCGAGTGCGGATCCTGCAGGAGGAGGCGAAGGGAGGAAAAGGAGAAGGGGAGGGCAGGATCCTGCATGAGTGTGAAGAGCAGACAGAGCAAGGTTGCGGGGGGGGGGGAGGTTGAACAAGGATTGAATTAATTTAGGGAGGACAGGAGAGAGAGTTTGTGAGAGAGAGAGAAGGGGGGAAGAGGATCGTGGCACCTTTCCCACCCCCCCAGAAAAAAGAGCTGTGCATATATCCCTTGATAGCTACAATTTCAGTTGGTTGTGGCTATCCATGCTTAGCTTTGGACCGAATACAACAAAATTGATTGGGGTTTAGCAAAACCAGATTTTTTAAAAAGCTCCAGGCAAGCAAGTATGTAGATGCGTTGCCTTTTATAAGGGTGCATTTCAGCTCACGAGCATTATCATTATTAAAAGTGTTGGAAAGATTAGAAGAAACTGCTAGAATCCTGCAGTTTGATGTCAAGAAGCATTATCATTCCGAATATAATTTCATTCAGATTTTGAGGAGTAAAAGGCCTCGGAGCCAAAGGTGTGCTTTGAAGGCATAATTCATTATTACAACAATACTGCAGTGACCTGGCTATAGAAACCTAGGCCTATATGCCTGCAACACTTTGATTCGCATTGTAGGAAAGCAATGTGCTGAAGAATTTGCTCATTAGCGTAATGTGTATATATGCAGACAATCTGCTCAAGTACTTTACCCAGGTACTGAAAAGGACAAGAAGGGAACGGGCCTCTGCATTTGCTTCTAAAATTACATTTAAATGCCTGCAAATTTACAACAAATAGTGCCGTGCGTGTTCAACAGAGCTGCTTTCAACCTCCAGGCCACCTGTCTTTCTGATAAATTGCTCTTGTTAGAAATACTATTCTCATTTTCCTATTGCTTTGCACCAGGCAGGGCCTTCAATTCCACTCTGAAGTAATCACCGCAAGCCCACACACATACACAGTCAAGCTCACTGTAAGACCTGAGGCAGATATAAGTGAGTGGATCCAGCACAGCCCTTTTCTCCCAGATTAATTAGATTTTTTTTTTTTTGCATACCCTTCATTCGGAGGGAGTCATGAGCTTGGGCCCAGGGAATATTTGTCAAGAGATTGTTAGGAGGGGGGTGCTTTTCCTGATGCAGCCACCTCTGTGTACATTCCCCAAACACTTTGAGTATGTGTATATATGTTTTTCATGGATGTTGTTCATACCCACTCTCTGAAACTGCAAGTTAGTTTATCCAGCAGTGACTGAGAGAGAGGAAAACATTTTTTTTATGGCTCAAACTTTGCTACTCCTGCTTATTTACATATTTATGAGTCAGTTTCAAGGGGTAAAATGGCAGTGGAGATGCTCTCCTTCTCCTCTAGTTAAGGCTCCCTGCTCTCTCTCTTTACCCCCAGTTTGGCCGGGGAATTGCCTTTTTAGGCAATATTAAATGCAGCCTAACAAAATTTTTAGCTCGCCTGCTCTTTGCAATCCCTAAGTGGTATGTGGAAATGTGGATTTCATCTTAAAACATTAACTTTGTAACATTCCGTGGCCTCCCTAGTTTATATGGAACCAAAGCAGATACAAACAAGCATAATTCATTTATAGTAATATGCTAATGAGCACAGAATACAATCACGAACTCTTGGTAAAAACAGATTTAGCTAAGGAAACGCACTGAGAAATGGAAACTCAGGACAGATTGTGTTTTGCTGGTCTTGCAAAAGTAAGAACTCAAAATGGAGCAATGGATTAAGGTTGAGCAACAATAGCTGAAGATGAACTGCAGTTCTCAAACTACCAGCATTGCCTTTTCACCTGCCTTCATAATGGGCTGCTAAGAATCACATCTAACTACACTTCCCTATAACATTTTCTGTTTTGGATGTTGTTGTCAATGCATTTGATGAGCATTGTTCTGTGGAGTTTTGTTAGGATTCTCGTCACTCTGCGCGAAGGTTACCCCTATCAAACTCATGAACTCAATGTTTCATTGTGCATGGAAAAATGAGCATTCATCCATTCATTCCTTTTATTTGTACTGCTTTTCCATGCACACAAAAATACTCAGAATGGATTACAACAAATAGCAAAACATACGTTTTCCTAGTAACATAGCAAAACAAAAATATAATAACCTACCAAAAATCAGCGTTTCAATGCTAAATATATAGAAAGATTACTTAAACAACATGCAACATCCAATCGCAAAAATAACAAGAGAGCTTCACAGTTTCACTTTAGTCCTAGAAACACAAATCCCATGATGTTGCCCAGTGTCCCTCTCCTGCAGCAGCTTCTTATAAGTCTTCCAAGGGTGGGACAGCTGGGAACACCGCTCTCTTGAAGTTACTCAGTCACCACATGCCCATTTGTGAGCTCCCTGTAGGCTGTATGAGACTCAGTAGGGACCCGGTTGTGTGTAGCATCTGGCAATGTACTTAATCACATTTTAGATCAGTTGCTGTGGCATAGTAGAGGTTGCTTCAGTTCATGTCTGGATGCTATAAGCCAGGCATATCCAACTCCCAAGAGACTGCAATCTACTCCCACTATAAATAAAACTGGCAGTGATTTACCCATTGGATTGACCAACGCTGTTGAACTTTCCCCCCCTCGGTTTTTTTTTTTTGGGGGGGGGTGGCGATCAATCAGGATCACACAATCGACCAAGATCAACCAGGGATGCCCCACGATCGACCGGTAGATCACGATCGACCAATTGGACATGCCTCCCATCATGTAACCAAAGTAGTTATACCTGATAGGCCCCCATACCACCTCCAAAAGACAGGATTTCCTACAGAGCATAATCTTTACTGCATTGTTAAGATGCAAGTTTCCAGTTGCTGAAGTTTCCAGATCAAGAGATATGCTAATCCTTACATTTTCCCATTCTCTGCTGAAAGGAAGTCAGCCAACCTCAGGATCAATGGTCTTAGATCACGTCCAACTCTAGTCAAGTTGGGTTAGACTCATTTGTCCTCTGATCTCTCTCCATCCCACCTCTACGGTGCTGGCGCTATTGTTTCACTCATGGTCATGATCCAGCAGAGAAGGGTGGATAAGTCCATCAAGTTGAGCAAGCTATAGACTAAAGCATTAAGCTTAATTCCCTTCTGGATTGTGGCTATAACAGGAGCCGTGTGTTTGTTTGTCACAATGATAGATGCAGACCTTCCAACATTTCTCAGATGAAAACAGGGACATCCTATTCTACATCAGGAAGCTTCTCCCGCGTTTAAGATCTCTGCACACATGCAGGTCATATACATATCTACATTGGTCACCCTGAGCCAATTGCAACCTCTCCACTGAACCTACCTCTCAGGATTGTTGTAAAGAAAAAATGTGCAAGGGAAAGGATCATGTACCACACCTTCCACAGATAAATGGAATGAAATAAAATTTTAGCGGTAACCTGCTCTGAGTTCCTGTCAGGGAAAAGGGCAGATGATGGTGATGATGGTGATGATGGTGATGATTATTATTAATAGAAAATGTGAGAACGGTCAGGAACATACCAGAGAGCAAATCCCATTGAACTCAGTGGGACTTAGTTCTGAGTAAAAATGCTTAGGATTGCAGTGTAATGCTGCACAGTCTTTACGCAGTTACCTGGAACTAAGCTCCATTGAATACAGTGGGACTTACCTCTGAGTAGACAGCATAAGGCTCAATGTACAATAAAGGAATAAACACTCCCACACACATCCTTAAAAATGGCTTGCTGCTGAAGCATTACAATTAAAGAATTTAAAGTGGATTGGTGACATTTCCTTCCCAAATTATAGGAAGGGCTTGGTATGCACGCTTCACCATTTCCTTCATTTGGTGCAGGAATTTTATTTTCAGTATAAGCAGGACTCTGTTTTTGTACCTACACACACACAGCACTTTTAATTGTTCTCTGAGATGTGGAGGGGAAAGGGAAGGAAAACGGGGACATTCCAGGATCAAAATGGAAACCAGGATGGCTTCTGTAATTCCAGAACTGTCCCTGGAAAATCAGGACACTTGGAGGGTGTGCAGATGTCTTTGGCCAACTTTGCTATGATGTCTTTAGTGCTGGAGTCATATTGGCCACTGTGAGAACAGGAAACTGGACAAGATGGGCCTTTGGTCTGAATCAGTAGGGCTTCTCATATCTCCTTAATAGTGTGAAGCTTCTCATTTTGGGATTGGCTGTCCTTGAATACATTTGAGGATAACAGCACATTTAATTACTGTGAACATCACATTTAGCACCAGTCCTGAAGCAGACAGTCTAAATAAGCCTAGTTATATAGCAATTATAGCTCAGTCAGTGTCACTTAGCATACAGAACGGAAAGCATAAGCTGTACAGCTATGAAAAAGAAAAGAAACAGTGCTTCAAAGAATAACCTCCTCACCCCAAGAAAGCAAGCGTTGTTCATTAGCACGAGGCAGTGAGTCCAAATAAATATGTAACCTCTCAAAAGTGTTGAGACCAACCCTAGAGCCTGTTAGGCCTTGTTCTTTCAGAGACCTCGGAAAGGTGAAGGTGAGCCCTTGACACGACACTTTTCATTTGAATTCACTTCCCGCTCTCTGGTTTACTGGAGGTAAGTTCCCTTGGTACCTCAGCGAGCTTCCTTCACACAAAATCACTCTGTATTTGCATTTTGGTTCTAATGTTGAATTCCCCTTATATGATTCAATCTTATTTTCCCAGTGGTACCATTAATATTTTAATTTAATCAGAATTTCAGGAACTTGTTTGCCATCCAGAGCAACTTGGTTACCTGTCAGCCTCCATCAGCTTGTCATATTAGAGGTGATTGTTCCCTGAATCTAATCTACTTTAAATGATTTCATTGGGTAGAGGTCTATAAATCATCTCAGAATGGGCCTGACAGATGAAGGCTTAGGTAAGTAAACAAATCAGGCTTGCTTTACTTTAGGCAGCAATGAACTTGGCTTTATCAACTTCTTATTGATTTCTGCACTCCAAAAGGTCAAAAAAAAATCTCTTTAACATAAGAACATTATTAATATAAGTACAGTATTACAACCAACCATAATTAAGATAAGTCCCTACGTTCAGTGATGAGGCTGACTTAAGAACGTTGTAGATGGCATTTCAATAAAGCCCACAGTGCAGTTTGAAATGATGAATCCATTTCCAAACGGTTTGCTTTCCCCCTTTTCCAATCAAAACAGAAATTAACTGAATATTAAGCAGTTCAGGGTCCCTCTGGACTTGGAGCCAAGTTTATAAAGGATAATGTGATAAGGCTGCAGCTGCGAAGCAAAAGGCACAGTACAGTATGTGAATCCTTCAATATGTTCACATTTAGTTACCTAAACGGTATTTAAAAGGGGGAAAAAGAGGGGGAAAGCAGAAGGGGGGGGGGAGGAGAAGGGAAGGATTTGAAGTCTCTGAAAACGTTGCTAAGCAATCAGAAATCACATAGTAACTCATGGCAGTCTTTGCGCTTGGTTACGTTAATCAGCAGTTGTCAGAAGGAAGCTGGCAATAAGGTGCCACTGACAACATGGCTTTCCTAGATGTTAGCATGCCTTCTTTGGGTTTCTGCACTTTATTTATTGTGGGCCAGTATAGCAGAATAAAATAATGCATATAATGTGCCTAAGTATACCTTGCCTAGAATTAAAATAAAACATACTTTCCTTGAGTGTACCAGAGAGCGAAGCCATAAAGCTAGACATCTCCACTCCCAAACCCACAACCCTCGGCACCTAATATATTTTAGCCAAGCTGCTGTACTGATAGCATTTGGAGGATCAGGTGACAGAGCTGATAAATCAAGGGTCAGGCGACTCATTATCACTATCCGGTGGGGAGGGGAGGAGAATCGGATGATCAGCACTTAATTTCTAAGAAGATTTTTTAAAAATTAAAATTCAAAAGTCTACTTACACCTGCTTATCGGAAGCCTCCCTTTAATCCCATCGGTGAGGCAGCCGATTGTGTTTCCCCTATAGTGAAGGAAGGCACTTTGCACATTCTCAATGCAGCTCTCTTCTTTGTTATAACTGTACACATGGTAGAGCTTAGATGTGGCTTTGTAAACAGATTCCAAAGACAGGACCTGGTGAACTTGGCCTCAGAATTAAGCTCTGTGGTTTCCTCTCACAGATTATTTTAGTTATCCAGGCTATGCATCTGTGGGTGTTTCCAGACAAGCTGCTTGTTTACAGAAAATGTGCATTCTAATGCAATTACACCATTACAGTTCTTACCACAAAAGGCCTGGTGAGAGCAATGGAAAATTGCATTGTGAAGTGCGAGATAACAACCAGCGTAACATAACTTTTGCATGAACGTGTCAGGATGAAGGCTCAATGATCAGATGACATCCTACAGGGCCATCCCAAGACATGTTGGGACCCGAGGCAAGCCACAAAATGGCACCTCTCTCTCCACCAGGGAAGAAGGGGTGAGTGAAGATCTACATCAGGAACAAGGAAGAAATAAAGATCTAAAATGGGATCTGCTGCCCCTTGTGAATCCTTCCACCTGAGGTGGCAGGCCATGACATTGTAGTGCCGTATTTTTCACTCTATAAGACGCACCAGACCACAAGACGCACCTAGTTTTTGGAGGAGGAAAACAAGAAAAAAAATATTCTGAATCTCAGAAGCCAGAACAGCAAGAGGGATCGCTGCGTAGTGAAAGCAGCAATCCCTCTTGCTGTTCTGGCTTCTGGGATAGCTGCGCAGCCTGCATTCACTCCATAAGACGCACACACATTTCCCCTTACTTTTTAGGAGGGAAAAAGTGAGTCTTATAGAGCAAAAAATACGGTAACATCTGTGCAAGTTTTGAGTGAAAGATATCATCATGAATGAGGCAGTGTCGTGTAACCTTTGCATGGGCATGTAAGATAAATTCTCAATAAGCAGATGCCATTGTATAACCTCTGCACAAATTTAGTTCGAACCTATCAGCATGAATGCTCAACAAACAGCTGGTCTGGAAGCTGTCCCGGGACCTTTTGTAACAGACAAGTCTTCAAAGAAATCAGTTTGTTTTCTGGATCTGATTTTCCCTTCACTTAAGTCTCCCCACCCCAACAATTAAAGATATAATAAGAATAATTTTCCACAGTAGTCCTGACAGACAAAGACTCAGTATCCCAATCTTCTTTCTGTAAGGAATGTCAATGGTAGTTTAGGAATTTCCTCATTATATGTCAAGTCTGGAGAAAGACAGCTTTTTGCATTCTTTTTAATCAGAACAATGGCACAGGCATTTTCTCCCAAGTTCTGCTTTAGGGTATTTGGAACAACTCCTGTAGTTGATATGAAGCAGAATACTATATGATTTTTCTTGAGTTTCAGATATGTTTTATTTCCAGGGCTAGGTTGTGGCAGTTAGTCATCTTTTTTTCATACTCAGTTTTGTCAATCTTATGTCTGAGAGGTATCGTCACATCTATTGTAGCAGCTATTTTGGGTTCTTTTGTTCAGCAGAATTTTAATCTGTTGGTTTAACTGTTATAATAGGTTCATCCTAACAGTGGGTGTAGCTGTTATGCTCAAAAACTGGGTCAGCAGTTTAGGTATAGTAAAGTGGCCTTTCTGAACTAATTTGTTGGTACTGCATACCCAGCTGATGAGGGATGACTCTTGATTGTTTCTGGAAATATATTTTGTACTAGTTAAGAACCAGACATTATCTATTGTTTCCAGTTTTTCTTTAGACTAGCAGGCTTGAACTTGGCGTTGCTTGCGAACTCTAGGAGTGGCATTTTGAAATCAGTGGTTAAAATCCCTTCAGTTTTGAAAGGTTCAGTTCACTATATCATGATTCAAAATGGCACCCAATTGTATCCAAACAAAGAAAAAACCTGTCTCCTTAATTTCATGAACGGTCATGCAAAATTTGGTTACAGTATCTTAAGAGGTGGCCAGACACATTGCAAACAACTTTCCAAAATATGTAGCAGATTTTCTGTAACCATTTCTGTCTTTGTAACAATTACAAAGCCTTGACTAGGTTGATAAAATCTTCAGTGTCTGATGAAGTTTTCAGTGGGCTGGGACAGGGTGGGTGAGCTGTGAAGTTCAGGCCGTGCAAATTCACCAATGGGAATGCCTGATTGGCAGTGATGTGACCACAGTCCCAATCTCTGTTTAGATAAGTTTCAGTATTATCAGTTTCAGGACAGTGGCTCCACCCAGTGAGTCTGGATCTCAGGCCAAACTATATATACTAAGCAGGAGACTTTTTTATTTTTTAAAAAACCAGCAACAGCACTGCTCATGAAATGAATGAGAGCAGTAGAACTTAAGGAATGGTATCTTCTACCCTTCTCCACAGCACCAATTTCTCCATTCACTCTAGCCCCCCATGATGCCGTTAGCCCTACTATGGAAAATCGACAGGCACAGTAAGATACATGTCTTCCAGTAGGGTTGATGGTATTTTAAAGGGTAATTTTGAATGGGAAAACAACTTGGGAGGAGGCCGTGGAGATGGCTTGGTTGAAAAATGCCTGAGCCTTTAAGAATCCATTGTATCTGACTATCAGGCTACATTGCAAGCATGCACGAAATTAAAAAACAACAACATCCCCGGATGAGTTTTATCTATCAGCTGGAAAGGAGAAACATCTCCCCAATTTTCACCTGTCCCTCATACTTCCTGTTAAAGTTAAGTTTAATGTGCATGAAATGCAATGTTTGTATGCATTGAAGTTAAACCTTCTTGTGATAGAAAATCAGTCATCTTTCTAATTCTCCCTCATCTCTAGCTTCAGTCTTAGACTTTGGAACCTGTGGCTTGACCGCATGTTTTGAGATTTTATCGATGGTCTCCCTCACACGCCATGGGAATGTGACAATGTGAAAATAGGCTGAATTTGCTCAGTAGCAAATGTAGAGTTTAGCTGGCAGCAAAGCCTCTTCCCAGATTGTTTCCTGTAGGTGTTGTGAATCTCCTTAAGCCAAAGCCAGGACAAAAGGGAAAAGGTGACAATAGTTAATAGCAAGAAAGAGAGAAGCAGCAGCAGCAGAATGATAAGCAGAAGACCTTGCAAGGACATGGCCTCCCCCAGCACTACTGCTGCAATCCCACTGGATTCCCCACATGCCCTTCAAGTTTGTTTTTTTAAAAGGAAAATAAGAAGATGTGATCACTGATCTGTTGCAAAATGTATAGTTCAGCCCTGAGATCCTTTAACTGGATATGCCAGGAATTGATTTGGGAACCTTCTGCATTCAATGCATGTGCTTTCCTACTGAGGTAAGGGCCCCCTAGCTGCAATATTCAGACTATGATTTATTTATTTTTCTGATGAGCAGCCTTTAAGGCACCCATAATGCTCCTGGGCAGCAAAATTCTCTGCAGTTCTTAAGCCTGCTAGGTTCACTTATTTATTGTTTTGATTATATTTTGATTTTTTAAAATAAAATTTAAAAATCACATTTGAGACACTTAAATGCATCCATTCCTAGTTAGGTCTGTTTTAAGTTCTCGTTTTATATCTGAGTTATTGCTTGTAAAACAGCATTTAATTTAAAGCTGCAGCTGCACTGACATCAGAAATAGTATTTTATTTAAATGAGATGTAGGAATAGCAATGACTTTCAATATTGTTCTTACCTACTTTCAGATCTTATTTAAAGGGCGTATTCGTTCCAGAAGAGTTCAGATTTTAAAACAGTAAATGTTAAGCAATCAGAATTACAATGATATATAAAGGGAGGAGAGGAATAATAATAATAAAAAGTAGACCGTGAGCCCCTGATGTTTTCTACATATGCAATGCATTGCAGTGTGACACATATTGATTTTTCTTTTGGAGCTTCAGTCAAACAAAGGAAGGGGGGCACATTTTAACATGGAACAAACAAGGATACAACCACATCTAAAGCAAGGGAGGAAGTTTTCATGGGTTTGAGAAAAGTAACTGAAGAAACATGAGCAAGAAACATTAGGTCTATGAGCTAGAGATCGTAGACTCATAGAAATGTAGAGCTGCAAGAGTCATCTTGTCTAATGCAGGAATCACAGCTAAAGAATCATTGACTGGTGGCCTTGACTGTTTAAAAACCTCCCAGGAAAGAGAGTCCATCACCTTCTGAGGTATTTCATTCAACTGTTGAACAACTCTTACCATTAATTTTAAATTCCTAGCTTGTAATTTTAACCTGTTATATTCAGTACCTCCAGGGCTACACTACAAGACTACATTATACAGCTATTGGCTTCTGTGGACAGTGCCATGCAAAACAGGTCTCCTGACACAATTGTGACAACAGATGAAGGGGTGGACCTAATGCTCTTGTCTCTGTATGTTCAGACCACTTGCACCAGGATTAACTTCAGTACATAGGGTACTTTTAACACTTATCCTGTTAACTTTAATCAAGTGCTCCATTTTAAGTGATTTTGTCACACGTTTATAGCATGATTCCAACACCTCATCACTGGCACAGGTAAAGATCAGGACAATGTGAAGATTGTGTTTAAACAATCTCCCTCCAAAATAATGTTTAAGATGGAATACTTCGTGTGAAGCTGCAGCCACATTTTCCAGAAGGACAGGACTTAATATCACCTTGAAACTTTGGGAAATTATTAAGATCAATATTCCATGCTTCAAGTGTGAATCTTCATTTTTCTTTTCATGCAAAAGTGTGCCAGAATATTCTCTCATATAAGACAGTACAATATTGTATGATGGGAAATGTCTGTGAAAATAAATTGTTTTCAACAGTTTTAGCCACCATTTGAATAACAAAGAGGAAATACCAGGATATTTGATTTGCAGCAATTTCCTTCTTTGTATCTCCAAGAAAAGGGGAAGGAGTAAAAGTGAGACCATTTAACAAGGCTCTATTAAGATTCCCCCCATTTTGTAAATTTGAAATGAACTGAGCCTGTGGAAACATTAAAATATCTTGATGCTTATGTTGCTATGTTATTATATCAAAGTTAACACCTTTCTTCTTTGGGTGTTTAAAGGGTAGGATCTATTTTATAGACTGACTTCAGAGTAAATTCACCAACACCTCAGTCCTAAACTAGACATTAAAATAAAAGCTGCAGGAGCAAATTGCAATATCTTCATCTGCCCTGCTTGCTATAATGTGCTTATGTCTATACATGTAGAAGGCAAAATCATGTGAACTACCACTCCCCTTTTTGAGAGAAAAGAATCAGGTGGCTTAAGTATCTGCACAGGGTAAGTGTTCAAGTAGCATATAAGTGCTTTGGAGAGTGTTTTGTGTGACAGCTCATTTGCCCTGGAGGCAGATCATTTGACCCAGGTAAGCATCTGAACCAGGAAATAGACTCTTGAGCAAGTGTGGAGAACTTTTTACAGCAGTCTTTACAAAATAACTTTGGCCACAATATTGTTAGAGTCAGTATCTTAAAACCAGCTTGCCTCGTGTTATTGTGAGGACAGAATGAATGAATGAGGACAGAACTGTACTATTGTGATCCACGAAAGTGCAGGGTGTAATTTCTCAATAGCATTCTGTTCGGCCAGATGCAGTTGTGTCAAGCAAATACCGAAAAAGACTTAGCTAAACATAAACACATCTTCCACCCCTGATCTAAAATATTCCAGTTAGATTTCACTGCTCTTGCGCCAAGATTCTTTGTGAAGAGAATTGGGCAGTGGGAGAAAGTAGAAGAGCACCAATGTAATGTTTAAAGCAAACTTGTGAGGTATTCAGGTAAGCCTTTCTGTTTGGTAAAGTAGGCTTGGTCGATTTGGTTCTCCTCAGAGCACACATTTCTCGATTCTTATGACTGCATCAAGGACATGATTGCTACAACATATATTGGTGGGTAGACGGCTAACACAGCAGGCAAATGCTAGCACTATAAGACAAATGATAGGTATAAATTATTTGCAAGCTCGCGAAACAGCAATTTGACTTTTTATGAGCCTGTAACAATGCCCCCAGAGACGAATGTGTGAATTTCTGTAGATCATTGCATTTTCATGGCCATGGCATTAAGTAAAGATTGCAGCTCCAGGTTTTGAATTTCCTCACTCATAAATAAGGGCCATTTTTGGTTTTTATGTCTGATTTTTGCATGAAATATGTATATTCTAATTCTTGCTGAGATGCCTTCAAGGAATAATAGTGGCAGCTTTTTTGGTATAAAATTTCATCTCGTATGTTTGCAGAAACCATACATCTTTGGTGTCGAGGTTGCAGCACCTTTATCAAGGGCTTTGTATCAAAACCGCATTCACTTGTATTCTAATGTTTAGCAATTTGCTGATCATGCATGACAGATTTACAGAACTAACATGTTCTAGAGATGTGGAAGCTTTATTCCACACAAAAAAAGCCCATTGCTGATTCATAGAATCTCACTGCCACAGACCTCATTCTCATCATAAATACATTACACTTATTGGTTCTGACTGCTTTTAAAGCAATTCTCTTAAGAAGGAATTTGCTGTTTTAGGATATCGTCAAGTAGCAGCCAAGATAGGTACCTCTTGGGGAAAAAAGACCAATCTTTGTGGGTTCTGGATCCTGTGAGCTAATTTTCTTCTAGTTGTTCAATTATGCTGGAACTACCTTATTTTTCCGTGTATAACACGCCCCCATGTATAACATGCCCTCTATTTGGGGGGACTTAAATTTAAGAAAATGGGGGGTTAGCTATATTACCAGAGTTTTTTTTTTGGGGGGGGGAAGGAATTGCCCATGGCTGTTGAGCTTTTTTTGGGGGGGGGGGAATGCAGAAAATCACTAACCCGAATGAAAAGCACTCAGAATCGCTCGCATTGCAAAAGCCAACAAGTGTTTGCCCGTTCACAAACACCAGCAGAAAAACCGATGCCCAATTGCCACAGCGGCAGCCAATCAAAGGCAGCCCTTGACACCTATCACTTGCCCAATTAATGCAGGAGCAGCAAATCCAAAGCAGCCCTTGCCACAGCCAACCATCACCCACCAAATCGCCACTTACAAGCTGCAGCTCATGGCTGCGACCAATCACTCGGTCCCCTGATGCACTGACCATCTACAAGACGATCCCCGTTTTTTAACACTATTTTTGAGTAAAAAACCCTCGTCTAATACACGGAAAAGTACGGTACATATTATACAAATCTTCTCAAGCTGCCCCTAGCCCTACAATTTGTAGTGCAGTTTACCTCTTGTCCTACCAGCATTCTGCTGAGCATCTTGTCCATGCCTGGCAGTCTCCTTGTTCTCACCTTCAAAACCCCACTAGGTCATTGCCTTCTTCTCTCTCTACCATCATATCCCAATATATCCCTGCCTGAAACCTGCACTGTTCTTAGCCATAGAAAGTTACCCTGTAAGTTTACCCTGTAAACATGCTCCCCTTCATCCTCTCCGCCGCTTATTCCTGGAGATGCTCTGTAGAAAGCATACAGGATTTTGCCTCTCTCTCATCCCTTCAATCCCTCTTCAGAATCCACATTTTCTGTGGATCATTGAGCACAATCCTGAAAGGGTGAACAGAGATAGCTGTCCCAATTGTCCACTTCCATTTGAGCATAATGATTTGGGATACTCATTTCTGTAATTTGCCAGGGAGGAGCAGGCTGAGATCCGGGACCCAGTTCAGGGAAAAGGGGGCACAAGCAATTTCCCCTTCACCCCCCTTTTAAAGTGTTTTTATTAAATGTATTCTTGGGTTGCCCCTTCAACCCGCTTTTAAAAATATCTTCGATGCCCCTAGGATCAGTAAAGGGCCTCTGGTCATCTTCATGGCTGTTCTGCCAGAGTAACTCAGGAATGACACTGCCATGCTAGCATCGTTCCTGTTGCATTTTGGGAAATTTATATGTCAGCTAAGGATGTAAGGTGGCAGTGATTTCCATCCTGTCTTGTATTGATCCCAACCAGCACTGTTTCCGTTCTGCTACAGTTTGGCTAGCGCTAAGTCCTGTGTTATTTGTCTCACGATCTGCTATGGCCAAAACAAAAGAAGTTAAATATATAATTAAATGCATAATTATCTTAAATACATTTTAGTGGAAGGGAAATGCCAAAGACAATGCAGAAAGTAACATGGTTGTTTCGCCAATGTTCACGGACGGAAAAAAACCAAGAGAAGCAAAACCTGCTCATATTTGCTTCTGATGATTTATTAAAAGGAATAATACAATACCTTTGCAATAGTATAGAAAGTTTAAATTAGAATGTTGGTGTTGTGTTGGACTACTAGGGATATCAATTTGAAGTTTCTCACTTTTATGGGATTAAATTCAGTTTGCCACATTTCCACATCAGTTTGAGAATTTGGTGTTGTTGTTTTTTAAAAAAACTCCTCACAAAATGTCCAACATTTTAATATGCATTTCTCCTAAAATACACACCTGTAAATGCTATTTACACCAATATATGCATTTATACACACACTTTATGATATGCATTTCTGTACATATTCTCGTACACTTTTGAAGAACAAAATACATAAAAGTATGAATTTCAAAGCATTGCTGCCTTTTGTTTGAGTATTGTTTTAGGAAATCCAAATTACTGAGAGTCATATTAAAATACAAACCAAACAAATTTTCTTTCCCAAAGAAAGAAACCGCAAAGAAAATCTTTCTGTATTGCATGTAAAAAAGGAAAAGCAAAGTTTAAGGGTCCCCCCTCCTTTTCTGAATTTCTTTTTTCCTGGCTGCCTCAAAGGCAGGCATTAAAATGTGGGAGAAAATCCTCATTTTGATTTATTATTCTTTAAGCGGACCGATTTAGGCTGTCATGATGTGTGCCTTTGAAACTTCATGACTTCAGTTAGAAGGAAACAACTGTTGTATTTTAATCGGAAGATTCATGTCTGCCGATTGCTCAGTTGTTTCCGAAATGGAGTAGTACGTCTTTCCTCTAAAGTTGTACGTATTTTCCTCAGAGCTGTCATTAGTGGGGGCCTAAAAGGCTAATCCCTCCATAATTGTACCTCTCCTGAATGTATATATTTTTATATCTATAGATACCATGTTTGAGCTGAGCTTCCAGTGCCAAGGAAAATCTTGGATTCTGTTCAGTTTTCTTCACATTCATTTTCCTGCCCACTTAACAAAATTACATTCAATGAGCTGTGGGAGAAATTCACATCAACGGGCCATGTAATGCAATTTCTGGTATATATGCAGGAAGAAAAAAAAATTCCTACATTTTCTTTCATTTCTGTCAAAATCAATCAAATTGTACTGAACTGAACATAATCTCTTAGAGAGGGCGCGGGGGAGGGGGGGGGACCCAGGCAAGGCAGTTCCAGTGAAATAAACTCTCTTACATGGTAACAGGCACATATTTAAGAGATCTCTGTTTTCTTTTTTTTTTTAATCATGCCTAATTAGTTTTTTTTAATCACCCACACAACTAAGGCTCTTCCCTGCATAATTTATGACATAGAGGGGCCGGTGTCAGAAATCAAATGTTGTAAATTAAAAATAACAAGTTTGAGACTAGTGATTCAATTAAAACCCTAGAAAACATTGGATTATGCATAATTGAGAACTTGTATGCAGAGATGCTTGTCATGTCTGTCAGCTCGGATGGGGAGGGGGAGGACTGGATTGGAACTGTCAAGAGCATTTAAATCAACTCTGTAAAAAAAAAAAGAAAAAGAAAACAAAGATGATATTTATTATTAACTTCCAGCGTTCAGAAATAAAACTGAGAGGTATTTAAATTGAATGCGCAGATGACAAGGCTTTATTTATAGCAGAAGTTATAAAACTTAGTAATGACCCTTCCTGGCAAAGATGTAAAGCTATCACTGTGCAGTTGAGCTGCAACCTACAATGCAAGGATTCAGCGGCTGGCTGTGCTATTGCTAACAGACAGGCTTGTGAGCAGGAAGGGCAGAGGTGCAGTCCAGATCGAGGAGACAAGGCCATGTTCCTCCCAAGTTTTTAAGTTCGTTCGCCCACTTTTTTAAAAAAAGCTCAAGCGCTAGAAGATGCTTCGCAGACACAAAAATGCATAGGAATGAAGCGAAAATGTTGTTCCTCTCCTCTGCTCCACCAGACAGCCTTGCTTCTGCTGGCATATTTGCAGTATTAAAATTTACAACACCCTTTGCCTTCCACCATCCTTCTCCCTCCCTCGCCAGCAAAAGAGGCCAGTATGTAACTTTTTATTTCAAACTGCTGCCTCAGCAGTAAACCGGGCTGTTGAAAGGTAAGGAAAAAAGCTAGCCAGGGAGATGTTTCTCATTTAAACATAAATAGTATTTTTCAACCCCGGCTTTACCAACAAGGCTTTTGAAGAGCACAGACTCCAAACCTCGGCAGTGGAATATTTTTACAGCAACTTCCTGTATTTTTGTTAAAACAACAGCAAGCCCAAACTCATGGGTTATACAAGCCTCCGCCCACTTCTTTTCACGCAGTTACTTTAGGCTAGTTGGATGATTTCAGAGTAAGTTTCTTGGTAGTGGAACCCCCTCCCATCAGATGTCATGGAGATAAACAATTGCACAACCTTTCAAAGACATCTGAAGGCAGCCTTGTATTGGGAAGTTTTAAATATGTGATGTATTTTTTTAAAAAATATACTATGTTGGAAGCCCTTAAAGTAGCTGGGGCAAACCAGTCAGATGGGTGGGGTATATTATTATTATTATTATTATTATTATTATTATTATTATTATTCCTTTTGAGCTTTCCATCAGGTTAATTGGCAGTGTGGTTGTCTACATGGTTGCTCAGGCATAAGCTTCAATGAATTCAATCCAAACTGGGTACAATCCAAACTGCCCTCAGCCCAGTGTGTCAGGGACAGGCAGGACACAGGAGGCAAGAATCAGAGGCAGCGGAAACTTCAGAGCTGGAGCACAGGATGGGTTGGAAGAAGAGGAGGAAGAAGCAAGTCAGGCAAGTGAAGGGCCAGGCACTTCCCCACCCTCTCCTGCACCACTGTCTCACAGAACCAGGAGGGGATTAAAATGGGAGGAGCAAAGGAAGTTGCCACGAAGGCTCAGTCTCAGGCTGTGTGTGTGCAGCCCATTGGGGTTGCACCATATAGTGGTGAAGAGAGCGTGGTCCTCTGTTTCTGTAGAAGCCACTGCGTTATCTTGGACAATAAAGAGTTAACTTTCTGCCATGTCTGTTCCTTTGCCTGTGAAGCACTATTGGCACAGTGTGGTTTGTCAGAGCAATGGGGCCACCACTGCATCCTCAGCCCTGCCACACAGAGCAGCCAAAGTGGAGGGTGGACTGGCCTGAATTGGGCCAAAAACAGTTGCCACATTTGACAGCAAAAACAGAGGCCCATTCCATTCCACCGCAGTCAATTTGCTCTGGTCCAAACCGCAGACCAGGAGCAGCCAATGCTAAGCCCTCCAGATATTGCTAGACTACGATCCCCATCATCCCTGACCATTGGCCATGCTGGCTTGGGATAAAGGGAGTTGTAGTCCAACAACACCTGGAAGGGGGCACTATGCTGGCTACCATTGCTCGCAGCATAGGATTGTTTTGGGTACAGTTATAGTTTGAGACAATAGGATAGGGCTATTTGGTATTCAGTGAAGTATCAGAAAGACAGGATGGTTCAGTAGAGGGGATGAAGCATTCTAAACACATGCCTTTAGCTATGTTCCAACTTGGTTGCTCTTGTATATTGTAAACAATATGAGTCCATCTTATATCCAATATGCAACCATTGCAAATAACAATCACGTGGTTAAAAGTCTACAGATAAGATGAGGGCGATATTTGAGCAATTTGCTTTTTATAACCCTCTGTTGCCGTTTTCAAATCTTTACCATACTAAATTCCTCAGATAGCCTGTGATCACTTGGTAGCATTTACATAAACTATCTTTGTATCTCTTTCATCATCTTTCTTTGATGTTTTATTAGTTACAAGGTTTAGCCTAGAAAAGTCTTTGCAATTTCTCTTTCCTTAAATATATACATATATATGGAAGATTTAATTTAAGCCATTCTGAGAATTCTTCAAATTAAACATGGACTAAAAATGTGAGCAAGAAGGCAATGGAAGTGATTAATAATATGTCTGAAATCAGGTTATTGTTTAAAAAGGACAGGATGTTAAAAAGGGCAGCCTGTTTTAAGATTAATATAATCTGCAAATGAGAAATGCAGTTGAGCTGGTCAGACCCTCACCTGGAGTAGTGTGTTCAGTTCTGGGAGCCACATTTTAAGAAGGACATTGACAAACTGGAGCATGCCCAGTGGAGACTGAGGTGTCTGGAAACCAAATCCTATCAGGAATTGTTGAAAGAGCAGGCCATGCTTAGCCTTGAGAAGAGAGGAGGGGACATGATAGCAGTCTTCCAATATTTGAAGGGCTGTTACTTTACTCCGTTGATCAAAACTAAAGCTATGTGAATACTTCAATTTCTCAGTTTCTCGTCAGTTTCCCCAGTCTTCAGTTCTCCACATTTCCACATCATTTTTAAAAAATCATGAAAATTAACCAGCATTTTAGTGCTAATTTCTCCTAATATGAAAATTTATACACAGTAATTTACCATGATACAATGCACTTTTAAATGTCATTTCCACAAATATATGCATTTTTCTCCACATTTTACCCTAGTTTATACATTCTTGTGCACATTACTTGACAAAACTAAGAGAAGTGCAAATTTAGAAAGATGGCTGTGTTTCAGAAAGTGTGTACTAGGTTTACCTTTAAATGAGAAATGAATCAATTTTTTCCTCCATCCCTATAAAAGAGGGCAGAACTAGAGCTAATGGGTGGAAATGGCAAGGAAACAGATGATGGCTAAAGTTTAAGAGAAACTTCCTAACCGCTTGATGGAGATGCAGACTGCCTCAGGAGATGGTGAGCAGTCCTTTACTGGAGTTACTTAAGCAGAGGTGAGATGGGCATCTGCCAGGGATGTTGTAGCTGCAAGATTATTGCACTGAGCGCTGTGGTGGATGAGTAGGTGACCTCTAACATTCTGTAATTCTGTAGTCCAGGGTTAGTTCACAGGTATCTCAAAGTAGACAATCCCAGGCAGCAGAATCTAAATAATCAGCATAGTATGATACACCAGAAATTTAGCTGCCAAGCTACACTACTTGATTGTGCATCTGCTTGCAGTAAACAATTAATTTACTGTGAAATGTGTGAACTTTTACAGCAAATGAATAAAGAGCAGTGAACTGTTGCTTTTGTAACTCAAGATGTAGAGTTTTGAAAAAGACCACAATTTCAAGGCCAACTTATGATGAAAGAATTAGAATTTGTTGTCTTCTTCAGTGGCAGAATGTATTCTGCTGAACTTTGCAGAACATAATCAATAGTTTCAATGGAAACCATGGGAAAGATGAATTCACACACTTATATATGCAAGATGATGACAATTCGTGTTTGAGTAATGTTATATTTGGAATCCTGGAGTTTATTGGAAGCTAAAACTCAGTCAGAAGTTAGTTGTCTAAATAAATACATTTCAATCAAATGTCAAATATTTCTGGGTGTGGGGGGAGATAGAAAAAAAAAAAAAAACACACCACACATTGACACCAAAATATATTCTTTTAGTTATAAAAATCTGCTGCCAGGGTCTTTTTGTAAATAAAAATAGCACCGGCAATGAACATGGATTTGAAATGTTTAGGGAGGGGATACAGAATTTTATTAACAAAAAACAGATATTGTGCTTGTTATCTGACAGGCATATATCACCTATCGGTTGAAGAAAAAGACCTGTCAACAGTAGGTGCAATTATACTCACAGTGATCATATTAAATTAGTGAAATGCCTGTTAAAGGCTGTAATGAAGAGATGCAAATTCAGGGCAGGGAAATTCTATATAATGACTGCACTCTTCTCCTAATCAAATGATAGCATTAGAGAAGACCAACTGGTTTTCTTGGCATCCATTCTGGAGGGGGGGGGGACAAATAGTATCCTTTGCTTTCCTTTTCAAATAGTCCCTGCACTTGTACTCCCAGACCTGCTTTGTATATTATACACAGAATGCGCCTGTCACTGAAAATGGCATCATGAATCTATTGCTTTTTCAGGGTGTGATGCACAAGATTTGGGGAGGAACCAAACTCACCAGAGCTCTTCTCAGCTTCAGTTGGCCACTGGCAGCTGCCATTTTGGATCTTCCCAGAACGTCCCATGAGGGAGGATGTGTTTGAAGTTGTCTGCTGCTCAGAGCTGAAAGGCATGGATTTCTTCCTGAAAACTGTGCTAATTCCTCAAATTGCCTACAAACATTCTTAATTTGTGCTAGAGTTTGTTTTTTTTGGGGGGGGGGGGAAAGAGAACTGAGAGCCTACCTGGGGCATAGAAATGATTAACCACAGCCCTTGTCAGGGATTGGCTGGATGAGGAGAAGTGGTGGAAGCTGCCTGACCAATAGCCCCTCAGGGAAAGCACAGAGGGAGAGGATTTGGATCCTGGCTCCTGGTGGTGGGAAATCAGCCATACCCCAGAGGAGGAGAAAAGCTAGAGGCTGGGAGCTAGAGGCTGGGAGCTTAGAGGAGGATGAACAGGCAGGTGCCCCAGCCCACAGGAATTGCAGAGGTGGCATCCACCTCAAGCAGCACATGCTGAAGAATAGCAGGGAGGAATGTAGAGGTGCTGAAGGACAGAGTTGTGTGTGCCATGCAACTGCCCTTCACCTTCTCTCCTCCTGTCTTTAGGTGTGATGGAAGACACTGTTGCATCACCAGTGTTGAAGTAAGATTCAACTCTTGTATTGAGGCAGGGGGCACCATATTTGCCTTTGACTCAGGCAGTTAAATACCCTGAGCTAGGCCCTTGTTCCTTCAGATAAACTGATTGGAGAAGCCCTAAAATGGAGAAGAGGTCACACATAAAAAATTTAATAATCTCAGGATCACTGTACAATGTCTAAATGAGTTCCATTAGAATCACCCACTTCATTTCAAAATGCTAGATCTGGAAGAAAATATGTGTAAAATTAATGCTGATGGTTTTGATTTAATTTTTTTTTTTCAAGTAGAACAAAAAGTGAATGTGTTGGTATAACTTTAAAAATTAATTGGGATTGACCCATTTCCTAATATCCCATGAAGAATGGCACATCAAGATGTTGCATGGTTATAAAAGAAATAGAATAACTCAACATAAAAAAGGAATTAAACAAGTGTTTGAAAATACAGGTTCTAAAATCCCCAAACCATTAAAAAAGTAGTAAGTGAAATCCCCAAAATAACAGGATCAAAAAAACATCAAAGCAGGCACATATACATCAACAATTAGAACAGTATTAATTAGCAACAATGTTCTTTAATCTATAAATAATAAGCGATCAAACGGCCCCACAGAGAGGTGTATAACAATCCATAGAATTTCACAATCTGAGGTCAAAAAGTCTTTTAAAAATCCCTGTGGCTGGTTTTTAGAGTCTTTCTTATAATTCAACTGTGGGAATTCATTCCCAGGTGGAACAATGCATTTCAAAATAAAGACCTTAAAACCTCATATAAGCTTCAGATCAGATGAGGAGCGAACTGTATTTATCTTCTACATTTTCTTTTTAGATCAAGGAGAGACGTGACACCCATGATTAAAAAGGTTTACAACTAGCTTGGCATATGTTTTAAAAAAAAAAGCTCAATGGACTCATGAAGATATTATCCTAGATATCAATACTATTACCAGTCTTCACAGAAGGGTGAACAATGTCAATCCGCTACTTGCAATTAGCAAGTGATTGGGCCACCACCAGGCGGACAGTGTTTGACTGATCCTTAACCTGCCTACTATAAGCAGAATTTAAGTCATTCAGATTTTGTTCCGAGAAAGGCTGCCTAATACTGGTGGTGGAACGAAATATACACATTAGAATTACAAATATGGACTGGAAAGATAGCACGGGGTGCAGAATGGAGCACTGAGGGGAATAAAGGAGAATTCCTTCCTTGGCCCCACTTCCTGCTCCACCCAGATATGTCGTCCCACATTTCGTCTTCTAAACGCTGGGTCATAGGGAAGGCTCCTTTTATCTGGCCTAACCTTCACCCTCCCCAGATTAGCCAACCACCACTATTGAACGTATCATGAGTATTTGCCTTGTGTCAAGGAGATCAATGCATGGCACCTCCCATTTTTGCAGGCAGAGCAGTGATGTGGTGGAAAGAGAACTGAGCTCTGGGACTCTGGGCAATGATATCTTCTGAAGGAGAAAATCATGTTCCCCTGGCTTTTGCATGTGAATAAGGTGATAATGAAGCTTTCAATTTTTGTTGGCGACATATTAGCATGCAGGGGACTACCAGTGGTCAGTGATCTTTATTTAGGTGGTACATGGCAGTGAATCTTTTTTTTTATGCTTGAGCATCTTGCACAGTGCATTACAGTGGCCAAACAGCAGGCAGAAAAAAATCAAAATGTGGTCCACCAAGAGTGTCAGCAATTTTCAAGTGGTCTGCGAGGAGGGAGTTTAAGAACCACTGGCATGGATTTTATACTCCTCTTTTTATAAAATAATGTCAACATAGTGTTTGGTGTTTGTTTTGCTTTGATACTGACCTCCGCTCACTGTGAACCTTCCACTCCTTCCTCATGAGAAAGCCAAGGTTAGAATCCTGTGCTGACTTTTCCTGAGAGTAACCCCCATTAAACACAAAGAGACGTACTTCTGAGGATGGATCTGCACACAGGAAAGAAACACTATGAATTAGTCAGAAATTAAATTGTTTTTTTAAAAAATGTATTTTTATTAAAGATTTCTTGCTCTACAAAAGTATGTGCACTGTCTCTTTTTTCAAGTTACATTTTCTACAGATCAGTTTCATTTGTTGAGCCATTAGTGTTACATTAGGAAGAAAAGGGGGAAAGAGGTGGAGGGGGGGTGGAGTCGGGTGGCGGTATTTCTATTTTACTTAATGTATGTGTGGGGTTTTGTGTCAATATCACTTGTGCAGGTTCTCTTTACTATTTGCTTGTGTTCCTTTGGTGGTGAGAGAGGTTGGGGTTGGCCTAGGGTATGGTTGTTTGTTTGTGATTGGCTGTGTTGGACTTTGTTTTCATGTGTGAGTAGGTGGGTGGGCGTTTTAGATCAGGCTAGCCAGATTAATTCTTATAGAAATTTAATTGTTATAGCAAAAGAAAAAAAAAACACGCTATGGAAAATCACTTAGAATTTTGCTTTGCTCTCCAGCGCCCTATGGTGTTGCATGTTTATAATGCATTCAAAACACTGCTTTTTGACTAATGTAGCTGAGTCCTGAGTGAACATGTAATGTAAGTTAAATTTACAGTGAATTCTAATGTTTAGACGTTCGCTTCTTATTGCGCAGCAGCATTTGCAGAAAATAATGTGTAGTGAGTACCTTATCTCAGACAAAGACAGCAGAAGAGCGATGGTTGTAAGGAAGAAAGGAAGGACAAAGAGGGACTCTGGTAGGTCTTTAGAATAAAGACACAGATACGTATGTGACCTGGTGTGTAGCACTCTTTGCAACTGCCGCTAGGAAAATTAGAGCAAATTATATAGCCAAGATAGCCACCAACTGTAAAGGAGATGAATTTATTTGACCCTATCTACATCAAGCTATAGTCTATCTTCATCACCAAATTCCGAATATAATTGCACATTGTATTAATTAACATTATTTTTTATATATTAGTGGCCATGTGATGATTTTAGCCTATAAATTTTATTGTTTAATGTCTTAACCTGTATATTAAGGTACTTTTATAGCTCTGTTTAGAGTAAGTAATGTCTTGATAATATAAATGTTTTAAGTTTTTTGTATTAATCCAGCATATTTTCTTTTAATTGTTGAATGATTCTGTGTACATTGCGGCAGCCTTTGGCTATGTGCAATAAAACTGACTGACTGACAGAATACAGAAATTCCAAGTAACAGAAAATGAATCTGAAGTAGGAAGGAAAAAATGGGATATTAAAGGGGAGGGAAAAACAGCAGCTCTTCAGACCACAGGGATTCCTATAGCCTGGTGTCCAAATAACTCATACATCTGTCACAGTTCTGACTTCACTCATTGGCTTAGAACACTGAAAGGCGGGAGCAGCTAGGCAGTCGTATCTCACACAAATCACTTAGAAAGGTGTTTACACATTTTTGCTTTATAACTTTCCTTTTATTAAGGCAGTTATACTATTTGCACCATTATAAATCCTGCCAGACTCCCACCACCATAAAATCCCCGACCATTAACATGGAAGTCTTGTTCACTCAGGAGTTGCTCACCTTTCAAGTAAGTTATTTGAATATGTTATGTTTTGTGGGTAATTAAGGCTTTGGGCAAAGTATGACTTGTGCTCTTTGCAATGATAAAATATTATGAAATACTTACCTTTTAAAAAGCCCTACACCAATATTCTGCTTTCACAACAGCACTCAGAGCATTCACCAATATGGATGCTGTATGTGGTGTTATGTATATAAATATTGAATAATCATTAATATATTTAGCACGTACAACCAGTCCTTCAGTGGGTTCGCTGAAATCAGCAGCTTCAGCCAAAGCCCATCATCAGTGTCTCTGGTGTAAATGCTTTGATGTAAATATTGCTCTGTGCTGAGGAGGGAGACCAGAAATTTAAAGTATGGACTAAAAAAGGAAGATTGCATTCAACTTTCAGGAGAGTGTACTTTTTGGCAAAGGTAGGCATGAAATGGAACTGTATCCATAAAACTGAGATAAAGCTGACTATCTCAATATCTCAAATAACTTATTTAGGCAGAAAGCTGGATAGCAGACATGAGGAAAGTTTAACTGAGGTTACTGGAAAATAACACTGGTTTTTAGGATTTGCCCTTTTACTTAGCTTCAGCTAAGAGAGTCATTTACAAACTCATCATGCAAAACCAGGGCTTTTTGTCATCCGGAACTTACCGGAACTCAGTTCCGGCACCTCTCAGGTGGGTGCAATTGCCATGATGAGAGTACAAGGGAGACATTCATCGTGAGTTCTGGCACCTCTTTTTCTTTTTAGAAAAATAGCACTGTGCAAAACGAGTTATAATGTCTAGCAGAAAGATTGGATATAGGCATAAACTTTTGACGGCTGACTTTTCATATGTCTGCATATGGTAAATGTATAAAAGGACACCATGTCACAAGTGGTTGTGCTCATTTTCCTATCACTTGGTGAGATAACGACAGGAGAAATGGAACACCATATACAGGTCACCTGAACCCCGCAAGACTGAACTCCTTAAGGAACTCCCAAACTGTCTACCAGATCATTCTTCAGTCTTCCAGCCCATATTACAAAAGATGCCAGTGGACCCTCCAGAACAATATGGAATGGTAGCAATCTGCAGTAGTCTAGGCTTTCAAATCCCCACTCCTCAAAGAGGATCATCAATAGGATGGATTGGGCCCTGCTTGGCTATTGAATTTGTTGCCTCAACTTGTTTGCTAGTTGGGAGTTGTCCTTGGTACTGCAGACCTAGACCCATCTTCTTTTTCATACTTCAGTGCGTGGTTTTATGTTTTTTTTGTAAAATGTCTGCCTGGTGGTCACCACTGGGTGAGTTCAGTTCCCATTCTTTTCATGTTCTGACTAGCTAGGACTGGACACAAGGGCATTCTAAAAGGCTGGAAGAATTTCTTTTTAAAATGAAAATTGTCACTAAACGAGGGCAATTTGAATAAGGGAGCTTGAGCAGAAATTTGGATAGCTACTTATAGACATAAAACCTAAAAGTACACCTGAATAATTTAAATCATCCAGGGAGTCAGTGGTGCTTTGAAAGCAATATGGAAGGAAGGCAGGGACAGTGAAAAGAAGCAAAATAAATTAGTTGTACAGTACCTGAATCTCCCCACTTCCTTGCTGGCAGTGTTTTGGAGATCTAAAATAGGCGACAAAGAGTAACATATTGGGACTAATGGGCACATAAAACAGTCACAAGTCATTCACCTGCTTGTGATTGATTGACTGATAGATTTTGCTTTTCTTTTTTACCGAAGTATGCAACACTCCTGAAATCTGCCTCCTTACTAGAGGACTGGAAGATGGCCAATGTAACCTCATTACAAAAACTCCAATGGGGATCTAAGAAATTATTGCTTTGCCACATTAAGTTCAGTTACAGGTGAAGTGCTGAAAAGAATTTAAGGCTTGGTTGCTTAAACAGAATCACAAGGCTTGCTGAGAAATAGGATCAGCGTAACTTTTGCAGAGAGAAGTGTTGAGGAGTGTCAACAAGTATGTAGATCTAACTGAAGCACAGACCACAAGGCACTTTGATTTTCATGAAGTGTCTAGCAAAGTACTCTCGTTTCAAAGCTTTGCTACAGAACAGTCTGAAAGCTAGTTTCATATAAACATTACATGAACAAAATGACAAAGTAACACATTACAAACAAACAATGCTAATCACTCATTTATGTCCTTTATGCAGCTTAGCAAATCTTCCTCTCTCTGATCCCAGAGAGAGACTCCATTATGCTTGTTCATCATTGCAGAGTTTCTCTGCTACAATTGCTGCTGCTACTAGTCTTCTCAAGTTTCCTCTCCTGCTGTGAGAGCTGCAGGTCAGGTTGGCTATGAGTCATCAGGCAGCTTAATTCATTAAAATGGAAGAAACACCAGCCTTCCACTTTCACCCAAAGTGGATCCTCTTGGGCAGTGCTTTTTCCCCTAAAAATGAGGGGTACACTCATTTTGACTCAAGATAATCACCATTTTATAATTCAAATTGGGAAGACAGTAAATGGACAAAAGTACAAAGATTCACAAAATGTTTAGGGGTCCCCCCAGAAAAAAGCACTGCTCTCAGGTAAGGTAAACTTATCTCCACAGCATTCCAAATACAATGCATTCAAACACAGCATTTATATACACTAAACTTAAAACTTTAACATTCCAGGTGACCCAGGACTCAAATCAAACAGGTTATGAGTAATATGAAAGGCTTTATATTTATACAAAGCTCCATTAGTACAGACAGCCATGATCTTTGCATGCATGCTAATGTGGGCACAGGTACTGCACAGGTCTCCAGTCCTTGCCCCCATGTTGAGAAGCATAGGAGCATTAATACCTAAAGAGGGCTAAATAATGGGTTGGAATAAGTGTACATTTTTCACAATGGAAGAAGCAAAACAGTGAGGTTCTCCTAAAGATCTCTGTTGACTGATCTTATTAGTCAAACATTAGTGATGAATTAGTCAAGACTAATGAGGAACCTTTTAATGAGGGTGAAAGAGGAGAGCGCAAAATATGGTCTGAAGCTCAACATCAAAAAAACGAAATTCATGGCCACTGGTCCCATCACCTCCTGGCAAATAGAAGGGGAAGAAATGGAGGCAGTGAGATATTTTACTTTCTTGGGCTCCATGATCACTGCAGATGGTGACAGCAGTCACAAAATTAAAAGACTCCTGCTTCCTGGGAGGAAAGCAATGATAAACCTAGACAGCATCTTAAAAAGCAGAGACATCACCTTGCCAACAAAGGTCGGTATAGTTAAAGCTATGGTTTTCCCAGTAGTGATGTATGGAAGTGAGAGCTGGACTATAAAGAAGGCTGATCACCAAAGAATTGATGCTTTTGAATTATGGTGCTGGAGGAGACTCTTGAGAGTCCTATGGACTGCAAGAAGATCAAACCTCTCCTTTCTTAAGGAAATCAGTCCTGAGTGCTCACTGGAAGGACAGATCGTGAAGCTGAGGCTCCAATACTTTGGCCGCCTCATGAGAAGACTCCCTGGAAAAGACCCTGATGTTGGTAAAGATGGAGGGCACAAGGAGAAGGAGACGACAGAGGACGAGATGGTTGGACAGTGTTCTCGAAGCTACAAACATGAGTTTGACCAAACTGTGGGAGGCAGTGGAAGACAGGAGTGCCTGGTGTGCTCTGGTCCATGGGGGCATGAAGAGTCAGACATGACTAGACGACTAAACAACAACAAATGAGGAACCATAAAAGAGGCTTACCCTAAAATTACAAATATAAGTTATTTTCATTCTGTCATTCAAAGTGCTAGAACATCCAGCTGAGAGCTGCTTCACACCATACATGGCATTCAACGTTTGCTGTGGGAAATAACAGTGTGAAGGAAAGACATTCATTATCTAAATACTTGGAAACAATTGTCAGGGCAGAGCAGCAGTTTGCTTCACTTTCTTGGTTCTCTGTGTCCAAGGTTAGAGATACGCCTCCCATTCATGTGTTCCAAGTTAACTGTAGAAAATATATGTGGAATAACAGTATATGCCCATGTAAAGTTATAGCTGCATGTGAACTGAGGATTGTTTTTGATTGGCGGTAAATTCCCGTCAGACAACGGGAAAAGACTTTGTCTTCTGCATATTCCATTTATGAAATGCAATATCACAATATGTGGTGACGGGCAAGACTTTGGCTTTTATAAACAATTAGGACTTTAGCTTTTAAAAAGAATTAGGCAAACTGGTGGAAGATAGGTCTATCAGTGGCTGTTAGCCATGGCAGCAGAAATGGAAAATGTTCAGAGTATGTAGTATTCCTATGATTACCAGATGCTGGACTTTTTTATCTGATCCAGCAAGCAACATCTCATGTTAATATATTATGAATTAAAAATCAATATAAATTATTATTTTAAAAATTCTCATTCCAAACTTACAAAAATATCAGTGAAATATAATCCTTCAGTGTTAAATCACTTCAGTTCAGTGGGACTTGCTCCCAGATAAGCATGTACAGGCTTGCAGCCTAAAACAATTTTTGTCATGATAGGTTTAAAAAAATATTCTTAAGCATAGGTTCAAATAACATATGCTACAGAGTTTCAGCAGCTGAGAGAGAGAGAGTGCTGTGTATAATTTGTATCAGAGGCACTTGGTCTTGAAATATAAATAAAACCAGTTTGGTACATTGGAGAATTCTAATTCTTAATCTTTCCTTCCCTACTTCAGATGTACAACAGATAACTAATCTGACATCTGAAGAGGATACCAGGGGAAATATAGTTCAGTACATGACATAAACAAACAGGATGCACTAACATATTACATGCACTGTAGAAAGTGAAGGGGGCTGCTGCTGGAACATCCTTCAATCTTAAGTTTCTCACTGCTGTAAAGAAAGAGAACAATTTCAGTGGTTGCTCTTTAGAAATGCAAGCAGTTGGAATTAATGTTTTATGTGTAACACAACATCTGAGGGGGAAAATCTTCATTCAAGTTCAGCATAAGGAAATGTAGCTGAAATGCCATGATTATGGTAGCTGTATCCTGTTTATGCACTACTAATACGGCTGTGCTAGATCAGAACTAATGACAGGACTTGTCTGGATATTCTAGCCAACCATATTCTCCTCCCTCTGCCCCCATTATCATCGTCCATGGAAAAGATTATGTGGAGAACCCCCAGTATGACTTGGGATACAACAGAAACAGAATGACAGCCCTATCTATATTGCTTTGCCATCTCTTGTACTTGGCATGTACTTTTAAATCTCCCTGTTCAGCGGGAGCCAGAGCACCTACTGCTCCTCTTGACCATTTGCTCCACCCTCCTTCTCAGTCATCTGCTGTGGCAAGCAAGCCTCCAAGTTTGCCAGACAGCCAGTGGGTGGGGTGAGGTACTGCACAAAAGTCAGATAAAGAGACCTGGAAGTGGATTGCGAGGAACAACTGTGGCTACATCCTGCATCCTGTGTCATGCATCGGGATATGTTAAGATCCACGACTAGTGTCTGGGATGAGAGGTGGGAACCTTGCTTATCGAGGATTCTCATGGAACTTTGGGTAGTTGCTGCAATCACCAAGTGACTGTGGACACTAGTTCTCGTCAGGCAATCTGGCTAAAACAACCTGTCAAAGAGACTGGTGCTGAGCACCCTGGCTCTGTCCCATTCCCTTCTGGGAATTAGAAAATGATGGCATGAAGCAGGGAGCCCGCTTCTACTTAGGTGGGCTTCCTGTGTGATATAGAACTAAGGATATCAGAGGATTCCAACAGAAACAGAAATGGGCACAGAAATTACAAGGAAATTATTCATTCCATGTCTGGAAAGGAAATAAACCCAGCAAACATGATCACCTGAAAGTCAATAGTGAGGTTGAGTACCAAATCTCTGCTGGAAGAATATTCCTACAGCAGGGGATCTGTGACACAAAGTGCCCAATTTCTGGTTGAGGCCAATCAGTAACATGGGGGACAACTACCACCACCCAGTCAGTCAGCATTCCACGGTCACTAAGCAGACTCAGGCCCCTTCTGCATTATACATCTGCAGTGGTACAATGCCACTTTAAACAGTCATGGCTTCCCCCAAAGCATTCTGGGAACTGCAGGCTGTTAGAAATGCTGTGAGGTACCTATTCCCTCCACAGAGCCACAATTTCCAGAGTTCAATGTGAAGAGGGATTGATCGTTAAACCACACTGGGATTTATATCTCTCCGAGTGGAATGGGGGGTCTCCTAAAGAAGAAGAAGAAGAAGAAGAAGAAGAAGAGTTTGGATTTGATATCCCGCCTTTCACTCCCTTTAAGACTTTCTTGATTGGGCTGCTTTGGGGTCGACCGCTCCCAACTTACAGTTTTTCTTTTCTAAAGATTTTTAATGTTTCTGCAAACCTTGCAATTCCTCTGAGCCTGCTGATACCTCCTTCTGCATGAATGGCACCTTTTTTCCTTTTTCCTTTGCTACATAAGGGACTCAGTTATACAGCTGCAAATAAAACATTTTAAGTGTGTTTTAAGTGCAATATACAATGGGACACTAGAAGGCGATGGTGAGCCTTATGGAAAGTTCAATGCATTTTTAAAAAAATGCTTTATAAAAAACAATTTTTATATGTGAGTAGACTCCACCAAGGGCCGGCATCCAGAGAATTGACATTACTATTGGTTTACAAGAAGATAACGCCGTAATATTATGTTGCTTACAATAAAATCACAAGTGATGCCAGCATGGAGTTAACATAGAGAGTGTGAAGGAGTGAAAATGTATATAACATAATAGACATCTTTCTGAACACAACTGTTAAGAAGGATTTGTGCTTTCTCCAATATGATATTGGCAACACCTGTCCATTGAGGTGTAATACTTATTTAAGTGTAATTCTTATTTTTAAAAAGCTACCCAGGGGGACAACTCTTTGATGATCACTCTTAGATTATGTAGTAACACTAATTCCAAGACATATTACAGTTCACATCAGGGACTATGGCAACTATCGAACACTCTCCCACCCACTTTTAATAACTGCAAAATTGTTGCCTTGCCAAAGAAGTCCATTTAAGCTGAAAGTACCGTATTTTTCTGTGTCTAAGACTAGGTTTCCCCCCTAAAAAATAATGTCAAAAATTAGGGGGTGTCTTATACATGGATAGTGCCGAGGGTGGTCTGGCGACAATCTGAGTCCCCCGAAATAGGGAGCGTCTTATCTATGGGGGCATCTTATAGATGGAAAAATATGGTAATTTTTTTCTGCGGGGAGGGTGGCTATCCATATGTCTATCAACTGCAGGCTGTGCTAGCAGTCTTTTTGAGTTTTCAAATCACCACATCCCATTCAGAAACGAGTACATTTCCATAACCCCATGTGAATGACCATGTTTATTTAATAGAAAAATCTGTTTTAGTTAGGTTGTAATTCTCCCCCACCCCCGATAATGCAGCAAATGCATCTGAAAACAAATGGTTACAACAATCCTTCTTTTATAGCTTATCTCTTTTTCATGGGATGTAAATGTTTTAAATCAGGGGTGGGGAACCTCAAGCCTAGGGGCCAAATGCGACTCGCTACCTGGCCCTCAGGGCTTTCTCTCCAGGCCACAGTCCTCACTAGCTCCTCTTGCTGCTCACTCCTGGCCAGTTTCCAAACATTAACTTTCCAGTGACATTTGAATAAGGAATCATGTGGGAATTAGCCATGCCAGAGCAGTAGTGCAGCTGCATCCATCCATTCAAGAAGGAATCAGGCCCTATGTGTGACTATGGGGAGATAAAGAACCACACCCACGACACTGGAAAAAAATCTGTGATTGTCCTTGAATGCCAGCACCTGAAGGAAGTGGCATCTGAATTTACTAGCTGGAGTGGAATCTAAATGAAAATAGCCTCAAAGGGATCTTCAGAGCCAAAGGAAATTTCAGGTAAGTGTTGCATTGGTCCAAAATTTCTAAGACACTTCTCCCAGGCTCAGGAAACCTAGGAAGGCTAAGGCCGATGGTTTGCTTCCAAGTGAACAGGCATAGACTTGGGCTGCATATTTTGTAACGCACTGGGCATACAATGAGGCAAAAGCTGTATTCAGCACGTCATGAAAACGGTATATCAGTTCCAGGGTCTGCAAACTTCTCCCATTCTATTAATTCAGCACTAGGTCTGGAATGCAGGCGGAGAATAATAATCTGTAGGTAGCTATTAAGTAACATGACTCACTGCAGAGGCACAATTATTATTAAAGGGCAAATTTGCCAGTTTCCGCTTTAGCGCTGTGCATGAAAGGGTAACAAGGATAACGTTCAGGGTTAAAAATAGAAAGGGAGCCATACCATCAGGGCATCCGGCATCAGGGGAAGTTTTGCGTGCAAATATGTATTTGGATTATAGCCCTGACAGTCTAAGTGACTTTATTAATGAACGATCCCATTATATTAAGTTGCATTAATAGCCATAAACAAATTCATACACTGATACCCACTGGAAACATAATATTTTCTTTCTCTGAGAACATATGCTGCAAACCGTGGAACAGGGCCCTGAGTAATTTCGGAGTGAGTAATTTCCGAATGAGCAATTACGAATGACTAAAGTGCAATAGCTCCCCGAAGCATCATCACAATTTCTGCAGCGAGTGTTTAATTGTAGCCAGACTGTGTAACCTTAACGTGGCCTGTGTCCTTGCCATAACCCTAGGCACGAGCTCCACTCTCCAACATATGGGAAAATTTTTCAAGCTGATTGCTCCAATCTGATTAGGGGAAGTTATGTAGCTGCCATTTATTCAGCATCTTGTTACCACACTCCAACAGCTGCTTTGCAACATATTCCCATTAAAGTCATTTTCTGCTGGCTCTCATTCCACCATGGCTGCTAAAGTCATTGTGACTGAGCTGATTGTTTTTTTTCCGGGGGTGCCAACAATGTTTGCATTATCAGGCTGGCAGAGAGAGAGAGGAAGGGAGAGAGAAACCTCCTGTGGAAAGTAAGCGCTGATTGGCTGCCTCGAGATCAAGGGCACATCTGTATAAGAATTTCCCTTTGCTTCCTGTTCCGCGCTTTAGCACCAGACCTGAACCTCTGGAAAAGATTCCCCAAACAAGTAGGCCTGGTTTATGAACGCATGTTCGGCACTTCATCATGGCTGCAATACCAGGTGATGACTTGCGTGTGTGAACGGGGTGTTGCAGTTAGGACTCCGCGAACAGAGCTTTCGTATTTTCTGCCGTCACTTCAAATGCAGCGCTGCATACAAGTCCGCTGCCAGGCATCAAGTGTAGAATAATCAAGTGCAGAGCGGGGAAAAGTGATGTATGTGCATGAGCAAGCTAGGCCCCAGACACACAATAATAGGGTGCAAAAGAAACATGGGTGGATGATGTTGTGGAAATGGGCGGGGAGCTCAGCAGGCTGAGATTTGGGTGTGTCTGTTTCAAATATACTGACAAGGCCATGTGGGTTGGTGTGTATGTGTTGCCACCCATTTCTGTCTCTCTACTTGGGTTTGTTTTGGCCAAAGTTATTGATTTCTTTCTTTTTTTTGCAATAAACAAACAACCAACCAACACGAAACAGTTTCTGGGAGATTCACCCCAAAACCAAGACTTCCAATATGGGCTGCCTTACACCCGGATTTCCCTGGACATTTTAACTGCTTTCTGGAAATTCTGCCCTGATGCTATTTTTGGCAGACAAATCCCAGATATGTCTGGGAAATTCTGGATGTATGGCAACCCTATCAAAATCCCTTTGTGAATTTACAAATTAACATTCTGAGGCTGAAGTAAGAAGAAGGAATCTCTGGGAGAAAGGTTAGGAATTTGCATTGGGCAGTTCCAGAAGAAGGGTTTTCAAATGTTTTCTAGAAATCGGGAGCAAAAACCTAAATAAATCCCTGTTGGATCCTCGTGAAGCCAAGAGAAAGACAATAGTGGCCAATCTCTTGGAGTAGGTTGGAAGCTGACTTCATAATTGTTGTGACGTGGGGTTTGTGATTTCAGCTCTCTTGACATAATATGCTGGAGACAGTTCTCTAGTAACACTTCTTTATTAAAGCAACAAGACTGAGACCTGAGGAGGGGAGAGCTACATTTATAGGGACAGGGAACTAGCTAGAAAGGATACATTTTGGAGGGAACAATATCAGGCAATCACAGTCCTGCCTTTTGGAGGAAACCAATAAGACAGAGGATCCAAATACAGCAGCTTAAATGAACCAATAGTAGCTGTACCCTCTGGAACCAAAAGGCAGTTACTTTACCCTAATGCAAATACAGACAATAATAATACAGATATAAAATCCTTTGACTCAATACACAACAATAATTCATTAGGAAAAACTCATAGTTCATTAGGAAGAACTTGTATCAGGCTCTAAGTACCCCTCCTCTAGGCCTACTGGATGCCAGCCAGATTGTTTTGTGGGTCTGTCTATACATATTTCATCCATTTAAAATACTTATAAACTACTTTAATAATTAAGAATCCCAAAGCAGTGTACAGTGGAAGAAAAAGCATGCAATATATGTAATAAAACAGTATCAAAGCAGTGTAAAAATACAATTCCACAACTTCACAATGGATATGACCACTATCACAGAAAGCCAGCAGCCACCTCTGGCCACTGTGAGAACACTGTGAGAATCCTGCTGCTTCATGTGTAACAGACCCTCCAAGTGTTCCTATTTTCCAGGGACATCCCTGATTTAGAGAAGCCACACGGTTTCTGATTTGATCCTGGAATGTCTCGCTTTTCCTTAGGATGTCCCTATTTTCATTGGAGAAATGTTGGAACGTATGGAGTTATTTGACTTCTGAGCTGTCTAAAGGCAATCCTGTATAGGGAAGCTTTTTAAAAATGTTTAATGTTTTATTATGTTTTTATATATTTGGAAGCTGCTCAGAGTGGCTGGGGCGACCCAGTAAGATGTGTAGGGTTATAAATAGTAAAATTATCATTATGGAATGGGACGTCCCTATTTTAATCAGAGAAATGTTGGAGGGTATGGTGAGGTAGAGGATAAGGTATCATTGCCAGTGCTGAAATAAGATTCAACTGCCTCTTCAGGTGGCATCTGAACATGGAGTATGGAGTGTGTGTGTAGGATCTTGTCTTTCATCCTGAGAAGACAAAAGCCACCCTGGGTTCTTCTCTCTTGGGACTATTGGGCACTGTTCTCTGTGTTCTCTATTCAGCCACCAGGCCGGGGTTTTCCCAAACTTGGGTCTCCAGCTGTTTTTGGACTACAACTCCCATCATCCCTAGGTAGCAGGACCTTTGGTCACAGATGATGGGAACTGTAGTCTAAAAACAGCTAGAGACCCAAGTGTGGGAAACCCTGCTCTAGACCCTAGGTATGAGGGATTTCTGTAAGTCAATTTCTTTTTATTATGTCAGTTATATCAGGAAAGCGCACGCACTTGAAAAGAATAAAGATGCTTGCAGTGGCAAGCCTATAGAACAACTACTCTAAATAACTTTTTGTGAAAACGTAGCAGGTTTAACCAACAATGTAACAGCCAGTATTTTTTCTACATATCACAACCTCAGCAGAAGAGACAACATAGAACAACAACAACAACAACAACATAGCATTCTTTGTATGACAAAAGCCAACAAAGGAAGCTTCTGGGGAAATCGAAGCCTTTCTGTTGAAGTCATATTTTCCAAATTAAAAGAAAAAAAATTGCATTCCTAAGTGATGGTGCCTCTGCTCGTAGGACCACAAGAAAGTGACTTGTGCCAGTACTTTTGGCCAATAAGAAATGTCCCTCTCTCTTGCTTAGCCATGCATTCCACACTTGCCTATTCACACTTGTTTGGAAAATAAACTTTTAACAAAACAATCTGATGGGCTGCAGCATATCTCTGTCTATTTCTGGCTTCGATGCTCCAGACTTAAAAACAGTTCAAGATGCTACTTGTCTGTAAATCTGTGAAACTGACCTCTGGGATTTTCAGCCCTGTATTACAGAAAGTGAAAATGGGAAAAGTGAGCTTCCCCCCTGCCTTTCACAGTAAAGGAAACACTGAGAGACGAATAGTCGTGGAATAATAATCGTTTTCTATCAGCCCAGCTTTTTGCCTCTTTCCTTGTATCTTCCAGTCAGCACCGCCAATGCAGTCACAACTGTCCTTGCTAATTAAACCTCCATTAACTGAATAAGGTCCTTTCCACACTTACCATTGCTGGGGTTTTTTTTGGATTTTCTGGCATCCTGCCACACAACATTGTCATTTTTCAGCCAGTGTTCTGGAATAATGTACTCAAAAAACTTCTTTTCCTTCTACCGCAAGAAAACACCCGACTTTCGCGAAAGATCCTAAATATTTGCATGGCATTTTCACTACTGCTGGCTGAGGAGGGGACACGGCACATAAGAAATAAAACACGCGATACAATGAGATAATTCAGTAAATTATCCCCTATGTGAATGGAGGACAAGGCCGCAAAGAGAATAACAGGCGCTACAAGCCCTTGTCGTTAGTTGACATTTTCTTCCTTTCATAAGCCTGTGCTTAATAGCAAGTGCTTGACTTTGAAGCCTTAGTCCCCCCCCCCTATTATTTTACTCCATAAATTAATGTGTTAATTGTATGCACACAGTACTGGCCATTACAGAGGTGTGCGCCTGACAACCTCCAGCTGTGTATTTCCAGTGTACCGGTGTAGGAAACGTTACGACGAGCAGTTTCATGGTATTTTTTAATGTGCTCTTAAAAGTAACAATCACAGAGGCCTTAACATTGGCAGCTGAAAGACATACTTAGAAAATGACCCATTCAGCAGAATAAACTCGAGGTAAAATCAAATTGTCAGATGCCAAATTACTCCATTAACCATGTATCTTTTACCTTACTATTTAAACTTAAGATTGATTTCTTTTTCTTCCAAAAATTAAAAAAATCAAAGAATACCTAAACATTTTAATAGGACCTTTGTGTTTGAATCCATTTGTAATAAGTTCCATCTCGCTTGGAATTCTCTTGTAATAAGTTCCATCTGTTCTTAATCCTGTTGCCTCCTAAGTACCAAGGACTGATTATGAGCCACTTATTCACGCTGGATTCAACAGGACTACTAAGAGGGCATATTTCAAGCACTCTTGTATAAGTTTTCAAATTGGTCCAGAAAAGTACACATTACATAGTTATAGAGAAACAAAGTGCTTAAGCAAACATACTTGGTTTATTGGATTTTCTCTAGAATTGAAGGTCACATGCCTACTTCCATTTGGCATTATATTATTCAAGTTCTTTGATGCCACCGTTAATAAACATGGAGAAAATGTGACCATCCTTGAAGTTTGCAATAAAGTCGTACCTTGGTTTTCGAACAGCTTAGTTCCCAAATGTTTTGGCTCCCAAACATCACAAACCCGGAAGTAATTGTTCCGGTTTGCAAACTATTTTTGGAAGCTGAATGTCTGACGGGGCTTCTGTGGCTTCCGATTGGCTACAGGAGCTTCCTGCAGCCAATTGGAAGCCACACTTTGGTTTCTGAACATTTGGGAAGTGGAACGGACTTCTGGAACATATTCCGTTCGACTTCCAAGGTACGACTGTACTTAAAAGAAAGGAAAACAAAACAAAACAGTTTTTAAAAATAAAAAGACACCTCCATTCACCTCATTCTTCCAAACAGAGATAGAACTTTGAAGGAAATGATAATGATAATGATAATGATAATGATAATGATAATGATAATGATAATGATAATGATAATGATAGCAGCACCCTCTTTCGAATCCTCTACCTGAAGCAAAAGCATGGCATTCCTTTTTAGCAAAGGTTGGCAACCTGTGACCCTCCGCATGGCATTGGACTCCTGCACCCATGAGCCTCTGCCAGGATAGCTAATGGGCAAGAATGATGGGAGTTGGAGGACAGCAACTTCCATCCTTGCTAATAGTAATCCCAGAGTAGCAGCTGCTCTAACTGACAAAACTTTTGCAACTAGCTACATTAGAAACAGCAGCCCATCATCAAGGCATGGCCCCATCCAACAGCTGGCAAAACTTTTCATCTTGAAAAGCCTGGTAGCTAGGAAGAGCAAATACCTGCCCTTTAAACCGGTTTTATGTCCCTATGGATGCTGCCACAAGTGTCTAGCTGGCAAAATCAAAAGTAATTACTTTTTTATGCACACTGTTATGTTAATTTGTTCTTTCTGAAAACCTGAGAGCAAGAAGAAACGAAAAGAGCAGGGGATGGGGAGGAGGGAGACTCACTAGAAGTGGAAAAGAGGAATGACCCATGGAGACACAGATCTTGTGCAATGTAAATGAAAACCTATAAGAGAGAAATAATTTGCCGACAAATAATTGGGAGAGCTTGACCCCAGGACTGGGAGAGAATGAGAAGAGCTCTGTAATGTAAATGAAAAACCATCAGTGTAAGCAGTTTCAGACCAATACACCTCCTAAGGATGTCCATCTAACTTCCAGTCCCAGAATTCTGCTGCAGACTAGTTTCCTAAGCCATTCAAAGTGTTGTTCATTTAAATATGAACTTTACCACACATGGCTAATTTGCCATTTAAAATCCATTGTGTAGGTTCATACAATCGCTTGCAGGTATTTCTGCTCCCATTTCAAAAATGTTTGCATGAATCTACACCGAATTTATTATTTTTTTTTTAAAAAATGACATGCGGTGTGTATAACAGCTGTGGATAAGAACATATTTTTGCATTTACTGTAAGCCATCACAGTTGCAGTAATTGAGTGTGTATGCATGGGGGTGGGGGTCTGAAATGCAAAAATGATGGTTTAACTGAAACATTTCTTTTGAGTGATAAACTTAATAAAATTGGATGTAATTGCCACAATTTTATTCAAAGCAAGAGCATGAGCTGACCGCTCACTGAAGGATTCTTCCTGGGTTTCTGGAATCTCTAATACATGAGAACATTTGGACAATTTGCACATATTTATACAATTTGTCATCATTCCGCTTTTACAGTCTGGAGTGTTACAGGATTTGCCTCCAGGCTTACTTTCCCCTCTGCACAGGATTCTTATGAGAATCATAAATTCACAATGCTACTTTTCAAAATAAAATAAAATGGAAATAAACATTGAGTATCAACATATTTAGAAGGCTGCTACAAAGGAAAGTTGGTAGATTAATTAAAATTTGTGTAAGAACCAAATCAAGAATATAGATGTATGCCTCATACACATGATAATAGAAATACTGTGGATCTTTTGATGGACAGTCCTAGCTTTTAACCACAGTGGATTATTTCCTAATGACCCTTGGGGTAATAGGTTCCTGGTCAAAGGGTTACCTTTTCCCCATCCCAGTGTTTTCTGGGAATTTCTGCTATTTTTTCAGCACCCATTCTCCAGTTGAAGTCAATGGAGAGATCTCCCTCCCAGGAAGATGTGGTATCCCTAAAAATCCAGGGCATGAGCAGAAGCCCACACCTCACCTTTGGGATAATAGAGTCCTTGGGTTCAGCTACATTAGTAAGGAAAAAGCGTTTTATATGCGTTATAACACTGTTACACCAGATGGCGCTGTGGATTCCCATCTTTCTCCAATGTGATTTCTCATAATGAAGTTTACAACGCGTTTTCCTGAAACACTTTTTTGATGTGTCTAGATCCAGCCCTTGTTGGGTGCGTGGCATTTTCCCCACCCAGGCCTTTTCTGGGGATCTATGGGCTTTTCCACACCACCATCCTTTTCTCCATGTAAGTCAATAGAGAACTCTTCACTGCACCCCCACCTCCAAATCTGTGGAGGCAGAATTCCACCCCACACCAATGACCCTTAAAGTAGCAGGGTCCTTGCTGGGTATGTCATTTACCAGTTCTCAGTTTTCCCCACCACTTCCTTCCCCTAGGCAAGTAAATGGTGATCTCTTTCTCAGAAGAATAGGCTGTTTCCCCCAAAAACCCCATTGGGGGAGAAGTCCCCTCCCATCCTTTGGCAACAGGATAATTGCTGAGTAGGGTAACATTTTCTCCACTCAAGTCTTCCCTAGGGATCCATGGTCTTTTTTCCCCACCATGGCCCCACCCCCTGTGATTCCTATTGCACCCACTCCACTCCTTTGCAGGGGAACCACTGTGGCCATCATTCTGACATTCGGCTGGCTTCATTGCATCAGAAGGAGTGACCATTCTGGCAAATTACATCCACTTCTAGAATAAAATTTTAAAAAGTTAAAAACTATTCATTTGTTCTTTTTTTAAAAAAATAAATAAAACTTCTGCCAAAAACTATGTTACTCATCTAGGTCTGCTGTGGTGAAATGATGTAACTAATGTAATTTGCATAATTTATGTTACTTGAATAATTTACGTAATTATGAAATGTTATCCCACCCCATTCATTTCAATGCAAAGCAAACACAATGCCAAAGGGAATGGAGGAATGTAATCAATTACGTCTCCTTTGTGGACTGAAAGCAACAACAGCAAATGATGATTGTATTCGCTGGATTGATTTCCAAATATAGGATGAGCACCTGCAATTTCCACTCCCATTTCCTTTTTGTCTGAATTCTCCAACATCCCTGCTAGCAGGTGGGTGCGGCTGGCAGGTGAGAAACCACCCCCATTGCTTACAACACGTGAGAGCATTCTGTGTAGCTCTCAGAATAAAATCAAGACATAAATTCACAAAACACCCAACAAACATAAAGCAACAACAAAATAGCACCCCTCTCAAAAAAGAACACATTTTAAAAGGGCCTAGGATGTCAATCAAATCAACCAAAGGCCTGGTTAAAAAGGAACATTCTTGCCTGGCGCATAAAAGTGTATAATGAAGGTGCCAGGCGAACTTCCCTGGGGAGAGCATTCCACAGACGGGAGAGCCAATGCAGAGAAGGCCCATTCTCACATTGCCACCCTCCTGACCTCTTGAGGAGGAGACGCACAAAGGAGGGCCTCAGAATATTATCTCAGGGTCTGGGTAGGTTCATATGGAAAGAGGCGGTCCTTGAGGAATTGCAGTCCTGAGCCATTTAAGGCTCTATAGGTCAAAACCAGCACTTCGAATTGGGCCCGGAAACTAATTGGTAGCCAGTGCAGTCGGACCAGGATTGGTGTAATCTGCTCAAACCATCTTATGTCTTATGGTGTTCACCATTCAAAACTTTTATTAGATAGGTAGTTCCTAGAGAAATCAGCCAGTGTTAGATTACCGACAGCACACAATTAGAACAACAATGAAGTCTTCTTTACATGCAAACACTTTTTTTATATAAGTTGTAAACACGAGGAAACCCACTATGAAACTTAGTGGAAATGCCACTTCTCTGTTTAGAAAGACATTTCCACATTATAAGTAAAGCTGTTCAGCAGTGGAAAAGTCTTCTCTTGGGAGGTTGTGGACTGTCCTTCCTTGGAAAGGAAGTAAAGGTTGGCTGGCCATCTGTCATGGATGCTTTGGCATTGCAGGGGGTTGGACTAGATCACCCTTGGGATCTAGTGGGTGGCGCCATGGTCTAAATCACTGAGCATCTTGGGCTTGCCAATCAGAAGGTCGGCAGGTTGAATCCACGTGAAGGTGGTTTGTCCCAGCTCCTGCCAAACTAGCAGTTTGAATGCACGCCAGTGCAGGTAGATAAATAGGTACTGCTGTGGCGGGAAGGTAAATGGCATTTCCATCATGGTGTTCCATTGCGCTAGAAGTGGTTTAGTCATGTTGGCCACATGACAAACACCGGCTCCCTCGACCTGAAAAGCGAGATGAGCACCGCAACTCCATAGTCACCTTTGACTGGACTTAACCCTCCAGAGGTATTTACCTTTTGCCTTTACCTTGGGGTCCTTCCAACTCATCTCTACCTTAGAGGGTTTCCATGGTGTCATTTCACACATTTGGCTGTGAGTTAAGAAGGGTAGAAGAATCAAGTGTAGAGAACTCAAGTGATGCTTTTGCATGTGTGTGGAAACAGCACTCAGTGCCTCACCAGGGCTTCCTCTGCCCCTATATTTTTGTTTTGACGGTGGCCAGCAGCACAAAGTTGCATGGAACTGATTAAGAATTGGGCCCTTTGAGCAGTCATCTGCTCACGGAGGCGGAAATCCTCTGCCCAGTTTTGTGCACATAGTTCTTATTGACTACCTGGGGAATTCCACATACATAACTGCGCACAACTCAGTCAGCGAGCAGAATACATTAGCTTAACCTCTTGGGCAAGTCTTCTCAGCATCCATCTGTCAGCGAATTAGCCACACAGGAATGTTTGCTCAGAACGGTGTTTTCATTTCACATGCAGGTTATCAATGCGCAGATTTGGGTACTTTTCATTAGCTGAGTGCGATGTCTTCAGAGAAACGTCAATGGCCTTGACCATCTCAATGGGAACCCTCAAATAAATTTGTGAACTAACTACAAAAGAGTACATAAAACCAGATGAGGCATGACAGAATTAAAGTCTTTGAGTCAGAGGCTCAGCTGTGGCAAGCAGCCAGCCATGCCACGGCCTGTTAGGGCAGGCACATTACCATTACAATTATATCGAGGGGAAATGACTTCATGCGCAGGGTATGGCCTGAATATTAAAAATTCCTCGAGTAAAACACAAAAAAGGCCGCACATTGTGGCATGAGAGAGAAAGCGTGCAAACATGGTTCATTTTTATTTCAACACTGCACAGCGACAGATGCAGTGGGTAAGCCGAGGAAATAGCCATGTCTCGGTTTCATGTTCCATGGTTTTTACTGATTGGCGGACAGATTTACAGCACATGTAAGAAACAATTAGAAGGGGTCCTCCACTGACAACAAAGCATGGGAATAAATTCCAATAATGAGATGGGAAAAGTACAAGGTAGGAATGATCTATGTGCTTCCTTCATGGTCTAAATTTTTTTTTTTTTAAAAAAAGCTCTTGTGTTAGTGCCAAATGCAATAGGCAACAGATGGTGTACAGATCCCATACTCCTCTCCCCCCTTAATAGGTTTCCTTTAAAAATAGCACATATTTTCCTGAAACATATAGCTATTTATTGGCTGTCAGTTGAATAACTCTAATGTTTGATTGGGAGGGTTGCAAAAAAAAAAGGGGGGGCGGTACAATATCTGGGATAAACTTCAAAGTTTGTCAGATCACTTTGAGTAGAAAACAAATCTAAGGTTTGGTTTCTAAAATTGTCAGTTGAATGGAACAAGCCACCGAGAATCTCCCATTGCTTACTCCCCTTCAAACACCTCTGCTACAGTGCTATAGACAGGGGCTTAGTGTAGTACTGCAATTAAAGGAAGAAAAGCTAAAATGTATTAAATCCTGGTAATCCTGCTGAGCCCTTCTAGGGTGATGTATAATCTCTGGTTCATTCACAGCATCCTGTTGCAGCACAAATGGCAAAAGGCAAGGTAAGTAGAGCCTATGACAGCAGCCCGATTCCGTCATGGGGAAGACCACATTGAAGTGGAAACAGCAGTGAACAGCAATAAGGTCTTTCATCTTTCCCCCACCTCTTCTGATACACTTCTCAGTTGGGAAAAGCACTCTGTCTGTAATGGAAAGGGAGCCACTTTGGACTTGGAAACACGAGGAACAAATTTATAAGTTCAGAATAAAAAGGTTGCATGCAAATAAACCAATTACATTATTGATCGGCTGATCACTAAAACTGCAGTTATTGGGAAATCCAGCGTCAATGATTCAGAGTCTGTATTTCCACAGCACAAACCTGGGAAATTAATTTTTGGGAAATTAAAAAGGGCTTCTGCTAGAAAGAGTGACGGACTTCTTCGCCACCCGCTGGTGTGTGTCCACATATACTGGAATAGCAGACAGTTGTTGCATATATGCAGGGCGGGGGGGGGGGGACGGGGGGACAGGTCTGGGCCAAACCATTTGCTGCTTGAAGCAAAAGTCAAGACAACATCTCTCCCTATTCCATGAACAGAAAAAAAGCTGGTTGACAGATAACTGAATCTAACTGATGAAGAACATTGCCTTCCTTTGCACCTAAGGGCAGTAGGCAGGATTAAGGGATGAAGGGTAACTCATGTGGAACACACAGCTCCAGCACTTTTCTGGTTTTCTGCATTGCCTCCTCTCCAGCATCTGCTGCCTGAGGCAGGCTACTCAATCTGTCTAATGGTAGGGCTGGCCCCAAGAAAAACAACACATTTTTACACACTTTCCATCCTTTCACCCCTTGTATTTGAGAGGGGCAGTGTCAAGCACCCCCTCCACAGAAAGGTCAGTGACTGAAGCAGGCTTGTCAAGAATATATAGTCCCTATACAGTGGTGCCCCGCAAGACGAATGCCTCGCTAAACGAAAAACCCGCAAGACGAAAGGGTTTTCCGATTTTTAGCAGCTTCGCAAGACGAATTTCCCTATGGGCTTGCTTCGCAAGACGAAAGCCCATAGGGAAATCTCCGGGGACAGTGGGGAAGCGCAGCGTGCCTTCTCCTCTGTTCCTGGACCTGTCCTGAAGGCTTGCGGTGGGAGGTCCGGGAACAGAGGAGAAGGCGCGCTGCGCTTCCCCACTGTCCCCGGGGCTTGCGGTGGGAGGAGGGTTTTTCCTCCCCACCGCCAACATTCAGAACAGCATTCTGAATGTTGGCGGTGGGGAGGAAAGCCCTCCTCCCACCGCAAGCCTTCAGGACAGGTCCGGGAACAGAGGGGAAGGCGGCAGCGCTTCTCCTCTGTTCCCGGACCTGTCTTGAAGACTTGCGGTTGGAGGAAGGTTTTCCTCCCCACCGCCAACATTCAGAAGGCTGTTCTGAAGGCTGGCGGTGGGAAGAAAAGCCCTTCTCCCCCGCCAGCCTTCAGAAGAGTTCCCCGCAGGGCTCACCAAGCTGCAGATAGCAGCCTGCTGCCCCTATCCGCAGCTTGGAGAGCCCTGCGGGGAAGTCCTGCAGGGCTCCCCAAGCTGCGAATGTCTGCCCCGCGCGAGGGGCGCTCTGAAGCAGAGCGCCCCTCGTGCGGGGCAGCAGCCTGCTATCCGCAGCTTGGAGAGCCCTGCGGGGAAGTCCTGCAGGGCTCCCCAAGCTGTGAATGTCTGCCCCGCGCGAGGGGCGCTCTGCTTCAGAGCGCCCCTCGCGCCGGACAGCAGGCTGCTATCCGCAGCCTAGGCAGCCCTGCAGGAACTCTTCTGAAGGCTGGCGGCGGGAGAAGGGCTTTTCTTCCCACCGCCAGCCTTCAGAAGGCTGGTCTGAAGACCTGGTCTGAAGGCGGTCTCCCTAGGAACGCATTAATTGATTTTCAATGCATTCCTATGGGAAACCGTGCTTCGCAAGACGAAAAACTCGCAAGAAGAAAAAACTTGCGGAACAAATTAATTTCGTCTTGCGAGGCACCACTGTAATCTGTTCCATATAACTCATTTTTATAATTTCAAATACCAGGGTAAACATTTAAAAAAGAAAAAAAAAGAAAAAAGAAATATTTGGAATGCATCCTTTTTAACAACACCTTGCAAAAAACCACATGCATTTTATTCAAAAGCAGGCCCATAACATTTTGGAGTGTGAGGGGAGGGTTAATCAGTGATTAACAGCATGGTCAGCCCTATATTGTCTAATAGCAACACTGAGTTTAATGTTACTCATATGTAAATGTAATGATGAATTGTCCAAAAAAGATTCAGTAAGACGAAGAGTGTGTGAGTGTGTGTGTGGGCAATTTCACAAAACAATTTTTTTGGTCACATAATTGGGTCAGTTTCACAATATTTTAAGTTACGTCAGTATCTCTTTCCAGCACTAGCCACCTGCATGTACAAGCTTTTAGGGTTGCCATATTTTGAAGAGCAAAACATTTGCAAACTTCTACTTTTAACTATGGATCACTATGACGACTCTTCCCATAGAATGTGTCCTGGAAAAAGAGGACATATGGCAACCTGACCAGGACTGCACAGTCACTGCCAGAACCTGACTGTGATTTTACAAGAACAGCCATGAATGTCATCTGCTCCAGTGTTGAGTAATGTAGTGGTTAGAGCAGGTGGGTGGGGAAAAACTGGGTCCAGCTGGCAAGCCAAATCCCCAATTCATCCACCTAGTCTGGATTAAATTTGTCAGGTCAGAGGCACTGCCCACCTGTCAATCACCTGTTGTCATAGTGATTCATCTTGTAGGGAACACCTTTGACATTTGGAGCTGCTGCCTGCAAATGGAGCATTTTTTCCTATATACACTAGAGTGTAAAGCTAGGATCAGGGTGGGGAGCAGTGGAATGAGTTCAAATCACCACTCACCTATTATTATTAAGTGATACCAACATAACATTCATTAATACTTGGTATTCTGGTGCCAAGTGCACCAGATAAAAGGTGACTTTAATTTTTGTTTTGATTTTAAATGACTAATTTCATATTTCATAAACAATACATGCACACTGGTGGTAAATCAGAGGTCTAGTCTTCGTTTTGTAGCTCACAAAAGTAAATAGTTGAAAGGCCTAAAGCATAAGCAAGCAAATAAAGGATACTTTTATTTCCTGAAAATAACGATGCCTCTATATTATACATATGTTTGAATTATAATTTGGAATAGCACTGCAGCATAAAAAAATAAAGAGAGAGTCTGAGACACATTAATTCTTGCTCCCTGAAGGCCTTTTTGCTGATTACAAACAAACCATCGGGAGACTTTACACTCCAGTAAATTGGCTTAATTTCATAATGTAGGTATTTTTATGAGCTGCAATACATTGCAATAGTGGCTCTATTGATCCAACGATATTGCGTAGCTCCAAACTCTAAAACTGTACTTGAAAATATAATAATTCTAAAACTTAAATATTACAGGAAATAGGTGCAAATGCCAGAGTCTTCGGCAAAATCCAATTTATTTCCTTTCCTATGAATAGATGTGCCTTCTTTCTTAATTCAAAACATAAAAAAACTTCTTAAAAGAGTTCCACGTATTCCATCAGGTTTGGGGTGGAACAGGGTGAGCCTCACAAAGAATTATTGGTACAAATAAGAGCTATGTAAGCAAAACTGTAACGTGGTCACTGAGTTGATCGTTTCAAAATCCAGTGCTGCAAGGGATTGAAAGAGTAACATATGGTGTGTTCCCCCCCCCCCAATCCATTGGTTGCTTAGCATTATGTGTGCCTTGTTGGTTGCAAAAGGCATTTGTCTGGCACAGTACAGACCAGGTCCCTTTGTGCTGTTGAACTCTAAAAGAGCATAGGATATGAAGCAAGTCTCTCGGGACTCTTTTGACAGCCATGCCCCCACGGCCCCCAAAGATTCTGCAACCCAACAGGGACATTCAATAGCAGCCTAAGCCCTCCTGCATCCTGCTATTGGCCTTTCTCCAAAGCCACCTGCGCCCTGCTCTGCTGGGAGTAGCCTGCTTGCAGGGATACTGCCAGTAAGACACAGCCCAGAATGAGCCTGCCGGATTGCACAGAGTATGCACAGAGGTAGCTGGTCAGGACGCTTGCCACAGTGCTCTCAGGATTGCTCTCTTTAATTGCCTGTACTGTTACATATGCTCCCATCAGTTACTACAGGGTTTCGCTGTACACTTACACAGATGGCAGGGAGTGCCCCCAAGTAGTGGTACATGCAGACGAGACTGGTGTCTGAATGGATGTCATGGACTGGCTGGAGGCAGAGGAGTGGTGGGAGGCACCAGACAGAGAACCCCCTGGGGAGCCCCCCAGGGGAAGAAGACTCAGAGCCAGGGGATTGGTGGTGAGATGGCAATGAGTGGGCAGGGGGAGAAGGAGCAGCCTGGGAGGGGGCGGTGTCAGCACTGGGAGAAGCAACAGGGTTTCGTGAGCAGGAAGAGTCTGTGGCAGAGGGCAGTTCAGATTCTGAAGCTGGGGCAGAGGCTGGAAGGGGGGGTCAAGAGGCTGCTGAATAATTCAGGGAGACTCCCCCTTCTGCTAAGACCAGCTCCCCTCCCCCTGGTCTCCAAGAACGCATGGAGAAATGAAAAGAGCAGAACAGAGATTAGTTGTGTGCAGATTCAGTTTGAGACTGTGTGTGGGGGGGGGGTGACCCTGGCCTGGGGAGGAGGAGCCTTAGAGGTGTGTGGGAAGACAGTGACCTTCAGTCCTTGCAACTGCTTAATCAGAGCAAGACCTAGGAAGAGTTGCTGGAACCACTAGGCATGAGCTCTATGGTTTGTTTTCTTGAATAAAGATTTAACTTTTCCTGGCCTTGGGTGATTTATTGTTTTTTGTTGCTGACCTATGCCTGACTCAAGCCCTGACAATGCTACAGTAAGAGTTTTTTAAGTCCTGGTCCTAGGGGGTAGGTATGGGGTGGCCATTGAGCCCCAGTTTGGACAGCAAAGTGGGTTGGGCTGACTGGATGAAAGAGAAGGCAGGACGTCTGCACCTTTAATCGATGTATAGAAGAGGACATTCTAGCACATATGGATCATCATTAGGAAAGCATGGTCAATTCTGGTTGTTCTCAAGTTTCCAACATTAGGTTCAATTCACCTTATCTCCACATCAGTTTGCAAATGTCTCTTCTGGGAAAAAAAATCCTCACAAAAAGGTATCTGCAGATTTCTTCTAATATAGCCATCTTTATACACCTGTATGCATTTCTGAAAAGCGATTTCCTGCAATTTTATACATTCTTTTTGCAACTGTGTGAATTTTTGTGCCCACTTTGTTTGGACAACTGCACCACAGAATTTGGAGATGTGCGAATTTTGCAGCAGCGCTGCATTTCGCTCACTGATTGAGCCAGGAAGTGTGAAATGAGGTAGGTCAGCATGAGGGATTTCTCCCCATCCTTATGCCTCATGCATGTTAAAGATGCAGGGGAGCTCAGCCCTTTCTCCATCTCCTCCTCTCCACGCTGAAGCTGGCACCGACAGGGGAGTTGTTCAAGCACAAGGAAAACTGCAAGATGCAGCTGATGGTCAGTGCACTGCTTTCAGTTTGATGGGTGACCCAAACAGGGCAGAGGCCTGCCATAGTCAACCAATATCTCTGGTAGAGCGAGTCACTCTTGGAAATAAATAAAGAGACGAGCCTACTCTGACGGGGGAAAAAGCATTACTGACCAAACTCCCTCCCCTCCCTCTCTATGCTCCCTTAATCGCAATTTGCAAAGCGCTGCACCTCCGCTTGCCTGAGGTGGGCTCGGCGTGGTTAAAACAAACAGGCCCATTGTTTGAAACCGACTTCCCAGGAAAAGTGTGGCAGCCGCATGCTGGCCGGTCCGGTTGCCTACCTGATTGTTTGAGCCAGTGCTCCACCAGATTGGTGTCAGCTGGGCTTGCCCTCAAGGTTGCGCTCCCCTGAGGCGCTACAAATGGAGGCTGCTGACACACACACACAAAAAGAGCAGCCACTAAGCAGCAGGTGGCCCCTGCTGAGGTAATCAGGATCACATTCAAATGGGAAGCCGTCTCAATTTCCAGCCCAGTGTCTGCCAAGGGGCCTCGAGCTGCCTTGTTAATGCTACAGGGAACACGTGGGACACATTGACTGCATTAATTGTCGCCGCTCATTCAGAGGTAGATGAATTATAATGTTACCACTCCAGGGTAAAGCAAACACCTATCATAACAATCGTGTCATTAGTGTGCAGATGCCGGCTGCTCTGCTTAACCTTTTGTGTCTTTTAAAAAAGAGAGAGAGAGAGAGCATGCAGTAAGGTTTTTTTTTATTATTGTTTCTCGGATAATTGATTTTTTTTTAAAAGAAGTGTTGGGTAAGATCTTGAAACAAGCTGCACCAGATTTCTCAACAGTAAGGAAGGGGGGAAACGTTGAATGAAAAATGCAGATCTTGGTTCCTTCAAAGGTAGAGGGCTCTGTTTTCTGAACCTTTTAAAGATTCTAGTTGTGGCTGATCTGTTTGTGAGAGGACAACATGTTTGTTATGTCACAGAACTGTGGTTTCAATGAGACTGTTTCTAAAACAATCTAAAAGCACAGCAAGATATATCCATAATACTGTTCTTGCTTGCTTTTAAATCGGTATGAAACAAACACTGACAGGGTGTGTGAACACCCCTCACACATTCACCTCATTCATGAGAGGGTTGTGGGACACAGGAGCCAATTCCTAGCGGCCGAGGTCCCTTCAGGCCCCCCCCAATAATTTTTTTGAGGGAGCCGGGGCTTCCTCAAAATTGACGGACATTGCCACTCAAATGGTGTGAGTGCTGTGTTATGTGATCGATTGTGTGGGGTGGAGCTTACCCGCCACCCACAAATATTTTATTCAAGTTTTGGGGCCATGCCAGCTTGCCAGGTTCTTGTCTGTCATACTGACTTCATAGAGTCAGTAACTGTATGAAGAGTTCCTATGTGCTCCTTGCTCCTGTCCTCCATTGTGTCAGGAGGTAGATCTGATGACCCCTTTATTATGATTTAATTTGAGTGCCACTCTTGCGCTCAGGGTTCCATATGTAAAATGGGGATAATGTTGACCTGCATCACCAAGTGGTTGCGAAGATGACATTATAAAAAATGAAGGGGAAATTTCACATTGATATGTCCTTGAAATGCAATAAAGTTTGTCTGGAGGGAGGGGGCTATGTGTATGGGTGTTTGCCTATGTGTATGGCAGCTTTATGTACAAAGGTAAGAGTTACATCTGTCCCTCCACTTACTTCTCATCAACCGATGTGACTCTTATCTTTGTGAGTGATGACTCCCAACTGCAGAATATTCTCTCTAGGAAGTTTCCTCTGGTACAACTTTGATGTCCTTTTGGCACCAAGTGAAGACCCTCTCTTCTTGATCATGTTTATACTGTTGTTTTTTTTTTTAATTACTGTAATCTCCACTGAATCCTTTTATGTTGCTCTTTAAATTTGAGTTGTTTTATTTTATTATTATTTCTTGAATTCATATCTCACCCTTCCTTCCAAAGGAGCCCAGAGAAGTTTGAAGTGGTTTTTAAAAAGTATTATTTTAAATTAATTTTTGTTACAGTGCAGAGTATGCATTCCTGTAAACAGATTTATTTACGTTGAAAAGAAGGAATAATATTTCACAAATCTGTGCAGATAAACACCAAAATGTGCATTCCCTGGTGAGCTTTTCATTCAGGGGGAAAAAATTGCCTGAAACTGGTATTTTGGTCAATCTGACCTCCCTTCCCCCTTTCTTTAGTAGAATTTATGGAATTTTTTCAAGTATGCATGTTTGGCTGATTTAAAATAAACAATGTTATTCAGCTGAAGTTGGGTGGGTATGTGTATATTTTCCCCCAAGTGACCTATGTTAAATTCAACTGCATCCAGACATGGTTTTTTCTCCTCTAGTCTCCAAAAATGTACTGTAAAACGAACCCATATGAGAACGAACTCTTCTGTGCAAAAATATTTCCCCACATACTTAGTGGCGGCAAATGTTTCTTCTTAGCTTTCTGAATACTTCCGCCCAATAAGAAATGTGTGGTAGTTAGTGCTACACATCGGTTTGTGTGGGGTTTTTTCTTCTCTTTGTCTTCTTCCTTGAAATAAGTACCTTGCACACATCTACTGCATAATCTGAATAAAAGTCACTATTCATTATAAGGGTCTTTCCAGCACAGGTCATTGGAAAGACTGTAGTTTTAAAAAATTCATATCCCAGCGAACTGCCAGAGTTTAAAAAGTAGTTTTCAACATATTGTTTATCGTGTTGGCTTTTGGCTTTTTTTTTTTTTTTTTTTTTTGACAATTCAGGAGAAGAGAGATGGCACAGGTTGCAATTTCCTATAAAGGAATGGGATAGATAGTTTTAATTAGAAATGCCATACTTTTGCAGTTTCATAGTTAACATGTAATTGTTTTTCTTTTAGTTACTTCCACACTATGAACAATGCTGCTGTAACGATCTGGGAAACATAACATTGCATCAGGAAGTGTTTTCTTAAATTCATCATAAATATTTTATCAATTAATTAGGAGACTAGAGGTGCAAATAGGCCAAGATTTATTTCTAATTAAAAGCTGATATCAGATGTCACCTAATCTGTAGCAGAATATGCACTTAATTGAATATAATTAGGCATTTGTTTCTACAGTTTACCAGAAAGCAAAGAATTAGAATGACTGTCTCTTCCCCCACCCGACTCTGTCATTAATTAGAAAATCTTCCAATGAAAGCTCATAGCACTTTTTTTGGACAACCCATAACAAGCATTGCAGAAGTAGTAAAATATGAATCCATGTACTTCTGCTAATATCATTGTACATTCTCAGACTCCCTGAAACAATAGTTGCTTATTTTGTCTCCAACGCAAAGCTTGTTGGGAAATACATTCACCACCCGTCAAGTAATTCCAGGTTGCTCACCCCATTATATTTCCATCCTGGGTTGGGTGCCAAACAAGGCTATTTGCAATTTCTCATAAAAGCATGTTTAAAATTTACTTCTTGGTCCAGAAAGGGTCAAATGCCACATTCTTATTTCAGATGCTCAGCATATGTGCAAGGCTAGCAGATGAAAGGCTTATAGTCTGGATCCCTCACACTTGGTTACAGTTGGCTATTAATGAAATGGCTCAACCATTTCCAGTCTACAAAAAGATGCAGTTGCTAGACTGAACTGATATTGAGGACTGATCCTTCTTATGTATTATGCTAGTCCCTCAGTTGGCTTTGTATTGAGGGACCTCTTGATGCTGAATGAACTTTTCCTTGCAGTCCTGTTGAAATTCTAACAAGTGCAGGCTGTTATTTCTATTGCTTAAAATCATGTTAACTATCTCTGTGATAGAACCCTCCTCTAACAAAATATTTTGGGGCCCATTTTAGGGTGAAAAGGCAGCGTGGTAGGGATTTTATGTGTGGGGAAAAAAATATAATGCACATTTTTCATGTGACTTTTCCACAAATGATCCCATGTGTCTAGAATGGTTGCTGCTCCCCTGACAGTCCCCTGACAGAAAAACAACAAGAAGTCTTCTGTAATTTTATGGTTTTACTATTTTACATGGTTTTTATAATTGTAACTGTTTTTCTTTTCTTTTTTTACAACTATATGATTATATTGTTATACTCTGCCCTGGGACATTATGATGAAGGTTGGATCAGGGATCTTATAAATAATAAAATATTGTAGGCATGTTGTAGTAGGAGATTTTAGTACCTTAGCTGGTAGCCCTCCTGAGGTCACTGGACTCCAATTCCCATCTTAAGACGTCCCTATTTTCACCAGAGAAATGTTGGAGGATATGGAGCAGGCATTGGCAAACTCGGCCCTCCAGATGTTTTGGGACTACAACTCCCATCATCCCTAGCTAACAAGACCAGTGGTTAGGAATGATGGGAGTTGTAGTCTCAAAACATCTGGAGGGCAAAGTCTATGCCTGATATGGAGTTATGCGACCCCCAAGCCAAGGAGATAAGTAACATCTGAAGGCATCTGAAGGCAGACCCTCTGTAGGGAAGTTTTTTCATGCTTAATGTTTTATTATGTTTTTATATATGTTGGAAGCTCGCCCAGAGTGGCTTGGGCAACCCATTCAGTTGGGGAAGGTATAATAATAATAATAATAATAATAATAATAATAATTAATAATAATAATAATAGGATAGGACACCCCTAGTTTCATCAGAGAAATGTTGGAGGGTATGCTGTAGCGTTCTTCACCAGCTGCAGATTCTGCACCAGTTGCAAGGTCTGCTTCCAAAAGTGCTCACAAGCCAGGTGCTGTGCAATTTTCCCTATATAGGGAAGTTTTTAATATATATTTAATGGTTTATTATGTTTATATATATATATATTGAAAGCTTCCCAGAGTGGCTGGGGCAACCCAGTCAAATGGGCAGCGTATAATAATAATAATAATAATAATAATAATAATAATATTTCTTCAGGCTGCAGGTGTGCTGCAAACAAATGGAGCTTTTCCACCTGCATGCCCTCCCTGTCCTAATGTGCTGTAATTGCACTGCCACGGTGGCACCAAGGCTTGTCTTCGCATCTTCATGTGGATTTCAATTCCAGGCAAGGTGTGAATCAGACTCAACAGCAGGAGCTGTAAAGAGAGTCTCTGATGCCGTACAGTTTAACAGGCTCAGTTAGAGCGGAAATTCACCTGCCATTTGCCTCCTTGAAACACCACTACTGTGAAATCTAAGTAATGTGTCCAGCAAGCGAGTTATAGGTCCGGTGGGTCTATTTCCCTGCTTTATTGAATAGTGAAGTAAATAGGCTTGTAAAACTCACACAGTGCCCATGGGGCTGCCATAATTTACACCACTCCTTACCGTTTGCTTGACTTCCTCTTTAAAGTTTCTTCTGCTTTAGTAGATAGACCTTGCTTCTTAAGATTTTATTTTATGTTTTTGAGGGCATAAATGGAACAATTAGGTATTTAATGGGGTATTCTTTGAAAAGATGCATGCTAATATATTTCCTCATTTATTTACTTAAGAATCATGTTTGTTTTTCCTTACAAAATCATAGCTGCTCATGAATTTTTTTAAAAAATACAGTAGAAGTGTCATTCACATTAGCAATACAATGACATCAGCTTGTATGGAAAAATATCATACCACGATGTATGTATACTGAAACACAAAATTAAGTCATTGGAAACCCTCTGTAATGGAACAGTTTTCCATTACCCACTTTGGGAATGGGCACTAATCTGAGTTATTCCTCTGGTGTTATGTTCTTACAGCACATATGTATTCTAATAAGCTATTCCTGTAACTGAAAGAACATGGAAAGATTACTGCACTTGCTTGTTTGCTAGCAACACATAAGTATGCTGAGAAAATGGGAGCAGCTTGGTAGTCTTCATATTTGGAGGCAGTAATAGTTGTTAACCCATTGCCTTTGATGTGTGCTTCCCAGACATGGATGACTGGCAGAGTTAGGAGAGAGAGAGAGAGAGAGAGCAACAATAAGATTTCTAAAGATCAGGATCTCAAAGTGAATGATGGCCATTCAGACTGAAGAGCCACACACCCTGACAGTGTGCACTTGGAAGCCCAACATTCATACAAGGAGGGAGAGTCTTGCAAGTGCGCACACCACACTTCATCTTTAAAGGCTTGGTGGGAGTGGTGGGGAAACTTGCTGGGACATCTCCATCACTTCCATCTGGTCCTGGACTTCAAGCCCTGCTCCTAGCCTCCTGAATCATGACTTCTGCACATTGAGTCTGCTGCTGAGCCTGTACCATGAGTTGCCTGGATAAAGATCTCTTTCTAATTTGCAAAAAAGTTCCTCTGTCTGCATGTTTTGGATGGGAGCAAGAAAAATGATGCACTTGACATAGACTTGATCTTGGGCCAAGGAACCTGGGTTCAAATCCCCACTCAGCCATGCTACCTCCAGGATGATATCGGGTAAGTTGCTTTCTTCCACTCAACCTTCACAGGGATTCCACCTCACAGGGATGTTGTGAAGATCAAATGAGAAGATCTCATGGAGATTGTCTTATGCCTTTTGGACAATATGTGGGATACAAATATGATAGGTATTTTTTTTAAACAAAGAATATCCAAGTCAATACTAGTTTCTTTGTGACTAACAGGCTAAGGAGATATAAACTAGGAAGGCCGAAGGAGTTGTTAAAATATTACGGAGTACATTAGAGCGAGGGGGTGAGACAGTGGCTTTGGAAAGTAAGAAACGGAACTACTTTGAAAACTGGATGTATGTTGCCCTTCCCCTCCATAATCCTCATTAACACCGGCAAACTGAAAAATGCCTCTATTTTCAGTTTGCTAAATAGTGAATAAAATTTTATGTAATGGGCCCAAGTGGGATTAGTACTCAGCTAGACACTGCGAGAATACTGAAGTGTAACACAGATGATTAAACCACAGGTGAAGAAACTAAGCAGAGACACAGTGCTCGGTGACATGGAAAGTAGAGCCTCACCCCTGGGACTTAAGCCAGGTTTAAAACTGCCCATACAGTACAGTAGCTGGAACAGATTTGCAATCGCAACAGGCAGACTGCTAATGCCAGAAACCAGAAGCTGGGCCTGATTGAAAGGGGTGGCGGTGCTGAAAGCTGATGACTTTCTTTGGTAAAGCCGTTCGAGGACTCCAATAACACGAAAGCATGGACCTTTTATGGTGTTGCTATTTTCTAATAAGATTTTTTTATCCTCTGGAGTTAATTTAGTACTGATGAAATTTGCCAGGCTAACACCCTCGAAGCACGACGTCACTGCCTCCGCAGGTGCTGCCGCCTGACTAGCAGTGGGGAGAGTTCCTCAGCAGCGCCACTTCAACCCAATGCTAGAGAAACAACTAGAAGAAAAGCCAAGCTCCAGAGTTGCATAGCAAAAGTGACGTGGCCAAGAACAGACTGCTTTGCCATTTTATTTTATTTAGGAATCACTTCCCACAAAATGTCCCCAACCGATGCAGTGATTAAATACATATATTAAAAAACAAGTTTAAAATCCAATGCAGAGACTGGCAAGATTACAAAATCTCCACTTAAAAGGCTTGTTGTAGAAGGGAAGTTTCCTATAGGTGCCGAAATGAAAATAGAGAAGGCGCCTGTCTGATATGTAATGGAAGGAAGTTCCAAGGCTGGATCTGGACACATCAAAGAAGTGATTCTGTAAAACAAGTTGTAAACTTAATACAGGGAAATCTTGTTGGCGAAAAACAGGACTCCACAGTGCCATCTAGCACCACAGTGTTATAATGCATATAAAGTGCTGAGTCCCATGGATAGTTGCTGTCACACTAAAAGCCTGATTGCTACATAGTATGGAAGAGACCTCCTGGTGAAGTGGTATCTGCAAGTGGCCCTTTTCTGCAGAACAGTGATTGGTTGGGTATATAAGGGGTGTGATGATCTTTTAGGCGTCTTGGTCCCAAGCCGCATAATGTTCTGAAATTGTAAAAAATGTAGTTAAAAACAACAACAGATGTGCCCCTTTCTTCTCATGCAGTTAGCACAAAAGAAAAGAAAAGATGAGGAGGGGAGGAGCAGAAAACCAAGCAAGATGTCTCTCTAGCCCCAAGTATGACTGGGAAAGGAGGGTGTGCAGTCTTCATTGCACCCCCAGCACAGCTGGACAAAATGCTTCCTTTCTGTTTTTATCCCACCTTTCTTCCAAGTTGCTCAGGGCAGCATATTTCCTCTCCCTTTTCTATTTTGACAACAGGCCAATCAGACCAAGATGCTGAGCTATATGGCCCAGTGAGGATTTAAACACAAGCTTCTCCAGTCTAGGTCCCACAATCTAACCACTACACCACACCAGCTCTCTTTTAGGTTCATTGGTTCATTGATTAATTTTCTTATTGTGTCCATTAATCATTCAATTACTGTTTTAATCCCCCCCCCCATTATGGAGTAGACCCATTGAAATCAACGTTCTTAAGTAACTTAAGCCTTTTGATTCCAGTGAGTCTACTCTGCATATGGCTTAAGTGGGTATCACCCATTATTATTATTTTCACCCTTTAAAATGCTCAAAGTGTGTGCTCAAACTTACCGAGCCACCAAAAGCACAATCTTCCTGCCCCGTAAGTATAATAATAATAATAATAATAATAATAATATATTATTTATACCCTGCCAATCTGGCTGGGTTTCCCCAGCCACTCAGGGAGGCTCCCAACAGAATATTAAAAACATGATAAAATATCAAACATTAAAAACTTCCCTAAACAGGGCTGCCTTCAGATGTCTTCTAAAAGTCAGATAGTTGTTTATTTCCTTGACATCTGATGGGAGGGCAATCTATGGGGTGGGTATAAAGACTACTACAAGGGGTAGGGGTTAGGGAATGACAGCACTCCAGTTTTCACATTGCTTGCTTTTTCCAAACATGATGAAATAATAATAATAATAATAATAATAATAATATCCATTTAATAGTATTTTGTGTGTCTTTTCTGTGATGCTTGGTTTACCTTGGTTGATTCACACATATGAGTTTCTACTGCGGTCATCCAAGGGATGAACACATCTGTCTGAACCCAGCATTACACATATTTGCCTTTTTGGATATCTTGTTCTTACGTGGTAAATGTTATCCATGCCTTATAACCTATTTGTCGTGTTGTTTCCTATACCATGGATGCTGCCTTAACAGATGGCTGCAGTACTACCAAAGGGAGTGTTCACAGTTGGAAGACATTAATACATTGTGGTGATAAGTGCCACAGTAAACTCCGAGAACAGAATCAGAACTGTGCCATTAGATCCGATGGGAATGTCAAGAAGCAGGTTGCTGAGCTTTCTGGCTCAGGCTTCCTTCCACGACCATAAAAAAGAGAGGAAAACATGCTTCACCGTACAGGGGGGAACATGAGCCAAGCTGTGGTGTGAGGATGCTCTAGACAGCCCAAAAGCTGTTTCCTAAGAACAGTTACCTATAAATAGCCTGAAGAACTTCAGCCCTGCTGTCTGGATTTAATTTAATTGTTATGCTGGGATTGCTATAAAGTACAAGCAAAGATATTGGGCTTTCCCCCTCCCTCAGCAGTAGTATAATATTTAAAAATGCCTTCTCTGTTTTTCCAGTGGCTGCAGCTTCCGATCACACTGTGTCACTGAGTATAGTGAGGACTTTTGGGGAAGGCGGGGGGTTGGGGGGGATGGAATTCAACCCTCTGGGCTCTTGAGTGAAATTGGTGTGGGTTGTCTCCTACCTTCCAGTCTTAAAAACACTTGACACTTTGACATTCTCACTGCTAAGGGGATCTGACAGAGGCTCGTCAACAATAGGACATTGTTATCAGCCCTGGCAGAAATCATAGCAACAGCCTGATGTGAAGTGATGACTTGCATTTACTTCCAGGAGGGTGAATGCAATTCGGTGTCAGTTGTTCCCAGTGTATGACTAGGGAAAAGTGAGGAAGTTACTTAAAGTACTTGTGTTCTTCCCACTTCTATCTCCGTCATCTTGGAAATAGATTGCAAATTGTTCTCCAGCTTTTGGGGTGGAGGCCGTCTCTCTCTCTCTCTTAAATGCAAGAGCAGAAGTAAATGTCTCATTATTATACTGTATTTTGATATGGCTTGCAGTGGGAAGCAAGCACACACACACACACACACACACTCTAGTGATCGGTTTCAGATGTTGGTCTTTATCAGGCCCATAACGCTGGGCTAAAGATGAAGGCAAATTGTTAGTGCCGCTGTGCTTGCCAATAACCCTCTCCCCTCTCCCCCCTCCAAGAATCTGGCTGAATTAATGAGAGTGTTTGCACAATACATTCTGCGCTGACCTTTACGTCTGGGATAGGCATACAAATCCTGCCTCAGCCAAAATGATGGAAAGCAATTTGGATCTGAAGGCTGTAAATGGTCACAGCTGAAATGAATTCTGACAAGTCATAGCTGAATTCCTGTTGCTCAGAAACAGCCGCCCCCCTCCCTTTTCCTTTCTCTCCTCCCTTTTAAATGGACCGAATTGGCTGTTTAATATTAGAGAACTCCAGAGCCTGAAGACTGTAGGAAATGGAAGGGTTTTATTGGGGCCAGCTGAAGGCGCTCTCATCAGCGAATGGAGGTGTGTTGACAGCTCTTGAGTGTGCCAGTGAGTGACATTCCAGTCCAGCATCCTAAAGCGACCTTAAGGAAGGGGCGGGGGAGAGGGGGGCGAAAAGGCCTGCAGAGAAATTAACGGAAGAATTTAAACAGGGTTGGGTTTCCAGCGCTGTCATCTTATTTCACGATACTCACTTAATAAATAAAGGGCCAGATTAAATATTTTCCTTTCGTTACCATATCGTTGGGCAGTGCCGTTGACAAAAATGAGTAATGTGATGTTTGAGTAGTGAATGCTGAATGGGAGCAGGGGCTGCTGTATTTGAATAGGTCAATTATGACCCAGCGGCATAAAAAAATAAAGGCAGCATTAAAACAGCAGCTTCATTAAGGAAGCAGTTACCCCTTTTTCCTTTCCCAGTCACAGAGTTTGATTTCGGAGCAATGTTGCCCACCTTTGATGCAAACCAGATTATGTCACGTTTAAAGCTGTCAAAAGTGGTGGCAGAGGGGCAGGAACAGTGGCTCGACTTTCTCAAGCTGTAAAGCAGGCATCCTGGCCTTTTCAAAGGCACAAAAAAAGGGGCAGAGGATGGAGAGGGAAGAGCCTGATATTCCACCTAAAATGGCCATCCATGCATAAAATAGCTGCTCTTTGTACTCCTTAAACTGTCATGGTTTTTAATCATCCCAGTAAGCTGTTAGAGCCTTTGGAAGTTTGAAGCCAATGTTTCTTTCGTTTCCTAAACATGATCCTTGAGAAGCTCCACATAAGTCGAAAACCCAACGCAGGTTTCTAGAGAGCACCTAACTCAACCCCCTATTCTATGTCCTTCTCCCCGCCCCCTGCCCAATTTTCTCTTCATTTTCTCTGAACGGTGCTATAGGAAACACCTGCCCTAGGGTCTGCTCCCATTTTACCCAGCTGGCTCCTTTCATCCATGCACTGGCTTGGGGTCAGCCCCACCAACAGGTGTTTTCCCTCAGAACAGCTTTCCTGCCACAATTGGAGTAGATCACAAAGGCTGAACTTTGCTGCAGAAGGGTCAGAGGTCAAACACAGCAGCATTGGATCCCTTGGGGACCCAGGGCTGACCAGGTGTTTAATATTATCGGAGCTTATTTGCCGAAAATTGTGATGGAGTGTTCTCAGCAATTCAAAATAAATTTAACGAGAACGGGTTTAAAAGCCCCCCACATTATACAATGCCTGTTCAATGGACAGAAAGGTTAAAGTTAATTCAATCAGGCATGTGTACTTTCTCCAAAAGGGGAACACGTGCACTCAGAGGGTTGGCCCCATTTGTTGCAATTTTGGGTCTCATTTCCATTTGTAAGAAAGATAACTACTTGCATATGGAAACAATCAATAAAAGAAGTCATTAAAATTTCTCCCATTTAGAAAAAGAAATTCTTAATGAAGTAATATCTTTGCCAGGGCAGACAGAAATGTAAATTAGAAGATGGAAACCTATTAAATGGTACGGCAATGTTGCTAGTCATTTCTCTCTCCCCTTTTTTTAATCTAATGAATTTATGAATTGCCAGTTGTTGGGTCACAGACTGTTAATTTCCTATGTGTTTTGCTAAGCAGTAAAAAAAAGGGGGGGGGGAGGAGGAGAAGGGTATGTACCTCTAAACAATAAACTTAAACTGATGTTTTCATAAAGTGTGTTAAGTCAGCTAGTTTGTGGATGGCTAACAGAAATAAGAAGGCTATTTATAAAAATACTGCACAAATGGAAAATGTGGAAGACAGTGAAAAGCATGTTAACGCAGCCATTTGTTTTTGCCAGAAAAATATTAGCATGACTTTAAACAAATTCTTTGGCATTTAATTTCTTTACTTTTGCAAAACCGCAGCGAGGAAGTGTTGAAAGTATGAGAAATCTACCTGTTTTATTAAATAACTCTGAAAAATGGAAATAGAAGCAGAGGAAAATTGTTTATGGCCCTGCCTAGTCATGTATCCTTCACTGCCTTCAATGCCAAAGTTAAGAGATACAATAACAAGACCAGAAGTTTTAAAACTTTACTCTTTGGAGCCTGACTAAAATGTTTTGAACCAGGCCAGCTCTTTCCCAACAGAACAGCACTAACGGAGTCAAAAAAATTCCCTCCAACCCAACCCTAATCAGCACATAGTGAATGTGTACAGGGATGGTGACTTATGCAGTTTAAAAGGCCATAGATTCTATAATTAGCCAAAGTCCTGGGAGAAGAGGAATGTTTTTGCCTGGTGCCTAAAGACTGCAATGAAGACGCCAAGCAAGGATCCCTGAGGAGGGCATTCCACAAGTGAGGAGCCACCACAGAAAAGGCGCATTCTCATGTTGCTGTCCTTTGGACCTCTCTTGGAGGAGGCACACAAAGAGCCACAGAGGATGCTTGCAGGGTCCAGTTTGGTTCAAATAGGGAGAGGCCAACCTTGGTAATATTTCCCAGGATTCTTTGGGGAAGCCATAGTGATATGATACAGCTTTAAATGTCTAGTGCAGACGAGGCCCAGTAAGTGATGGACATATCACCTGTTGGGTGTCATAACAGGAACTAGAGTGGTAGGAGGATGTTTGTCTTAAATTCCAAGAGCTCTCCCATCCTTCCTTAATTTCTTTGCATCTGGCTCCTGTTAACTCCTGACATACCTCTGATATGCTAAATCAAGGTAAATCAGCATCTAGATCTTGCTTCCTGCCACTGCATCCCTATCTGGAGCTCTACTTGACCTGTTAAGCAGTTCTGTATAATGATTTTGGAAGTATGCAAATGCAGTGGGGATGAAATTCACTCGTGAACTACTGAATGAGTTTGTAGCCAGAAACCCAGGTACTAATTTAGGTGGAAAATGGGGGCAGAGGAGAGAGAGAGAGACATTGGAATAATGTCATAAAATGTTTTGTGGTAATCAGTCAGTAACTTGTGGGTTGTAGCTTGATCCAGAAATAATTTTGCACAGAGACTACTGCAGGGTTTCTCTATATTTACTCTCTCCACACGACTTTAATTATTATGAGGCTTCCCATGGGAAGAAAGCTAATCGTTCATTTGCTGCTCTGATTAGTAGATGGAACATGAGATGAAGCAAACCCTTGTCCATATTTGTCCAGTGACACACTTATTCAAAACAATTCAAAGTTATCAACTGTGGTCAAATCCATACATGTGAAGTACTCTTGTACTACTTTAACAATCATGTCTTCCCGCCAAAGAATGCCGAGAAGTGTAGCTCACAGAACTAGAAAAGCTACGGTTGTTGAAGTGGCATAAGAGTGCTTTAAATGTATAGTGTGGATATGACCTGAGTCTATAGTACGTATGTTTTGTTTTGCATTTTATTTTATGTGAGCTACTGAGAGAATTTTGGTTATTGGACAGCCATATAAATATGGTAAGTAAGGGTTCTCCTGAGATAATCTCCAAAACACAAGCCCGTGTATCTTTCAGAAGCCTAGCAAGATCTTTTCGTACTGACTGATTTTCGGATGTCTTGTACCAGTAGGGAGGTGTTGAGGCTTTAACATCTGGGATATTTTCAGTTGGTTTTTATATGTTCTTAAAGTGGACTATGCATATAAACACATATTTACCAACCAGTTAGAGCCAAGTCACTTTTTTTGAACTTGAGAAGAAAATGTGCCCACTGTCAACTGTTAATGGCACACACATGTTTTACTGGCCTGGATTCGCTGTAATATATATGAAAGTGTGGGACAGATATTTTCCTGATTGCTTCAGGCCCCGTTACTCATGTGGCATGGTTTACGCTTTCTGCAGCTGGACCCTGTATTATTAAGAGAGCTGAGACTGGTCTGACTTGTTCAAGTGCTTTATTACAGCTATCTTAACTCTTAACAAAGCCATCCCTTTCTGATGACATCATCTAGCTGAAGGGATGTTCCTTAGACTGTAGACTATGCGAAATCTTTCTACTGGAAGTGTTCAAGGTTCCGGGGGGTGGGGGTGGGGGTGCAGAGATCAACCTTAGTCCAACCTGTGCTGGTTTTATGTATGTACAAAACTGATTCTACTTTGACCTGTTTATTTTGCATATTTTTTAAAAAGAGAAAACTCTTAAAAAATTTTTTTTAAAGGACTTCTGACATTTTGATATTTACAGCTGCTTACAATACAGTCTATGTGACTGCATAGGAACGTTTTTTTTTTAAAAAAAAAATGTTCCCAGGAAGCAACCGTGGACTACAGTGTCTCTTCCTGGGGAATTGTACATTTGCCTTCCCCATGAAAGGCTTCTAACACTTTCCTATACTGAGCTTTTTGCTGACATCATGATTTCACCTTGGTAAACTTCAGGTTTTATTCAGAGGATTCTTTGAATTGATTGAAGTGCCTAATCCACTTTGTCCACATTCCAGGGGACTAGAAATCAAACTGCTCTGGTGATGCTGTTTTGAATGGTTCCATTCTGTCTGGGGCTGGAGTGTGCAGCTTGTTCTGTCAGTCAAGTACTTTTCCCTTTGCTAGACCTTAACTCAGCTGCTATGCACTTCCTGGTATTTTCTGACTTTTATGAGCTATTAAGCTTGCTGAATCTGGTGCTGCTAAGTAGTCAGTGGCAGGATTCTGCCATTTCTGGCAGCATGCATTATTAGGAGAGCTGAAACAGGTTTGATTTCTTCAAGTGCTTGACAACCGCTTACTTAACTCTGAGAAAAGCTGTCTCTTCCTAATGACATCATCTGGGTCAGTGATTCCCGACTGGCTAAGTACAGCAGACTCCCTGTTCTTCAAAAGCCAAGTCTTGGACTCTCTACTTTTGAAAAAAAATATGTTGATATATCTGTTGTAGTTTTTGTTATGTGAATGTGCCACCAATACCCTCCAACATGTCCCAGTGTAAAACGGGGATGCATGTCTTCTCTGACCCATGGGAAAGCATGCCCTCCCAATAGCATGTCCCAGACAGTTGACAAGTATGTGCCATGGACCTTCTGGGTAGGCTGCATGGACCCTCTGAGTCCGAGGACCACCAATTGGGAACCACTAATTCAACCACAAATCCGATGCGATGATGGGTTCATGTAGGCCAGGGGTGTAGATGGGCTCATGTGGGCAAACTAGGTGAAAAATCTCCTTACTAGTCCTCCTCTCGGGAATCCTTTGCAATCTCTCAGAACAACCAGATGCAAGGTTGACCTTTATTTAAGGAAACACAGGAACATGCCTTTTACCAGTTCAAATTACTGGTCCACCTATCCCAGAACTGTCTACTGTGACTAGTAGTAACTCTACAAGTTTTCCAGCAGAGCACTCTTATGTCTCCTGCTACTACAGCAGAAGGCGTCTTTTGAGCTCCAGACAGATTGTAGATTGTAGTTGTTGGGATTGTAGTTGTTGGGATATTATTTATTAAATTTGTATACCACCCTATACCCGCAGGTCTCAGGGTGGCTCACAGGATAAAACTCAAGGACACATCATTGTCCTTGAGTTTCACAAGCAAGTTTTTTCATGGAACTCTGATGTGTTTGTGTGTGTACACTTGCACCTGCTATTGTTTGAAAACTACAAGTCCAGATTTCTGTAATTACTTGGATCCAGGTGATAGTTTATAAAAGTCTGGACATGGCAGCAGAGAATCTGTATTTCAGCAACAAGAAATAAAGCTATACTTCCATCCATGTAACTGTCTTCCTTTCCTCTCATGTATACTGTTTGGGTATTCTACAGCCAAAAGGAAGGATAAAATATTATCAAGAGAATATAATTTACACTCTCTACAGAATTCCCCTCTCCTATCTACTGTTCATTTAGAACAGTGCCTTAGGCATGTGACAAAGGGCGATCCTTTCTACTAGCGATTTGATGATAGCATTTGATCACCAATACAGTTTTAGCCCATCTTCATTCTGTACTTCTGTCCTCTTGTAAAGATTTATTTCCTTTTCATTATACTACCCAGTGAGACTTGGCGTTAGCAGGAGTGTCCGCTCCAAAAGCGCCAGCGCTGTGCAATTTATGCAAACAGTTAGCTCATCCACCCCAGCTCTCAAATTCCATCTCCAGGCAAAAACGTGTTCTCCTTCATCCCTGCTTTTACGATTCGGTTTCAACTGATTAAGCACCTGTCTCCCAAATGGAATCTTCCTATCGACATACGGAATCTTTCATGTCCCAAGTCTTCTGTCCCATGGTGGAGACCACCATTTTGTGGCCTTGTGTATTTATTTCTTTATCTTATAATAATAAATGTATCTATCTAGAATAAGAAATAATAATGATGGTATCTATACGAAAGATGCTTACTACATGATGTTCTACCAAGAAACATCTGATTGTACAACTCTCTGTCTGCAAGTTAAGAACAAGCTTGCACTGGTTTTCAAATATCTCAAGGGCTGTCACATGGATGGGGGAGCAAGTTTGTTTTCTCCTGCTCTGGGAGGTAGGACTTGAGTCAATGGCTTCAAGCAACAAGAAAGGAGATTCCAACTAAACATCAGTAAGAACTTTCTGACAGTAAGAGCTGTTCAACAGTGGAACGGTCTCTTCTGGAGGTGGCAGACTCTCCTTCGTGGAAGGTCTTAAAGCAGAACTTGGATGTTCATCTGTTGTAGATGCTTTAGCTGTGATTCCTGCATTGCAAGACTACATGACCCTTGGGATCCCTTCCAACTCTACAGTTCTATGATTCTATGACTTCCACAGGACATCAATCCAGAGTTGGAATCTTGTCCCTGAAAAAGTTAGTGTAGATTCACCCTACAGCTAGGCTTACCAGCTTTCAAGTCTGCTTTCAGAAAAGTTCCTGATGGTTGGCACAGGGAAGAGCAGTGCAAGCTAGAGAAGTGACAAACTTGTAGTCTGTTATGTGTTTGCCTGTGACTAATCAGAAGTCGTGCTTTTGAATTATGGTGCTGGAGGAGACTCTTGAGAGTCCCATGGACTGCAAGAAGATCAAACCTATCCATTCTGAAGGAAATCAGCCCCGAGTGCTCACCGGAAGGACAGATCATGAAGCTGAGGCTCCAATACTTTGGCCACCTCATGAGAAGAGAAGACTCCCTGGAAAAGACCCTGATGCTGGGAAAGATTGAGGGCACAAGGAGAAGGGGATGATAGAGGACGAGATGGTTGGACAGTGTTCTCAAAGCTACGGGAGGCAGTGGAAGACAGGAGTGCCTGGTGTGCTCTGGTCCATGGGGTCATGAAGAGTCGGACACGACTAAATGACTAAACAGAAGTTGAGACAGGAACGTGAGAGGCAACTTGGAAAGCTGCCTTATGTTGTATCAAATTATTGGTTTATCCAACCCAGTATTACCTGCACTGACTGACAGCAGCTTTCGGAGTTTCAGACAGGAGTCTTTCCTAGCTATATTCAGATATGCCAGTGACTGAATTGGGGATTTTCCCATGTAAAACATGTGCCCTCCATTGAGCTATCTTTCTTCTGCATCTTATTCCACTCAACATGGGCGACTCCTGTTGATTTATAGGCCAGGTGCATTCTGGGAAATCAAGGGCTTGTGTTCAAGTCCAGCTTCAGATTAGATTCTTGACAACGCATTCCTTCCACACTAGCAAAATGAGGCTACTTCCTCTTTCTCTTCGAGAAAAAAAACAATTGCTTATGATGTATGTACAGCATCTGTTGCAATAAGCAATTGTCTGGCATTGTGCTCTATCCACTGTTAATGTGTAACTCCCACCGGAATGAACAGAGGTGATACGGGAGTGCTGTTTGGCAGACTGTAACTTGATATTATATGCAATATAGAAAATTCAAGCCAGAATTCTCTTGAAACAAGCTCTACTCATTACATCCTCCGGAAAAGAAAAAAAAAAATCCCTCGGTAAAAAACAAAGCTTTGTGCTCCAATACACTCTCTACCGCTTGATGCCATCTACATACATAAGTCTGAACTAAAAACATATTTTATTTCAATATTTATTTTATTAGCAGTTGATGGGTACATGGGTTGAAGTGCCATTCACAACACAGGGGCTCTTCATAATGGGCTAATTTGCATAAATACTAAATAATTTACTTATATAAATTATATATCAAAATGCTCTCCAGATTCTATTGAATTCAATGATATTGTTGTTTTGTAGCTTTTAATTCTGCCGAGTCTTTAATATTTTAAATCGGGCACCTCTTCCAAATCAAGCTGACTGGAATTATTTTCTTCTTCTTTTCAAGAAACCCACTAGCTTATTAGAAAGATAATAAGCAAAACTTCCTGCTCCAAGAGTAGTAGCACAAAAAGAAATGGCCTGAGTTCAAATTCTGGAGAATGTAAAACCACAATCTAGATGCTGGTCAACTGCAACCATTAAATCAATGCTCAAAACTAGCAGTGCTTCATAACCCACCCTTCTGCAACATTCTCTGTTTAGTAACAACTGAAAAATTGTACTGAACAATAACACTTGGTTGTTTTAAAGCGACATATGTAGGACATGTTGAGCGATGAAGGATTTCTCCCCCCTCTTTTTTTATTTTTAAGAAGATTCACATAACCAGCGATGGAAGGGTCCAGATGACTATAAAAAGTTTTTACCGTCTGATTTTATTAGCTACTGTGCTGGCACCGCATCCTAGGGGACTCGGCGAGAGGATCATAGACCCAGCACAAAGCTTCATGACATTTTTAATATATTTTGCTTTAGCACCACTTGGTAGCTTGCAATTGTGCCTCAAGGAGAAATGTGAAATGTAATATTGCAGGCAATGGAAATAGCCTGTCCTACTGTGCCAGTGGTAAGGGGGGCATGCAGCAGTAGCAGAGTGCAGCAACCGTTGTGGAATGCACATTAATATGGCTGCTGCTGTACAGACTCTGCGCATCAAAGGCAAGCTTCCTGTATGCACAGACTTGTCAGAGGTACCGCAACTAGTACAAAGGCTTTCCTCTGGCAGGAATCATCATCACTGATTTGTCTTCTTTAACCACCTTTAATGAAATATTAAAAGATAATAAAACAGCACACATTATAGAGTTGTTTAGAGCTGAACGTCAAAGGGGGAGGGGAGGTGTAAACTGGTGCAAAGCCATCCGGTATCGTGGAATAGTTGTAGAGTAAACCAATAATCAATATAATTTTTTGATTATTGATGGAATCTACTGAGAGTGCAGATCCACAGCACTCCACAGGAACATCTGGTACTGCACCCAGTTTTGCAATGCACCCATAAAAGGTTTAAACAGATGTCTGCTGAGTATCTACTGGAAGAGCATTCCACAGGACTGGGCAAATAACATGAAAGGTTTAGTTTTGTGTCTACGTCAAATGTGCCTTACAAGTGCACTTGACTCAGACCTGGGTTTTTATGTTTGTTTGGTTAGTTAGATTGTAAAGACTTTCAAGAATACAAAATTTGTGTCTGGGCCCCTTGCTGCATTCGGACTGCAAGTCACATTCTGCATATCTGCACTTTCACATGGGCTTAAGGCTATCACACTTGCATAATTAGACTAGAAGAGTTAATATATGGACGTTTATTTATATACCGTGGTACCTTGGTTCTCAAACACCTTGGTTCCCAAACACCGAAAACCCAGAAGTAAGTATTCTGGTTTCTGAACATTCTTCGGAAGCCGAACATCCAATGTGGCTGTTGGCTATTGTTTCTGGGGCGCCTGCACCAATCAGAAGCTGTGGCTTGGTTTTTTAACATTTCGTAAGTCAAACGGACTTCTGCAATGGATTAAGTTTGATGCTTTTGTTTTTGCCGTTTATTTTGTGTTTTTGTTTTTGAGGCTTTTTCGGTTAATTTGTTTTTGTGACCGTGTGGAACCCAGTTCAGCTACTGATTGATTGATTGATTGGTGTGATTGCGGAAATGGATAAAAGCCCCCCTCCCATCCAAACAATGACTATCAGTGCAGGTAAGGAAAAAAATTATTTTAATTTTTAATAATCTACAAAACTGTCTTATTTATTCTATAGTACAGTACATTGATTATTGCTTTCGTTTTATGGATCAATAGTCTCGTTAGTAAAATCCATGTTTTTAAAAGTCTGGAATGGATTAATCCATTTTGCATTACTTTCTATGGGAAAGTGCTTTGGTTTTGGAATGGACATCTGGAACGGATTAAGTGTGGGAACCAAGGTACCACTGTATATATAAAACCTTGTGGGAGGGGATGCCCTACAACTCCCACCAGCTCCCAGACAGCATGGCTTAGTGGTCAGGGTTTAAGAGAGCTGTAGCCCACCATATTTGAAGGGTACCTCATTGACTACCCTAGGAAGATCAAGGCTACTTGCCTGATAGGAAATCAATGCAACCTCTGTTCATTCAGACCCCACCTTGAATCATTTAGTGTACGTGGTGCCTTCAGAACAGAAGGCAGCATTTAATATGGCTATGGTTTTGTAAGCCTCAACCCTGATTCTGCATTAAATTATAACATTTCCCCCCTTGATTGTATCTGTAGACAGTTCCACACTATGGTGTACATTCCTCTTTCTAAACTCTTCTCATTTCAGAACACAAGGCAATGTTTAGGGTGTAGTGTAACCAGCACAAAACCTACACTAACCATGTGGCATTTGGAAATGATAGTTTGTTTTTAGATGCCAATTATGTTAACATTTTTTGTTTTGGTTCCCAACTTTATGCTGCCATCCAGGTGTCGGCAAAGGTTTCCTTCACCAAAATTATTCTGCTTCTTGTTTTGGGATAAAATAGTTTATTTACATAAGTTTAGTCTGCCTAAAGAAAACACAGCTTCTTTAAATTCAACTGCAAATCATATTTAAGTATCTATCTTTCATATCAACTGAAAATTGAAAGAATATGAACTGAAATGAGATTAAAAAATACACCAGGGACTTCTTCAATGAGAAGCTGATAAATACATAAGAACTGTAAAGCACATGAACCAAATGCCTAAAGATGTGATCCTAATCTCATTTTAAATTTATCTTGTAGATTCCAGAGAAATGAGAAGCTTCAGCTTAATATAGTTTACATCCTTAGTCTTCATTTGCAGATGCTTTGTAAATTAACTGGCAATAAAGGAACCAAGAAACATACACAAAATCATTTGGTGCAATGAGAGTAAAGTGCTGGCAATGATCCCAAGAAGAGGAATGTTGGTGTTTTGTGCTTAAAGTTACAATTTCAACGTATTCCTCCTCCTCCTCCTCCTCCTCCATTTGATTTTTTTTTTGCAAGACTTCTCTTCTAAATATTACAAACTAGGGCCAAAGTTAAGCACTTTCAAGCCTTGCTGAAGGGGAAAATAGACATCTAGGGATGGAAGAATTTATCAATTTTTATTTCTCTCTGTTTCTCATTTCCCCCCACTTTTATATTCAGTTTTTTGCATTTCCATATCAGTTAGCAAACTTGGGGGGGAGGGAGGAGTCCTCATGAAAATGCACCTTCATTTAGGATAAATATACAGCAGTTTTCCCTGATGCATTTTTGCAAAGCATTTACCGCTAAAACAGTGCATTTTTCAATGTTATTTTCACCAATATACGAATTTTTGTACATGTTGCTTGGTTGGATAAATGCAAAATTCAGCGCAAATTTCATTGGGTGGCTGTGTTTTGGTTCTCGCATTGTTTTGGAGTGTGCAAGTTAAGTTGGTGGCAGCAGTACTGGTGGAGGAAATAGGGACATTCTGGGATCAAATCAGAAGCTAGGATGGCTTTTGTAATTCCAGGGATATCCCTGGAATATTGGGACACTTGGAGGGTATGTGCCCAGCCTATGTCATTGAACTACAGGACTATTTGCTTGTTTCTAAAAGGGAACTCTTGTGTTCATAACAAAATGACCACAAGAACTGTGATGCAATGTTTCGGCAACTTCAGATGTTATATAGAAGTAGAGGCTTCAATGATCCACATTTCCTCTTTTCCCTTTTCTTTTGCACTTCATGTGTATCATTCAAAGGAGGAAATCACAAAACTTTCCAGCAGAGAGACACATGAGTTCCAGATGTGCCCAGAACTCGTGTATCTTGCCATGGGGAGATGTGTGATTTCCTGCTTTGGGCATTTTACATAGGAAACAGGAAGCACCTAGGAGCTTATGCATCCTCACTCCTTCACCTCTTCATAATGTCTGAAGCTGCCCTTGACTTCAGTGTTTGAGACTCGATGACACAGCTTCATGTGTGGCACTGCAAACATGAGCAACTATTAGCTTTTTAAAAAACAACAACATGCAATGGCACAAAATATTTTCATTTGCTTCTAACTGCTATAACCCCGTGTTTGATTTTGGGGCATGTAAATTCAGATCAAGGAGTGTGGACTTTAAAAAATAATGTTTCACCTTTTCATTTTTTTTCTGATCTGAAGGATGTTCACCTACGCCTTTCTAAGATACCAGCACTTTGAGCCTGATGCTATATTCTCAGGGTTTATTCAGAATATATTACATAAAACATGTGTTCTGATTTTTGCTGATCAGGTTGTACCAGAGGGGAGGAAATGCAATTAAAATAAAAACGACAAACTAACTGGTATTTCTAAAGGCAGTTTTTTCCCCTGGAATTTAAATGGTGACCTCAGTGGAAACCATAAATATGAAATTCATATGTGTTTCGCTTCCTGCATATAATTACCTATCACAAGGTCCATAGTTTAAATGAAATTCTTTATGAAGCAAGAAATGGTAGAATAGCAAGAGTTGGCTGACTGCCCTACAGGATGCATCAAGCAAAGATATGTTTTCTAATTTTAAAGAGAAGTGGGATCATGTAGAACACGTTTGATGTGGTAATCCTATCAGAACGTTTGTTTTTATTAAATTTTCTTCATTGAATGCTTCCTATTCCCGCTGCACGGAAAAAGACACAGAGTTCCATATGAACTTAATAGATATGTGAATAATCAGCATAATCTTCCAGAATCTTCCTTTGCACTTAATTCCTTGGCAATGAAATTCTCTTCCAGTTGGCAGAAAGCCCATGTAAACAAGCTCCACGGGGGTCAGCCGTGATGTGGCTGTCGGAAAGAAATGGAATTGATCTTCGGGATTCCAGGAGACTCCATTTCTCCCAGTTGTTCCAAGCCCTGATTGATGAAACCCTTTGCTGCTACCACTCCCCTGGAGCTGGTGTTAATACAGATTTCTGAGACAGGATTGTGAGAGCAGGAATTTGGTAGGGATTTCCCATTCTAGCTGTTACCTGACCACAGGAGGGAGGTTCAGCTCCCCATGAGTGAGATGAGCACACAACCCGAGAGTCTGTCAAGACTGGCCCGTACGGACAGGGGTACTTTTACCTTTACCTACCTTTTTATTACCAAGGAGATGCAGTATATATACACATTTCTTCTCAAGTGAGAGAAAAGGTGGAGATGGTTAGAACTGGGGAGATTCAGGTTTAAATCCCCACTCAGCCATGAAACTCACTTTGGTCCAATCCTTCTCTCCTTCTCAACGTAGCCTACTGCACAAGGTTGTTGTGATGATAAATTGGTAGAAGGTGAATCATATATTCTGCCGTCTGCTCCATGGAAGAAAGGCGGAATATAACTGTAATAAAGAAGTGTACCCACACACCTACATTCAGAGGACATTATGATAGTACCAGTCCAGCTAAATTTGATGCACACTTTCTTACGTTCAGACATCTGACTTACATTTTTACAATTATTTCTTCTCTCACACTTAGTTTTCTTTCTTCCTGGAACCTTTGCGGGGTTGGATTGCTTTTGTTTCAGATTTTTGTGCTCTAAAAATTACCATAAATGTCAAAATCTATCTGCATGCCTATAAAATAAAATAAAAATACACACACATAGACACATATATGCATAAAGAACATAATATAGTGTTTTATTCTTTCATTTACTGTTTCATCTAACTGGATTTAGCTATGCGTATAAACTTCATATGTGCATTGGGCTCTCATTAGTATACAGTTCGGATACATATAGTGTGTTGATATGATTGATGGACAGCTGCACTTGTCACTTTTAGTTATAAAATAAGTTCATGGGCGAAATATGTTTTAATGGTTGCTAAATTTGCAAAAATGGTTATTGTGATGGTTATTTTTGTAACAAGAAGGAAAGAAAATGAGGATTTAAATTCCCCAGTACTTCATATGAATCCTTACATAAGTAGTCTCTTAGTAATAATGGGGGGGGGGGACCCTGCATGATATATGTATATCAGAGCATTCAGGCTTAGACATCAGGGATGGCAATTTACTACATAAACTTAATTGAGCATTAAGGAGAGGATAGCAACTGCTTTTATAACAAATGGTGTTTACTAAAGATGGCAAAGTTGGCCCAGCTGAGATGTAAAAGTGAATGGGTTGCTTCTTGCTTCCTCTCCACCCCTTTTGCAGCCAGAAGTAGCAGACTGGATGCTTTTGTTTCTAATCGCAAAAATAAAGTATAGTTTCCCATTACTTCAGAATTTTGGGAACTGAAGTACCAGGTAGCATGGCAGCAGTGCTCATCTGATCTCCAGAGGGTTACATTGCTGCTGTTTATTGGGAGGAGAGGGGGAAGGTTGAGGTAGCAGGAAGGTTGCTGCGGTGCAAACACACCAGTGGATTGGCTCTGCCTGTGAGTGGACCCTGCACTGACCTTCCCTTCCCCTCTATCACCTGGGAAGCAGCACTGATGGGATGGACCAAAGGTCAGGTAAGTGCTTCTCACTCCCCACGCTGTCAGCTGCTGTGGAACTATGGGCTACTGATCAGAGAGAGTTAGTCCAGTATAAGCTGTAGTTATGGATAATGGCTGATTATCACACCATAATTTAAACAAACCACCGTTCCCTAAATTTGGACACCACATGATGGGGTTGTGGTGTGTTTAAAGGCTGAAAGAAAGCTTCTGAACTCTTCTTCTTTATATGTAAAAGAGAAGAGGGGTGTGAGCCCAAGTCCCACTGCAACTCATTCATGTAAAGGAAACCACGGTTTGTTGTTACATCTGAACTAAGGCAATGAAACTCTGTATGATAAAGAACCTGGCTTTCATTTAAGATGGAATTCTTAAACCTATTCCCTACTGAAAGCAAACAGGTGACACTGTTGCTTTTTGCAGGTTACTTGTTGGAACTTAGAAGTGAGGGGGGGAAGCTGATTCCCCTTTTTGCTAGGTTGGCCTAACACACAAACAATTTTTCATTCAGTGGATAGTTCTCTTAAAATGTAGCTATTTACTGTAAATGACCCAGTGGGTCATCATTTCCTTGCCCCAGGAGGGCACGCTGTCTACTTTACTTATCTATCAAAATACTTAAATGTGTCATTCTTAGGCATCCACAGAGCCCCTGAAGCAGCTTTCTAAATGAGAATAACAACAATAAAGCATCCAGATAAACAGTAAACAATCCATTGTTCTGTTTTCTGGGCATCTTGCCATCTAAGAGCTGAGAAGCTACTACAGGAGATCTGACCTCCTATGGATTAAAATGTTTCTGCATGCTGCAGTTAGGATTAATGGAAAACTCCCCAACTCAAAGCTTGATGAACCATAGCTGTGAAAAAAGGTGACCTGTGAGCCAGGAAATTCTTGGTTTAATAAGTCCTAAACACTTATAATTTTCTGCTGGTTCTTCTTTCACTCAAAATCTGTAACTGCATTACAAGACAAGAGGCTGTGATGAGAACAAGGGCTATTTTGGGAAACAGACCTATTTATGTCCCAATCATTTGCATTTCCAGTATAAGGAATGATGATGTTTTGCACACAAACCTATAGACCAGTTATCTGCAATCATGAAGGTGTAAGGAAATTATATTGGTAGTTCAGAGAGACAATTTATCTTAGGAACACAAGAAATTGCCTTTACAATTTTTTATTTATTGTCCTTAGTAAGACTATATAGAGGTGCTTAAGACAATGATGCACATTTAATACTGTACAATTTCTAAAAAATATTATTTGAAATACAATTTTGATGTTTCTAATAAATAATCACACATTAACTATTTATATATCCTATAAATCATAAAAGAAGAATCATATCATCTTCTTCCCTGTTTTACTACAAACCTTACTCTGAAGACTTTCTGCAGCAAAGAAAATGAGTCCATTTAGTCCTGCACTTTGTTATTGCAATATAAAATTAAATCCATTTTTCTATCATAATCACAAAAATTCTGTCTGCCCTCTCTCACTTTAGCCAAATTTGTTAACTTCACTATACATGCCATATCCTAGACTTTAGCAACAAATCTACAATAAATTGCTTTATACTGAGTCAGACCATTGGTTCATACAGTTTAGTATTGCCTACACTGTCTGTCAGCTGCTCTCTAGGGTTTCTGACAGGGAATATTCCATCCCTACGTGGAGATGCTGTGGACCTTCTGTTCACAAAGCATATGTTCTACCACTGATCGATGTTGTGGTCTAAAGGACATTTTGGTTTTTGCTTTTATTTCATGTGAAGAATGTTGGCACCCCACCTGAGAGTTCATTATGCAGAAATGGACCTTTGAAAGAATATCAAAGGCCACCAACATACTGGAGGACAGCCTCTTGGTAGTCTGGAGATGTGAGCTGGAGGTGGTCCAAAATCCATTTTGAGATGCAGATGTAATTAAACGCCAGGTCCTCCCACATTCGGGCAGCATCTGTACATTTGCATCTACCAAGGATGAGGAACTGGAAAGCACTAGGATCTAGAAAACAATGTTGTGTTTCTTTGGGTATAGCCCAGCTATTGTTTCTCTGTTCATACATAACCCACACTGAAATGCATAGTTCCTGCTGGGAAAGATATTCTATCATGCATCTCTCCTTAATAAAACATTCCTCTGGATCTAGGCATTCTACCCCTGTGGGCAGGTAATTTAATCTCTCTCCACCCTGAATCTAAGTATCTAATTGTTCCCTGTACAACCTGTCTTTGCTCCTCTGTGTCAGGCTGTGGGGCTCAATGTAGTGTTCGCCCTCTTGCAGCTATGGATAAAGGGCATGACACAGCTGTTAATTTATTTAACCTGCAACAACAAAAACATGGAACTCTGTGAAGTGTCAGTTTGCTTCTTTGCGTTCAGATGCAAACACCACACTACACTTGCTTTGTCCCAGTTCTCTACTTACTTACACGCCTTTCAAATGAGTTTATTATTATTACAGTGCCTGTTGTCAGAACTTCTGCTGCCATCTCTTGAAGTGCCTCCCACGGTCATTGCTGACTCCAGGGCCCCTCGTTGTCAGTGTGTGTGTATGGTTTTTGTTTTTTTTTAACATTAATGACATTCCCACAGTACCTGAAAATCTGAAATATTTATGTTTGCAGTTGACAACATGCCTCTGTTAGCTGCTAATGTCTCTTCTCTCCTTTGAAAATGCATGTGTGATAAAGTAACTTCCAGCACATACGCTCCCTCCCGTCTTACCTTCATTCTCTCTTGACAGAGAGGCAGTGGTATACTTTCTCTGTTTAACCAAGCAATCACATTAGTTAGCCTGTTTGATTATTTTGGCCTTGCAAAAAAGCATAATAAAAATATGAACTTCTAAAAAGTTTGATTCCATACCCACCCACCCACCCACACAGAGACAACTTTACTGATGCGATATCCCCTGCCCTAAATGCTCTCTTCTAATCTGACTTGAGTCAGAACAACAAAGAGGGGTGAGAAAATGGGAAGGTGGTGTGTTTGAGAAGGAATGATGGAAAACAATGTGTAGCTTCCTCCCTGCTAGGAGGAAGTAGTCAAAAGAATGACCATTGACTACTGGATTTCCAAATAGCTGCTGAAATGCATTTGAACCAAGAGTCATTGTTTGGTTACACAGCGGCCCTAGTAAAACACAACCAAATGGTGAAACAAGAAAACATTGCCCTTCCAAAGGACCACTGAAATGAATCAGACACCAGACAATGAACTGCATAAAGCAATAGGCACAATAGTCATAGCCTTGAGTGCCAAAAGAGGATCCAGATGAATCCAGGGCTGCTGCACCAACAGCTGGGGAATTGAACCAACTGTTAATGCTTCTGTTTAAAAGCCAACAGAGCTTTTAAGGCTGCTGGTTTTGTGCCCATAGAACTTGATAGTGGTGGTCCAGATCCTGCAGGGCCTGAGGTGAGACTCTCATGGATGTTTTCCCCTGAGCCTCAAGGAATCAAGTGCTTCCCATGCTACCACACCTGCCCAATGGTGCAGGGAGCGTGCCAGGTGGAAGACCACAGAGAGACAAAGAAGGGCTTACCTTCAGAACACAGGGATGGCCATAGTCTTTAGGCCAAGGGGATGGAGCTTGGGAAAGGTGGACTTTGGGGGAGGGATTTATGAGACCTCAGCTCACCTCCGGGTTTTGTCAAAGCAAGTTGCTCCCTTGGAGCTATCCATGGTGCTGCAACCACCAATTTCCCTTGACCCCTACGTTACCTGGTACAAATGAACACCCTCTTCCCCAAGTCTGTATTGTGCTTTTGGTCCTCCATTCCCTTGCACATAAGTGCAGCATGATGCGAACCAATGTATTGTAGTAATTAGGCTAGATCTGATAAGATTTGGGTTCAAATCCCCACTTAGCCACGAAGCTCACAGAGTGGCTTGGGTAAACCTATCTTTCTCTTTCAGCCATTCCTTCTTTCTAGTATTTGTTGTGAGCTCCTTGGAGTAAGGGCAGGATAGGAAACATAATAACTGCATACTGCTATTTAACACTTGTACAGCGGTGTTCTTCGGGGTTGACCCACATTATCACAGTACAAGAATCTTGTGTGGTTAGACAGTATTGTTTGTTTCAGGAGTGTTGTCCCAGAATGAAGCCATGTAAAAGCGCTTTTACTTTGGGACAGGCTGTTGGGAGGAACTTTTGCTGAGCATGTTCCCTTCTGCCACTTTGGAAAGTTGGTGTTATGTACTGAAGTTCTCACCCTGGGCCAGCAGGGGGATACTGTAGATAGTTATGCAAATGAAGGATCGAAAGTGACGTTCAGTGATTGGATAGTTTTGGAAAGTTGCTACAGTAACATTGTACTGGAACTCTATATAAGCAGGCTGACTGAGCCCTTCAGTTCAGTTCTGTTCTGGCCTCTGAATAAACAAGAGCTGTTTGAAGAATCGCTGTGTCGTCTGATATGTTCACCCACAACGTAACAGTTTGCACAGAGAAAGCTCCAGTTTCTGTCCAGCATCGTAAGAAAGCGCCACAAAATAAGAAGAAAGGATGAGAGAACCCTGCATCTTCCATGGGCACTATATTCATCTGAGAGAGAAAAAAGGGAGCGCAAGAGAGTCTTGTCAAACATTATGACTACTTCAAAGGAACTGAGCTCTAATCTAGTTGAAATATGAAGTACATTTGGACATGGCATGTAAATTAATGTTAACTCTGGGAATACTGGGGATAGTCAGGAAAGGAAAAAAGAGAGGAAGGATAAGCTGATTTAGTGGCAACTCCGCCATGTTAAAGAAACATTTCACTGTTATCCTATTGTTTAAAAGCCCATTATTTTGACAAGTGAAATTGCAAAGGAATGCCAGACAAATGAGCGGTATGCCAAGATTCCAGCAGGGACTCAGACAACTAATCGCTCATCCGTCCAAATTCAATCTTGATTAACAGTAGCTGACTTTTCCCCACTTCAATACATTACACTCAGCTGCCCCCTTTCTTGGCTGAAATTTATATGATAGTTAAAGTAGCAAAAGCCAGCCAATGCATGGGGTCAAGCCTGGTAATGCAGGAAGCTGCCTTATACCAAGTCAGGTTGTTAGTTCATCAGTATTGTTGAAATTGGCTGGCAGTGGTCCTCCATGGTCTCTTTGCCCAGCTTTTAACTGCAGATTCCAGGGACTGAATCTGAAGCTGAGCTCTTCTGCGTGTAAAGCAAACGCCCCACCTGTGAGCTATGGCCCTGCTGTGGCAGAGCTAGTGCCCTCCTCTCCAACTGTACTTGTGCTACTCTGCTTTGAGTGGTGGCAACAGGCAGCGGGAAGAAAGGGAGGTCCCAGGGTTGGCATTAGTAGCAGCTAGCATCTCTGACTATGTAGTGGAGGGGAATCCAAAGGGGTCACAATTCTGGACTTTATCACAGCAGAAGGATTGACATCATCTGACTGAGTGCTGTTTATCAATGTTGTAAGTTTACCAGCAGTGTGTATGTGTGTGTGTGTGGGGGGGGGGAGTTAGGGGTTGGAGGACAGGTCTGGTGTTGCATCTGATCTCTTTGTTAGGTGGGCTAGACTTACACAGGGACTGGACAAAAGTATCCCAGTGAATTTCATGCCTGATCAGGGATATTAATCCAGATCTCCCCAACCAAAGTCCAATATGCTAACCAATTACAGCACCATTTAGCAGCTCACTATTCTATGACTGTCAGTTGATCCTAACAAATTATGTTGAACTGGTGCTCTTAAAAAATAGTGTTCTTAAAAAATGACTTCCAGAAATGCCATATAAAAAATGCACCAAAATAATAAAAACAATAGGTTGGATCCATAATAAGCTCATTACACACATACGCACAGAGAGAAAGAGTTTTTAAGATTAAATTTTTACAGTCACATATCCAACATAACATAAAAGCAAGATTCCAAAGAATCTCCTGGATTTCCCTCCTCCCCTTTGTAGGTCCTATTGTTAATCATTTCCTCCTGCATATTTTATGATAATCCAAACCTTTTACCTCTCCATTGTGTCCAAAATTCACCATTAAGCTATGGTGTATGTCATGTATGTTATGGTGTATATAAGTATGCCAGCTCATTTAATTTAGGCCCCATTGAAATCCATTGAACAAGTTGGTCGTGACTTAAGTTCCATTGATTTCAGTGGAAATTGAGTTTAATAACTTACTCTGAATCCAACCCAATATCTACTGTTATTAACATTTTTTTAAAAAAATACCAACAAAGATCAAGATTCCTTTTTTAAAGAAGATGCTAGATCAATATCAATGACAGCATTATCAGTAAGAAATAAATATTTCATATCCATATATATAGTCCCTCACCACAAAATAAGAAAGCAACTGAGCATATCACAGAGCAGATAGTTTGACAAAGCAAATGTCACAACAGAAAAGGCCTTGTCCCCTAGTTGCAAGCGACCCACTCCACAGTACTCTAACTGTTTCTGGAAACTATGAAAGGGGAGGGTGCTCTTGTGCTAGACTTTTGCTTGCTCGTTTCCCACAGGCATATGGTCAGCCACTGTGAGAACAGAATGCTGGACTAGATGGGCCATTGGCATGATCCATCAAGCTATTCTTATGTAGTAGCAGTGAATGTGTTATTCAGAAAAAACTTTGTTTGCCCCCAAGAATGAAATATTGGTCTTTGAGAGATTCTTCCTCTGGGCACAGTCCCCACTTGACCACTGTAGGCACGTGAGACCACAACTGCTCTTCCTTCTTAGTGCTGCCACTGTACCCTTGGAAAGGGGAGGTAAGTAGGTTGCAGTGGCATGAAGATGAAGGCCAGGGACTTCTGGTTGTCAGCACTTGGTCATCTACTGAGGAAGGTACCTCAGCAGGTGCCAAGTGTTGCAGACCAATGAAACTAGTTCCCATTCAGGCTCCACTTTTAACAGCCCCACTCACACTCTGAAGGGCTGTGGTGCACAGAATGAGCTGTAGAGTTTGAGAAAGGCAGGAGTCAAAGGAGGCTGATGCAGCTCAGTTTTGTAGGGTTTGGGGAAGTTCAATTGATGTCCATCAATACAAAACTCTTCATCTAAGGGTGAAGACACAACAAACATAACAAGTGCTCAGGGCTGTCTTAAGCATATGCGGCACTGGGGTGCAAAGATCCACCCTGTTGCCCAGAGTTGTCAACCTTTTTTTAGGGTGGGCTGGCGAAGCACACATGGCAGAGCTGGCCTGGCTGGCCACCTCAGCAGCAACAGAGGAGCCCGAAGCAGAGCAAAGCCGGGGCCAGGTGCCTGGGGATGGGGTGGGCAAGCAAGCAGAGCCCAGCGCAACAACAGTCGAGCTCGAGGCTCGTGTGAGTAGTGTGCACTGGGCGGGCCTCTTGAAGGCCCGCCAATCCCAGGCACGCAGGAGGGCGGAGCTGACTGGCTGGCTGGCTGCCTCAGCGCCTTGCCTGCACACAGCAGAAGGGCAGTGGCACTTCGACAGGCTCTGCTCCGCTTGGCAGTGGCTGTCAGCTCTTCCCAATCCCCAGACTCCAAATCTTGGCCCTGGACTCTCGGCATGGCACCCCTGAGAGCCCGGCGCCCGGGTGCCCCACATCCCTAGTGCCTATGGACAAGACGGCCCTGCAAGGGCCATTTGACCAGCCATTTCTTTGTGAGATACTCAGCAAAGTAATATATGGTCTAGACACACTGAAATCAATGGGATTAAGTCCACTGATTTCAATGAGTCTACTCTATAAGGTTCTCACCCTCTGTTCTGACAACAAATGCCTCAAAATATAGCAAATGTGTCTTTCTTCCCCCATGCCTGAATTGTTATGTATGTGCCTTCTTTGCCCTTACTCTGACAACAGGGCATTTTAGAACGATGCTGAGAGGAGAGTGTGTCACTCAGCACAGCACCGGTTCCGACTGGAGACACTTCAGGTGTTCACCATTCTCCATTTCTTTCCCTTTTAATTATGCTCATGGGTTGTTCTCCTGCTAAAATGGTTATTTTCACATGCTGAATGTGACATCGTCATAGAGCTGAGCTGTCCATTTTTCTATTGACTGACTGGTCCCTCAGTATCCAGATTTCTTGCCATAAACAACATGATGGAAAAGATGAGGGAGATCTCATTGCTGGATGTGAGTTACCATGCAGGGGTCTGAAGGAGGAGGAGGATTGTGAACATAATGGAACCAGGTACCAGTGTTTCAAAGATGTTTTTAAAAATGGCATTAAGAAATCCAGAGTAAATTCTTTAACCCAGAAATTTTTCTATGTAGTTTCTGAAGATCAAGTTCTGAGAACCACCTCGTTGGGAACTATAATGTAGCAACTTGGTCCTATGGCTTTTCTTGTTTAGTTTTTTAACTGTAGCTTTGCCTTTTTAAAAAGCTATTGTTTTGAATTAGCATAGTTCTTTGCCACATGGAGAGTATATAAATCACTGTGTTTGTCTCTGTGTATTCAAACAGCAGAAACTATTACCACTTACCTGGGGAAAATCAAAGATGTAACATATTGGTTTATCAGGCATTCTCTGCTAAGCCAATCAAGCTGTTCAAGCAATCAGGATGCATTGGCGGGATATAAGCTTGACTTCACACTCATGTGCTTTCAAATCATTAGCTTCTAAGAATGTCATATTGCTGATACAAAAGGCAGCATTCAAAGTGATGGTCTAGATTGCCTTCAAGTCTATGACAAGCTGTAATGCTTTGTGCCCAAGTGTTGCTGATTTAACAATGTGAAATAATTTTCTGAGCAGATAAAAAAAGCACACCTGGAAGATAAGCATGAAGGCTTTACAACACTGGGCACTGATAAAAAAGATATTGGAGATAAGGATGCTGAAGAATTCAACCTTTTGGCTAAAGTGATTCTGAGGCTCTCTGCCAATCGACCTGTGTTGTGACTCGATGAGAAGATGGCCAAAGAGGGGAGTGATTTTAATACTGACATGGACAGATGAGATACAAGTGAGGGAGCTTCTTCAAAGAAGCTTGCTAGGTGTGTGTGAGTTCCAGGAATCATTTGCTCAGCCATTTTTGCACTTCGGCTTAAGCAGTGAGGGCAGTTTGCATAGTGTGGTCAGTACACAAAGGCTGTTTTAAATCATTCCACATGATGAGCTATTGTGCAGCAGCTTGCTGCGTAGATCAGGCACTTTTCTCAATGGATTGGATTTCATGTAACACCAAAGCAGCCTTCACCAACGTGGTGCCCTCCAGATGGTTTGGACTACAAGTCCAATCAATTCCAACCAGTATAGCTATGCTGGCTGCTGCTGATGTGAGATGTAGTCCAAAACATCTGGAAAGAAGCAGGTTGGTAAAGGCTACACTCAGCTAGGCTTTAGCACTATGTACACGAAGCTACACGGGGCCCAAATAAACCCTCAGGCTTGCACACCCCACCCTCCCCTCTTCTTCTCTGCAGATGGGAGAAATACTTCTGCAGTATTTAGTTTCAGTTTCACAGAATACTGTCTTATTGTGTTTTAAAAGAAACACTGGTTACACAAACCAGTTTCATAGCCAATACTTTGAAAATGGATTGTTTTGAAACTGACCAGAGTTTACTTTAAATCAGGGTCTCAGGTTTGTGGGACACAAGTTGGGACTTTATGAAAGTGAAACTTCTGCAGAAATTCTTCTTCCAGCCAAGGAAGAAGAGAGGGAAGGTGGAGGGACCTAACAGAAGGAAGTCAGGACTGAATATTGAGGAAAGCCAAAGTCATCTGTTCAAAGACTCTTCCAGAAGCTACCCACCTCCCCTCACCCCAAGAAGGGGAAGTACTGTATATACACTGACACAGAGAAAATGCACGTTCAGCAGGTGCACAAAGAGTTCAGTTTCTGGGTGGATGAATTGATATACCCCACAAATGATGTCTACAGTGTGTATAGTGACCACATTTGCATGTAATGCCAAGTCAAACCATGAGTTAATGGTCAAAACAAAATAAAAAAATTCCTTCCAGTAGCACCTTAAAGACCAACTGAGTTAGTTCTAGGTATGAGCTTTCGTGTGCATGCACACTTCTTCAGATGAGTTAATGGGTTACTGAGAATGAGCAAGGACGCAGTACCCAAAGAAAATATTCATAGCTGTTTCACACTTCACCTGGTCTCTCTTGATTACAGTTCGTGGTTTGTAGGGAAGAAGACAAACCATGAACCTTTGTAGGTTTGCATGTAACACTAAGCCAAACTACAGCTTAGCTCTGGATAGTGCAGCAACAGGAGGCATGGAGAGGCTGTAGTTTTCTCTCTGAGTACCCATATTTTCACTAAGTCAAGGTTTGGCTTAGTGTTGCATGCTTAGTGTTGTATTACTGAGACTTTTGGGAGCTGTTATCCAGAGGATGATGATAGAGTGGACTAAAGGCTGGTGAAAGGATGAAGTGGCAGGTCAGAGGCAAAGGCAAGGCAGAACCTTTTGCACCAGCAGAAGCATCTGCTCAGGGTTGGAAAACTGTTTGTTAGCCTTGCCCTGCTCTGAATCCCCGCTGCTCAGTACTTCTGGTGACCTACCCGATTTCAGTTTTGCAATCCTAACCTACAGAATAGTGGAAAGATGGCAGCTGTGAATAGAGTGTATTTAATCATCTTATTTCCTTTTTGGTATCCACAGTTCCAAATGTTAACTTTGTTGTTTCTAATCATAAAAGGGGGAAGTAACAGGACACAGTGCTAAGTGTATGAAGCACACATGTATATGGTGTCTGAAATGTTGATAAATATCAGATTTTTTACATCTCATCAGCATTAAGATATCCCTGTGCAGTGGAATAAGGATGTTATCTATTTTTAGAAACAATGAAGTCAGCTTCTTGGATGGAGATAATGAGTAGGAAATAAGATGATAAACTCTGTTGACTCCCAGAAGAGACCTCAGTTTTGCAGCAAAACAAAACACTGGCACAAAAAAGAGGAATGCTTGTTCTTGGCATGCAGACAGGCACCTGCTTTTGGAGGGCTGTTGCTGTCTGCGATGCAGTGAAACAGAGTTCATTAACCTGCTCAACTTGTTTGCTAATTATTGTCATATTTTATTACTTTTTACATCTTAGACAATTCCTATGAGATTGGATCATGTGCCAAAAATGCAATTGAAGAGTGCAGAAAGTGAAGGTTATTTTTTACATTGTTGACATTAAAAACAGTAATCTAATAATCCAGATTTGTCTGCATATTTCTGGCATTGTTCTGTGGATGCTGTCTCTCTGTTGAAGCAAACTATATATCTCCTGACTTGTTTCACAATGATTTTCTTAAATATTATGACATTTGCCTTTCTCGTCCTATTGACTCAGGAGCTAAACATATTTCCTGGTTACTTATCTCCATCACCTGTTTTAAAAAGCTGAGGGATTTCTAGTTCAAGAATGTTTCCCCTATATGCAAAGTTCAAACACAGGCTGTGGGTAAGAGGTGCTGGTCAGAAGCGGGAGGAGAGGTCTGCTCAACATCTGTCTATCCTGGCTCCCAAGAACCTTACCAGCCACTCTTGACTGAACAGCACTAGCACCTGACAGGGTAAAAGAGAATGGGCCTTCGGATGCTGCAACAACCTCTAGGTCCATAGACACATAACAAGGCCCACTGTGGCTGCTCAAGAACAGCAGCTAAGAGGTGGTGGTGGTCAGATGGACAAAAGTGTGAGTAGAGGACCACTTAACATCTGCCCACCCTAATTCTGACAAAGCTTATTGACCATGGTTGATTGACCATCTGAGGGGGGGGGGGTGAAGGGTAGGAAGACAGGAACGACCCTGTAACAGTGATTATGGAGAGAGGGAGGTATGGCATTGGAGGAGGGTGGGTCATCTAAGAATAAGAGGATATTGATGTTTGCAAGTCATCTCCTTTTGCGTGGACAGGCAGAGTCCCCAACCCCAGGCGGCCCCCCCTCATGTGGAATAACAACTCAAGACAACGTGCTATGGGATTAAATTGGCCACAACTATATTATATTTCAGATGTGGGTAGACCTTGGCTCAGGCATTGAGCGTTATCCCTCCCCAGTCCCCAGCCGGGAATCTAGGGGATATCAGAGTTATCCAGTGTGGGTGGGGTGGGGTGGGCAGGCTCTGGAGAACATATGTTCAAGCAGAGATAGCAGCCCCCATTACGCCGCCGTTGCAGGGGAGAGCAATGACGACCTCTCGGCGTACGGTCAAAGCCTCCCTTCAGAAACCCCTTTAACGGGGAACCCTGGTATCGCCGCTGCAAAGAGGAAGGAGGCATGGGTGACTGCTGCACGCCCCCCCCCCCCATTCAGGAAGATAGACTAAAGGATTACGCCCAAGGCCTGATACCGCCAAAGTTGTGACGTTTTGCTAAGGGAAAGGCAAAACCTGCAAATGCAGGGGAATTCCTTTCTGGCCCTTCAACAGCGACCTTGACGTAGCAGCGCCGCATACCTGTGAAAAAAGGTTCACCTGCAAAATAAGACTTAACTGAGGGTGGGTAGGGTGGGAGAAGCTCTGGAGCCAACTGAGGATTCCCAGGTAAGATCCTCCCTCTATTGTGTGGGCAGGTAGTCCCTCCCCTACCTGGCCTGATCTCCTTGGCAATGCTTCCCCCAGGTGGGATTGGACAACTGACTGAGGTAGGTGGAGACCTCCAGGTATCCCACCTGGGGGAAGGTGAAGCCAAGCCTGTGCTGATGGAGCTGCACTAGGTCCAGGGGCTGCACGCGTCCACGCAAAGGGCGCCCCCCGTTTAATGCGGGGAGCGGTCATTCTGGTCATTCATTCATCCTCAGGGATCTGGTGAGTCTGACATCAAGTCTTCTGGTCTTGTGGTGCTGATAATTAGGGTTGCCATACCAAGAGCATCCTAGACCCTGATTTCAGGGCCAAAACCTGAGACCTAGTGGTGGCCCCTGGTGATGTCACAGGGTGTCGGCCCAAGTGATATCTTTAAGCAGTCACCAAGAGCATGTCATTCAAATAAAAGCACAAAGCCTAACAAATGAGCAATTATGTCCCTGGTTGGAAATTAAGATAGAAACCTCAAATAAAGGGAGTATATTTACCAGGAGAGTGATTTATCAGGGACAGGGAGTGATAAACAGAGATAGAGTTTGGTAACAGTTACCTTCTGAAAGGCAGTTGATTGGCCTTCAAAACTAGTATCAAATGTCAAAATTCTCTCATATTTCCTCTTAGCTTCTTAATTTTTTAAAAAAGAAGAACCAGTAAATAGTCAAAGAGTTTCTGACATTTACTCAAACATACATTTATTTAGGGCAAAGGCACACTGTGTAAACCGTCTGCGAAAGTGTATAGTCTAATCAATGTAATCAATTCATCAAAAAGAATTTAACCATTATGAAGTCCAAATGTGTTTTTATGTCAATATGAACACCACTGACAGGCAGAAGCAGTTATAAGATAAAAGGGTGCAAGATGGAAAGTCTTACTGAGAATATTAAGGTGTGTGCAGATCTGCACTTTTACATTTTTTGCCATCTAAGTCGCAGTGGAATGCAAGTCTTTGATGCCTGTTAGATCCGCTTTTTATGAGACAGAATTTTTAATATTAGAAGTTGGATAGTACTAAAGTAACTTCTGAATCCCAATTGGTTAAGGAGGGGAAAAACCTAAAGGCATTCAGCAGTAAAAATCTATGAGTCTTCTGATAGAGGATTTTTACAGCATGTTCTGCATTCATTTCTCCCCCCTCCCCAAGTACTTCCTGGCACCAGTTTTCATCCTCATGTAATTGCACACCACTTGCCGTTATATCAGGAATAAACAGTCACAGATTTTTATAAGGTCATCAAAGGTAATGAGTTATTAGGGGGCTTTGGTTATTCAAAAGAACAGGGATACTGCAAAAACACACTGCAATTTCTATCTGAGCTGTTTGGCTAATGGCTTTCTGATGAAGTCAATACTTTTTGTCAACAGGCTTTGATCCGTAAGAACATAAGAAGTTGCTGCTGGATCAGGCCAAGGCCCATCTAGTCCAGCAATTTCTTGTCACTGTAACCAACCAGATGTCTATGGTGAGCCTCCAAGTAGGATATGAGGACAACAGCACTCTGCCCACCTGCATTTCCCAGCAACTTCTTTTCAGATGGCTACTGCCTGCAAGCAAAGCCATTGTGGCTAGTAGCAGATGATAGCCTTGTCCTCCATTAATTTAATTCTTTTTTAAAGCCATCCAAGTTCGTGGCCATTGCTGTGTCTGGTGGAAGCAAGTTCCATAGCTTAACCAGGAGAGGACCCCCAGCCTGATGGACCTGACGGACCGTCTTAGCAGTAAATAATGAGATACAACAAGTTCTATTTGGGGTCAAATCAGGCCACAACTTTATTGACTACAGATGTAAGAGGTTTGGCATAGGCACTGGGCAGAACACACCCCTTCTGGCCTGCCTTCTCCAAGTACTCAATTTGGGGTCAACTGGGAGTTCTTGAAGTACATCAAAGGGTAGCTCCCCCTCTGGGTTGCACCTGGGGACTGCTGTGGCCCTAGCCCCTGCCTGGGTGTCTGGATCGAAGCATCTCCCCATGATCCCTTTAACAGGACTCCCCATTTTCTGGAGGGGCAGACAGAGATGATGCAGTGGCAAGGTCAACCACGGGGCCTCCTTAAGTCCCCGGGGCATGGATCCAAGCAAAGCCAGCAGGCCCAGCCGGGTCCATCCGACAACAGTGGCCTGCTCCCATGCCTGCTTGCAATTGTTCAGTTGTGCGAGCGGAATGTACTTCCCAGGCAGCAAGCTCAGTTCGGGAAAATCCTTTGCCACCCAGGAAATGGCCTAGGAGACAGGGCCTCTACTGCTAGATCACAGCTGGCAGGAGGTGTGCCAGTCCACGATGGCACCCACCTAAGGTGGTAAGCGGACTTAAGAAACAGGAAGCAGACAGTAGGAATAAATGGACAGATATTCCAGTGGAAAGGAATAAAAAGTGGAGTTCACCAAGGACTGATATTGATATCTGTGCTTTTTAATTTATTCATAAATGATCCAGAATTAGAGATGAGCAGAAAGGTAACCATGTTTGCTGATGATACCAAATTGTTCGCAGTGGTTAAAGCAAAAGAGGATTGAAGAGTTCCAAGGCCATTTCTCCAAACTGGGTGAGTGGAGAATAATGGCAAATGCAATTCAAGGTAAGCAATTGTAAAGTGATGCATATTGGGGCAAAAAAATTATCAATTTCACAGCCCTTGGGGGCTGAACTGTCAGTGACTGGCCAGGAACGCAACCTTAGGGTAGTAGTGAATCAATCAATGAAGTTGTTCACACGGTGTGTCACAGCTGTGTAAAGCTGAATTCCATGTTAGGGAACATTGGGTGAGGGATTGAAAATAAAACTGCCATCCTACAAATGCTGTTGTGCAATGCTGTTATTATACAAATCTCTGGTGCAACAGTGCTTCAAATACTGTGTACAGTTCTGCTTGCCTCATCTCAAGAATGATATTGTAGAGCTGGGAAAGGGCAACCAAAATAATCAATGAGATGGATGGAGCAACTCCCATAGGAGGAAAGGTTACAGCCTTTGGGACTTTTTAATTTAGGGGAAATGCAAGTAAGAGGCCGCTCTTACGCCTCCCCAAGCTTGACAACAGCAGCACTAGTGGGGAAAATAGGGACATTCTGGGATCAAATGAGAAGCCGGGATGGATTTTGTAATTCTGGGAGTGTCCCTGGAAAACGACCACTTGCAGGGTATGTGTGATACCAATGTTCTACTTACAGGGGAAGGAGAGAGTGCTTGGCTTCTGCATGTGGGCTTCCCATGGACATTAGGTTGGCCTCTATGAGAAAAGTACACAGTGCTAGATGGGCCCTTGGCCTGATTCAGCAGACCCTTCTCATGTTCCTGACTATGGAAGAGGGAAATGCAGTAAATAGCACTCCATGTTGTGTTGAAACTTGCTGCTAACACTCCGCCCACAATAAAATTAGGAAAGTGTCTTCATAACTATCAAAAATTTAAAGGGAAGAATTTAAAGTGATCCCAGCAATTCAGAATCTTGCTCCCAAAATTTTGATGTCTGTATAAAAACCCACTGTGTTCATGGAAAATCCAATGCTTGTTCATCCTGGGCAAGAAACTTTTCGCAGTTGTCACAACAAACATCATTTACACCAACATTGCATAATCAAACCATATAGTGAAAGATCACTCAGTTCCTGAGCATGCCCTCTCACTCAGGCTTTTGAGTTTATGGGTGCAAAGCATTGATTACACTTGGAAAGATAAGTTGGAAATTAACTGCTCTGGTTTTGGCAGGACTGAAAGATTCCCTGGTTCCAATTCTGAAGGAAGCTACAAATCCTATACTGGATTGCAACTTTGAAATATGTATGCAACCATACATGCATCATTGTAGTTCTGTGGTTATTCATCACAAAACACAAAATTCAGGAATAGCAAACATGTGCATGCATAGTGATATCCTTTCCAGTGAGAATCTATGCATTACCTTTCTAGAAACTGGCTCCAATTTCTTTAGGGAGAATTGAAGCAAGCCCACAAGAGTCCTCTTGTACTATCAGCGGTGATGCTATGATCGTTAAAGGTATGTTCAACAAAATGAGCCTTAATTCATTGCAGGCATTGCTTCAACGAGTCTTATTAAAGGTGTCCTGCATTTTGTTGTGTATATGAGGGTGTTCATAAAATTATTGTTTTTTATAAGCATTACTAAAAGTAGAAAATATTCCACTCTGCACAGTTGCAACTGTAGAGGCAAGAGCCATTGAAAATTTCAAATTACGCAAGAGTGAACTTATGGTCTTCCATCTAGATGTTTATTTTCATCAGTGCTAAAAGGAGAAATGGGAAGTTGACTGCACAGTAAGTCAACATTAAGGTCACATAATTATTCTCTCTATTATTTGTTACAGGCATATAAACGAACGACAAAATTACCCTCTTCCTGGTAAGACATGTATAACATTGGCACGAAAGCCACAATCTAACATGGATTGACTAGTCTTTTAAAAAGCGAGTTAAGGACTGATCATTTGTTTAAAACAAACCTATCATTTTGATGGTGCCCCGGTTATTCAATAAAACACAGAAGCCTTGTTACAACAATTACTCAGGGTCCCCCCCCCCCGAGTATATTGCAGACTATGTGATCTAGGTGACTGCCTAGACCAGACTTCCTCAACCTCGGCCCTCCAGATGTTTTGAGACTACAATTCCCATCATCCCTAACCACTGGTCCTGCTAGCTAGGGGTCATGGAAGTTGTAGGCCAAAAACATCTGGAGGGCCGAGTTTGAGGAAGCCTGGCCTAGACTTTGTCTTCAGTTCTTTTAACAGTCATTTGGAGCTATATATCCAGCGGGAGGGGAGTGGTGGTGAAGTCTGTGGTGGTTGAGTGGTCTTCTGTCATTTGCATGGCTGGCAGAGGACATCACTTCCTGTCCCATTGGCCTCCTTGGCTGTTGGGGCTCGCCCATGGTGGCAGCCAATCACAGGTGAGCTAGGGGTGTGGTTTAGGAAACAGACTCGAGGGAAAACTTATTTCCTCTGGGCTGCTTCCTGGCTATAAAAGCCAGCTGCACCCAGGCCTCAGCCTCAGTTGATGCTGTATTCTCTACCCACCCAACGCTTTACAGTATGTGTAGGACTGCTGCATCTGTTGCTTTATTCGGGGCCAGGGAGGAATTTGTTTTCAGACAAATTGGGCCTGTCTGGGGTTTCACCTACCTCATGGCAATTGTCACAACTTGATGGTGGATAAGGTATTGGGCTGGATCCTTAGCCTATGTGAACAAGGGGTTGGGAGCCACCCCCCACTCAAAGGAATCAGGATATCCCATTAAAGGGAACCAGGGGGAGATGCTTGTGTCTGGGGACCGATGGGTCATAGCACCCCTAAAAATGGTGATCTCATGGGGGGTCACCCCAATTTGATGTTCATCACAGGGTGATCCTTAACCTTGGTTAACCCTGTCAAATAATCCACCAACAAAAGGGTTTCTCACCCAATGCCTGCACTAAAACCTGCTGTCAAAGTTGTGGTCTGTTTAAATCCCACATGGTTGAACCTGGGCTTATTGCAACTTGGCCCTGCCTTGGTTCCATTACCCATGGCTTCACAGTTCCTGGACCCATAATGCTCAAATCAGTGTGGACCCTGGTGGATAGGAGACATATCAACTATTGAGATTGAGATTATAATATATTTATAATTTAATTAGACTGGCTCCAAAAGTACCCTTCCATTCGCAGGAGTTCGTCCATGAATGCAAGGGTCTCAGAGTCAGCAGAGGTTCCTGTGCACAGAAGTGGTGTGTGTCTCTCTCTCTGTGATTTTCTCTGTGCCACCTCCCATGGAGGCTCTAACTGTACTGAACAGATTTTTGGGGTTGCAAGAGGAAGGGGAGTCAATAAAAACAATCTTCCTCTTCTGTTTGCAGGATCCTCCACTAGATCAAAACCCTTCCATTTGCATTTTGGAGCCAACATATTTTATGCCTTTGATTATCACTTGCTGAGAAACAGCAGCCGCAGAGTGCCATTGCTCTCATGTCCTGCTTGTGGACTTCTTTAAGCATCTGGCTGGCCACTGTAGGAAACAGGCCTTAGATATGATCCATCAGGCCTCTGATGTTCTTATCTTCATCTCAAAATTATATCATATCTATATTGTGATCATATCTATAGTATGATATAATTCCAGAAGAATTCCACTATGTATGAATAAATCATTAAGCAATGACCAATTTATGGCACATTTATGACTGATCCTTTGATTCTTGATACAAAGAAGTATTCTAAGAAGTATTTGCAGTTCTAAGACCATGGATTCCAGTATCCTCCTCACCATTAATATTTCTCTTCCTCTTCCTCCACCTCTTTTGATTAAAACCAAAGAATCACTGGATACCCCCCCCTTACCAGAATTTTGATAGCTGACTAAATTAACACTGCCCTGTGATCACCAAATGACTGGTCTTTGTGGGACCAAGCAACTGTGTGATCAAACAGATCATCCGACTCCTTTGACAGGTACTGAGCTGAGTTGCTCATGTGCCTCTCCTGTGTCTGACATCAGCAGCAGGAGGGGTGGAGCAGTTCAGGGAGTTAGTGCATTTACAGTTGTTGCCAGGGAAACAAGAAAAATTGCAGACATGCTGCACCACATATAATGTAATCAGATTTGGACTGGAATCACAGAACATCTGAGCAACATTTTATTGCCATATGCTAAAAAGGAATGAATTTATTCTGGGTTTTTTTAAATGAATACCTGGATCTGTTTTACATAAAACTTATTAATTATAACTTTTAAGATAGCAACTAAAAAGGGAATGAGATACTCTAATATGCCTGTGTTTATCTAGTTTGCTCTTCTGCTTCCTTCGACTGCCTGGTCTTGCAGATGTTATGTTTCCACTCCAAGAGCTCCTGTTTCACAGTACTTCCATCTTTCTCATTTAGAAAATGGCAGTCAGTGCTGTTTCATCAGGATGATGAGGCAAATCTTTTTAAAGAGGTGAGGACAGTTGTTAGGGGAGAAGTGGACTCTTCCTTGTTCCTCCCATCACTATTGTTAAGGATGTGTTCTGTACAGAAAATACAACCAGGGGAGAAAACATGCACTCTACTATGTGTTGTTTTGACCCACAGCATGGTGCGGTTACCTAGCCACTTTCTTTCAGCACCATGTGAGGCTTATGTGGGAACTGGGCCCCACCATTTTTATTAAATATGCCCAGGGGGGATGGTAGTATAGTATTTATTTTTTTTGGAGGGTGTTCTTGCTTATCTGGGGCTTAACTAAAGGTAAAGGTAAAGGTAAAGGGACCCCTGACCATTAGGTCCAGTCGTGGCCGACTCTGGGGTTGTGGCGCTCATCTCGCTTTATTGGCCGAGGGAGCCGGCGTACAGCTTCTGGGTCATGTGGCCAGCATTACTAAGCCACTTTTGGTGAACCAGAGTAACACATGGAAACACTGTTTACCTTCCCACCAGAGCGGTAACTATTGATCTACTTGCACTTTGACGTGCTTTCGAACTGCTAGGTTGGCAGGAGCAGGGACCGAGCAATGGGAGCTCACCCCGTCGCGGGGATTCAAACCGCCGACCTTCTGATCGGCAAGTCCTAGGCTTTGTGGTTTAACGCACAGTGCCACCCGCGTCCCATGGGGCTTAACTAAAGTGGGCCAAGATGAGCACACAGCTCTCGTACCAAGCACACAGTATGACCGTTACAAGCCTCTAATTCTTTCTGTCTAGCATAGTAAAAATTAGAGGGGGGTGTCAAGCATTTGGCAAGCTGCAATGCAGTGTTTCATCCTATCATTTTGTGGCATGGGAGGTAAGCTGTTGGATGTTGGTTTAGGAAATCTTAGTTCTGTCACTAACTCTTGTGATGATTGGCCCATGAGAAATTTGCTATCTCTTGTCCAGGAAACCCTCTCACACAGAGGTGTGGGAATGTATTTGCCGAATCACCTGCTCTTGAGATGAAAATTATAATAAAGTTTAGAATCCAGCAAGTAAATCCTTAATACCAGTGCCTCAACATTCACCAGGAAAGCTTAAATTGCTTAGTTATAAACAACGAACAATCCTCCAAATGAGTAGCAAATAGGAAATGGAAAATAAAACACGATTCAAAACTTAGGAAGGGATGCTGATTTACATAAAGCTCTCTGGGTTTCAGCTTTCTTATTTTGCACAATTGCAATTAATTTGTTTTTAATGAATAACCTTACAGAAGATTTATTTTTAAAGGGTTTTTTTTTTCAAGGCAAAGTTTAAAGTGAAGTTTTTTTGGCGGGAAATTAGAAGTCAAGTTCTCACCCCCCCCAATTGAATTTTGTAAACTTTTATTTTGGTTCTACCTCTGCCTGCACTACACCTATGGAAATAATCTTAGGCACAAGCGCTTGAACCAGAGAGAAAGGAAGTACTAACATCAAAATTCTGTGCCTTTCTACTCAGAAGCAGGTGAATGTCTACAGGCCTGAATAAGCATATGTGGCATTGCACTGTAAAAGGTGGTGGTGGGCACAGCTGAAAACCATCTTTTCAGGGTGACCTAGGAAGTGACCTTATACTGAGTCAGACTATTGGTCCAGCCTGCTCAATACTGTCTACACTGACTGGCAACCGCCGCCCAGGATTTCAGGCAGGGAATATCCCCAGCTTTACCTGGACATGCCAGGGACTGAAGCTGGGAGCTTCTGCCTAGCAAAACAGATGCTCTGCCAACAATCTGGGGCTCTGAAAGGGAAGCTTTCGGGAGAAGCTTGGTCCTCTAATTTTCAACCAAATTGATAATTCGTTCCGGAGGTCCATTCTTAATAAGAAACTGTTCTTAACCTGAAGCACCACTTTAGCTAATGGGGCCTCCTGCTGCTGCCGCGCCACCAGAGCATGATTTCTGTTCTCATCCTGAAGCAAAGTTCTTAACCTGAAGCACTATTTCTGGGTTAGTGGAGTCTGTAACCTGAAGCGTATGTAACCTGAAGCGTTTGTAACCTGAAGCGTTTGTAACCTGAGGTACCACTGTACAGCAATGAAATTATTTTTGAAGTTGTTTTTTTTTACCCTGCACCTGAAAACACCACTAGTGAAATTATGTTTGGCAACCTGAAGCACTTTGTAGTCAATAGAGTGGCAATAAAAATTAGACCTTCGCGAAAAGCTGAGCCGTGCAGTTCCTCTGAGCCAGAGCCTCGAGGGGTCAGATCTAACAGGGGGGGAGTGGGGGTGGAGGAACTGCCACAGCTTTTAGTCCAGGCCCTGCCAGAGCAGTTCTACTACACATGGATGCAATTCCACTGGTATCTTTTTTGCTATTTCTTATGAATTTCTTGCTCGCTGCCCATGCTCCCCCCCCATTCAATTCACCCCATGTTCTTTTGCAGTCTGCTTTCCCCTGCTTTCATGGAACATTTAGGAAATTAACAGTAACTGTCAAATCATTCCACAAATAGAAGAATATAAGTTGGGGGGGGGGAGAGGGGAAATCTGCTTCATTTTTCTTTTCCTTTTTTTTTCTGTCCCAGGACAGCGACAAAGAAGTCCTTGGAACTTATTTGGATAGGGTGCTCCAGTTATGTTTTAAATTTTATTTTTTGAGACTAATTCAAAGATCTAAAGAAATACATACTGTCAGGGAACTGCCATCAGAGCAGGGGCTTGAAACAGAGGGGTAGTTGTGTTACAGGAAGCCTCTGAAAATCTTGCGAAGCAGTTCTTCCGGTGAGGAGGAAAGCCCCATCTCCAGTGAAAGGACCAGAGGATGCTAGTGGGAGCCTCTGCACCATTCCTGGCCAAGCCAGCCAGGAGGGAAGCATGCCCCTTCTGTCGCCCACCCTGCGCAGAAGTCTAAAGCGCAAAGAGGGAAGGAAAAGGCTGGCCGTAATGAGACTTTTATGCTGGGGGTGGTCCAGGAAACAAGCACTCCCAGATTCTGCTAGCGATTGAGGCAGACATGAACTTTGGGGTTCTGCACTGTAAATAGTTTTGCACCTAAATAAAACCTGTAAAAGACAGGTCGGAGTCCTGCCTGGTTACTCGTGAGCAACCACCTTTGCCATCTGACACATACCCATTACAAAGTATCTTTTAAAATAATATACAGTGGTACCTCGGTTTACGAACTTAATCTGTTCCGAAAGTCTGTTCTTAAACCAAAACTGTTCTTAAACCGAGGCACGCTTTCCCTAATGAGGCCTCCTGCCGCCAGTGCCCTTCCATTGTTCAGATTCCATTCTTAGACAGAGGTAAAGTTCTCAAACTGGGACACTATTTCCGGTTTTGCAGAGTTTGTGAACCGAATCGTTCTTAAACAGGACTGTTCTTAAACCGAGGTACCACTGTACTGAGATAAAACAGCTACGTAATCTAAAAAGAAGCCAAGTCAGAAGGAAGAAAATACAAGAAAATGAGAAATCTAAAGAAGGAGAAAGCAAGACTAAAGGAAAAGAAAAAGAAAAAGAAAAAGAAAGATTGAGTAAAATAAAAGGACTTCCAGTTCTATGCAGCTACATATGAGCTCTATGCACAAAGATGGAAAGACACTGCCTTTCTTACCTACTATAGAAAAATGGCTGATAAAATTACTGGACTTGGCTGAGATGGCTAAGCTAACATGTTTAATGAGAGGAAAATCATTACTGACATTTTTTAAGGATTGGAAGTTTCTAATGGACTTTTTGCGTGAAAGAGAAAATCAGCTTGTGATATCTGGATTTGAAGATTGAAAAAACACACATAGAAGATGGAATGGTTGGATCTTAAAGAATGAATATCATATGTTCCTCCCAATAAGTTATGCATCCCCCCTGTGTGCCCCCACTTGGGTTGCAAAGTAAAAAATTATACTAGGAATCATTACAGTGATCTTGGATAGGATTTGTTTTTTAATAATAATAAAAAAATGTGTATATGCCTTAGCTTTCTGTCAAAGAAGGAGAGGGGAGGGAAGAGAATGAGTGGGACCCTATCCAAAAAGATTGTTGATGATTTACACTGAATTTTTATGATACATGTAAAGAAGAAGAAGATAAAGTGGAGGTTGCTTACAGTAATTAAGGAATATAATTGTGAAGTGGGTGTGTGAGAGAGAAAGGAGCTCAGAGGAATTGTAATCTATGGAGATGTCAGCTAATTACTTAATCGCCTGCATTTTTAAATCTTATTATTGGAAAAGAAATTACTGTTGTGGCTACATTACAGATATTTATCTGCTAATAGCCTTGATTAATCAGCGATGCTAATCTGTCATCCTGAAAGCCTATATTAACGACATCAATCTTGCGGAACAATAACCGTTTATATGAAAGAAAACGTTGTCCATTTAAGGTCCAGATGTGCTGAGGAATGTGAGATTATGGAACCAGTTGGCTGAGTCAAAAAGAGCTGACTTCTTGAAATTAAGTTGTTTGCGCCTGTTAACCCTTTCTCCCAGCGCAAAGTGCTACTTAGTTATGAGCAAAAGGTAATTTATATGCTGCAAAAAATCAGCTCCGGTTTGCAACAATCATAGACTAAATAAAGAGTTGCAGGCTTCATTTATTATCCCCAAACTATTAAGGACCCTGGATCTGATAAGCAAAGGTAAGTCCCTTTAAAAACACACACACACAGTGTGTGTAAACAGAAAACCTGATAAAAGCTAAATAAAGGTATAATTCTCTTTCTTAAAAAAAGGGGGGAAAGGAAAGAAAAAAGGATTCTGGAACAATGCTATTGATTTTCCCTTTGGCTAAATAAACTTTTCCTTTTGAATCAGTGTTTCTTACAACAAGGGAAAGTGATGAAGTGGAAAAATGGAGACTCTGGCGCTTTAATTTCCTCTCAGTGTTGCAGAGTAAGTTTTACAGGGAAATGAAACTCCAGCAAATAAGCCCAGGTTACAGTTTCAGAGGAAATTTGCTGTGGAGCAGACAGTGGCAAAGTACCCAGAGAAGATCAACATTTCTATTTAGCTGGTGCAAACGAAAAGGGGAAAGAACAAAACAATTACAGCAGAAATGTCTACCTTGCAAGATTTCTATCTGCTCTACAGTTGTAGTCTATATGATGTCCAGATGGTCCTTTGTCCAAGGAAATGTTCTCCTTTTTCTAGGATTATCACAAGCTCCTGGCTTACAATAATAGGTAAGATATTTTGTCCTAGAAACAGTAGGTTTGGCTCCAATGGCATGGAGTGCACTGCATTTCTATTTAAACTATAGTCATAGTTTTGACATTTGCATCTAGGCACATCGGCATATGTTGTTGTTGTTGTTTAGTCATTTAGTCATGTCCGACTCTTCGTGACCCCATGGACCAGAGCATGCCAGGCACTCCTGTCTTCCACTGCCTCCCACAGTTTGGTCAAACTCATGCTGGTAGCTTTGAGAACACTATCCAACCATCTCGTCCTTTGTCATCCCCTTCTCCTTGTGCCCTCCATCTTTCCCAACATCAGGGTCTTTTCCAGGGAGTCTTCTCTTCTCATGAGGTGGCCAAAGTATTGGAGCCTCAGCTTCACGATCTGTCCTTCCAGTGAGCACTCAGGGCTAATTTCCTTAAGAATGGATGCATTTGATCTTCTTGCAGTCCATGGGACTCTCAAGAGTCTCCTCCATCACCATAATTCAAAAGCATCAATTCTTCGGCGTATATGGAAGTTTAATACAAATCTTTTTTCTTTTGTGGTGGTCATTCAAAAGTGGTCATGCTACTCTCACTGCAGAGTAGCTGTCGAAAAAAAGAAGAGCATGATAGGACCTTCACAGTCACCCAGGAGCTGTGTCCCATAAAATGTCCTTTCCTTCTCCTATGCCTGGATCTGCAGTACAGTGGAAGAACATAGACTTACCATACAAGAGGCTCCTAGTTTGGTCTCAGAAGAAAGCACCCATGAGGCAATGCTATTAACCAGCAAATCAGATCAATGGTCATTCAATCATTTACTGCTGCTGAAAGTGCGTTCCACCACCACACCACCCCCTCAAGGGATGTTCAGTCCCCCCCCCAAATAAATGGGATTGCATACCCTCCAACATTTCTCTGATGAAAATAGGGAGATCCTACGGAAAAGCGGGGCATTCCAAGATCAAATCAAAAACCAGGATGGCTTCTGTAAATCTGGAACTGTTGCTGGAAAATAGGGACACTTTGCAATTGGAGTCAAGGCTAATGGTGATGGAGGGACTGAGGTCAACATCTTGCTTGCTGTGCTTTGAAAGCAGACCTTGGTGGGGAGGGAGGAGCCAATGTACTAACATGTGGAAAGAGATAAAGGGGGACACAGAGTTGAGGTCAAAAGGGAAGAAGCCAAGCTCTGTAATCAGTAGCAGTACACTAGGCAAGACCTTGGGAATCAGATATACAAGGGAAGTGTTGCTGATGTATCTCTTGTGTCCTCCTAATTGAGACCTTCATTTTCCAAATACATTTGTTCCAGAACTCTCTGGGCCTAGATAAACAAGGATTTCTACAGAGGGTGGCAGAACAAGGCTGTACACAGGGCTTTTTTAGAAGCTGGAACTCGCTGGAATTCAGTTCCGGCACCTCTCTGGTGGGCACCATTGCCATTATAAGGGAACAACGGAGGCATTCATACTGAGTTCCAGCACCTCTTTTTCTAGAAAAATAGCACTGGGTGTACAAATGAAAACTGTTCCCAGACCTTCTTTTTCCTTATGTGACTGACCTCTATTTAAGCAAAGATGATTCCTGGAAGAGATGTGCCACTTTATCTACAGTCAGAAAGAGGCACTGGAAATTTACAGAGAAATGTCATCTTCCGATCACTGTATCATGAACATTGCACTCTCTCCTGATTTACACACACACACACACACACCCCACATACCATGTGAAGGCAGTGGGCCTCTGTTTATCTTTAAACTTATTTCTGCTTAAACACACTTGGCAGTTGGCTTTCCTCTGGAACAGAGATTCATCTCTTGCCTCTACTATGGATGATTATTTCCCCTCCGCACCTTGTAATGTGTAAACTGTAGTGTAACCTTAAGGAATGAAACCAGCAACAGGAAATCTTACAAAGCCGCCAAGTGAGAGCAAGCGCTGAGCCAAAATAATAATAACAGCAACATTAGTGCATTTAAAGAACCTGTGGGGATGGTTCCAGTGGTTGGACATAGCACTTGAAGATTATTAAATGGCGGCAGTTTCCATATTCCAAACGAAGGATGTGAGTGTGTTAGATTTCCTCATCTGGTTATAGGCTTCAAGGTTTGAATGGTGGCATAATTAGGCTTTGGTCTACTAACTGCAAATAGTGTATGTCAAGAGATATTTCTGTTATGGAAAAACACAGTTGTGCTCTAGTCAGAGGCCTATGCAGACAAGGTTGGTCCAAGGCATTTTCCTGCCTGAGGAAAAGGAAGAGATGGCATCTGCTCCTAAGCTATTCACAGTAGCTGAACACACCAGCAGCCAAATCTTACTTCAGCACTGGCAGTCGGTCAGTGCTCTCCGTTGCACCTGAGGTCATTAGGTTAACTTCGGGGGGCACAGAGCAGGCAATATAGCACACACAGCAATGTATCCCAACCATAGGTGTCAACTCTCTGCCCAAACACCCACAAAATTCCCCATGAAGGGGCCGGGCACCCACAAATTTCAGTGCCAGAGCCCTGGCACCCACAGCCCTGGGCACCCACAGTCACAGGGCCAAGCTGACACTCCTGATCCCAACGTTGTTCTACTATTCCCTGCTCCTTTGCTTCTGCTGCCTGAGGCAATTGCTTCACTCCACCTAGTGGTAGGGCTAGCATACAGATAAACAGGATGGATCTACATCAGTATTGACATCAATATTGATATCTATATCTATTTTAAGCTAGCCCAAGTTTGGAAAACACAGTGTGTTAGAAAATGCAAAATAAAAATACCAACCAGAGCATAATAGTGGCTTTGATCTTGGGTGCATTTTCAAATGGAAAAGTAAATATCAGAAATCATAAAATTATAGAGTTGGAGGGAACTCTTAGGATCATATAGTCCAACCCCCTGCAATGCAGGAATATGCAGCTGTCCCATACGGGGATCAAACATGCAATCTTGTCATTATCAGCACCAACTGTGCTGAACGACACCAATGGAGCCTCTGTTTCAACTTACGGTTGTAGAAAACTGTTTTCTTAGAAACACCCTCCCCTCAGCCCATAAAATATAGACACACTCCTAAGCTAAGCTTAATTAAGTACCTGGAGCTCTAATTGTGGAATGCACTGGAGATGTTTTACATATTACCTCATTAAAGTGAAGCAATCAGTGTGGGATGGGGAGAAAAACAATATAGAAATTCACTCTTTTTGACACAAATGACTGATATTGTGGAAACCCTCTTGGTGGCTGGCTTTCCAGCATAGGAAAGATGCACAGTAAAAACTCCAGGGAGACCATTTCTATTTTTTATTTTAAGAATCCTTTAGTTTGGACTGTAAAGTTGAATTCTCCAACTTCAGCCATGCCATGTATGGTTACTGTATAATTTTGGCAGATGTAACTAGGTAAGTCGGGTCAGGGAGGGTCAGTCTGGGTCAATATGAAATGACAGCTTTCCAAAGAAAACCCATAGGCCCTGCAAGGTGAGATGATAGTGTGAGGTGGCCATCTCAGCTCTGAGTCAGACCTGAAACATGCCCAGGAGGTTGCTGAAGCCAATGTCCTAACAAGAGTTGCAGTCTTCAGACAAGAAATGAAACCACAGCCCTGTTCACTGAAAGTCTCCACAAAGTCTGCTTCACTACTGTAAGCAGGATTTTATTTTCACCACCGCATTGGCCAAACTCTCATTGGGATCATTATTACAACTGGTAAAGTCCAAAGTCAAAACAAAACAAAAACAAAAATGCCCTGAATACTTTTCTCTCCATTATGATTCAGACACGATCTCTCCAGGTGGGTTATGAGAAAAGTCACAGTTTCCTGATGGGCAAAGAGATCTTATAGCAGATCGGGATGGCTGGGAGATTTAGGGTAGTGTTCAATTACACTTCATTCAGAGTAGACCTCTTGAAATTAATGGACCCAACTTAGTCAAGTTCATTAATTTCAATGAGTATTCTGAGTAACACTTAGCTGAATACCACCCTTAGTTCCCATTCTAATGTGAGGCTACTTAATTTGCACTTTTTAAGAAAAAAATATTGAAAATTTTCAATGTGAAATATGGTAAGAATCAAACTAGTATACACAACAAGAATAATAGAAAGCCAAAAAATAAAAAAGCAAGAGAGAAAAGAGAAGAGAGAAAGACAAAGACAATGAGAGAAAGAGAGAAGAAGAAGAGTTTGGATTTGATATCCTGATTTATCACTACCCGAAGGAGTCTCAAAGCGGCTAACATTCTTCTTTCCCTTCCTGCCCCACAACCAACACTCTGTGAGGTGAGTGGGCTGAGAGACTTCAGAGAAGCATGACTAGCCCAAGGTCACCCAGCAGCTGCATGTGGAGGAGCGGAGACTCGAACCCGGTTCCCCAGATTACGAGTCTACTGCTCTTAACCACTACTACACAACACTGGCTCGGTATATCATTTCCCAGAATGCTTTTAGAAATGCTTTTTAGAAAATACGGTATATCACCCAGAATGCTTTTAGAACCTTAGAGGTCCACCACATATGATAGAAGGTGCCTTCCTTTTGCTTACATTTCCAGCAGATATTTGCACTTGTCTTATACATTTTTGCAAGCTTACTAGGAGTCAAATACCACTGGTACATCATTTTCATATAATTTTCTTTCAGGGTACAACATGCTGAGAATTTCACCAACGCCCAAGCCTCCCTTACCTGGATTGTGCAGCGGTGCCTGGCAGCAACAATGGCAGATTCTGGTGAGATCCTGTGAGATCTCACTGAGCTCTTGCAAGATCTTAAAGAACGCATGAGATCTTGTGACCCTGGGCAGGCCGGGTCTTCCTGTTAAATACCTGCTGGGATTGATAAGGCATATGACCCTCACCTGAATCTCATTTAACTCTTTGTGGGGCACTTAGCATCAGACGTCATGTGCATGGAAGTTGCCAAATCCATTAACCAACTAGGGTTACTGTTAATAGCACTGGTTTTCCTATACAGTGGTACCTTGGGTTACATAAACTTCAGGTTACATACGCTTCAGGTTACAGACTCCGCTAACCCAGAAATAGTACCTCGGGTTAAGAACTTTGCTTCAGGATGAGAACAGAAATCGTGCTCTGGCAGCACGGCAGCAGCAGGAGGCCCCATTAGCTAAAGAGGTGCTTCAGGTTAAGAACAGTTTCAGGTTAAGAGCGTACCTCTTGAACAAATTAAGTACTTAACCCGAGGTACCACTGTAACTTGATATTGCTGGATAGTTCTGATGAACTGCAAAAGCATTTTTAGTTTGCTTCCTGTTGCCACCCTGGAACTTTTCTTTATTAGTGCCACTTTGTTTTGTACGATTCCTTGCAAATGAAGGAAAACAACTTTTCTCCTTGTATATGTTGATAATATGATTTTGGTTACTGAGAACAAACAAGAGTGTACAGAGAAAAGATTGAGTGCAGGCCTGGCCAGGACATAGGCATGACACACCTCTGACAAAGGTGACCTGTGTGCTTGCTTGCTTAACAGCTGTTGGGAACTTCAAGGTCCCTGCTCTCCCTTCTTATGGTCTTTATATTGGACCTGGAGATTCCAATAGAGAACATTCCATGTCAAGAAGGAGGGCAAGTGGGACCTTATCAAATGACAAGGCAGGAGCTACATGGAGCAGGGCCTTTTCACTGGTGGTGCCCATTGTCTGGCTCGCTCTTTCCAGACCTGCTCTCTTTTGGCCTGTATTTTGGAGCTTTATAATCTAGGAAGACTTTGCAATGAGGGTGGATCCTCAGGATTTTTGCACTGGGTCACCCCAAATTTTCCATCAAATCACATAGCATGTCCATGGCTACAGCCTGCATATATTTTTTCTTGTTTTCCTCCTCTAAAAACTAGGTGTGTCTTATGGTCAGGTGTGTCTTATGGAGCGAAAAATACGATAATAATAAGGCCCTTTATCATGTTTATATCACATACACCCTTCCATATATCCACCCAAAGAGAGGTAGATCCTCCATCTCTCACCTGGGAGCCTACTTCTTCTCCCAGTCTCTTACCCTGGGTGACCCTTCCTACCCTGCCTTTCATGTAGGGGCCTCCCTTCTCCAACTATCCCCTTCTTGTGTGTGTCCTTCTCAGCCCAAGGTAAAGGACTTCTCCCCGCCCCTCAAGTTTTTTTAAAATAAATGTTTCCAGGTTAATTTGAACTTTTCAAAACAGTATGTGAATCAAAACACAGCTATCCTTCAGAATTTTGCAATGCAGTTCTCAAGTGCACAACAACGCACATTTTAGGGAAACTGAGCATTAAAAATAAAAAGACTCAGTTTGTATAAACTGAATCTAAGCCAGAAAAACGTAGTTGAGATTCTTCCAATTTTTATTTTAAAATTCCCACTTAAACATTATCTTTCTGTTTTTCTATCATTCTGTCTGACATCTTTCCATCTTTCCATCTATCTATCATCATCTATCTACCTATCCTTCTGTGACATCCATTTATTATAGTGTTACCTGACTTCTATAACACTTTATCAGAATATTGTATCATTTGAGTAATATTAGTCTTGTACTTAGTCTCTTGCCATCTTCTCATATTACGCAATATCTAAAGTTGAAACTTACTCTGTGGTGGAGGTTGTAAGTGTGTTGTAAAAGGCCACCAAGAAAGAGAGAGCCTGCAATAGTAAATAGGAGGAAAAAAGAATCACCAGGAATAGAGATCTGGGAGTGTTGGTTGAAAGAAATATAACGGAACACATCTTATAGATACAACTCCATGCCCTTTAAAGTGGTTTTCGTGAAGGCATATGTTGAAAGACACATAGCTATCAGTACAAGCCCTTGGTTTTACTAATCTCATTAGCCATAGCATGAGAGAAATAAGATCAGCAAGGATCAGATAGAAAAAGGAGGAGGAGACATTTCATTAACAAAATAAGAAGCCAAAGCAAACGGAGAAATAATTGAAGTTAATAGGAGAGGGATAGAGTAGGGCATTAAAGGGAAGGAGAATAATAAAAAGAATATATATATATATAGAGAGAGAGAGAGAGAGAGAGAGAGAGAAAGGATAGCAGAAGATAACATAAATGTAATGGGATTTCTTATTATCCCCACTATATGCTGAGATGGCCTTTATTCTAAAATGCACCCAATGACTTCAGAATCCAACCATGATATGCTTCTGCAGGCACGAACCACCTATAAACAGTACATTGCGGGGAACCACTCACTTTGTTCAGCTTGAATAGTGCCTTCATGGCTGCTCTTGCCATGACTGTCATAACAGCAGGACAATGGCTTCATCTGAACCCAGATTTAGGCTGACAGCCAGTGCTTCATCCACATGTTTTTCAATTAAAGGTGGAGTGATAATTCATAGCAAGGGTGCTCCACTCTCTGAGTACTGCAAAGGTGTCATGGGCTTTGAAGACACTCAAACTCAGGACAAAAGGGAGAAACGTGCTAAGAGGAAGGCATGCTTGGCAAATTCACACTGTGATCAATTCCCGCCCGGAAACCTATGTCCCCACTGTGGAACGTGTGGATTCAGAATTGGCCTCCATAGTCATTTATGGACTCATTGTTAAAACCGTGTTTATGGAAGACAATCTTACTCAGCTACGAGTGATCGCTAAAGAAGAAGACGGCTGCTTGAATTACTGTGCATAGAATTGAGAGATGGGCATAGTTTGTAGGAAGCTACATCAATTTTGCTTGCTCCCAGATTCTCTTTGTTGTCTGCTACCCTTCCCAAAAGGTAAAAGTACTCACCTTGAGGAAGGGCATCAATGCAACAGGTGGCAGAGGACCAAAGGGGCGGGGAGGAAGGGGGGGAAAGTTCTCTCACTTGGATTGGAAAGGACGGGCCTCAGGGTCAGAGATGTGTCTTCTAGGTAGGCTTGTCCAAGTATACATCTCACTTAGAATTAATCATTGGAGACCACCCAATCTTATGTTAACCTCAGCACAAGGTCTCCAAAATAGAAACCATGCACCAACTGTCACCAGTTCCTGTTACATTTAGAAATTGTTACTTTGTGATGTGACACCATTGTGTTGTGTGTTTTCCCTACCTGTGCACCACCTCGCTGACTGCTGCTGGATAGAAAATACACAATGTAATGACATCACGTATTGGGTTAAGTATTATTACTCATAATGAGAAATCGGCGGGGGGGGGGACGGGACTTGGTGATGCCATTTTTGTATGATGTCTTCATGTCCAGTGTAACATGTAACTCCCCTGAACAGTAGAAGAAATTTCCTCTCATCCTGAGATGGGTGTATGCCAAATGGGTAGGCAGATGTATCCATCATACCTTTCTTTTGCCCAATATTACTAGCACATGGGCAGCAAACTCTTGTTATGAGTTGCTTATCAGATTTTCTATGAGTAAGCCTTTAAGTGTGGGTTGCCCTGAGGCAATACCTGGACTTGACAAAGGAGTGTTGATATCCTATGTTTGTCTGGTGATGTGTCTCCAGGGGAGCTGAGAAGACAGGGTAATGGTAAGAGGGGATGAGTCAGCCAAATTTCCCTCATCTTACCCAGAGGGAGAGGGTAAGGTGTCTGTGTATGAGAAGAACAATAGATTGCAGCTTGAGACAGAGCATTGCCTCAAGTAAATTCTGCTTAGAGTCAACTCATTGGAATTAACAGACATGACAAAATGAGCAACCCAAAGACTAGGAAAAGCACAGAGAGATGATTTTAGGCTCTGTAAGGCTGCGTGTACTCTATACCTTTAAAGCATATTTGAAGCACATTATTTCCTTTAAAGAATTCTGAGCTCTGTACTTAAAAGTTGCAGAGAATTGTAATGCCCAGATTTCTCTAAGGGGGAAAATGTGCTTCCAATCTGCTTTAAAGGTATATGGTGTCTAAGATAACAATGTTTTGGGAATGCTAGGTCCCTCCCTGAATATATTATGAGGACCAGGGGTTTCCCTCTCTGCTGGGGTGTCAAAGATGTGCATCCAACTTTGCTCAAGCTACGTACATTTTTATAAATAAACACAAATATTACAAAATACCAATAAGCAAAATTCGAAAGGAAACCAAACCTGGGTAAAAGTTGCACCCTTTTAACTTCTCACCATTCAGAGAAGGGGAATGAGCATAACAATATTTTAGTTATTATTTTGCAGTCTTTGAGGCTTCCTGGCAACATTCATTAAACACAATTCTTCTCTACACTAATCCTCCATATTTATTAGTAAAAAGAATAAGAAGGAGGAAACATAGGTCATAGGAAGGTTATATGAATAGGCAATTAGTGGAGAAAAAATCACGAGCAATAAGGTATATGTGTTTGGATAAAGACTCTCCCCTTTTTAAGTTTTATATCTAAAGATTCTTTTCTAATGGACAGAGACAATTTATCATTCACCATATTTTCATTCTTCATTTGCGGCATTATAAATATGGGATCAATAATGGTGGCACTGGAAGGCAGACAAATGAGAACAATCCAAATTTAATGGGAGACCTCGACCGGCATCTTTTTATTTACAAGCTGCATGTCCAAGCCACATTAAAATCAGTGAGATACAATCTCTCTCTGTTTACAGTCTACAGGTTATTATCTAGTTTTCAAACTATTCCATTTAGAATGGCTAAGCCTTTTTACAGTGACACACCATTAATTGGCCATTGGGATTCTAATGATGTTTGGGGGAAGAAAGAGTCAATAAAAATCCTTTACATTTGACCCCTTTCCCCTAGAACATAATTCATTTCATTGCAAACATAAATATAATTACATGTTTGGTTTCAAAGTTAAATTCTTAGGTAAACTGTTCCGCCTTAGATCTTAGGATTTTGCATTTCTTCCTCCCCGCCAAAGGTGCCAATTCTAGTTGGCTGCCTACAACATCACCATTTCCATAGGGCCGTTAGTGTAGGTAAGAAATGTTTCATTTTCTTGCATCCATTGCTTGGTAGCTCTAATCCTCCTGGACAGTGAGGAATAACGGCTTGCTTTACACTGTCAATTTCTTTTACTTCTTACATTGTCACTTGTCAATATTCCTTACCATATGTATTGGCTAAAATATTCCAGTGTACATAATTACTTCAGACATTTGCCACCATTTGTCTGCAGCATGCATACTACTTGTTCACAAATAGCAATTTTTGTCATTTCAGGAAAGCCAATGCATTGGCTTCATGCACTTTTTTTTTGTTAATGAACATGGCTGTCTTACATTTCCCTCTATGACCACAGACTAGGTCATCTGTTTATGGCAAGCTGAGGAGGAAAGAGGAACTTGACTTGGCAACTGAAATACCAGCTGACACCTTCCTAAGAATCAGGTCTTGCCTTGTCCCTGGTGTTGTGAGTTGGGCAACTAACCTTGCCTCTGTTCATATTCCATATTGATTCTCCTCTTTCAAAAGCAATGGGCTTTTCAACATCTTACATACTTCGGAAGCCAGACTGGAAAACCAATTAGTCATCAGTCTATAGCTCCCTTATAGCAACATCCAATTCAATACAGTATAGGGTGAGGTTTGTACAATCATAAATGTTCACAGATTGGCAGGTTGTCATTATATATAAATACATTGGATAACACATGCATATTCTGCTAGAATTCAAAATGCATATTCCACATAATAGTCAGGTTTAGAAAGTGGGGGGGGGCATGCACTTTGGTTTTCTGGAGAATTTATTTTAATCTGCAGTTGTGTTCCTTGAAATTATGCCCCAGACAACCACATTGTATCTGAACTTTCTTACTTTGATGGTCTTAACAGCCAGCTAATTGGAAACATTTTTCATGGAAGCCTTCTCCTGCCAAACTTTATTTTGAATGGCAGATGTTAAAATCAAGTGCACCCAAGTGGGGCATTGAATGTATGAAGTTTGAACTCTTGTCATTTAATTTTAGCTGCCAAAATTCTGATTGTACATCAAGGGCTGATTAAGAGACTATATTCATGGGAAATTCGCTTGTAATTCTGGCATGCACGGTAGTATATATTGACTCCTGACTATTCAAAGCTTGTATTTTCTTAACACACTGGGTTGAATCTAGGCTTGGTTCTGCATAGCACACACCCAATATTTTAATTTCATTTTGTTTAATTATTAGTTGGTGTTCAATGAGAGTGGTGTTCAATGGGAGTGTAGTTCAGCAACATTTGGGGGCACCACATTGAGTATTTCCTTCTAAATTTGTAAAAGCCAAGTGTGATATCTAGTTGCTGTATAGATTACTCAGTGTTTTAGCTGTATTTAACCTTGGACTCTTACAACACATTTGGGGAAGAGGAGGAGAATATTACCTATTCATATTCTTACATTTTTTTTTACCATTCATATTCATGTGGTCACATGCAGAAACATTTTGAAAGCAATCAATAGACATTTTGAAAGCAATCAATAGACAAATCTCAAGACTTGCCTCACGCCAGATAACAGTCTTCTTTGTTTTTGTAAATTTATCCCTCTCAAAGAAGCTCTTATGGCATCAAGAGTGTGGTAACTTTTCCAGATGAGAGTTCATATGTTTTCCTGCTTTATAGCCTTGTCAATATTTTAATTTCATTTTGTTTAATTATTAGTTGGTGTTCAATGAGAGATAAATGTAAATGTGCTTTTTATAAGAAATTGTGGCATGTTTACATTTGGCATGCTGTAACATCTAGAGGGGTAGCTTGTGTTGCCCACCAAAAATAATGAATGAACTTTTTGATTCTTAAGGTGTCAGAAGACTCTTTGTTGTATATATTACAAGTTGATTTAATGTGTTTTATAGCTTGTTTATTTGTGAATTATAGATTTCTCCCAATGAAGGGACAACTAGGGCCCAAAACACAATGAACTCTTTGAGCTGATCTACCTACTGATCTACCTACCTCCCTGGAAAGACTCTGATGTTGGGAAAGATGGAGGGCACAAGGAGAAGGGGATAACAGAGATGGTTCGACAGTGTTCGACAGTGTTCTCGAAGCTACCAGCATGAGTTTGACCAAACTGCGGGAGGCAGTGGAAGACAGAAGTGCCTGGCGTGCTCTGGTCCAGGGGGTCACGAAGAGTTGGTCATGGCTAAACGACTAAACAACAACCTACTTATTGTGAATTTTGGATACATTTGTATCTGTAGCTACTTGTGGAGTGTGCTTCTGCTGGACTCACAATGCAAATTTCCATCTTGATGAATGATGCCAGCCTTTATTCCCCATAAAAAATTACATTAAAACAATCTTAAATAGCAATCTTAGACAAAGGTGATATGAATTTGCCCATTAGTTGTACTTCTTTGTAGCTTTTCAGCCACGTAGGCTGTAATAATATATCCAGATTGCTAAGAATAAGCCCCATACATCTTTTGAGAAATGTATAGGGTTGCACTGGTCAAATGCAATCCTATACAGAAGACCTACCTGCTGCAGGGCTATAGCAGGGAAGAGGAACCTGTGGCCCTCCAGATGTTCTAGGACTCCAATTCCCATCAGCTCCAATGTTTAGGCTATGGGCTGATAGCTAACATGGCACCAACCAGATGTTGTGAACTACACCTCTTACCCACCCCTAGCAAACATGACTAATCTTCAAGGAAAATGTGAATTGTAGTCTGCAACATCTGGAGGACACTATGTTAGCTAGCTATGCCTGCTTTTTTGGACCAGCAGTAGTGACCAAGTTGCTCTTGGTTATTCCTGCATGGGGCTGTTAACCAACTTGCTTCAGGCAGGATCCTGTGCCCGCGCAAGCGCCTAGACAGGCAAGTATGCAAAAGATGGTGGTGTTTGTCGCATGGAGCTGCTGCAAAAAGAGAGGTTGCCCCTACTATATGAACCGAATCAGGCCCTGCAATCATCATAAAATGCCCTTCTTCGTGTGCCTCCTCCATGAGAGGACAGGCTTTTTCTGCGGTGGATCCCCACTTGTGGAATTTGAAAAGCAGTCTATAAATACTTAAAGAACAGGACTGTGTTGGAGCGAGTTGTTTTAAGGCAGTGAGTGTCAGGTGTGATTGCAGGAGCCAGGCCCTGTGACCAATAGGACTCTGCAGGACTGGGGCCTACCTAAGTTTGTTCTGAAGAGGCAAGGCACGGCCACACAGGTGAGGCTGATTGGTAACTCACAGGGCCTGGTGGCAAGAGCTGGGAAGGGATATAAGGTCAGCATTTTCCCTTTGGCTCTTTGCCACAGCAACATGTTCCCTGCCTTGCTGTGTTTGGTTCCTTGACTCCTTGCTTCTTGATCCTCGGACCCCTGACTTTGTAACTCCTTGCTTCCTGACCCTCGGCTTCTTGACTCCTGGCTCTCTGACCATCAGATTCTTGGCTTCCTGACTCCTGGTTTCTGGACTCCCATTCCTGCTCCCACCCTGCCATCTTGCCCCCGGTCCCAACATCCCCAGCCAGGACTTTGATCGCCCATGAACCGGACCATGACAGTGAGTGTGGTTTTAAAACTGATCCTGTTCTATGACTCCAGTTCCCATTAGCTCTGACTAGCATCACCAATGGTCAGGGGTGATGGGAGTTGCAGCCCAGCAAACATCTAGAGTAGCCTTTCTCAACCTGTGGGTCACCAGATGTTGAACTACAACTCCCATCACCCCTAGCTAGCAAGGCCAGAGCTCAGGGATGATGGGAGTTGTAGTCCAACAACATCTGGGGACCTACAGGTTGAGAGCCGCTGATCTAGCGTGTCATAGGCTCCCCAAGTCCTGTTTTAAGAGGAATGTCTTCCCATGCCACTTTTCTAGAAAAAGAGTTGAGGAACTAGCCATAAACCACCTCCCTTGTTCTCTTAGAATGGCAATGGCACCCACTGAGTTCCGGTGAGTTCCAGCTGAAAAAAATCCCTGATGTCTTCGTGTTTGTCCTGGCTTAACCAATTTTTCCCAAGCTACATGTTCAACTTTTTGTTTCCATGACTCCGGGGGATTTGAGGGATTTTTCTTTTTAAATGAAAAATTAGAGATACTATGGTTAGGGGATACTATCGTTGCTGTTTAGTGCTCTGGATGTTGTACCACTTCTGTAGCACTGACGCCTACTTCTAAACACTTCAATAGTTCTTTTCAATCAGCCATCTTCAGAACTCTTCACCTAGAATACTTTCATTGACTTAAAGTCAATGACAATAATCTGAAATAAGTGGTCTGAGATATGATACATTTCTGAGATTGGAACCATTAGACAAGATTTAACCTGCTAAAATAGAAGCATGAGGCAGGGATTGATACAACCTATCAACCATATGGTGCTGCTGACAAACTTCCTGCTTTGTGTGGTATGCTTAGTTTTGCAAAAAGAGACAAATTGCTAAGCACCTAGCATTGCTGGTGACATGCTTATGCACACAATTTAGTGCCCGTGCCCTACTGATTATGGAACGAAGGTGCGCCTATATTTGTCAAAAAGACTGATGCTGCAATCCTGAAAACACTTACTGGAAGCAAGTGTCCTACTGAAATCAAAGCAGAGCTTAATTCAGAATAAACATGGCTGGGGTTGCACTGTAAACCCAAGCTTACCTCACTGCTAGATCAAGTTGCATATATGTCATTGGGGTGCAGATCTGTATTTGTTCATTCTGTTACAAAATAATTACGGGATAAATTAAGCTTCAGTGTTACCAGAAGTTTTTGAGAAAACACTTTAAGCCAGCATTGCAGATCATACTGAGCTGCTGAAAGGTGCAGCTGAAAGGTGATCTTGAAATGCCCCTGAAGCATTAGAAGAAACAGCCCCAAAGATGTTTAATAGATAAAGCACAGGGATAAAATTCTATTCCCAGCATTAGCAGTCACATGCTGTGTGACCATGGGCAAATCGTGGTGCCTCAGTTTATTCAAATGTTAAAACGGTTGTAATTAATATTCAGCATAATTAGTCTTTAAGTGCTTTGAGAATTTGGATGAGAAGTGTTATACAAAAGCAAAGTATTTTTACTTCAGCCTTTTAAAGAGTGAATCCCTTGCCACACATTTTCCAAAAGTCTACATTCCTTACTAGAGCAAAAAGACTAATTCCAATGAATAATTGATCTGAAGAATTTGCCTTGTTTTCTCTTTGCAAATTGTTCTCAAACATCCAGCAATATCCTAGGACTTGTTAGTGAACAGGATTTTCTTCATGTATTTCTTTGCTGGCTGTCCTACAACAACTGCAAAAAATGTTTGTCCACTTATGAATCAATAGCATACCTGATTAACCAATCAACTGTGAGTCTCAAGCAAGCACATTAAATATGATGCTCAGAATTCTTCTACTGGGTTCATTTTCCTGAGGTGTAAATGTAGCTCAATAGAGCAGTTGCTGCAGAATTTCTTGTGGTGGATTGAGCCTGGCTTCTTCCAGCCCTCACTAGTTCTGTTGTCATTGCATCCGAGCCAGCTGTGAAGAGTATTGATTGGCTGGAGATTGTACATTGAGAATGCTGATGGTTTGACCAAAAAATATCCATATATTTTTGTGTGCACTGAAAGTGCGTTGCACTGCAAGATCCAGAGAAATGCACAATGGGCCTGGGAGTTGCATTCTAATGCACAAGGAAGGTTGGAAGCATTGGGCCAGGTCAGTTCTTACAAAAAGTGGACCTCCCCCTGATAAAGGACTATCACCAATCCCATGTAGAGTTGCCACACATTCCTAGAAAAATGGGATCGCCCCATTTTTGGACAAAAGTGTCCACTTCAAACAGGATGCCTTGATGTCATGAGAATGTGTGTCCCCCAACCCCCAACTTGACCTGTACTTTATTTTGCCCGACCTGTCCTGTACTTTGCCTGACCAAAGGTGGCAATCCCAATCCCATGAGGCATTTCATGTGTGTTCTTGCTCTTCTTTTGAAGCTCAGAGGAGGAGACACTACTGAATGACATTACTGAGCTTCTTGGGGCTCTTACTCTGCCCACTCCCTCCCTCTGTTTGTTACTGGTGCCCTCCAGATATTTGGTTGCCAAGGGCTGAACTATGTAGATATGTGTGTGTGTGTGTGTGTGTGTGTGTGTGTATACTTTGCAAATATTTACAATGGCTATTAACACAGCTGCAATACATATTTCAGAAGAGCAAAGACTTACTTCAGAGACCCATTCAAATTCTTCCCAAGAAACCAGAGGTCTTCTTGGAGACTCCAGTAAATGTTGAGTCAAAGCTATAAATGGCTAAGGCATTGCGCAATGCACTGCAAGTGATATGAATGGACACTTCTTTCTGAACTAAGCCATCACCATCTGTTCTCACCCTCTAATTACAAATGCAAAATGAACATAATTAAATATTGGCACCATGCAAAAATAAGCTAGAAGTTATTGCAATGCATGTGCGTGTTCTTTATTAAAAAGAACAAGCATCTGTTTTGTTTTCTTATGTTTTGAGACGCAGATGGAGGGAAATTGCTTTTTTTCCCTGACATAAAGGATAGGTTTCTGTTACTAAACAGGAACTCAATACATAAGGGGTTGCACTTTACAAGAGTTGGCACATGGGACTATTTTTGCAAATACAAAAGTGAGGGCTGAATTCTCTCCTCTCCTAGCACAACACGGGAATAATTTAAGTGGGGGAAAAAATCAGCAATACCCTGTAGACAATAATTACAAATTAATATAACCTGCTTATTCAATACAGAATTGAGACCTGCACCCTTGGTGGGCTGCAGGCCAGCTAATACTATTTACATTGCTATGGGTTGCTTTATGCTGTTAAAGGTTTTTGTGGTGCTACCATTTGGGCCCCTTGTTCTCTTCATGATTCTATGGAGCTCAGGCAAGAGGGTTATTTGAAAGCAGGGATGGCAAACCTGTGCCCAACCCAGATGTTGTTAGACTACAACTCCATCATCCCTGACTGTTGGCCATGTGGACTGGGGCTGTTGATAATTGGTGCTGATGAGAACTGGAGCCCAACAATGTCTGAAAGGTTTTCCAATTCTATCTAAATAGTGTTGAGCTGGGGCACCATTGCTAGCTTACTGCTTTTACACACTGAGTTGCTATTATAAACAATTAACTGGAAGTATAGCCATGCATGTAACTATGTGTTATCCCAGGCCAGTCACAGCAGCCACTTTGTTAAGCTATGCCCCCTGGCAGCCATTTTGTGACTGGTGCCCACAGCACTGTGAAAATTCAAAATGTGCCCACTGGTCTAAAAGGATTGGTATCCTATGGGTTACTTGTACTTTTGCTTTCTGTGCAAGGAGTACTGTAGTTCTTTTCTGCTTGCTGCAACAGCTACTTGAGAAAGGGGAAGAAAGCGTGATCACCTTTGTTTTTCTGTTCTGCAGAGTTCAGGGCTGCAGGCAGAAGAAAAACTCCATTGAGAAGAAAAATAAACTGCTAACACTTGAGGGGAGGGGAGAAATATTGTGCTATTAATTGCATACAATATACTTACAAGGGAGTTAGGGGGCAGGGAATGTAAGTTTCACCAGCCATCCTGTCAGCCCTTCTCTGTCATGCTGAGATGTGTGTGTGTGAAATGGCAGGTGCCATTTACTCAGGGGAAAGAGAGACTCTCTTCCTGTGTTCAGGGCACTTTTAGCATATTGTTGGTAGGTAGCAATGGAAAGAAGAGAGTTGCAGCACCCCCACTAGTCAGCAGTGAACCTAGAAAGAGATCTCTGAGACCATTCCTGGCAAGAATAGCAGGTTTCCAGAACAAACATCCAGCTCTCTGGCCTAGAATCTCTCCAATGAAGGACGTATTGAGCCAGCAGCTGCGTTCAGAATGCTGCATGTTCAGCGTGCTTCTAACACAGCTTCAATTTGACTCTGGTATATCTCAAAAGAGCTCAACATCCTGTAGATACAGAGGAGAAGAAGTCTGCATAACTATCCCTACCTTAAGCATCATCTTCTACAATTTAGCTTCCATTTTTTCTAAAAGGTAATGGCAGTTAGTAGTCCAATTCTTGGCTCCATCTGGTCAATTGTACCTTTTCCTCACCTTCCAACTTTTGTCTTGGGCCCTGCCAAAGGCCTTTTTCCTCATACTGCTCCGACTCTGATTCTCAGAGCAAAATAGAGATCAAGAGCATCTCAGGCAGTCCATAATCACTCATCCTGGAGATAGCAGTAGAAGAAGTCCAGTAGAAGATGACTCTGGAGAAACAAGGTTGGTGCCCCACCAACTTCAGCCAACCACCTCCTGCCTTTCTTCTTGCAACCAGCTTGTGAGTGCTGGGGACTGCCTATCAGCTTCCTCCTCCTTAATGTCCATGTAGAACTCAGTAGCAAAGAGGATAGGACCAAGCCTAGATTTGGTTGACTCTCCCTGTGATTGGCTCTGGCTCCACTTGCTGTTGATCTTCTTAGCTTTCCCCAAACACCAGCCCCAACTCTTTGAATGCATCGATCTTGTGCTTGTGTGTGAGATTGAGATGTGATCCGAAGACATGTCAATGGTGCCACTCTATCTCTAAGCCTGCCCTTTCTTCCCCTGGACTTTTGGAAAAAAAGGATGACTGGAAAGGCTGGAGGAAGCCACATCTCTTCCCCTGGCCTCTGCTGTGAACCAAGGTAATTGGCTACTCTCAAGGTCAATGAGATATTCAGGTACTGTATTGTACTGCAGTTCTTAAGTGTTCTAAGTATCATCTCAGACCCTCCAAGTGTTCCTATTTTCAGGGACAGTCCTGGATTTACTGAAGCCACCCCTGTTTCTGATTTGATCCCGGAATGTCCTGCTTTTCCTTAGGATATCCCTATTTGCATCAGAGAAATGTTGGAGGGTATAGAGTTATGCGACCCCTGAGCCAAGGAGATAAGTAGCTATACAACCTTTAGAAGATATCCGAAGACAGCTCTATATAGGGAAGTTTTTTAATGTTTCATGTTTTATTGTGTATTTATATATGTTGGAAGCCACCCAGAGTGGCTGGGGCAAAGCATTCAGATGGGCAGGGTATAAATAATAAAGTTACTACTACTACTACTACTACTACTACTACTCCTCACTATTTTTGTAGGAGAAATGTTGGAGGGTATGCCATTGCAAGGGAGGAGAGTGGGGTCAAAAATAAGAAGCTGCAACAGTATGATATGTTTAAAGTAGTGTCGTACTGCCATTCAACAGCCATGTTTTTCTCATAAAGCATCCCACAAAGTTTATTAAGGGTGCTGAGAATTGTTGTTGTTTAGTCGTGTCTGACTCTTCGTGACCCCATGGACCAGAGCACGCCAAGCACTTCTGTCCTCCACTGCCTCCTGCAGTTTGGTCAAACTCATGCTGGTAGCTTCGAGAACACTGTCCAAACATCTCGTCCTCTGTCGTCCCCTTCTCCTTGTGCCCTCCATCTTTCCCAACATCAGGGTTTTTTTCCAGGGAGTCTTCTCTTCTCATGAGGTGGCCAAAGTATTGGAGCCTCAGCTTCAGGATCTGTCCTTCCAGTGAGCACTCAGGGCTGATTTTGTTAAGGGACCCCCATTTCCCTCATAGAACTACAGTTCTCTGAGTGGTTTAACAATCAATTCCTGTTCCTGAAGAATTCTGGGAATTGTGGCTCTGTGAGGGGAATCAGTCTCTTAACAACTCTTAGGACCCTTAACAAACGACAGTTCCCAGGATGCTTTGGGGGAAGCCATGACTGTTTAAAGCAGCCTAATACTGCTTTAAATGTATAGTGCAGATAGAGCCAAAGCTTGTTCCACCTACCATTGGCTTCTCTGCCATTTGCCCCACTACTACCAATGGACACCAGCTGCCACCCCTAGGGGCTCTGCGCTGAGAGGGTAACATTTGTCTTCCTCCTTGCACCTCCTAATGAAGACATAGTGGCCATTGCAGCCGTGGGGCTCTTTCTGTGAGCCGTTTCCTTTTTCTCTGCATTGTTTTACTGACACATGAAAAAAAGGCTTAGGGGCAGGAGTCTCCTGGCGCTTTCGACTGAAGCGTCAGCTTTAAAGCACGGATCCAGACTTCTTCACTCTGCAGCTGACAATTTAGCAAATGGTCCATGTTATGGCACTTTGATCTTGTGAAAGTTTTCAAAAAATCCAGCCTTGAAGAAAGCTAAGGCCCAACAGATTCCCCCAGTTCATTAGCAATCTTTTAACAGTTCCCAACAATTAGAGCTGTCAGCTGAGCCGAACTGTGTTTGGAGGAGGCTGCACACATTCAAAATCCCTGACTAATGACTTGGTAAAAAGACTTGACAGTGTGTTGCAATTTGTTATAATTGAATCTAAGCTGCATCAGCTGTTTGAGGGGCTGAAATGTTTTCAAACATTACACTGATTTAAATTAATGCCATGAAAATATTCAGAAATATGTCTGTCAGGTTCTGTGCTAATAATCATGTTCTCTTCAGACATAAAGGAGACATTTCATCGCTGGTTTGAAAGAATTGTCAGAAAGGCAGTTAAAGGATGTATTTTTCCCCTTCCCTCCGCTATCCCTGCCCCACCTTTTTTGAAGGGGGGGGGGATACTTGGTTATCACAGTTCTTTTGTAAGAGATTTTGTACAGGAGATTTTGGATGGAATCCTACAAGCAGAGTTATGCCTCAGACAGAAGAAGAATGCCTACAAACCATGTTTTAAAAAGAAATCTTCAAATGCCTGATTAATTTTTAAAGCATTAATACTGAATAACCAATTCTTTGATGAGCAGAGAGAAAATGTTCCAAAACGGAAAATGCATTTTCTAATCCCCCATCTGTCTTTATTTTAACAATGGGCAAGCAGGACATTTGGGAGCCAGATTTTTGGTAGAAACCTCTTTCTTTCTTTTCCCTTTCCCTTTTTTAAACAATGAATTTCTGTCTGCTTTTGGAATATCTTTCACTTAAAACTGATGGGATAATAAGGGATATCAAAGGGACTTCATGTTTCAAAATAAATTATTTGCTGACTTTGTTTTTCTTTGATTATATTCTTTCCGATCCTTCATCTGAAACCTCATTTGTAATACGGCTGTGTGCCTCAACATTTCAACAACTTTGGATTTAAGTAGGGCTATAGTGAGTTTTTGCTAGAATTTTTACAACATTTCTCTGGGTCTTCCATGAATTGCTATTGTTGAGCCATCAATGTACAGTGATACCTTAGGTTAAGTACTTAATTCGTTCTGGAGGTCTGTTCTTAACCTGAAACTGTTCTTAACCTGAAGCACCACTTTAGCTAATGGGGCCTCCTGCTGCTGCCACGCCGCCGGAGCACAATTTCTGTTCTTATCCTGAAGCAAAGTTCTTATCCTGAGGTACTGTTTCTGGGTTGGCAGAGTCTGTAACCTGAAGCGTATGTAACCTGAGGTACCACTGTATATAGTCCTTTACAAAGTACAAAAGCGCAGCTCCCGGACATGAGGTAATTGCAATCTATAATTTGACACACTAGAGGCACATTTGGAAAGAGCCATGGGCTCCAGTCACAGAATGGCACAACATTTAAGTGGTTGTCAAGTTTAAAAGCAGAAAAAGACACAGGACATCAAATCAATATGGGCATGGTCTCCAACAGCCTCTCCAGCAATGGGAAAGTAGCACCCATATCACGAAACACCAGAATTACTAATAGAAAGAAGCTCTTTGTGACTCTTCTCTGTTCAAAAAGAAAGAAAGGGAGGGTGTTCCATCTTGGCATACCATTGGAAAATGTAGCATATTTAAGTGTTCAAGCCAATGCAGACCGGAACTGAGGAGGAGGAGGAAGAGGAAACAGTCTATTGTGCAGTGTGTATTTTTGTGGGTGCCCAAGGGGACACTGATGAACATGCTGGTGCCCATAGAGATCACGTTATCAACTCCAACAACAGCGGACAGAGAAGAAAGGGGGGAAAGAGGGCAATAAGGGAATTAGAAGGTTGACTGCTTTGTTGCCCAAATCCTAAGGTTCTATCTAAACAGTTTTGCTATCATAATCTTCCTCAGTTTCCAGGCTTTGTTAATTTCTCCCCTCAGTTTTACTGTAGCTTTACTGTAGTTTTTCCAGTGCACATTGCTGCAGACATCTTCCCCTCTGCAGCTACATTAAAATCATACACATAAAATCAAAGAGAGAGGCTGTTGGTGGGTTCAGCTGCGCTTTGCAGAAAGCTGCAGTTCCCATCATGCTTAGTCCATTAGCAGATTTCTCTAAGACGAAGTGCTATATCTGTGTAGTTTTTGTGGATGTTCCCTTGGAGTGCATCCTCACCCCATTGATTTGAATGTACTGTAAACTTTTTCCCTTTCCCCCTTTCATTTCTTCTGCTATTGTAAGGAATGGCCCTGTTGTTCTAAATTGATTGATCTGTTGATTGAAAATGACAATGAAATATATGTTTTGAAAAGAAATGTGATTCCTTTTAATGGCATTAGATGGCCTCCTTAGTTCTCAAAGTTGGAAGAAAAGCTTTTGCACCAGCAGTAGCATCAAGTCCCATCTTGCTGCAATTCTGTGATCCTTCTTTGCCAGGCAGATACACCATGGATTTTAGCAACAGGAAAAAGATAGTCACTGAGAAAAGAAACCCTTTAAAAAATATATATTAAGTTTCCATTTACCAAATCAAACATATCATACCAATTAATCCAAATTATAACAATACAAATCACAAAATCCAATTATTTTCCAAATTATAAATTTTTGTGGGGGTACCCATGCTCTGAGATCGGCAGGAGTCCAATCATCTATATTTCTGCTGCTTTGATGTTTACAATGATGTTCTCAGTCCCATCTTCTCATCCTTGTCGTTACTCATTTTCCTTTTCAGTCACCTCCGAGTTGTCGAGAAAAGAAACCCTTTGGCAAAACATTCATAGTCCTAGTAAGCCACAATGTTATATTGAGCATATTATTCATGGTTATATTCAGGTCTTTAGGTCCTTGATGGCAACTGTGCTCCATTTCCCACTGCCAGCAGAAGTATAGCTAATGTTTTTTTCTGGGGCAGCATTGTGTTGGCATCACATCCAGATTTTATAATTCTTGCCCCAGGAAACTTTTTGTTCATTTGTTTTGCTCCCTCTGTTGACACGTCCATGTCTTGTTAAAACTTGTTCTGACAGACATGTGGCTGGCAGAACAACTGAACTTTTGCTGTTTTTACAGATTGTGTTGCTTTAAAGTTTTTGCCATGTTTATGATCTGACATTAATTTATTTCTTATTTGCCATTGTATTTTTAAGCTGATTGTTAGATATTTGGAGTGAGTAGGGGGGAGTCTTACTTTTTTGGGGGGGGAATACAGGATATGAATATTTAAATAAATTTGCAATGCAACCCTACATGTGTCTACTCAAATGTAAATCCCATTGAGTTCAATGGGGATTGTTCCTAGGTGTGTCTAGGACTGTGGCCTAAATAATAATAACAACAATAACAGAATTCATTTCAGATCTTAACTGTCATCGTAATTAAGTATTCCTGGATTAATTTCTAAAGCAATCAACCAAGATGCCTCTAGATCATGATTCTTTCATGATTTCTTAGTAGTAGTTCTGGTTTTCTTTTCTCCTTGAGAAAGAGTTTGCAAAATGTGTATGTGATTTTATGATTGTATTATTATCATATCATCATCATCATCATCATCACAACAACAAAAATGTGTTTTTAATATTTTGCAGGGAGCTGCCCATAGTGGCTGGGGGCAACCCAGTTAGATGAGCAGATAATAATAATGAAGAAGAAGAAGAAGAAGAAGAGGAAGAAGAAGAAGAAGAAGTAGTTTGAACAGGAGAGGATACTTTGATCCATTACTGCTGGAGACTGCCTTAATAGTCATGGTGAAGTTGCCATTTACCTTATTTTTGTCATGGGTAATGGCTTAATGCCTACCTGAGAGGAGGACATCCTCCTTGACTGGAAATAGTACAATCTAGGTATCTGTGAAGGAAATAAAGAACAAACTGCAGTTTTAATCTGAGACAGAGAACTGCAGAGAACTGAATTTGGGCTCTGTAAGTATCTTAGAGTGCCGTGGTCCCTCCAGAGAGCTGATGTGGGAGCAATCAATGGACTTTCATTTTCTGTTGGAGTGCTTAAGACAGGGGCAGGGAATCTGTAGCCTTCTAAATGTTGATGGGCTACAACTCTCATAATCCCTGCCCATTGGCCATTCTCACTGAGGCTGATAGTGTTCTCCTATCCAAGCCTTAACAAGGCCTGACCCTGCTTAGCTTCCGAGATCAGATGAGATTGGGCATGTTGAGGGTAGTATGGACATAGATTGGGGCTGATAGTATTGGAGTCCAATCTTCTTTGGCGATCACTTGTAGCTGAGTAAGATTGTCTTCTATAAACACAGTTTTAACAGTGGGTCCGTAAGTGATTCTGGAGGCCAATTCTGGATCTCTCTCAAGGCAAATCTTAAAAAAAAGTAGTATAAACACTGACAACTGGGAAACACTGGCCTGCGAGCGCTCCACTTGGAGAACAGCCTTTACCCAAGGTGTTGTGGGCTTTGAAGACACTCAAACTCAGGATGAAAGGGAGAAACGTGCTGAGAGGAAGGCACGCTTGGCAAACTCTCACTATGATCAACTCCTGCCTGGAAACTTATGTCCCCATTGTGGAAGGATGTGTGGATCCAGAATTGGAGTCCAATATCATATGGAGGGCCACAGTTTGCCCATCCCTGTGCAAATTGTGGCTTCACCTATCCTTAACCTGTCTGGAGTATATTTGTAAATAAACACAAACATTGCAAAATGCCTCCCGTGATCTCCTTCCAGTTGGCTGGGTGTGTGTTTTGGCCCTGGCACTTCTCACCCCTCAGGAGAGGTGGGACGAGCATAACAAAGGCCACTGTTATTCTGATTGGAAGCATTTTAACACCTAGACTAAAGGAGAGAAAGGGTGTGGTGGGGGTAGAGGGAAGCCAGCCTGCCGAGATGTGATATCTTTTCAAAGGACCAAATTGCAAAGGGTTATCCAGATCAATGGCCAAGTTAAACAAGGCACAATTGGGGTTGTCTTGGCTTTCCAGGCACTCATAAACCTAAACTTGGGAGGTCCAAGAAGGGAACTCGGTTAGCCCCAATTGTGTCTTGTTGAACTTGGCTGGTACAATATGTAACTCGTTTGTAACTTGGCTCCATTTGTATATGTCACACCTTTGCATGACTGAACAATTTTTCTGAGCTGCTTTTGTACATTTCCATGGTAAATATATTTGATCTAATGTCACGTCTGGCGTCCCCCCCCCCATGCTCTGGTAGTAACTTAATTAATTTGCGAGAATGTAGTCACCCATGACATCTCTGGTCACAAACACATATTTAAGCAAAGGGTTTAGAATGGAATCGCAAGCTCAACATTTCCCTGTAGCTGCTAGTTCTTGAAAGAAAGCCAGAAGCATAATCCATAGGGATAAAGAGAGTATTTGATATGAACTTACCAGAATTTCCATGTATTAAATCATCTGCCAAAAACCTCAGTGGCCCCACAAATGCAACACATTCAACACACATGCACACACAAAATTCATTACTCGCTCAAATGTTAAAGTAGTACAAGAAGTGCCCATGCCTCTGTGCCCTTTTGATGTTGATAGGATGAGTTCAGTTAAAATGCTTTCGTGAAAGGCATTCATTGATGTTTACTACCATAAATGAAAGAATCCCACCTTCTCAAAAGAAGTGATCTATAGTCAGCTGTGCTCAGCAAGGTTTAATGAACCGCTTTGCAAAATGTTGTAAAGGACAGAGCCCTAGACAGATGAGGCACCACCTTGGCCCAGTGTTGCCATGGGGCTGACAGGGGGCAGTTCTATATCACAGGGTTCTAAAGAAGCTGGGAAGTGGGTAAGGACAATATGAGGTATTTACCTTAACTTCTCCTATTCTCTGTACTTTGGAACCTCTTATGACATACTAATTACTGCCTTTTATTCCCTCTGGTGGGTTGGGTATTGCCTTCTCATAGTCCCACCATCTTTAGCTAACCTGATCAGGCATCCCCACACCAGAACACTGAATCTTTTGCCATGTCCCCTATGCCTCACAATAGGTTTCAGGAGTCGAAAGAAAGGTGGAGAGGAAGATCCAAGAGCCAGGTGTGATACTAGTTCTGTTCTTGTTGATTGTTATATGTTTGTGTGCATTTGTGTATGTGTGTGTATGTATGTTACATAAATTTTGGTGAATGTTTTGTAGGCAAAAAATTATCTCAACTCTTATGAAATAGGTATTGCCTACAAAAATTCATTAAGTCACTTCCTTGCTGTTTCTGCTTGCATTGAGTGAATTCCCCCTAAGAAGGCTCAGAATTAGGCTCCAACTATTTCCTCCCACAAAGGTGAAATCTAGGTTGGTTTCACATTTATTTTGGACCATGCCATGCTCTTGATGTCACAAGGAGCACAACAGGGCCTGCTTCTTCTCCCATGAGCATCTAACGCCCCACCAAACTTTACTGTTGGTCCAGAGGCAGTAATGATGGGTAATGTAGCTTCGCCAGTACTACTATCATGGGTAAGCAGTGCTGAAAAACTGCATTTCCCACAATATCAGTCATTGCACCATTATCGCAAGATGCCAAAACGTCTGGAAACCAAGCCTTATGAGGAACAGTTGAGGAAATCAGATATGTTCAGCCTGGTAAAGAGGAAACAGAGAGGGGATATCATAGCCATCTTCAAATATCTCATTGGCTGTCACATGGAGGATAGAACAAGCTGGTTTTCTCCTGATCTGCAGGCTAGAACCCAAACCAATGGATTCAAATTACAAGAAAGGAGATTCCAGCTGAACATGAGGAAGAACTTCATGACAGGAAGAGCTGTTTCACAATGGAACAGACATCTACAAGTGGTGGTGGACTCTCCTTCCTTGGAGGTTTTTAAGCAGAGGTTGGATGGCCATCTCTCATGTATGATTTAGCTGAGATTCTGCAATGCAGGGGGATGGACTAAATGGCCCTCAGGGTCTCTTCCAACTCTGATTCTATGAGTTTATGATTCCCTAACATTCTGGTTTCCACATGTAAAGAAAATAAATGTGTTGATATTCTAGATGAGATAGTCACTCTGTATTGCAGAAAGGTGTAGGCTACAGATGAAGATACAATATGGGTTCACTCTGTCCTTTCAACTGAGCACTGATGGGCACCGAAGTCAATATTGCCATTTGGAGAGGGGGAAATTCCTAATTAAAAGGTAAGAGAGGAGAAGTTGTTGTTGCAAGACTCCAAATAATGGGAGCATGAGGTAGGGATATTGATGAATGGATAAATCTGTTCATTTTAGTTTCTCTCAGTTTTTCATTTTTCCAGTCTGTTCAATTAAGAAAATCACCAGTTTGTGATTTTCTTCCTTTCTTTTTTAAAATGTCCTCATGAGAATTTGCAAACTTCTTTATATACACATTTTTGTATTAAATTTGATTGGCGATGTCCACCACCAAAATCAGACAAGCGCAGGTTTTGAAGAAGAGCTGCATTTTGGGTCGTGTATTGTTACATGGTTGCACATTAAAATGCAAGCTGAACTGAATTTCTTCCACCGCCCTGCTACCTAGGAACAACTTATAGGCCCCACTGTCAGCAGAAAGGTGAGACCTTCTCTTGGCTACCTGACTAAGCCTGCAAATGAAAAAATGACAGAGCACTACTTCAACCATGTCTGAGTCCATGTCGTATATGTACCTCCTGAGCAGCAATAGTTGTAGGCCGTTTATGAGGCATCTGTTCAGACATGTCTCCGCTCAAAGGTTGCTTTGCTTCCACATGGATTGGGGTGGGGGGAGGCAGACATGCCAGCTTATGAGGGTGATGGGGGGGGCTGACATTGTGTGCATGACATTGCATGTGACGCTGCATGTGTGTGACGTCAGAATGTCGGAAGGAACCGGGAGTGGATCTGAACACAGCAGCAGCACAGCTTCAATGGCCAGTGGCTCCTCCTCCTGCTTCTGCTGCTGCTTCCACTGTCAGGGGGCTGCCTTGACCATCCTTCCCCTCTGTGGCACTACACTCGACTCTGGACTTGGCGTCCTCCATACTCCCATTTTTTGGGACATTGGGGGCCCCCAGCACCTTCAATATATGGCGGGCAAAAGGGCTCAATCTCCATGAGTTGGTGCCCCTTGGAGGGGCTGTGATTGGTGCTGAGCTGTGCTCTTAAAAATAAGGCACCTATCAGGCTGGGGCCACTTTCTTTCACCTTTTGCTCAAGCATTCATGTGGAGAGCATTAAATAATATTACATCTCTCTCTCTCTTTCTCTCTCTCACACACAGACATACTTTTATAGGTGAAATCATTTATGTGGATCATTACTCTATAGCAGTTCAAGGGAATTTCATCTCCTTTTTATGAGCAAAATTAAACATTGCTCACTATTAATTGTTCTCATTTCTGCTGTTGGCATTAATTATGATTATATTTATTTTAACAGAGCTATTTTTCAACTTTGATCTCTTGCCCTGAGCATTGGTTTCCTGATCTGGAGGCCACTAGTGTAAACCTGCTAGCATGTTTTTCTAGCTTAGTGGGATTTTGAATTTTTTATTACTACAGCCCAAAAGGGCAGTGGATATTATCATTACTTTCCCTCAAAGCAGAATAGCCACAATGCCATCAGGGAAACTTTTTTCTTATTACCAGGCACCAGAGAGCCAGAGTCCCACCAATCCAATGAAAGGTGACGGGTTCATATGACTAGGATATAAATTCATGATTAGGAAATTAAACATTGCTCCCTTTTTGCTAGTTTAGTTAGCAGACTACAAAAATTGGTGTGTTTTTTAAAAAAGACTCTGTTCTTTATGAACCTTTTATTAGCTTTTAGGATATTATTTCACTGGCAATGTATTTATTTTTGCAAAGGTCCATTTTTTCTACTGATACTGCTTTGACTCTGAACCTTGATCCCTTTTATGGTTTCTGAAGTGAATCAGCATAATGTATATGCTGAGCTGTGGCTAGAGTTAATACAGAGGCTACATATGGGAAACATTAAACATCTATGTATGGCCCATTCTCTGCTCAGAAGTTGGAGAACTCCCAGGGAATAGCAACCTCTGCATTGTCTTCTTCAGTCTTCTGCTTCACTCTCTCATGGTGAAGTTCTGAGATATCTTTTCTACCATCTCAGATCTCCACCTCCTGGCTTTGCCTTTCTAAGACAGGGATGGAGAACATCTGGCCTGCAAAATGTTGCTGGACTCCCAACTCCCACCAGTCCCAGTCAGCATGGCCAGTGATCAAAGATGCTGGGAGTTATAGTCCAAGAACATCTGGAGGACTGTACGTTCCCCATTCCTACTCTAAGAAATTATTAGAACACTTCCCAATAGTCATTTTTTATTTTTTTTAAAAAATTGTTCATTTAAACTTTGGCTGGTAAAGCCTTTACTTAAGCCATGATTCCTCAACCTCGGCCCTCCAGATGTTTTTGGCCTACAACTCCCATGATCCCTAGCTAGCAGGACCAGTGGTCAGGGATGATAGGAATTGTAGTCTCAAAACATCTGGAGGGCAGAGGTTGAGGACACCTGATTTAAGCCAAGTAAATTATTTATTTAAACAGAGTGTCGGATAATCCTAAATGAAACTTCCTTTTCCCACCCCCACCCCCCACCCCTCAATCTGTGGGATTGAGTGTGGGTATGTATGAAATGTATGTTTGTATATTTGCAATATGAATGCATTGTTGAATTATTTTAATAATAAAATATTTATTTATTTAAAAAGATAATCCTAAATGAATGCTATGCCATTGCCTTGATTTTTAGCAGGGGTGGAGGACCTTTGGTTTTCGAGATGCTACTGTACTACAACTCCCATCAGCCTTCACTATTGGCCATGCTGGTTGGGGCTGAGGAGAGATGTAGCAACATCTGGAAGGTCAAAGATCCCTGACCCCTGCTTTACAACTTCAAATTATCATTTTAGTTATCCCCAGTGCTTTTTTCCCTGGGGGTACACATACCCCTAAACATTTTGTGAATCTAAGTTTGGTCTCATTAAGGGACAGTATTATAATAGGAGTAGGAAAATGGGTGTACCCCTAAACATTTTTTAGGGGAAAAAAGCACTAGTTATCTCCTTCAAAAATGTTTCTAGAGCTTCTTTGGTGGAGAATGACAACTGGCTGCCAGTGGGAGGAGGATTTTTTCCCCAGAACTCCCCCACTGGTGATGTCATAATGTAGTGTTACTCCAGGAAGCCTTAAGGAAGCGGGGGGGGGGGTGGTAGTTGCCAAAAACCAAGATGTGCTCCTGGAGCATCTGGTGAATCCAGTTTGTTCCCTGCTCCCCATTTTTACCAGGAGTCACAGTTTCTTGCCCACTCCAACCCCACCTACCCCAAACCTTTGCTATCTGTTACCAGGGATATTTATGCCACTTCCATGACCCCCCCCCCCAAAAAAGCCTTGACAGAAATTAGCCCAACATTTCACCATTTGAAAACAGGGTAGAGAAATGAAGGGGGCATTTCAGCTCAGCAATACTGCACCAGTTTTTATGTTGACTAGAAGGAAAATGCCCCTATTGCATAGAAACCTAACATTTGGATGTGTTTGCATGACATAAATCCGTTTGCAAATATGGATATGCTAGATTTCTGGAGTAAATACCGATAATCCCCAAAGGAGAATATGCTCAGATGAAACATAGGGTCATCAAGAGTTTCACTTGCAGATCTGTTGGCTGGAATTAGCTTTTCCTTCTCAACAATTGCAATCTGTCGTGCTTTGACCCCACTCTTTATATCTGTTCTGTAGCCAGGGATATATTTCAAGAAAAAAGCATTTGTATTCTAGGAAGTTCAGCTTTCCTAGGTGCTGAATGATGGTTGGCATATTTAGTGTCACTTAATCTGTGAGATATGAAAAGAACAGCTGTTGTTTAAGGGATATGTCTATCTATCTCCAAACCTCTAAGCTTTCAGATATTTATCACAAAACTCAGTTACTGAGGAGCCAATAATCAGCTGGTATGGGTATAACTGGGTATGTGCCTGTCGTCTCCCATCAATTCAGTTCTCTCCCCGTAGCAGAACTAAGGAGTTTCCTGGATGCATCAAGGCTTGATTTATTTCACCTCTGAAAATTTGCCCTAAAAATATTGCAGTTAATGTGCAAGGGTATTTTTTTTATTTTAAAGAAGCATCTGTTAGGCAGCCTCCATGATAACATTACAAATAATAACATTAGGAAAGGTAAGGTGGCTTCTTTCCCATTCTCCATCCATCATTGTAGGTTGACTTCTGCAACAGCCCCACACTGATATCTACGGGGATGTGAGAATTCTGCAGGTGTTCAGTATGTGGGGAGGATCCATTACCACTGAGCTGCTAATAAGTTGCAGAATTGTTCACTGCTGAAAGCAGGTGGGCCTCAGAGTCCATCAGGCAAGGGCCCTCTTCAGACACTCCAGTGTCCTAATGGACTTGCAAAGGACACTTTGTAATGCGGCTAATTGGAAGAGATACCTTGCTAATGTGATACTAGTAACCTGTAATAAACCTTATTCATTGGATTGTTTCACGGGTGAGTGCTCATCATTTCATGAATGACTTTTCAAGCAATGGCTTTTTTAAATCTCTGAAATTAATTGTCATAAACTGTGTACCAAAACTAACAGGGGAACATCCAATCCATAAAAAATAGCAAAACATAAAACGTATAATTAAAACATCCCTCAGCATGCAGCAGGGTTTCTTTCTGCCAAGTTAGTGGTCTTCCCTCCTTACTCCTTCCTCTGCATACATAGTGTGTGGGGGAAATTGTATTGAATCTATATCTATATCAAGGTAAAGGACAAGGTAAAGGACCCCTGGACAGTTAAGTCCAGTCAAAGGCGACTATGGGGTTTCGGAGCTCATTTCGCTTTCAGGCCGAGGGAGCCAGCATTTGTCCACAGACAGTTTTCTGGGTCATGTGGCCAGCATGACTTAACTGCTACTGGCACACAGAGGACTGTGACGAGTGCCAGAGCTCATGGAAACGCCATTTATCTTCCTGCCGCAGTGGTACCTATTTATCTACTTGCACTGGCATGCTTTTGAACTGCTAGGTTGGCAGGAGCTGGGACAGAGCAACGGGAGCTCACCCTGTTTGCAGGGATTCGAACCGCCGACCTTAACTTTATATCTATATATCTATATATCTATCTCTATCTCTATCTCTATCATCTCTATCATCTCTCTCTCTCTCTCTCTCTCTCTCTCTCTCTATCTCTATCTCTATCTCTATCTCTATCTCTCTATATCTCTATCTCTATATCTCTATATCTCTATATCTATATCTATATCTATATCTATATCTATATCTATATCTATATCTATATCTATATCTATATCTATATCTATATCTATATCTATATCTATATCTATATCTATATCTATATCTATATCTATATCTATATCTATATCTCCACTATATCTTGTATTGTTTCCTTTTTTCCCTTTGTATTTTTTCTGATGGAAATTGTTCTCAGTGCTCTGCATGCAGAATGTACAACTATTTTAAAATAATAAATATGTTAATGGTTACACAATAATACCCTGGACTTAAATTTAAGAGTGACAAATTACATTGCTGAGGTACGTTCCAATGGATCAGGAATAGCCAACATGGTTCCTTCCAGATGTTGGATTACAACCCCCATTATCCCTGATGATTGACTATGATAGCTGGGGCTGTTCAGAGCATGGACTTCAACAACATCTGGAGCACATCATGTTGGCTGCCCCACTATATCATATAGTGCTGGTCCTCATTCCCCTTCTAGATTCTGATTTGTATATTTCCTGTCACATACAATACCACCAGGCATGTCTAGGAAGCTGCCTTGTATTAAGTCAGATTGTCTGTCCATTTAGCCCGCTATTATCTACCCTGAATGGCAGCAGTTCTCCAAGGGTCTTACCTGATCCCTTCAATTGGAGATGCCGGAAATTGAATCTTGGACTTTTTTCATGCACTCTCCCACTGAGCTAAAATATTTGCCGACATCATTACACAACCAGCATTTATTTTTTAAGCTTATGTATCTTATACATAAGCTCTAAATTTGTGATGTACTAAACTGGCACACAATGACTTCATCTGAAATTTCAGAAGTTATGCATTATAATGGAATCCTTACAAAACATATGATCCTGTTTCTAAGCATTGTACCAATTTCCGTATGTAATTGGCAGAACTCTAATCCATTGATAGAGTGCTGCTGAAATTATTGGCCAACATTTGAATTAGAATCAGCCTTATGCAAACGGCTCTGGATAATAATAGCGGAAGTTTCCCAAGAATGTTCTAATTTTCATCCCACTTGTGAATAAATTATGCTGAACTCAATAAAACTCACTTCCATGAAATATAGTTGAGATTTAAACGTTAGGGTCTGTCCTCTGAGCCATTCAGGAACAGCATGCTACACACAACAAGCTTTGGCTGTACTGGATCAATTATTAGTCTTAAAACTTGGAGGTTTCAAAGTCGGTATTAGACAGCAGTGATTTGGTTATGAGAAATTCAGAAATGTGTTGTTTTTTTTAAATAATGGCTGTGTTTCAGTTCTTGTTTTGTTTTGGAAAGTGAACATGAGGCAACTCATGTGGACTAAATTGATCTCTCTCCCCCCCCCCATCCCTACTCATGAGTAGATGTGATCAAGATTGCTTTGTAAGTTCATATGATTCTCACAAGTGACCAACAACCTGAGGGGAACCCCAATCTGGTGTTCCTCCAATCTTTCCAGGGCAGTAGGTGGATCAAAAGAGAGTGGCATGCGATTTCCACTCTCAGACTTTTTTGAGTGTTGTTAATTGAAGACATAAAATATATAACTCTTAAAACTCACTCAGCTTTTTGCATATGCTTTTGACTATTGGAGACTGTTAAGGCCTTGGAGAAGTCTTTCAGTAGAACACAAAATAAATACAAATAGCACAGAATATTTGGTGAAACACTTTCCCCTAGTTGTTGCTTCAATAAAATGCAATTTAATACAGAAAGTAACAGGTTTCATATCTAATGTTGACAGGGAAAAGATTGGGTATTGCTTTTTTAGCCAATACAAATGACAGTGATTCATCAGTTTTTATTCTCATTTATATTGTTCTCCAGCTCTGTAGTTTCATCAGCTAGTGAATCTCCTCTAATATTTGATAAACTTTGTTAACAGAATTTTCTCTGCCTATGAATGCCAAAAATATCTCTATGGGCAGGGGGGAAGAATTTTGATATTTCCTTATTATATTTCTGTTTTAATGTTTGATATTTCCCTGGTTTATGAACTGTGTCGTGTCTTCTTTCTAATGACTGCAGTTTCAAAAGAAAAATGCATTGACCAAGAAGTTCATCTAAATATGTTTAGAAACTTTGATGTCCCTGTTTTTAATGATGTCCTTGGTTTGTCTGTGCAGTTCTTCATTTATTTCCAGTTACTGATGACTGCCCGCAGCATGTCTTTCAGTCTACCTCCAGGAGTTATCAATATTAATTTATATGTGGTTTTGCATCTTTTAAAAAGAGAGCTGGTTTTTGCAACACTTATTTGTTTGATCATTTTTGAAGCTTCAGCTCTGCTTTGTGTTGTCCATGTCCCATGCTTCTTTCAAAACACAAGTCAGTGTTTCAAAACACAATCCCATGCAGGTTTCCTTAGAAGTAAGTGTGACTGTATTCAGTGGGCCTAACTCACAGGTAATTAGGATTGTGGCCAAAAGAACATGAGCAGCCATGCTGGATCAGGCAAAAGGCTCCTTTAGTGCAGTATCCTGTTCTCACAGGGATGTTCATTGAAAGCCAGGTAGGTTCCCCCTGACACCACCACCAATCTGCGTTGTTTAGTCGTTTAGTCGTGTCCAACTCTTCGTGACCCCATGGACCAGAGCACACCAGGCGCTCCTGTCTTCCACTGCCTCCCGCAGTTGGGTCAAACTCATGCTGGTAGCTTCGAGAACACTATCCAACCTTCTTGTCCTCTGTCGTCCCCTTCTCCTTGTGCTCTCAATCTTTCCCAGCATCAGGGTCTTTTCCAGGGAGTCTTCTCTTCTCATGAGGTGGCCAAAGTTTTGGAGCCTCAGCTTCAGGATCTGTCCTTCCAGTGAGCACTCAGGGCTGATTTCCTTCAGAATGGATAGGTTTGATCTTCTTGCAGTCCATGGGACTCTCAAGAGTCTTCTCCAGACCATAATTCAAAAGCATCAATTCTTCAGCGATCAGCCTTCTTTATGGTCCAGCTTTCACTTCCATACATCACTACTGGGAAAACCATAGCTTTTACTATATGGACCTTTGTTGGACCCCCTCCAACCTTCTGACTATCAAAACTAGGGACTTAGCTATACAGCTACAAATAAAACGTTTTAAGTGTGTTTTAAGTGCAATATGCAATGTGACACAAGATGGCGATGGTGAGCCTCATGGAAAATTCAATGTATTTTTTTAAAAAAACACTTTTAAAAAGCATTTTCAAAGTAGTTTTTATATTTGTCGAGATTCCACCTAGAACAATAAATGATAACAATCATGGAGCTGCTCTAGATATACAAAGGAACATGCTTCCCCTGCAATGCTGAATTTTGATGCAGGAAAGTCATGTGTGTGGTGGAGTGCCTGATTTAACACTTGCATTTTCAAGCACATGCCTATTTTGTAACCAGTGGGTTCCAGTCATTAGTCCACAATCTGCAACTAGCTGTAGAAAAGAAATACTAGAAAAAAACATATTCTTAACGTGGGATAATTATCTGTACTGCTGATGCATCAACCAGTGTTATTTGTATCCTTTCCCCACATGGATAGCACTGTGAGAACAGCACCTCTTTTTCTGGAAAAACAGCACTGAAATAAAATGAAAGTTGTATTTATTTATTTTTGGTTATGCGGTGCATTGAGCAAGATTTCGAAGCACAGATTTCCACTTTATGGCATTCTGAACAGGCACATAAACTGCTGCCAAATATTGTATCTGGGAACAGTTTGAGCTGTGCATATATGAGAAGGCATTTTCTATATGAAGAGATGGGGAAAAGGCTGTTTTTAAAGGGGGGAAATCCCCACTGTAAACATTAGGAAATGACAAATACTCTCAGGACATATTTATGTATCCAAAACAATATCAATTATTAAAGCAAAAGAGGGGGAAAAACAAAATTTAGCTAAAAATAATGCAGAGTGTTTAATAGATTTGTTTAAGAGCCATAAACAAATAACCCATGAATACTTTAAAACACTTAGCGTAGCTGGATACAGATACCCAGAAGATTATATTAAAGATTCAAACGTTTACAAAGAAATACTTAGCACTGGAGATTGACAGTCTATAAAGGCTGTTTCAAGTTTTGTTCTGCCACTTATTGAAACTTTGGACCTACTCCAGTCTACTAACTGTTACAGATGTAAGTATATCAATCATGGTAGTTATACAGTTATTTATTCTTGTGTCATGAATGTAGCATCTTAATCCAAAACAAGAAGTAGATATATGCTGAATAACTGGGTGCATTGTCAGCAGAGAAGCAGCTATTGTAATGCCCTCCAGATGATGTTGGGCTCTATCTTCCCTTGTCCCTGCACATTGGCCAGGCTGGTTGGAGCTGATGGAGTTTTAGTCCAACATTGTCTGGAAGGCACTACATAGGCTACCCCAGGATTCTATCCTGCACTGGGGGCAATGATGGCCACCAACTTAGATGGCTTAAAAAAGAGGATTAGACAAAGTCATGGAGGTAAAGGCTATCACAGCTATGCTGTGCCTCAACTGTCAAAAGCTGCATGCTTCTGAATATCAGTTGCTGGAAACGGCAAGAGGGGAGATTGCTCTTGTGCATGGGTCTTGCTGGAGGCCTTCCCATAGGCATCTGGTTGGCCACTGTAGGAAAAGGATACTGGATTAAAGAGGCCACTGGCCTCTTCCAACAGACTCATTTTATGTTCTTAAGAGTATTTAACAACATTGCACCGTATTATGGAATCATTATATTGGACAGGCCTTCAAAACCTGTAGCCGACCAACCACATTCTGGCATGGCAGGTGCTTGAGAACTTCTCTGGTTTGGGGATTTTTCTTTTTAAAGTGGGAATATTTAGAAAGCTTCTTGTGGCCTGTATTCAGCTTGGTAAGTCACAAGTTTTGTAATTTTGATCCTGGCCTTTACGCTTTTGCTCCTCCTGCTTGCTCTTTAACAGCAAAGTCTCAAATTCATTCTGTGCTGGTTTTTTTGTTTTTTTGATGCTGTCTTTTACTCACAGGGAATCTCAAAACATCCTTTTAATCTGTTGACATCACAGTGGTAACCCAAGCACACCAGCTGGGATATTTTTACTTATTGACTTGGAAGTAAGAAGTGTAGTAGAGATGTATCAGAAGACCATGCAGACACAGATACTATCTAGGGTTACCTAGAGCAAGATACGCAAAGGAGCATGTGAAAACTATTTTCTCATTTTTTATATTATGGGATTAATGGGAGGAAATGTTATGCTAACCAAAGAGGCAGGTAAGTTTTTGTACTGGGTGAAAATCCAGTATATATATTGCAAACATAGGTACTAAATGGGTATATTTGGAGGCCATACATCCAGTGAAGTAGACCTCCATTGAAAGCACAAGTTATCCATGATAAACTAAATGGAAAAAAGTTGAAATAGTGATCCAGGATTTTTTCCATTGTTGTTTATGAAGCTTCTTCTTTACTCATTTTATTAAAAAGATTTAAAATATTCCTATTATAAAATATCTTAAGGGAAAGAGAAAACATGCATTTCTGCCTTTGGAAAAATAGCAAAATAGAATATGAATGCCGCTACTTTCTTGTAACGCAGACTGTTCTCAGATTTAATAGCCTAGTTATTGCTGAGCAAGTTTAAGACATTATGAAATATACTGCAAAGTATCCCCCCCCCAAAAAAGATGGTTGTTTAGAACAATCTCCTGCCATAAGCACTCACCTTGAATAGGTAACTGTTGCAAGAGCAATAGTATTTTTTTCTATTGTGCATTGAATAAAGAAAGTCTGCTTGAAATTTCAACAATAATATACAGTGGTACCTCGGGTTAAGTACTTAATTCATTCTGGAGGCCCGTTCTTAACCTGAAACTGTTCTTAACCTGAAGCACCACTTTAGCTAATGGGGCCTCCTGCTGCGCCGCCAGAGCCCGATTTCTGTTCTCATCCTGGAGCAAAGTTCTTAACCTGAAGCACTATTTCTGGGTTAGTGGAGTCTGTAACCTGAAGCGTATGTAACCTGAAGTGTATGTAACCTGAGGTACCACTGTATAACTTACCACATGAGCTTACACCATCCAATAACAACCCTCTTCTCCTACATAGTTCTGAGAGATCAATGTTTTTGGTCTCTTGGGTCATTCATACAGTCTCTTAGACCAACAATTAGGAGGCTGCATTCAGATACCATGATGAACCATGGTTTCTTCTTCTTCTTTGGCGATCACTCATAGCCAAGTAAGATTGTCTTCCATAAACATGGTTTTAACAATGAGTCCATAAGTGACTGTGGAGGCCAATTCTGGATCCACACGTCCTTCCACAGTGGGGACATTGGTTTCTGGGTGGGAGTTGATCACAGTGTGGATTTGCCAAGTGAGCCTTCCTCTTAGTACGTTTCTCCCTTGTGTCCTGAGTTTGAGTGTCTTCAAAGCCCATGACACCTTTGGTAAAGGCTGTTCTCCAACTGGAGCGCTCACAGGCCACTGTTTCCCAGTTGTCAGTGGTTTATCACAATAGATATGAGCCCAACCTCATGACAGATTCATATGCTCCTCATTCCTCTGGCACAGTCATGTGAAAGGGTTCGGAAGCTTTCACTTCCAAGTCACCTATGTTTACATTCAGTCAGGCTGGACCTTCCAGGGCTTGGAGCTTCTCACACGATCCATAGAGCTCTTTATTTGTGCTCTTGCAATGCTTGCTCTCCTGGGAGAGAAGTTCCCATGGTTGCCAAGGAGACAGTTGGCCAATCAGCAAAGCCAGCTGTTTTGAAGATGGAAGGAGACTCAGTGGATTGGATTCAGGTCCTGTCACTAGAGAGGCAATGTTGCAAACAGACCTACCTACTATCAAAGGAGCACATACTTACAAGCACAGTCTCCTTGCTTGGTACAAAAACCAATAACTGGTCCAATGCTGCTCTTAAAAAGTAGAGCAGGAGGGGCTGTTCTACATTCACTCCTTGATTACACGATGGAGTTAGAGGTGTGGTGAACAAACGTGTTGGAACACCTACACCTAGACATGAATCCTACAGCTCAACTTATTGACTTCTGACTCATGCATCCCATACCCCGAACTGATGCTGAGACCCTGCACTGTTTTCTTGAATAAAGCAAAGAGTCCAAGTACAGTGTCAGAAGGTAGGAGTCAATACACTTTTTCTCCAAGGAGCTCAAGGCAGAATACACGGTTTTCACCCCTCCATTCAATCCTCACCACAACCCTGTGAGATAGTAACTAGCTCAAGGTCACCCAGCGAGCTTCATAGCTGAACGAGAATTTGGACCCTGATATCACAGGTCCTACCCCAATACTAACCAGTGCTAGAAACTGAGATATGAAAGCTAGAAGCTAAATGGCACCTTAAACCTGGGTTATGGGCAGCGCAACAGAGTGTCTAGGCATGCTTTTTAGTAAGAATACAAAGCTGAAAAAGAATGAACTGCAGCTAAAATTTTATGTTCATTTTTCACATGGTCTAGTCCTCATCTGAAGACTGCAAAAACAAAGCCATACTTCCCTTGCCCCCCCCCCCCAATATTCTTATGAGGGTTCCTTCTCCAGTCTTCAGAGAGTGGCTGGAAGTGGGGAAGCAGAAAAAGGCCCTCATTTTCTTCTAGCAGTGGCAGTTTTAATCTGAAATTTTAGGCACCCCAGAGCTCAGAAACTGCTCGCATTAGTGAAATTCCCTGTTGCAAAACGCATCTTGAACAATGGGAGTTTCTAATGCTGTTACTAACCTGGTAGAGGGTGGTGGTGCTCACCTGCCCTCAGGTTGCCGACATCTCTGTAGCAAGTGGGAGGGGTACCGCAGCTGTTAGGTCAGCATGGTGCAAATGCACTAGCAGAGCCAATCCAGCTGGTGTGTTTGCATCATGCGTGCACCATCCTCACTGATGCCTCCGCTCCATCCCAGTATGCAGCATTGACACAGATGCCCGGAGGCCAGGTGAGTGCTGCCAGCTGCTACTACTCTAAGCAGTGCACTGTACCTGCGTGAAAAGTTTCTAGAGCACTACTGAATGTTCTTGAGGGAGTTATTGTATGTCAATCCTTCAGAGAGTCAACATATACCAACAAATAGTGTGCCATTGGGATAAGGTAGCTTATCGCCACTAGTTCAGCACATGGCAAATTAGTCCCAATGGCCAGTCATTTGACGCGGTAAGAGGGCAATTGCCACAAAACCTTCTTTCTTTAAATAGAAATCAATAGTACCTCCATGAAGACGACTAAAATACAAAATGATGCAGTTTTCCCACAGTTTTACGCACAGGAACCATAAACTCGACATGTATAATACAATTGACAGATATCAACACTTTATTAGTGAGGCTGGCAAATGGAGAGATGATTTACATGGGAGGCTTTCTAGCTGCAAGGCTAAGCAGAATTTTAAGTCTCTTTATTTTCATCCTCAGTGGATTAGAAATGATTTTTCATCACACCATTAATTTTAACCAGTGTGTACATCCTTACAAGCTACTGCCGCATACATTTCTGCAATTATTCCCAAAGAAGTTGTTTCATTTGAGAGTACCATATTTTAAAGATCGACTCCAGTGTGTATTGAAAAAGAAGGTTGTGGTTAATATATGGAAACATTATTTGGATTTAATCATACTTTGGGGAGTATTTCTAATAAGTAAGTAAATGCAGCCAGTTTAAAATGCACAGATTGTCACAGCAACCTAGCTTGCTACAGGCATTTTCCCTCTTAGATTGCCGGAGCGCTAATAAGTGAGGAACACTTACTCAATGTACGACTGAATATCTATGCCTTCCCATGAGTTATGTTGTCATACCTATTAGGCAAAGTTCTAAGCCAAAGTGAATGAAAGTCAGATGTGTGCCTGTGGTGAGGAACACGGCAAAATTAAAGGGTCCAGTCGTGACTGACTCTGGGGTTGCGGTGCTCATCTCGCTTTATTGGCTGAGGGAGCCGGCATACAGTTTCTGGGTCATGTGGTCAGCATGACTAAGCCACTTCTGGCGAACCAGAGCAGCACACAGAAACACCGTTTACCTTCCCACCGGAGCGGTACATATTTATCTACTTGCACTTTGACGTGCTTTCGAACTGCTAGGTTGGCAGGAGCAGGGACCGAGCAACGGGAGCTCACCCCGTCACAGGGATTCGAACCACTGACCTTCTGATTGGCAAGTCCTAGGTTCTGTGGTTTAACCCACAGCGCCACCCATGGAGGAACAGGGGAGAACAGGGTTAAAAAATAAATTCCAGAAACAATAATCTGGATTGAACTTGGACATGAGTTTTATTGTTTAGATCTTGCACAGGGCTTGGTGAAGCATGGGCAATGATCCAGGTCTCAGATAGCACAGTTGTTGTCCAAGTCAATGCATCCAGTCGGAAATGTTAAGGGGTGGACAGCAGGCTCAAGCCAACAATAGTGAGGGGTGGAGGGAGCAAATTTAAGCCAACCATAGTGAGGGGTGGAGGGAGCAAGCTCAAGTAAACCATAGTGAGGGGTGGAGGGAGCAAGATTAAAGCCAACTATAGTGAGGGGTGGAGGGAGCAAGATCAAAGCCAACCATGATGTGTCCAACCTATCTGCAGTGTGGCTTGCAGGCCAGCTCCTGAGCTGGAGCAGTCCCAAAACACCCCCACAAAAGCCCATCGGTGGGCACCCTGAAAGAGGAATTGGGGAGCCTATCAATGCTTCCCATTAAGGACTATGAATCCTGTCTGAAATCCCTGGGTGACAATAAACTGTCAGCTTCAGCTGCCTGGTTCTCCCGCTGAAAACAAGCCAAGCTGCTTCCATTCCAGCAGGCTAGACCTTAAGTTCTCTAACGATGTCATTGCTGGCCTCAGAGATATTCATGATACCAGAGACTCTCTTTAAAAGGGCATTTTCTATAGCCTTGCCCTATTCCCCTGATTTAATTGCATGGGTACTCAAAACTAATTGAGCACTTCTGCAAAACATAGAAAGCCGGCATTTGGTATCCATGTAGTTCAACACCCACTGATTAAAAAAACCAAAACACCAATCTGGAAAATGCAACATTTGAATATATCTCCCTTAAATTCAGGCAATGCTATCTGCTTCTTAAGAGCAGCTGGCGACAAATCTATGTTTGTAGAATATCAGCTGTATCTTATGAAACAAATAAATTTTCTAAGTGAAATATTGAACCTTGGTATGTTTCAAGGCAGTAGAAAAGAGGATGGATGGCATGCAATGAACTCCACAAAATCAGGTGGTGTTCTGCTTGGAAGGGCTGAAATATATAGTTGAACAACTGGAAACTACCAAAATAGAATCAAACACAACAGCTGCATATTATGTGCATATCCTCTCTGAAATGCAGCACTCCCCGCTAGATAAATGGGTCTTTAGCACTTGTTAGGGTTTTAGTCATTTTTAATTTATTTGTTGTTTGTGTTTTTTCACTGTCTTTAATTACCTAATGTGTAAATTGCCTTGACACAGTGGTTTAGAAAGTAATTAATAAATCAATGGCAAAATAATAATAATAATAATAATAATAATAATAATAATAATAATAATAATAATAATTACTTCACACAAAATTTACTTATTCACTGTAAAGGCACTGAAGTGGGTGGCTGACCTGCATTTCTTATCAATGTTTCTGTATCCACATGAGTGGATAGAAAGATAGTGAAAGGAGGCTGTATTTTCCCCTTTCATTCTCTTCTTTACGGTTTTCAGTACTGTAAGTGTACAAAATTAGAGTTACAAAGGACATTGTCAGAGCTGATATTCCTGACACAGCCATTTCGGCTGTTAACATCTTACACTAGCACATCTAAGATGGAATAATGCAGAAGCCTAACATCCCAGGAGAGTTCAGGTTCTCTTGTCTTTTTAGGTTTTGGCCTCTGGCCTTGATTGAAAGAAGAACTTAAATTGGGAATACTCTCTATTTTAAATGGGCATTTCTGGCAAGACTTTGCAAGTCTGGGGGAGAGAGAGAGAGAGAGAGAGAGATTTAAAATATTTGCTCTCTGTTCTATGTTAAAATAAAAGTTTTAAAGTTGTGGGGTTGGCACTTGATGGTGTATGTCGAGCTCGGCAGCCTTTGAAACTCTTAAACAAGTTCACGTTGGGAAGACAGACTTTATTCATTTTGATTCCCAGAAAATATTTTGCATTTTTTTTTTATCAAGCTGAATGTAGCAAAAGACTAACCTGAGGAAAAACAGTCTACCAGATCCTGTTTTTATAGAAAAATGAAAGATTTTCTGAGCATTGAGCACACAGTTCTTGGTTATTGCTACCATACGCTTACCAGTTTTCTTCTAAATGTATATTTTCTGTTGATAGTCTCTAGAATAGGAATTAAATCATTTTCTTACTGTCCTTATTGTGTGTTACTCCAGTTCTAAGTTTGTTTTTTCTGAAGTAAGTCATACCCTGTTAAACTGGACTTATTTCACAGTAAATAGAGTTAGAATATGTTCTGAGTCCTTAATCTATGAAATAAAGGCTCAGAACATAGCTTGTTTTCCCATATCTAAACCACACGTTGTCAAGTAGTCAGGGCCAGTAACAAGGCTTAAAAAGAGAAGACGTGATAAAAAATACTAATAATACTTGGTTAAATTAAAACCATGAGTCCTAAGACTAAGAAATGGACTAACTTGCATGGACCAGGGCCTACTTCATCAGATGCATGGTTGGTCAGATGGTTGGTGGGTCGATGGACGGATGGATGGACGTAATGAAGGGGAACTGAAGGCTTGTCATGCCCAAGTCAATGAATGTTTCCGCTACATTACTTAATAGTGTATCACCTTCCAGCAGTAATCCTTTCAATGCTTTTGGGTTGTCCTCATGGCCGAAACACTAGACTAGACCTTTGCATAGAGTGTTTCCATTACTCTGAATGAACTGAAATTGTGCATAAGCAATATCCTTAAACTCAGCCACACAAACGTAATGCTTTTTGGAGCTTCAGAAACAATCATGACATGATCATCAAAGAGAAGGATGAAGGAGGCCAATTACCTGCCCACCTCCTCTCTTTGGCTCTATAAACAAGCAATCCCCATTATTGCTGAAAAGTTTGACTGCCACCTGACGGGACTCTTACCTTGCCTAACAGCTTCCACAATCTGGTTAAATGTCTTTGTCTTTAAGATGCCACAAGTCTTTCATATACACATGTGTGTGAGAGAAATATATCAATGTACATTATATATATATGTATATATATGTGTGTGTGTGTGTGTGTGTATATATATGGATGATTTAATGTATTGATCAATGGAATAAATTAGTACACCTCTGGATCAAAATCAAGAGGTTGTAGAAATCTCTCTCTAGAGAGCCCCAAATAATATCAGGCACCTTTATGTAGGAAACAGGGTGACATTGAAACGAGTCTTTGAGTTGCCTACCTTAAAAAAAAGAAGAAGAAAGCAGCCTCGAATGTCATTGACGAATTCCAGTAGACTTCTGTTTCCTTTGATGTCTTCAGAAAGCAGGTGCAGAGAGTGGGAGTAATTTCCTTCCCAATTTCTCCCTCACATGGCTTGCCATCCCTCATACTCTGGCACTTTTCACGAGTTGCCATATGGCATATCCCCTAAGCAACTGTTCTCAAGAGCTTATTTGGCACTGCTGTCACTCCTTATCCAAGGGAAAGCTTTCTGAGATAAAGAGGTCTTGTAGCAGAAAGCTACTTCTGCGTTGCTCGGCATTCAACATCTAAAGAATACCTGCCCTGTTTTAAATCTTTACATTGTAATAACGCAAAAGCCAGATCAAAAATCAAGATATGTACTTCACCATATATCAGATCTGCCTGTCCCTATTTGTATGGGAGGCGGCCCCTACCTATCTGCCCTCTTTCCTGTTCTATAAACATGATGTCTGAATTTTGTTCTTGTTCTGGTCAGTTTCAATTTTTCTATGGTTCCTAAGCAATGTTTAAGTCAGTTAAGGCAAATCACCTAAGATTGACACACTGGATCAAAGTAAATATGACGTGTGAGCTGAAAGATACCTCAGATCTAAGGTTCTTGTAAGGAGAGATTGCTGGATTGAAGATATGAGTTTCCTAGCTTTTTAGGTTTAGCAACACTTCTTAATTAAGAATAAAATCCTAGTCAACTCCTTAATGAATGTCATCCCTGATAAACAAAGCAAAAGGATGTATAGATTGTACCAAGCAGAATACCATTTCAAAGGAAGGGCTGGTTTCTTGCCTTCTATAAGTCTCATTCCTTCATGCTGGAGACTGTGACCCAGGAAAAAACAGGGAGCTGGAAGAACCAGGAGAAAAAATTTGCACAGAAGTTGGGGGAATAAGAAATAAATGATGCAGGAAATGTATTGGCCATGGTTATCTACACTCTGGTAATCACCAGGTTGGGCTACTGTAATGTGCTCCACATGGGGCTGCCCTTGAGGACAGTCCAGAAATCGCAACAAGAATGCCAGTAAGGCAGAGTCAGCCTGCGCATGAAGGGAACTGAAGAAGGAGAGGCTGGAATCCTGTGGGGTGGCACCCTCATCGCCACTGCGCTCACGTGGCAGCTGCAGCTTCTGGCAAGATCAGACAAAACAGGATGGGCTGCTTTGGTTGGTGGGGTCAGCAGGCCTATCTTGAAATAGCTCACCTGGAAGCTGGCAAAGGATGGATGACTGAAGTCAGGCTGAAACCTCTGCAGAGGTTCTAGACAGTGGCCATGAGCGGCCACCAAACCAATAGCTTGACTTGCACCATAGGATCCACTTCCTAAGACCGAGGTCCCTTCAGCTTCCCCAACAAAATATTTGAAGTGGCTGCTCCCCCAGGTTGATGGGCAGTGGCATCCAAGTGGTGTGTGTGTGTGTGTGTGTGTGTGTGTGTGCTGCGTCATGTGATCAGTTATGTGGGGTGATGCTTACTTTGGCCCCCCAATATTTTATTCAAGGTGGCACCCCTGAACTGCACCTTCAGAGGAAAGTGGTGCCTCTTACTAAGCACTCCATATTAACCAACCTGGACCTGTCTGGCTCTAGCTAAATACTTTGAGCTTTGTATGAAAATGAGCTTGGACTTGGGTCGAATCAGATTCAATGATGAATGGACAGTCCAGTTTGTATGTTTGTTTGCTTTTTACAAAAGTATGTGATTATTTTAATATCAGAATAGCTCTATTAAGTCTTGTATAGCATGAAGATGTATGGGGTCTTGAAGGCTGCTCCACTGGGAAGGAAGGAAGGAAGGAAGGAATGAAGGAAGGAAATCATCCTGCCATATTGTATCTAAGCAATATTTTTATAATTTAAAAACTGGGGCTTTTGCTAAAGGCTCTGCAAACTAAACAGTCCTGACAGTCTCTGATATAAATTCATATCAGTCTTGATAAATCTCAAGAAGTTTAACAAGAAGCAATATTAGAATCCTTGGTGTATTCATTATACTAATTGAGAACCTCAAATGTATTCTCTTCACATTTGACACAAAGAGAAATTATGTTTAGGTCATTTGACAATATTTAGTTCAAGCATTAACAAAATTCAACTTTATTTGGAATTTTTTCTCCTTATTAAAGCTTTTTGATATATAACACTGATCCAGAGCCCTTTGGAAGACTCAGAATGTCTTGTGGGAGTTTGGGGCCAGTCCTCCAGTATTTCTGTACTTCGATGTACATTCAGTGAACAGACATCGAATGAGAGGGAAAGAAAACGATCTTTTGCTTTCTGTGCCTCCGTCAGTTGGGGGTGTGGATTTTGTGTTTATTGAATGGTCTTCAGCAGATACTGGTCTCCTAGCATTTTTTTTTAAAAACCACCCACCTCTTTAGGCAGATGGTAGTAGAATACTCATATGGGGATATACTCCCAGACAGACGTTTGGTGTGATAAAGTTATATCTTGTCATTTTCACATTCTGGATATTTCTTAGGAATGATTCCTCATGATGATAGTGTTACTGCCTTTAGAATTGTAGAGGTGGACAGGACCCCACTGGTCATCTGCAATGTAGGACATTCAGCATAGAATTGTAGTGAGAAACTTGATCTAAGTTAGGAATGGGAAATATGTTTCAGCTCAAGGGCCACATTCTCTTGTGGACAATCTTCCAAGGGCTGCATGTTAATGATGGGCAGGGCCAGAGGCAAAAGGGTGGAGCAATGGATGTGATACTTACTTTTGTGTCTTAGGCTACATTTGAGCCATGCAGAAGTCAGAGATTTCTACACACCCAAACAGCCCACGTGTCTCTCCATCTAGGCAAGTTAGAGGCATTATTAAAATGAGAGGTCACACTCTAGCTGGAAAAGAGCATTTGAGATGGATACAGAGCAGGGCTGGTGAGATGCATGTTTTGGGAGCGAGGATGTAGCCTTGAGAGTCCCAAAGGCCTGGGGAGCTGTATGGGGCCCCAGGCCTAAGGTTCCCCAACCCAGCTCTGAGGGCTATTTAACATATTACATGTTAACAGCTAGATACAACCCCCTGGTCAAGACAACACATTTAGAATAACTGTGTCCATGAAGAAGGCAATTGTGCTTGGCTTCTTAGCGATATCTGTTTTGCAATTTGGAGACCACATTATGTGACAACTGAGAAAACCATGACATCTTTTATGAGGACAATACCATAAGGCATAAGCAGTTCCTGGGCATTTGTTTTTGGACTACAACTCCCATCATCCCTAGCTAGCAGGACCAGTGGTTTTTGGATGGTGTCCAAAAATAGCTGGAGACCCAAGTTTGGGAAACACTGTTCTAATGGATAAAAAATAATGTCATTCAGGTCTATGACTGTACTGTTTTTGCCACTGTAAATCCGAAAGACTACAAAAGATAGACAGATAGATGATAAATAGATAGATGATAGATAGATAGATATAGACAGATAACCACAATTGACTATGAACTGGAAATGTTTATTTGTCTGAAAGAGGGAAGTCGCTAGACTGATGATGAAGTACCAGATAGGTACTGAAGGATGGTTGATATATAATGTTGCTGAACCACTGAGGAGCCAATTACACATTACCTACAAACACATGTAAAGAAGCCTTGGGAGCTCTTGGTTTAATTGAAAAGCAGCTTTGAGGGGGCATAATTCTGAAAGGTGTAGTAATAGCAAGAGGGATGAGCTACTTAACCCTTTCTCTGCTGGCAGCTTTCCTGCTCCAAATCTTGTGCAGCTGCTTTTCATCCCGCTTGGGAATCCAGATTGGGGCACGCATGACCCTCAATATTCTGTGCACATATTTTTGCTAAGTGTGTTAATGGCACATGATCTGAATAACTAAATACTGTACTGGGCTGGTGGTGGCATAGTATGGGCCTTTTGAATTCTTAATCTCACCTTGTTGCTGTTCTTATGCTTAGACGCTAGAAGCAGAAGAACAGACAATGGGAAATGGATTGTGTCCATTCCTTGGGAGGTTATTGGTGATTTAATAATAATAATAATAATAATAATAATAATAATAATAATAATAATAATATTTATACCCCGCCCATCTGGCTGGGTCTCCCCAGCCACTCTGGGTGGCTCCCAACAGAATATTAAACAGAATAAAACATCAAACATTAAAAACTTCTCTAAACAGGGCTGTCTTCAGATGTCTTCTAAAAGTCAGATAGTTGTTTATTTCCTTGATGTCTGAAGGGAGGGCGTTCCACAGGGCAGATGCCACCACCGAGAAATCCCTCTGCCTGGTTCCCTGTAACTTCGCTTCTTGCAGTGAGGGAACCGCTAGAAGGCCCTCAGAGCTGGACCTCAGTGTCTGGGCTGAATGATGGGGGTGGAGACACTCCTTCAGGTATATGGGGCCGAGGCTGTTTAGGGCTTTAAAGGTCAGCACCAACATTTTGAATTGTGCTCGGAAACATACTGGGAGCCAATGTAGGTCTTTCAGGACTGGTGTTATATGGTCTTGGCGGCCACTCCCATTCACCAGTCTAGATTCTAGCCTTCTGAGAGATTTATACAAGATATCTTTCTGGTGCCTTCCAGCTCCTCGTTTGTACGGTGATATGGCCTACAGTTTAGATTTCCCCCCTTTGGGCACAGCAGAAAACAAACATGTTAAAGAAGTTGGCATGCTGAGAGTGTGCCAATTATCTTTGTTTGGAAGGGATATTTTTTTGCACCTTTCCCCTAACCACCACAGATACATTTCTGATCCACAACGTCATCAAATTATTTCACATCACAAGGAAGAAGATGCACCTAAGTATTTATCATTGAGAAGGCTTTATCATACCTATGGCTAGAAAATGTCAGAGATGGCCATCCCAAAGACAGTTACATCGCTGTTTTACGATCATCATTTTGTTATGACTTCCTATGGGATTACAGGAAAACACACTGATCCTGACATAGTTACCATGCTGGCCTAATGTTCATAAATGCCAGGTTGTCAGTCTCATCAGGTCTAAGCAACTGAAATAGAAGGTGCTTTTTAATGCTACCCCAGAGTCAATTAAAATACAGTAATGCTGACATCTGCAGAATATAGAATGATCAAAGTAAAGAATGCCCATACAGCTTCTGACATAAAAACAGTGTGTTTGGCGGCAGAGTGACACGGTGTAACAGGTCAGGTAATTATGAGAAAATCTATGATGTATCTGTTGCAATTGCTTAGCTTCTTCCCATTATCAGAGCCATCAAACAGAACAGCGCTCTCACTTCTCCTGATGGATCGTAAAGAGAGTGACACCCTCGGTCTCCTGATACAGAAGGTATCTCAGGAGCAGCTGAATTAATTTGACAGTAAATAGGTGATAGCAACTGCTGTCTTTCTCCCTCTTATTATTATTTTTTAATTACACATTTTGGCAGTTTGAAGAATAGCTCCAAAAGCCAGCCTTCCATGACTTGCAATCTACCCTTCTCCCCTGCTCAAACACACACGCACGTACCACCTTCAGCTTGACTGCTGCTTTATAACTACACAATCACAACAATTTCATTGCCCTGCTACTGTATCAGTTCTCATACCATCCCATGTTCTGAACCACAGCTTTTCATTATGATGATTAAGGGATCCTCTGCATGGGTAATCTTGATATGTTTATTAAATTATCCAAAAAAAGTGTGGGTTTGTATGCTTAGAGTATACTTATGTTAATACTCTGGATATATTTGCTCATTTTCTGCCACTGTATTGTTATAATTGGCTTAATGGATTTTCAGATATGTGTTAACCCTTCCTAAGCACTCTTATCAAGCAGACTAATTACAGCTTCTTACATTAAATTCTTATAGGTTTCCATTTATCCCCTCTAAATTGTCATGATAATTGCAGTAATAAATTAGGCACACAGAAGCCATCAATTAAAATAATTTGAATCTGGCATCACAGCACAACACAAACGATGGCTCTTAACTGTGCGTTCAAATATGAGCTTCACAGTATAAACATCATATGGATGTATCTCTTTTGTACCACACAACACACAACTCAGAGCACCACAATTCAAATAAGCAATGCAGAAGGCAGACAATTTCCTAATAAAGATAATCACGTTTATAATTCACAGAGCTTCATTTCAGAAATATTTTACGCAGATAATATTGTTAGTTAATGTGAATTCAGATGAAAAACTACAATGGTGAAGCCACACTTTGACAATGTTTTGTTGCTGTTGTGACAACTATGCATGTGACTTATTTGATATATCACAAGCAAGTGATCACAGTCCACTGTCTCCAAGAAATCCTTTGAAATAGGGAGAGAGCCAGGCGATGAGCTGGGATTGCATCATTTGTCTGTGATGTATCAGAATATTCAAATAAAGCCTTACCTCCTATTCAGTGAAAGAGTGTTGGGGAAAAACTGGGTAGATCTGACCCAATATATTTGGCTTCCTGAGGAAAAAGAGAATATGGTTCTCCTCACTCCCATGAAGTGACTTCAACATACCGTGAAACTGTCCTATTTTAAGTGGGACATCCCAGATTGACAGAAGCTGCATTGAATATCACATCATAGTTATGTTCTCTGAATGTCTTCCCCAAACACAGACATGATTCATGGACGCAGAACATGGCTCACATGAAAGAACCTCTGTGTAGATGCCACTGCCAGTTCTTGATTATGATTACTGTGATCATGGAAGCACATTTCTCAACGTATTACAGAAATTGCCCCTCAAAATCTGAAGGCTGTAATCCCTTGTGAACTTGATTCACTTTAGACCTTCTCTGAACAAACATGGCCTTCTGGAAACAACTTCAGAAGGAGACAATAAGTAAATTTATGAACTGACGAACTGATCTATGGTGAAGCATTAGATGTGTTTCATGTTTTTAATTGCTTGTCAGTGTTTTAAATATGTCATGGCCCACATCTGCATTATGATACTATTTTAACAGCCACAGCATAGTGTGCTGAAAGTTGTCAAGAGATCCCTATTCCCCTCACAGAGCTACAATTCTTAGAGTGTTACCAGTTTCCCCATTTTCCCGTGGAACAATGGGAATTATAGCTTTGAGAAGGAAATAGCACCCTTAACAAACAAACTACAATTCCCATGATTCACTGGGGGAGGCAATGACTGTTAAAATGGTATCATAGTGCTTTAAATATATGGTGCATAGATTTCTAGACTGCAAACCACAAATTTTGACAGAACAATCATGAGGCCTAGGCCTCTTCACAGAACTATGTCTCACATCCTCTTCACATGTGCTTCAAGCTTCTTAGCACCTAAAGAACAGTTATTATAAAATTAACCAGGATAGTTCAAAGAGTCAACTATCTCACCTCCTAATTCTTCCGCCACACACTGCTTATGAATAATGTAATGGCTTCTTGCATTTTGCCTGCCACTTCCTCACATCTTCCGGACCTGATGGAGAATTCTGGAAAGCTGGAAAGCTTTTCTCATCCTCCATCAACAGACAGTGGCTCAATAAAATATCTTACCTGACAACACCCTGTTGCTTTTTATGTGGTGTCATCACCAGATTGTTTATAGCCGCTGGACACCGGGGAGGGGAGAGAAATCATCAGTGAAATGAAAGGCAACGATGCATAATTAGCTTCAAATTAATTCATGACCCAGTTTAAGAGGACACGGAAGGGGTTACTAATTAATTAAGGTGGGAAACCCTGTAGGCTTGTGAGATTTGGAGAGTTGTAGCTCATCAGCCAGGTTAAAAGGCTTTCTGAGGGTATACCCAGCACACATGGAACGCAAAGCATGACTAATAATAAAATAAAAGGGAGAAAATGAAAATAAATTTCAGGGGAAATAAAAGAAGAACAAAAAAAAATACAATCAGGAAGAATAGTTAAGGAATTCTTTGTCAGAAATTGTCAAAGATTAAATAAAAGTCCACAGATCACTGCTGGATGTGAATGGCATTTCAAATGTGGACTGACTTGTCGTAGCGCAGTGATCTTAGGTAATAATATGCCACACTTCTATGAGTCTTCTCCCCCCCCCTTCTCTCTCTCTCTCTCTGTTTCCACTCTCCTCTTGAACCATTTTTCATAGTGCCTTGAAAGCTTAGAGAAAGGAAAGGTACTGTAGCTTTCTGTGTTGGGAACCAGCAGCTTTCATATGGGAGAGAGGTTGAAAATTCCTCCCTCTCCCACCAGTCCGGTACAGAAATGCAGTAGTACAATTTGCTCTGGCTGAAGGAAGACATTGACATCTTCAAGACACCAAAAATTACCTCAGACCTATTTGCATGTATAAACAGCTCACTGGGTGCAGTAGAGCCCTCAACAGCTGGATGGCAAATTGAGCAGGGCGCACAAGTCATGTGATCACAGCCTAAACTTCTGTGATGAGATGTATTGTGCTTCTGTTCCAATTAAAGTAATTGTTTCTATTTCCTGACCTTATTTATTTCAAATAAATAATGTACCAAACTTTTCCATGTACAGTGGTACCTCGGGTTACATACGCTTCAGGTTACAGACTCCGCTAACCCAGAAATTGTACCTCGTGTTAAGAACTTTGCTTCAGGATGAGAACAGAAATCGTGCTCCGGCGGCGCAGCAGCAGCAGGAGGCCCCATTAGCTAAAGTGGTGCTTCAGGTTAAGAACAGTTTCAGGTTAAGAACGGACCTCCAGAACGAATTAAGTACTTAACCTGAGGTACCACTGTATAGGACTAGCTTTTTTTACTCTAAAATAATGTTCAAAATTGGGACTTGTACTATACACAGATAATGCAGAGGGGCACGGGCGTTTGGTTGCAGCCGTGAGCAGGAGGTTGTCAGCGGCGATTGGTGGCTGTGATAGGGGCTGCTTTGGATTGGCTGCTGCTGCGGCAATTGGGTTGGTGATTGGTGGCTGCAGGAAGGGCTGCTGTGGATTGGCTTCCGCTGTGGCAATTGTGCGTGCGCTTGGCGGCTGCTGGTGGCGATCAGGCAGACGCTTAGTGGCTTTTGTGATGCATGCGATTGGCAGCGTTTATCAGTCTGGGCAACCCTCCTCCCAAAATACTCAGCAACTCTGGGCCATCTCCCCCCATTTTCTCAAATTCAAGTCTCCAAAAATAGTGGTGGTCTTATACGTGGGGGTGTCTTATACATGCAAAAATACGGTATATGTGCATCTATACACATAAATTAGCATGCTCTTTTGTCTATTTTTTTTTGGTGATGTGCAAATTGCCATCCTACTCCCTACATGTGCTAGAATGTGAGCAAAGAGAGGCACTGGTGATGACATCAGAGATGTTTATTCCTGGACTTCAGCCAAAATGAAGGAGAAGCTCTCTTCCTAGTTACTTTCACATCAGCAAGTACTAGATTAAACCCCTCTAAATTTTGAGACAGTGAGTGTGTTCATCTTGCACAATTTATTTCACTGTTCATCTAATATAAAATTGTACATGTGCAGCTAGGGAAGGAGAAGATGTTTGGTTCAGTTCACATTTCAATACAAGCCTCTCTAACTTCCACTTCCTGGAAAACACACACACACACACACACACACACACACACACCACACCACACCACACCACACCACACCACACCACACCACACCACACCACACCACACACGTACACACTGAAAGAACACCTATTCTTTGAGAAGTCACCATTCTCCCAAATCTCCAAATGTTGTGATTCAGTTCTCCGACCAAAAAATGTATACCAAAAAGCTTATAAAAATACAAATATTAGTGAAGGTAGCATGCAAAGTTTTCTATATTAGGCAAAATTGCTTGCAAACACAGTACATATTAAGCAAAATTGAACAGAGGTTTCATGAGGATTTTTTTAAAAAATGCAAACTGATGTGGAAATATGATGAACTGGATTTCAAGCCGACGGAAAAATAAGATACTGAGTGAAACTGAAATTGACAGTTTCATCCATTGCTATAGACACTGAAGCAACAGTTTGCTGTATCAAACATATGAATCCCACCACTGGCCCCTCTAGCCCATCATTATTTCTACCATATACCTATGGTCTTCTCTCCATTGTACCACCGCATCAAGGACAATGTTGTCAATTTCCTGCAAGCAATGCTTGCATTTGAAATGGAGCACATGGCTCAGAGTTGGCTTATTTAGCCAAAGTTACAACAACTGAATTGTCCGCTTCTAGCAATTATGGCTAATGGCTTTCAGCTGACTTCTAAAGCCAATGATTTGTGTTTGCCAGCATTGGCTGCGTATATGTACTTCTCCAAATCTGGGGGAGGGAAAACCTAATTGCCATTTGAACAGACTCATGTTGAGAGTCACAATTAGAATAACCATTTCCCCTTCCTCCCCAGTTGCCCACCTTGGAATATCAAGAATTGCACAACAACAACAGCAACAACTACAACTACACCAAAATATAATGTGCCAGATGAAATTAAATCAATGCAATACTCCAAACCAATAGAAAATTATGGGGGAAATGGAAATGATTATCATGGGAGAAAGGCCTCTGCTAATGGAATTTGGATCTTTTACACATGTAAAAGCTGTCAACCTGGCTGCGTTCTCCTAATGTTCCCTAGGCAGGCAGCAATCTTCATTTCTTTCTCTTTTTTTGCTGCTCTTTCCTTTATGATACCGCAGCATTTTGGAGTGAGAATTTTGAAATTAAATCTCCTTATTGTGCAGGCAGGATGTCCAGTTTTATTCTATCAAATGCCACAGAAACAAAGGGAACAATCCATTTTTCCTGATAGAAGCCAACAGATCGTAAGAGGTTTGAGATGAGTGTGAGGATACAATTTGCCTAGAGAGTGCCTGAGGATCAAGACAACCTGACTTTCCACGGAATGAGTCTGTCAGCTGGCATCTTGCGGTAATTGCTTCCCATGGCAGGACCTCACCAGCCGAGGGAGGGCTGCTCTCGTCAACTCAAGAATCCATTTTTTTTATATTAAAAAAAAAAACAGTGCTGAATGATAATTGTTTGCTAAGGCTGAGGGAACTTGTTGCCAAGTCAGAAAGGAAAAGGGTTCTGGGGCTGTGATTGGCACTCGTTAACCCGGGATTTGGATTTGATCATTTCCTTATTCAAAGCAAGGGTATTTGGGAGGAAGGGGAGAAAGAGGATGCTCTCTTGTTTGGTGAAAACAAATGAGTTCAATCACCAAATGGAATATCAGGATATCATGCCTGAAAGCAAAGAACTGTTATTCATGCAAAGGGGACTGCATAATATGGGCAGTTGGGTAAATTAAATGTTTTTCTTCAAGTATCATGATCGCTTTGGAATTCTTTCCCTCCATCTACACTACAAATTAGCTTGTTTTGTTCATTAGGAGACCGGGATCAGTCACTCTTCAAGTTGTGTCACTTGGCTATGCCAACAAAAAAAGGAATGATAATAATAAAAATAGGCCAGATTATGCAAAATAGGTCTAATTGGATTTGGTTGGATTTAGAAAACCAATACTTACCTTTGGTATATGTTGACTTCTGTGCTGTATGACACAGGGGAACCTATTTGAATGTGGTTTTCTAGTTCTTCATTTTAATATTTGTTGTGATCCATGTACATGGCTGAGTGGTGGCAAAGCCAGAGGCAACTGCAGGTGTTGACAACCATCATTATATTATTTTTATTCAAACCAAGGAGGGTTTCTTTTAATAGGCAACGTTAATAAAATCAAAATTAATGTCAGCCAATTGTAAAAAAAATAAAAAATTGCCACTTCTAACGTTATTAGAGCTTGGTATGTTTCCCAACATGCAGCTGATTCAGAACAAATCAGAACACTGTAATAGTTTGCTGCCTCTGCAATACAGGCTGAATTAAATAACCTTCTTGGGTTGTATGCAATGTGGTGCTAAGTAAAGTGTTCTTTCACCACAAGGATTTCTGCTTGCACAGTGGAACTTCCTCCCTCTCCCCCCAACCCTCTTAAATCTGTTCTTGGGATTCCCCCAACCCACCAGAACAAATTTGGGGAGTACATGGGGTGTACATAGGAGGAGGAGAGACGTTTCCATTATGTAAATGGAAATCCTTATGCTGATTAAACATTTTAGTTGGCTACCGCTCTATGTCTCTCCAGATTCTATGGCTCTGAATGGTCAAGATCAAAACTTCATGGTCAGGTGCATCCTTTTGTCCCACCTTATCTGGGTGGCTGAAGTAATGGCTGCAAAGCTTCTGCAGCTTAGCCTTCACTGAACAGTTTGTGGAGTTCCTGTTTCTCCCTCTACGGTGCAGAGAGATTTTCTGCATACACTACGCAGTGTGAGTGATGGGCAACAGCATGTGAGGATCTTCTCCCTCATCAAATTATACCCCAGGAAGTATGCGAGACTTATGTTCTCTCGCTTGGGCTTTGATCAAAACTCTTGATTTGTTTGCATAAACAACATGTGCAAAACTTCCAGTCTGCATTTCATGTAGGTTTAAAAGCATCCTAATTGCAACTGTATGTTCTGTGTGTAGTCACTTAAAGAAGGGAGAAAAAAGGCATTTCACATCGGCAGTGATGCCAATTTAAACTACAAACCATAGAACGTTTGCTCCAATATTTCCTTCTTCTTCCCCTATCATGTTTGCAAACATGTTTGCAATATTGGGATAATGTTGAACTACATTCAGCTTATCAGAAGTTTGTTACCTATGTGGTTTGATTTCAGCTTTATCACTCTTTGGATCACATACTGATGAGTCATTTCATGTTCTTTAATTGGCTGAACTACCATTGTTTGTTTAAGCTTATTGCCTATTAGATCCTGATGGTTTGTGACAGAGAACAATATTCAAGCAGGAAAACACACACAAATCAATTAGAATTAAATAAAATTCAAGTTCGAATTATATATTCCAGCCCAAACAGCAAGAATATACTCAGAAGCATAGCTGTCAAGTGTCCCTTATTTGAAGGGACAGTCCCCTTATTCCAGTGCCATGTCCCGCTGCTGTCCCTTATTGATAGATGTCCCTTAAATGTCCCTTAAATGATGTCCCTTAAATTTCAAAGGAAGCAGCTCCTCTCCCTCCCTCCCTGCCGGCCAGGGAGGAGGGAGGCTCCAACTCTGTTGCTTGGCTGTGTTGCTCACCCAATAAGAAGTCTAAGAATGACTGGGGGGTGGAGCTTGCATGCCTTGTGTGTGGCTAGTTAATGCAAGCTGAGGGGGATTTTTGAATGCTGGACATCATTTTGTTGCATGTGCTGCTGCAAACTTTGCAGTGCAAAGCCAGGCCGGGGAGCCATCTTAAGTGGAGGCTCCATAGGCCTTGTGCTACATGTGATTCAGATTCTATTCAGTTGAACCTCTGGTTACAAAGTTGGTTGGACAGTGTTCTTGAAGCTACCTGGATGAGTTTGACCACACAGCAGGAGGACAGGAAGACTGGAGTGCCTGGAACAGGTGAGGCTGCAGGTCCCTTATTTTGGCTGCTGGTCCCTTATTTTCAAATCTGTAAGTTGACAGCTATGCTCAGAAGGATTCAATTTTCATAAAGCCAGCTGCATTCTGCAGCAGCTGCAACTTTTGGACAATCTTCCATTTTAGTTCACCCTTGTCTGCATTCAACGTCAGCTAGCTTGTGTGATTTCTGTCCCTCAACATGCATTGAGACCATACCAGCTTCAGAAATTTAGAACAGCCCCAGCCGACCAAGAGACTCAAATTCTTTGACTGGTTTTTATTGCTCAGAACAGGCATGGGTTTTAGTTATAAATACTGTCCCAAACAATATTATATATGCACAGCCTTGATTTTAAATTGCCTACATCACTTGAACCAAAATGCTTCCTACATATCAGATAACACTAGGGATAGTATTATCACTATTATCACCCTCAGGGTTTCACACAACAAAGTCATTGTGGAGTTTCTCCTCCCTCTGTCCCTCACGCACCTTGTCTCCATCCCCAATTATGCTTTCGGATTTCCCTTTACCCTCCAGAGTATTTTGGGGTGTGCAAGGGCAGGATGGGGAGTGCTGTAATAAGTCTCAGTAGATTTACAATCTGTGCAGGTTTGTTTGGAGTCTCAAAGAGTTAATTAGGAGCTATTTCTGTTTAAGTATTAGACTTTGCTTTTAGAATTAGGTCACATAGCCAAGTGGACACATTCAGAATGTGTAGATCCATGTAACATCTGCTCTGTAGTGTGGTGGCTGCTTAGTAAAGGTTAAATAAAAAAGGTAAAGTGTTAAGTTGTGGGTGAACATATCAGACGACACAGCAATTCTTCAAACAGCTCTTGTTTATTCACAGGCCAAAACAGAACTGGTCTGAAGGGTTCAGCCAACCTGCTTATATAGAGCTCAACTACAAGGCAACAGTAACAACTTTCTGTAACTATCCAATCACTGAACATCACTTTCAATTTCTTATTTGCATATGTGGATCTGAGTGAAAACTATCTACAGTATCCTCCTGTTGGCCCAGGGTGAGAACTTCAGTACATAACATAAAGCACCCCTGGATGGTTAAGTTCAGTCAAAGGACACTATGGGGTTGCAGCGCTCATATCGCTTTCAGGCCAAGGAAGTTGCGTGTTCAGACCTTTAAATCTCCCCC